>NC_138883.1:106149153-106749153 GCF_965194825.1 Balaenoptera physalus | reverse complement strand
TTAAAAAAGGTTGCGGAATATTTGATTCATAATCTGCATATCATGGACTAATAGTGATTATATATTGTTGTATGATATTCCTTGTTTATTGATACTGTCTCCCTAACTGGATGGTCAGTTACTTCCTTAGGTGAATCCTTCTCTCTTGTATCTCTCAAGTGTAGCACAGTCCCCACGCATACTATAGGACTAGGAAGTGTAAAAGTCACCATCATCTATCCATTAACTCCTGCTTGAGTGCTATTGCTACCACCAAACAGCTGCTGAGAATCATTCCCTTCTCTGACCTCATTACTTTAAGATGAGATCCTTCTGGAAACCAAAGACAATGAGGTTGCACTATTGTTTTTCAAGAGGAGTTATTGGTGAGAGTATACCAATGCCTTAATATGGTATAATGATGGCTTATGAAGCCTAAATAACTATTTTTGGGTGATTTTCTATTTGAGCAAAGATTGTTTCTGTGATAAAGTGAAGTATATATGTGTACAAAAAGGTATTTTTTTGGTAATTTTTTTTTTTTTAACACTCCAATGTGTGGCTTGATGTTTTGAGAAAATACCTCCATTGTGACTACCCTGTGGAGCTATTGCCAAGGTACATTTTGCTTTGCTAGTGTAAAAATGGCCTTTCTGTGACCAATAAGAATTTCTTGGCAATCCTGAATCAAAATGTTCTTGCCAGAACCTAATTTGGGGAATTGTATTTTTTCTCACTAATTAACTCCATTGTTTCAATTAGGAAAGAACTTTTCCTTCCAGCCCAGAACACTGTCTCTGTAGAGGAAGATGGCTTTGAAATGTTTTCACGATGAAGGTGAGGATTTGTACTAAGCTCACGCAGCCTCCCTTGTAACCAGAGTTTCGAGATGGCTGACCCTGTTTTTGAGGGTCAGTATGTTGGAATTAAAGAGGTATATACAGTTGAAAGTGATATCCAAAAAGTCCAGAAGAAGCGAAAAGGATTTGTATTCTCTTCATCTTATGGATGAAGTCTCACTGAGGTCAAGTATGTTGTCTAGGCTCATTATGGTTAGAAAGTAGGAAAAATCAAGATTAGTACATAGGTCTCTTCCTTCCTTATCCAGGCAGAATAGTTCTAACTAGCTCAAGTGGAGCTCACATCCTTGCAACTGATCTCCTTTGAAGTTTGGTAACTAGCCAAGTTAATCAGTCATAAATTCTAAAACTCATAGCAGCTACTTCACCTTCCTGGTGCATAACTGAAGAGACACTTTGAACATATAGAACATAGTCAGCAGGCTGTGATCTTTGGCTAGGAAATCTAAAATTACTTCCTCTCTATTAATACAAATTATGATAAGTAACATTGGTGATTTATTTAACTGCTTTCTATATGCATTAAGCTTTGGAAAAATAGCTATAAATATTTTGGTGATTTGTGATAGTAAATTAACTGCAGTACTGACTTAAGAATGATTTAGAGCCTTTTTGATCTATCGGCTCATTTCCCCAAATGACTTTGCTCCCTTGGGCCAGAAAAAAAATGTCACTATTGATACCTTCGCCTTTGACAGATGCTCTTCTGTTGATCTGTCATCCCTATATTGAAGATTTTAACGTTCAAGAACAATGGTAGAATGTGAAAGATGTGAGTTTGACCTTTCTGAAGAGGCTCTGGGAGTTAATGGGAGAAGGGATATTATCAAGCCACCCTTTTCTATTCTCATAAGATTTCCTGTCTCACTTCACCCACGAATATTAACTGAGCATAAGACACGGGATCTAGGGTCAGACACATCCTGCTCAAAATATGCTCTAACAGCAGCTTCAAGATTGTCAGTGTTGACACCAAAAGGGTAGGAAAAGAAACCAAAAAAAAATTTGTAGAGCCTCATAATATATTGTTCAACTGTTAATTTATAGGTTATCATCTCAGTTAATATCTCATCTTGATTCAATAATTTTCCTATGTTAAGTCCTGCCTGTATGAAAAACAATATCCTTTTATCTATTTCTTCTGAATCTACACTTGTGAAAACTTCATGTACTGTTGTTTATTCTGGTGTTGCTGGTTTAATTAGCTGGGGGATGGGGGTATGCTGGAAGAAGAGTAGCTGATTCTCCAGCCCCTGGTAAAGGTGGTCATCATGAGAACACTACATACGTGATATTTTCTCCTATTTTTTCCAAAGTTGCTAGTCTTGGGGTGCCGGGTTTGTCAGAGAACTGGAGCAAATGTTTCCTTCTCCTTGTTGTGATTCCTTGTCACCAGCATCCAGCTATCACAACTGATACCCAAATCCTTGTTCTTACTCAGCATTTTCTTCCTAATGATGGCTAGTATTGCGCTGATTTTAAGTAGCTGTGCCTTGATCAGTATATTTTGGAACAGTGATTTTTAAACCCACTGTTTAGTTTACAACCTTTTTCTTATGTATTTGGAGAAGAGGATCTTCCCATTTAAGATTTATAGATTAAGTGCTATTTGAAAGACTGGACTGTGTTGTCAGAACTTGGCGGTTAAGAATAGTTTCATTCATGATTTTATACCTCATGGTGCCTAAAATAGTATTTAAAACATAGGAGATATACAATCAAAATTCTCTAAATTAAACTGAACAAAAGTAATGACTATGGCCTTCAGTGGTCATCAACACATTATCTAATGAGAGATGAAGAAATTGGTTTTAGGAAAGAAGCTGACACATGGTAGTAAGAGATGAAGTCATATATGGCTTCAGTGGATAATTTATTTCATTCATTTAACAGTCATTTACTGCATTCCTATTATGTTGCAGGCATTGTGCTAAGTTGAAAGAAACTAGAATGTAGTTTGAAATTCTTTTGGGGGCAATCAGAATTACTTTAAAATATATATATATTTTTAAAATTCTTTATTGAAGTATAATCTAAATACAGTAAAATGTATAAATCTTAAGTGTACAGCTAGATAAACTTTTTATATTTATGCACCCAGGTACCCACCACACAGATCAAGTTATAGAATATTTTTACCCCTCCAGAAAGTTCCCTCATGCCCCTTTCCTGTTAATTACCATTGCTACAGAACTGACCATATTCTAACTTATACCAGCATATATTGGTTTTCCATTCATGAACTTTATATAAAAGGAATCATATGGTGCATACTTTTTTGTGTCTGCCTTACTTTGCTTAACATACTGTTTTTCAGATTAATCCACTTTGTTGCATGTATCAGTAGTTTTTCTTTTTTAATTAATTGATTTATTGTATTCCCAGAATTACTTTTTGACATTCCTTAAAATGGCACTGGGAAAACTCTGGGAGATGGTCATGGCTATGATGTACTTTTTAAAATCTCCCTGGAGCCACCCATAAAAAAAAAAAAAAAAAAGACAGAGTAACTAGGATAGCAAAACCAAAAGCCATGTACAATAAAACTAAGTGAAAAGGTATCCCCACAAATGCCAAATATTGATCAATATCAACTGGACCTCCATGGTAAGGAGAAAGTAGACAGGAAAAAAGAGGGGCTTCTTACGAACTGACTGCGAATTCCCAAGCTAACAACCGATGCTCATCAGGAAGCTCAGCATGCTAATCCAAGGAGAGCAGCCAAAACTGGAAAAGAAGTTAGCAGAGTAGAATTCACCGGTAAGGCTTGTGTTGCCAGAGCAATCTAGGACCTATGTGCTTTTGATGCTGACCATCCAAGTCCTCCTTACAAGGTGATTCCCCCAGGGAGGAGAAACTTCTGTGAGTAGAATTCAAATTGGTTAGGTTAGGGACAATAGGAGCAAAGAAAAGAAGAAAAAAGTAGGGAAGGGGAGCATAGTCAGCACATCTCAGGAATTATCAGGGCAAATGATTTTGAGCACTTAACAAAAATAACAGAAAAGGGAGCTGTAGAGCTATGACTCTAAGAATGCTATCCTGGTTCGTCTTCTCCTTCTAGCACAGAAAAAGTTATTTCACTTAAAACAAGAAACAGAAAAGGATTGTGGGCAAATCTCATACAAATTATTGTAAGAAAAAAACCCTATCCCATACAAATTATTGTAAAGACCCAATAAACATCCCTATAGACAATTAAAGAAACCAGAAAAGCATGCCCACAATATAGATGAAAATTATAAAGTAATATTTCAAAGTAGATATAAGAAAATAATAGAAGCTATGGAAGAACAGCAAAAATATGAATTAGGAAAATTCAGAAATTATATGAATGGATAAAAGAGAAAAGGTAGTCTGAAAAAAATCTAGGACTTCCTTGGTGGTACAGTGGTTAAGAATCCGCCTGTCAATGCAGGGGACATGGGTTTGAGCCCTGGTCTGGAAAGATCCCACATGCCATGGAGCAACTAAGCCTGTGTGCCACAACTACTGAGCCTGCACTCTAGAGCCTGTGAGCCACAACTACTGGAGCCCACGCACCTAGAGCCCATGCTTGGCAACGAGAGAAGCCACCACAATGAGAAGCCCGCGCACTGCAATGAAGAGTAGCCCCTGGTCGCCACAGCTAGAGAAAGCCCACGTGCAGCAACGAAGACCCAACGCAGCCAAAAATAAAATAAATAAATTTTTTAAAAAGAAAAAAGATCTATCTAAACTGAGAAAATAATTAAAAATAAAATAAAATATTAGAAATGAGGACTTCATGAGAAGGAACACAAGAGTGAATAAACACCACAGAAAATTCCTTATGAGAAATAGAAGATGGAAAAGAGATAAAAAACTGTTTAAATCAAAAAGAAATTGAAAAATAAATAAAACAGATTAGAGCAGAAGTGATACAGAAGATAGGCAGTGAAGATCCAATAAGTGTACAGAGGAAGTTCCCCCAAAAGAAACCAAAGCATGGAACAGAATTAATATTAAAAACTCTAATTCAAACAAACTTTCTTGATATAAAAGGTAAATTAAAAATATACACTAAAAATGTTTTTTTTTGCTGGCAAAATCAATCCAATGTGGCCAAACGGGCTTAAAAATGAAAAGAAAAGGCTTCTCTGAGCATCCACACCATGATGTTGAATCATTCACAAGAGAGGGTAAAAAATCAGATTGTCATAAGTCTTTTCAAAAAGAATGCTTTACTATGTGAAGACAAGGGAGAAATATATTTAGGATACTCAATGACATAAACAGTGAGCCAAGGAGTTTATACCCAAACTGATCTTCAAATATAAAGACTGTAGCAACATGTGACATACATACTAGAATTCAGGGAACAGCTAAGGAATCTACCAAGGGACCGAAGAGACATTGTCATAAGGATTGATGTCTAACAGTGGTATCAGAACGTGTGAAGATGAAATTACACATATATACCTCTGCATTTCTTCTGAAAACAAAATGCTGGAGTAGAAAAGAAACTTTCAAGCAAATCTGAAGCATAAGGTCAAGTACAGTTGAGGATAAACTGACATGTTCAACTAGTTCAGGTACTTCAGTATCAGAGACAAATTTATCATGGCTGAATCTCTCTTAAGGTAACCATTGGTTGTGTAAGATGAAGCTCCAAGTGCCACAATGGAGGAGTAGCCATAAGTCAGTATCAACAAATCATTGGCTGCACTTGGCTTTTATAAGGACCCATTCACAAAACCTCTGCAAAGAATTCCCAGAAGATTTGTACCAATAGGCTATACCCAGAGACATCCTCTGCCAACAACCACCTTAGGCAAACTTTCCCTTAGGTAACTATTTCTGGAAGTGGATATTAGCCTGTTCTGAAAAAAAAATTAAGAAGTCATTCTGTATAATCCTGAAGAGTAAGGTCATTGGTACCCTGAGTTTGAGACCCCCAACCAGTGGTGCTATCACATTGTTTTGGGCACAGGTGACACATTTCAGCCATTGTATATAGAACTGTGAGGAGTTTCTGAGCTTGCAGCTTGCTACACAAGGTCCTACCTGTAATCTGAACACCTGGAGCATGCACATAACATTTTGAACTGTGCTGCTTTGGCTTTGCTTTTAAAAAAGCCACACTCTTCCATTGCAACAGTATTTCCAATTTGTTAAGCACATCTGACTTGGAGCCACACCCTGGAACTGAATTGAATTGAAGGGCTGCCTCAAACAATGTCTTCTAGTTCTTGTCTACATTATGCCCAATACATCCCATTTCTACAGGAATGACAGTTTGGGGCATTTGGAAAAGTTACAGTGCCTTGTTGCATGTCCTTGGTCCCCAAATCCAAGGATTGTTGTTGTTGCCAGATTGTATTGCTTGCGGAAAGATAGGACACAGTCTTTGAAACTAATGGACTAAATTTTGCTGAATAACGTTTTCCTTGCTTTATTTACCCCCAATAAAAATAATTTTGAGAAACTCTAAAAATAATTGTATTGGATACAACTTTCCTTTTGGAACTGAACTGAAATAACCATGTCAAAAGCCAACAAACAGATGGTAAACTTTCTGTTTCTGCTGACTTGGGCTAGATTTTTCTTAAAGCAGAAGAGGGGTTTCATGCCCTAAGATCTCAATGCCTTCCAGTCCCCTTTTAACTGTAACACATTCGGGTCATTCATTGAAGACCCGCATTTATTTCTAACCCACATAATCTCAGTGTTATCTCACTGTTTAATTATTGTAAATGATTGACATCAGAAATGCTGAAACATGAACCTAAAGTTATGGAAAACTCTTAACTTCTGGTGTTAATGAGCCCAACATCATTTCTGATTATTTTTCTCAGACATTGTTTCTGTTTCAAGGTGTTGGGGCCCTATAAGCACCTAGTGTTTGTTTTTTTGTTTCTTTTTATTTTTATTTTTTCTGGATGATTTCAGAACCATGTACTGCTTATAAAGAAGCGGAAGGTCTGTCAGGTCAGTATACTTGTGGCTTCAGTTTTCATGGTTCCTGGCAGACCAGAGGTAGTTCATGACTTCCTCTCTGATTTCTCCTTTCCTCCCTTGTGTTGTCTTTTTCTCTCAGGGGTACTGCCCCTTCTCCAGACTCTACCTCTATGACTCAATGACACTGACCAGACACTCATTCTATTAGGTGTTTGCTAGACACATTTACTTTTCTAACTTAATCCTTGTAGTGACTGATGTGTATATGGTGGGACTATGGATCCCTCCTTTTTATTTTAAAGATGAGGAAGACTGAAGTTTTAAGGTGGGAACTTGCCTAGGGCCACAGAAAGTAACTTGCAGACTCAAGACTTGTGTATGAAGGCTTTGAAACCATAATATCTGATTGTGGCTTCTGAAAGCAACATTGGTAAGCAAATTACACGTTCATTCTCACAACTACCTATTTGTTTTCACTCCCTCATCCCCCCACCCACTGGTAGAACTTCATTGTTCATTGTTCCTCTTCACAGCCTCAATCCTATCCGTCCTTAAAACTCGGATACTAGCTTAGTCTCTGCCGTAAGCCTTTCCAGCTCCTCTTATTTCTCTCTCTCCCTCTGCCTTTTTTTTTTTTTTAATACCTTTTCCTTCAGCCCCAGTCTCATGACCTCACCCTCCACCATCCTCTGGTTTGAGGGAGGGGGAGAGAATGTGATACTGGCTGGTTGGCTGGACTTGCCCAGGTCCTAGGAATGCCCCTTGTCTGTGTCCACACCTCCAGTCCAAGCCCAGCAGACCCCAGAAAGAATGGCCCGGATGCCAATGGGAGTTCCCGTTAAAACATCAGAGTCCCAGCTTTCCAGAACTGGATGAAACTGGGCAGGAACAACCCCCTGCACCCCAGACCTCAGACCCCCAAAGTTCGCTTCTTTGTGGGAAATGCTCTCCGCCTCCTGTCTCCAAGTGCTGTGCTCTAAAAAGTCAGAGGGGTTGCAAGAAGCCCTACTTAACCCGTACAGGCCGCTTGTCTCGGCACCATTTCCCAGCCCTTGGTTATTTTTACTCTCTCCGAGCTTCTTCCCATTCTTCAGGTGCTGGGTGAGGTGGCGTTCATTTGGCTTTGCTTCTGACACAAGATAAACGAGCTTGGGGCCCTGGGCGATTCACTCTGGCTGCCAGGGGGTTCCAAAATAGCAAACTATTTTTCATAACAGCAACGTGATATGAAGGGAGATGCAGCAGGTGCACTCAGATTTCCCATCACCGTCTGGGGCACGTGGCAGAGGGAGAGGATTCATTAAAGTTTGCACTTGTGTCTGGAAAGAAGAAGCGCCCCCTCTCACAGTGGCCATTTCCCTTTGGCTAGGTCAAGGTCTCACCTCCTGAAGGCAAATCTTGTCCTTGGCCAAGGTGGAAGTGCAGTAAAGCAGCAGCCTGGGCACCCCCATAGAGTTCCGTGCCTTTTTTCTTTCCTTGTAGAAAGATAAGGTTACGGATGTGAATATCTACTGAGTATTTTTTTTTAAACATGATCTTGTGTGTTAAGCAAAAGAGCAAGATTTCTTAAAAGTTTCAAATATTTGACATTTTAGTTCATTAAATGTATGGTCATTTCAGAAAGTTTAAAGGGTAAACTTCTTTTCTGTTCTCCGTTTCCAAAGATGTAAAGGTGAAAGATCAAACTGACATTGCCTCTGTGAGTTTCTGTCTCAGGCTCTTGACTCATTAGAAAAAAGCTTCTGCTTTCACAGCACTAATCGTTATTAAAAAGTTGGTCCCCAGCCCTACATCTGATACTTTCCCCTTATCCCCCATCATGAATTATGCACATGTTTTTAGGGTGGAAATTATAATAAAGCAAAGAGGATTTTCATTTCTATTTGCATGTACTGTGAGTTTCTTTTTGATGTTTCTCCCCTCATCAAGTTAATAGATCTTCCTGTTTGGAAATGAACTAAAAATAAAATTGAAGTATATGTTAGAATAATAATAATATGAGTTTTTCAAATTTGGAGTGAGACTAGGGGACTTTTTTTTTTTTTTTTGGTAAAAATGTCCAGAGTCAAGGCCAGAGTATGAGGGAGCAAATCTTATAAGCACTAGCTACATGCTAGTGAGCTGTAATTGAGTGTGTAAAACACTGCATTCTGTCTTATAATACATCTTAATTTAAACATTTCTTTTCCCAAGGGACCACAGGGTATGTGGTACATGAATAAATAAATGCCATGACTTATTTTGGAGGCTCCAATTATAATACAATTATATGCATTGCAAATTTTCATATGCTACTTTTAGTTTCTAGGGTTTTTTTTTAAATTATTAAACTGAATTGCACAAAGAGATAAACCTCAACCCAGCCAGAAAAATGGAGCCAGAGAGGTTAGTGAAACTAGACAGCAGAATCCCCTCCATTGTGAGCTTGACCCCATCAGAGAAATAGTGATTACATTTTACATGAAGTTATACTAATTACTGGCCTAGCTCAGTCAGGCCTAGGAAGACCGGGCAGAGAAACAGAAATTTGTGACTCTTATTGTCATGACTTGCTGGATCTTAGAGACCATTTCTCTTCTCAAATCAGCGGTAGCTCCTGATCCTACCAGAAGAAAATAATACATTTTTCCTCCTTAAGGACAGCATTTTCTTTCCTTGGGTCACTAAGATCCATTTGCTAAATAACTCTTGAAATCTAAAAAATTGCCTCAGAGTGGCCAGAAGAGGTGAATTCAACCTTGCAAATAGTTCTCTAAAACCATCACCCTCCTAAAAAGCCTTTTCTCTTTATACAGTGTAAGTTCTAGCCACACAGGGTAATTTGCTAGCTTCTAGTCTCCCTTTCCTAACCATCTCTGACTCTTATGTCTCTCTCTCTCTTTCATTTCTCTTTATTAAAAAAACATAAGAGAGATGCAGGATAGTGGAGAGGTTAAGAGCACTGGCTTGCAATCATATAGACCAGGGTTTGAGTCCTGTATTTTCTACTCCCTACTTATTTACCAGCTGTGTGACCCTGGGCAAGTTACTTAACCTCTCTGTGCCTCAGTTTTCTCACATCTAAAAAGGTGATAATAATAGTTCCTATCTCACTGAGTTGTTGTTAGGATTGAATGAGCAAATAAAGTACTCAGCCGAGTGTCCACATGATCCCAATAGATATTAGCCATTATCATATCAAAAGCATCTTACTTTTGAGTAAGATATAAATCCAAAACTGAGTAAATCCACTCAGTTTGTGATTTCCCATACCGATCTAATTAAAAAATCGAAAACAATTACATATTTGGATTAATTAACCTAATTGGGGGCTGAATAGTCTCTTTCATTTTGTCATGTCCAGGAAAACAGACATACCCTCCTCTCCACATACCCCAGACTCACGCACACTCAGTTTCCTGCCTTCACGTGTATGGCCACACTTTCCTCCACCAGACCAGATGAAAAGGGAATTGAGGACAAAACAGAGTTTGGGGTTGATTTACTTTTTTGTCTACAGGGACACATTGACTTATTTTCTCTCTTAATATTTAGGGTCCTGATGATTCCTCTCTAGCTGGAAAGCTCAAGCTCTGGGCTCACGAGCCAGCCCCCCAGGAGACTGATTACTGTAAATCACCATTGACCTCCTATCCACTAAAACCCAGAGGTCAGAACTTTAAAGACACTGTAAAGAGTTTACATTGGTGCATTTAAGCTTCAGCTTTAATGTAACCTGATGGTGCTGTGTGGGACAGATAACCGTGCCTAACAGGCCTGGTGGAGCAAGATAGGGGGCCAGCATCCTAAGGCCAGTGGGAGAGGCAGAGACTTGTGAATGAAGGTCATGGACAAGGATGGCACTCCAGCCACTCTGGCCAGTAGGTGGGGCCACAGCCCATCTCCACCAGCCAGGTGGAGCCCCCTGGATGCTTTGTGCTGCCTTTGATTTTCCTTTTTCCTTTGGAACTTGATTCTTCCTCCCTCTCTCCCTTTTCATTGCTGCCAAAGTTATTTTGTGTTTCCATGCAGTTTTTTTTTCCCTTTGCTTTTTTCATGCCCATTCTATTCATTTCACAGATATTTGAGTGCCTACTATGTGCCAGGCACTGGTCCAGACACTGTCAGTAGAGGATTGACTAAGGCTCACAGGGTCTCTGTGTTTTGGATGCTGACATTTAGAGATGTAAGCCAGTGCTTCTCAAACATGAATGTGCATAAAAATCATCTGAGCATCTTGTGAAAATGCAGATTCTGATTCAGGAAGTCTAGGTGGGGCTAGAGAGCCTGCATTTCTAATAAGCTCCTGGGTGATGCTCTTGCTGCTGGTCCAAAGCCTATACTTTGCATAGCAAGAATGCAAAGCCCTTCTGCTCCCCCTCCTTCCCTACGCGGCTGGCTGGTTGTCCTCATTTATGTTAGTGGAGTTCCACAATGTCACAGACTTGACCTTTCCTGTGAGGCTGTCAGTTGCGTTCTGTGACCCTGACTCAGGCTAGCATTCACTCAAATATCCAAGAAGCACAAGGAAGAAACGGGTGGGAGGGTATGGTTAGATGACCCCACAGCTTTCCATCCCAGCCAAGTCCCATGCCGTATGGTGAGCGGGACCGCTGAGACGCATCATACACACAGGACAGCTCCTGCTTCTGGATGATAATAGCACGTTAAGCACATCACATGATACAGCCTTTCTCTGGTAACGGGGGTGCCATTTACTAATTTGCTGCTCTTACATGACTAATTTAACTCTAGTTACTACTCGGTCATTAGGGAGTCACTTATTCGCAAAGCAGAATCAGGCTAAATAAATAATAGGAAGCTGGGAAAAGAGGCAGATGAAAGTAGAAAGTGGAAGTTAGCTTTTAATGCAGGCTAGAGATTTGCTGGTGTTTAAAGCAGATCGCCTTTTAGAGCATAAATGCAGGCTCTTCCTCTGTCTTTAAGTCCCTGTGACCCTAAATGAATAGAATCCTGTAGCAGAGAGCAGCTACCTTCTCTTCTAATAAGAATCACATCCCAATAGAACGTGTTTCCAATTACTATGCAAAAACAATGGCAGAATTACTTAAAAATGTACAGCCCCCTAAGGGCTTTCGATGCTGTAGTCCATGTGAATCTATCATTTGCATGCAACTATTGTGGGGAACAACTGAATCCTCCATCACAGGCTATTTAATCAAGCGAGAAGCCCCTAAATTTCCTTGCAAAGATTCAAGAGTTCTGGAGCTAAATATGCAGTTGGTAATATATTCTGGCTGCCTGCATGCAGCCTTCCTTGTTTCATTCTGAATGGCATGGTGTTTGCGTTGACATTTAGATGATGGGTCATCTTGGATTTCTCCTGTTCACAGCTGAAACTTTAGTGGCATCTCCCATTAGTAATCACTGTGCTTTTTTTCCCTAGTGACTGAGCCGTTTACAAACCAAGAAGAGGAAAAATTATATACTTGGGTACAGACTGTAGAAGAAAAATAAACTAACAGCACACAGTAGGAAAGGTGCCTAGGGTTACTTTCTGTGGATAACTGACGATCAGGTGGAAGTAAAGAACTCAGAGGAGGTGTTTCCCCCACCCTTACCCACCAGCCCTATTGCCAGACTTGTTATTTGAAAGTTAGATGAAAATAGCCGGCAAAGACAGACTCCAGGATCAACCACAGCTACTAATGCAATAAGATTTGAGGGAAGCAGAAAGAGTTCTTTCTACAAACATCTACTTTTCTGATCTATCAAGGTGCCTGGAATTTTCCCTTGCTTTTATCTATCTATCTCTCATCTATCTATCTATCATCTATCTACATATCCATCATCCATCTATCCAACCATCCATCTCCTTGAAGCTCCTGTTAAGATACAAATGGGTTTTCTGGGTGGAGCTCCCATCCTAATGCATTGGCAATCACAGACATTTTGGCATCATTTAGTCATCAGCTTCAGCAATCTGTATCAGGCCCCTGAGGGACCAGTGGGTCTAGAGACCAGGGGGCGCAGGCCAGAGGCAAGGCTTTCAGAACCATGGAGGCCCCAAGCACAGAGAACATAATGGTCCATTGCCTCCAGTATGCAGTGCAAACCAAAGACAGTTTTATTTTACAAAATTAGGGTAAAAAAGTCAAACTCAGTTTTGGTTTTTCCTATGATGGCAAAATATATTTATGTCACTGTCCCTGTTTTGTGAGTGTCCTAATTGGCGCTTGGTTTGTCCGCCTAACTTGGTCGGTTCTGGGCACCTGAAAGGTCTGAGAAGAGTCAAGGTATGGGGTGGAAGTGTGGCAGAGGCATGGGAATGGAAGGGGAGAGAAGGGAGGAAAGTGTTTCTCCGTGAAATGTGCCTACTTGGCAATTCTGCTAAGACTAGCCTGTGCAGTTTTTCTTTCAGAGATGAAAAGAAGCCATCCTCCTTTTCCTTTTTAATCCTTCAAATCATTTTCTATTACTGCCTCTGCTACATAGCATTCCCCCCTCAGCTCTGAGGCTGACCCAGCAGAGCTCTTGTCACTCCACTGATGAATTGAAACACTTCTTTGGGCTCATTTGGCTGGAGGTGCACCTCCTTGCACCCTCTCTGAAACTAGAAAATTACATGGACTTGAACTTGAGTCTTCTGACGTTTTCCCACTGTACTCCACCGATGGGCCCCACTCATATGTCCTGAGTTGGAGAAACGCAGGAACTTCAAAGGTCAACCTGGTTCTCTTCGTGAGAACTCTCAGATACAACCACAGACCATCTGCCACCTTGATTGGGCAAGACACTTCAACCCAACATAGAGCAGCTTGGGAGATGTGTGCCGTGGACTTGGGAGAAGAGCCAAGATGATATTGATGGGAACTGGAAAGAAGAAGTTAGTAATGAGAAGAGTTTGTAATTTCTTTTAGACTATTATATAAAGACAATGGGGATGACAGCCTGTTCAGACAAGACATTCTGAGAAGCTGGCTTATGGTCCAGGCCTTACAGAACCACGGCCACACATTTATTCCTAGAATCTTCCTGAAGAGAAAGAAACTGCAAATGACAGCTGACTTGCAGAACCTTTCTTCACAAACCCAGAGTCCCTAAAAATACCTGAATGGTGCTTATTGCTCTCAGACATTGTTTCAAGCAGTTTGCAAATATTAACTCATTGAATGATTGTAACAACTTCTGAAGTAGGCATTAGATTACTCTTATTTTCAGATAAGGAGATTGATGCAAAGAGAGGTTAAGATGTGTAGAGATTATAAGATTTCTCTTCCTCCTATCAAAATTCTCCAGAATTTTGCTTAAAGCTTAGAGGTAGCATAAGCACTGCAGTGTATATTTCTAAACAGTCACTGTTGTTATTGGTAGATTGCTATATAGCAGGCTCTGTGCCAAATGCTTTATACAAAGATCCCATGAGGTTTATACTGTACCACTCCACCACTACTTTTTTTTTTTAACAGATTGGAGACAGAGAATAGGGAAGCTAAATAATTGATAGAGGGTCACACTCTTTTTTTAAAATTTATTTATGTATTTATTTATTTTTGGCTGCGTTGGGTCTTCGTTGCTGCATGCGGGCTTTCTCTAGTTGCGGCGAGCAGGGGCTACTCTTCGTTGCAGTGTGTGGGCTTCTCATTGCGGTGGCTTCTCTTTGTTGCCAAGCACAGGCTGTAGGTGTGCAGGCTTCAGTAGTTGTGGCATGTGGGCTCAGTAGTTGTGGCTCGCTGGCTCTAGAGCACAGGCTCAGTAGTAGCATGGGCTTAGTTGCTCCGTGGCATGTGGGATCTTCCTGGACCAGGGCTCGAACCCGTGTCCCCTGCACTGGCAGGCGGATTCTTAACCACTGCGCCACCAGGGAAGTCCCAGGTCACACTCTTAATAAGTGGCTGGGCTCAGACTGGAACCCAGGGCTGTTGGCTTCTAAAAGCCATCCTTTTAGCCACAACAATAAACTGTTTCTCAATCCCTGGATGGATTAAAGCTACCAAGGGTTGTTCTATGAATCTGTGAGCATATTCTAGATTTTAAGTGCCAGAAATGGAGTTCAGATGCCTCAGAAGGTACCTGGGCAATGTCCTGATTGCATCTCTCACAGTGGAATCCTCGGCAGTTACAGAGAAGGAGAGTAGTGACTTTGAGGAGTCAAGCACCATGATTGTCAATGAATTTCAATTCAATTCATCAATAATTATTGGTCACTGATGACAAACCTCTATTCTATTACCTATTTCAGCATTATGAAAGAAAGGAGTGTGTTATGCTTGCTTTCAGGAAACTCACAATTTTATTACACTGACAAGGTGTTCACATAACATATTTGACAGTATATATTAAGTGCGGAAGTGAATGCAAGCAAATTTTGACTACCTAAAGTTTTAGCATTCTCCGTGTCACAAATGTGTGGGCCAGAAAAGATCTAGAAGTCACAAGTTCCTTTTTCTGAGCAGAATCCCTCACCTTCTACCTCTCCCTACTCCCACCTTCCACTTTCTCCCCTAGCTCCTCACGAGGTGCTTGTTAGTCTTCAGCATCAAAACCACCAGTCCCTTGATCCCTCTCCTGGAACCACTTTCCTTCCCTTCTGGCCAAAACCCAGTGGTCACCTACTCCTTCCTTTCATAGAATTCTTTCTTCCCTATTGTCTCCCACTACCAGTGATATCATATACCACCATTCCTCCTTGACAGCTTCCAACTTGAGGAACCTGTATTGCTTGCCTTCTCATCTCCCATGTCTAGAGAAAGTCATGAAAACAGTGGTAATATGGTCCACTCAATAGCTGGTCTCTATTACCCTAGCTGGCCTCTGGCTCCATAAATTTATTGCCAACTACCTGCTGCATTCTCCATAGTGGCTGAACCAACCATTGTCCAGGCTTCTCAGGCTCCTATGCCTATTTCCATTCCTTGCACCAGGAGAAGATTAAGTCCCATCATCTTTACTGCTCAAGGCTCTACAACTTGAGAGCTTTCAATCTACCCCCTTTTAACCAGAGGATCTTCAAGTATTTTCACTCACCATCTTGGTCTCACTCCTGTGTCTGCAGAAGAAATAGCTTCATCTTTGCAGAATTCAAACTCTTCAAAATAAGGAAACTTCATGGCTAGTATGAAGTATGTTTTTGGAGAAGATAGTTCTACTATACATTCTTTCTTGCTCTTTCTTCTGCCCCTTCTGGCTCTCTTCCCTCAGCCTAAAATATGCTTAGGCCTCCCTTTTTTGAAACAAAAATAAATACAAAATCCTTTACTTCTCATATCAAGCTATGGCCAGTTTTCTTTAGAAAAGAAGTCAAAACACATTTCCTTACCAAGTTCTAACTCCTCAAGTGACTGCATTTGGCTTCTGCTCCTATTAGTTCATAGAAACTGCATTTGGTGGCTTCCTAATGTTCAAACCTTTAGCTTTATCTCAGTCCTCATCCTGCTTGACCACGGATGGGTGTTTTTTTTAAAGAAAACATGCCTCTTGGAGGGCAAGTTCTTCTGAATCAGCCTGGCACTTGGGGTCCACGCACTGTCCCCACCATAGCTTTCCAACAACTTCTACTAACACTTCTTCCCACCCACCCTATTATCCAGTGCAGCTAGAGTCCTCACTGGACCCTAAGTGGACCCCCAGTGCTTGACCACCCCTGTCTCTTTCCTCAACTGAACCTTTAATTTGGAATTCACTTCTTCCTCTTCCACCTCCATCAGAAGAAATCCTATCCATCCTTCAGTGCCCAAGTCAAACACTACCCATTCTAGGTAGCTGTCTGTGATTTCCCCCGATGAGATCTCTTTGCCTTCTTCCACCCTGCTCTTGTTCAGTGTCCATACCTCTATTGTGGAACTTTGCACATTCTGCCTTTTAGATATTTTTCTTTCCCTCTGACAGAGTAACTTAGAGAGTATCTAGGCTGACAGAAGGTGTCTAATTTGTTATCATTGATTAGTAAAGCACCTGGAATACAGCCGGTGCTCAATAAAATCTTGGTGCATGAATGGTTGAGGATTGTTGATGGTGAGAAAAGAAGAAATAAGGGCTGGCAGGCACAGCCAGGTCAAGTTTCATGGAGGTACTCTGGGTATTATGTACTCTTTTGGTGTTACAGGAATTATGGTGTCCTTTATCTCCATTCTGGTCACAAGTATCCCATAAAACCTACCGTATCTTGAGTGTTTGTGTTTACTGTGCTGCAAACATTGGGCAAGCACTTCTGATGCATTATTCCGCTTATTCTCACAATAACATAGGTGAGTACTATGATTATCCCTCTTGTTTAGATTAAAACCTAACTTATAAAATGAGCCTTAGAGTGCTCTGTGTGCCAGAGGTCACACAGCTGAGAATGGGCTGAGCTGGGACTCACACTCAGGTTGATTGGGACTAAAGCCTAATCTCTTAATGATCATATTATGCTTTTTCCACACTAAAATTAAATTTCTAGATTTTTTCAGATTTAAAATCATTCATAAATCCACATTTAGTCTCAGTAATTTTAGTCTAAAACTTATGTTCAAATTCCAGTCCCTGACTTTATTCTTGATTCTCTTCCTCTTTGGGCTATGGAGGCCCCGTCATTCTTGCCACACCCATGACTTTCTCTGTTATTACCCTAAAAAAGAAGGCTGATGTTTTCATTAAAGTCATACAAAATTTCATATTCTTCCTGAAAAGCTGTTGATCTCACCTTCAAAATTCATCCACGTTCTCCTTGGTCACGGTGAAGTCACATGTTATGTTATCGAGCTGGTGCAGGGGTAGCTTTGTCCCCTTCCTTGGAGGGGATAAATTCACACAAGATAGATTAGAAGCCTTTAGAAATAATTAACCATCCAGAGCACTATAATCTCCAATGTATAAGTTCATTGATAGGAAGGAAAAAAATTCTGCCTTCACAAGGTTATTTCATTTCTACCTGTATTGTGGAGTGAAAACCATTGCCCATTTTGTAATGGCAGTCTAGACTTGACTAGATTATAGAACAGAAAGCTCTTGAACAAACAGGGATAGTAGCTGAATTAATACTGTCTGCCATTTAGTAATTATTCAGTAATTTCTAAGTACAAGATGACACGTGTCCTCATAGGCTGTACAGTGTATTTGGTATCTTTGGCTTTGAGACAGCATCTCTATGGCCAGGTATTAAACCCCATGCTTTCTCCAAGCTAATATGGAAACAGGAAGGGGTACTCTCAGAGAACTGTCAAGTATAATGAAAATGTGATCTTTCTATCTTACTTGAAAGACTTAGCTCATTAGGGGCTTCCCATAGTCCCACATGTTCAAGCATGGTGGAATCTCTTTTAGGGTTTGTTATATCCCCCCAGTCTTCAGTACTGGAAAGTTTCACTTAAAAGCAAGTGTGCTTTTAATATTTTATAACCAAGAAAACAATTTGGTGATTTTAATCTAGCAATCTAATTTCCTAGAATTATTTACTAGCAGTAACACTCCTTATCAAATGGATATTGGGTAAATTAGGGGAAAAAGGAGTGAAACATTCTAAGATCCTCAGAGCTTCCTCAGAACATGGAATTGTATGCATCATCATTTGTAGAACTAAAGCTATCTAGCCGCAATGCTGATTCTAGTAACTAGAAATCTCCAGGAGGAACCCCTTGAAGTATATATACATTCCTCCCTCCATCTCTCATTTGATCAATTATCAGGTATCTTTTAAGAAACTACTTGATGTCAAGATTGTGACATGGACATATATACACTACCAAATGTAAAATAGATAGCTAGTGGGAAGCAGCCACATAGCACAGGGAGATCAGCTCGGTGCTTTGTGACCACCTAGAGGGGTGGGATAGGGAGGGTGGAGAGAGACACGAGAGGGAGGAGATATGGGGATATATGTATATGAATAGCTGATTCACTTTGTCATACAGCAGAAACTAACACACCATTGTGAAGCAATTATACTCCAATAAAGATGTTAAAAAAAAAGAGATTGTATTACATGACTTTAGATTGGCTGGCAGTGCAGGGTAAGATGATTCTGTACTCTTAACAAATTTACTACTTAGTCCTGGCGATAAGATATAAACAGAGCTAATGATATGTGTGTTATGAGTCTAACCAAGACATAGTTTTATTGGAACACATCACACTCATTCGTTTACTTACTGTCTTTGGCTGCTCTTGCATAGCACTGCAGAGTTGAGTAGTTGAGACAGAAACCATATGGCCCACAGAGCCTAAAATATTTGCTATCTTATCCTTAATAGAAGAAAAATGTGCTGACCTCCGGTCTGGACTTCACTGAGGAAGGCTTTGTAATAAGGCCTAAAAGTAAAGGTAAAAGTACAGATTTCAGCTTGGCCTTATAGAGTGTCAAGAGGACTGGGTTCCAACTACTAGATATAAGACTTTGGGCAAATTTGGCTTAGATTGTTTTAGCTTTGAAATCACAAGGAAATTTTTAACGTCTAAGTATGTGTTGGGCAGGAACTCAAAGTGAGCATTTACTACACCAAAAGAGGGGTCAATATATGTGACCATCACCATAAAAAAGCTTTATGCAGTAAATAGGCCATATGATAAGAGGATGAGGCAAAGGCAGAGCTTAGCATTTTTTGATGGTAGGTATGTGGGATTTTAGTTTAAAAACAACTTCTTAATGAAATGGTAAGCTGAGAGTATTTTTTACACAGAAAAATATTTTACACACATCCTAACAATTCAATAGTATTGGTGATTAAATAATATCAATGGAGAAGCCAGATTGAGATGGGGAAGTTATCATTGTTCTGATAAAAGCAAAACACCCCCACTATTCCTTTGAAGAAGGAAATTCTCTAATTTTATATGTGCCTCCTCCTTTGATTTGAAGGTTCTTTTAAAAACCTTTCTAACAGCTGTAGTGTATGACCCTTGGAACACATCATTTATCTGGGGAATAACATTCATTTTAATATCATTTCACCAAGGAAGCAAGACTTAAACCCACATTTTCTGATCCACTTAGTTGATAATATTCTTCTAAAAAAATTTCTGGCTGGTGAAAGGAAGATAATTTAATTTAAAGAGATTAGGTATATTGCTTGAAATGCAAGTCCCCCAGAATTTGACAGCAGAACAAGACCAGTGAACAGAAAACTCATCTTGCCTCCTTGCTAATACATGCGTCAGGGAATTTATAAGTTGGGCCGTCAGTCTTTGCTCCATGGAGTAATGTCAATGTCGTTGATTCTTAAAATCTGACATTCATTAGAAGCACCCAGTGTGGATATGTAGCAGGATTTTTGACAAATCAGCCAAGTGTCATCATCCTGTAAAGGATTATAGAGTGATGCTGCTCGGCTTTGAGCTCTTTCTGTTGTCTGAATGGATCTTGTCTTCATAGAGCACATGAAAGGTTGGGTTTCATTTTCATTCCAAATGGGATGATTTCACTTTTTCTTTTCCATCAAATTAGGGGGAACTTGGGAGACATAAGGGGAAGCTAACATTTATTATTCATTTACTATGATCCAGGTACTGTGAAGGTTCTATTTTTCTTTCTTTCTATCTATCTAACAACATAAAAATATTATGTACGTATGTGTGTGTATCACAATAACCTATGAGTTACCTGTTATAATTCATCCCCATTTAACAGATAGAGAAACTGAGGCTGAAAGAGGCCCAGTCATTTGCCCAAGTAATAGAGCTTCAGTGAAGAGGAAATCTGTAAACTTGGTAGAAAATTTATCAGTGACCAACAAGTGCCATACAGAATTCCATTGGTCAGGCTGCTCTGCCTACTTCTACCTTTGTAAGGGAACTAGAAATCTACTAATGCTGGTTGGCTCTTCAAACTTCATGCTCTCCTCAAAAGCCTTGTGCAAAAACAACAGTATTTATTATTTTGAAAACAAGTACACGTCTGCCCCTGCCCCCAGTTGTGTTGTTAGATTGGAAACAATGCCGCCTGTGGCTCTCTGTACCCTCCCTTCTCATTACAGCCCATCCTTGGAACACAATCATTTTCTGTGTTGTCCAAAGGTGTCATTACAGGGTACCTGGTATATAGTTAGTGCAGTGTCAGCATATTCGGTTTGAATACCCTCACCCCCATCCCCAGATGATATAACTAGGCCATAATAATTCCTTTGGGGCTACTATATTGGGTAGGGACATAGTTGTGTGTCTGGGGGAACTGTTTTCAGTGGCTTATTATCTATAGCTTTAGGTCAAATTTGAATAAATTCTCTCTTCAATTCCAGGAAAACAATAGCTCCACAATTTGTGATGGAAAAGTAAAGTGGATTTGCATGAAGGCTTTGGGGACGTTAAGACAAGCTATGGGATGAAAAGCTGGAGTTAAAATGTTTTATTTAAATTGGAAGTTTTAAAATGAATATTGTTGAGGCAGAAGTGCATGTTCTAGTTAGTATTTTATGCTGGAACTTAATCTTCTAGGAAATAGCTTAATGGGAAGCCTGAGGTTTGCACATAATATTTCAGGGTCCTGAACATTCTACACAGTAATGTCCATGTTTCCCTGCAGCATCACCTTTGAATAAACTATGTCTTTTTTCCCAGCTTCAAATATTTTTCAATTGAAGAATAGAAAGGGCTATCTTCAGAGTATTTCTTTAAGGAGGAGAATTATAGATTTTTAACCATGAGAATAACTACAGCTTATTGTTAGCTAATGTAAAAACTACTGTTTATTAAGCAGAGGCTAAGAGCATGGACCACGGAATCAGAATGCCTGAGCAATTTGGATCTCACAAACTCCACAACTAATGAGCCACGCAATCTTGGGCAGGTTACACGACCTCTTTGTGTGTCTGTTTCCTCCTTTGTAAAATCAGGATAAGATCACTTACCTCAGAGGGTTGTTAGGAGCATTAAATGAGTGAATTCATGTGTTGAGGAGGAAAACCTTTTCCTCTACCCTTTTATGTTCGGAAACCGGGACCTGTGAATTAAATTAACAAAAGACAGATTAACAGGAGAAAAGGCACACATAATTATTAATATTTACATGCACAAAGTTTCACAAAAAAGATATGAAACAAAAAAGTGGTTAGACTTGGGGGCTTACAGACCATTTTTACAAAGGAGGGGAGGTTGGGCTTCAGGGGATGATACATGATGGGGAGGTGAAATAAATGGGGAAATATGGGGGAGCTAATGGAAGATACGGGTTATTTTAGTAGGCTCTGTGTATGCAAACTCACCTCTGTGTCGACTGTTCATCTCCAGTGATAAGAGTCATTCTCCTCTTCCTGGTACAGGGAGGTGGGGAAAACACCTTCACAACTAAAAATTTATGCCTTGATTTTGGACAAATAAGGGGAGGGCAGAGAACTCTTTCTGCATCTGCTGATTCTCAATTGCCTTCAGCTCAAAATAATCATTATGCCAAAGTGGCATATTTGGGGGTGGCATATCCTGATCCCCTTCACATGTAAAGCATTTAGAACAGTGCCGAGCACAAAGTAAAGGCTATATGCATTATAATTCTTACTATATTAATTGTAGCACTGTTAAAAACATCAATTCTAATCCTCACAACACCCACAAAAGGTAAATTAACCTCCATTTTACAGATGAGAGAACCAAGGCTCAGAGAGTTGACTTAACTTTCCCAAGGCCAAACAGATCATAAATCACAGAGTTAGGAAACTAGCTGTGAGAGCTGGCACTTTGAATGTGTACAGGAGAGACAGGAACAGGAAACTGTCCCTGAGTCTTAGGATTTTTCCAGGCTGGGCTGGGAGGATTTTCTGAAGCAGTGCTTACTGCTTCTTTAACTGAGCAGACCTTTAATATCCCCTTGCAACAGTCCAGGACTTGGAGGGGCTCTCCAATCCCTGGAGAAACAGTTTAATACTAAGAAAAGAATAAAATTTGCATAAGTTCCTTAGTTACAAACAGTCATCAAGTGTCAGTTGCATGCCAGGAGCTCCTGGGAGACGCAGATGCTAAGAATTCTCCAGCACTCCGAGGCCCTCAGGGAAAGCCTGTTTACTCAGGGCACCCCAGGCACAAGTGCTGAATCCAACGGTGCTCCCCCTTCCCTCGATCCCTCCTCTCCTGCAATACACAGCCCCTGAGGGGGAGTCGTACAAAGGGATATTCAAAACAGAGTGGCTTCCCTGGAAGCCACTTCCCTGGAAGAAGCTTCCTGGAGGGCGGCATTTCCTTAGGGGACTCTGAAGGATGAGACAAATATGAATGGCAGGGAAGGCATCTTTTACTTCTCCCTGCTCCTGAACCACAAGAACTTTGTCTCAGTCACCTGGGTTATCCTCTACCCCTCGGAAGTTGGTTAAGTCTAAATCACACCACCTATCACGCAAACCCCACCCGACCCCCCAGTCACAGTGCAGCACTTCCTGGCTCCAGGGGATCCCACAGGTGAGGGGAACGGCTTTGGTCCAAAGGCTGCGCGGAAGAGGGACCGCCCCAGGCTGCACTGCGCCAGTGAACTGCGCATGCGCGGTCCCAAATCTCTAGCCTTCAGAAGCGCCAAGCACCCGGGCAGCGGAGGCTTCTAGAGCGGGACCCCGGGGCCCCTATCTGATACCTGCCAAGGTCCACGGCCGCCACAACTCGCTCGCACTGTTCCATTGTACATCGTTGGGGCCGGCAGTTCGTCTCAGCAGCTGCAGGCATCTAAAATTTATACCCGGTGACCATCACTGCCGGCCCCTCGAGCTTATCTCCTGAAGAGCAGCCTCAGGTCAGTACTCTCTCTTTCAGAACCTTAAGCAATTGGGGAGTTGGGCCTTTCACGCAGTCCCCTCCCTCATGAAATATTCTCTCTTCTACAAAACACCAAGGAGGACACCTGTGGGCCGCGGCCTGGGCCGGGTGGGTGGAGTATGGGGTTTCCCAGAAAGGCAAACAGGGGGCAGGAGGAGCAGGAAGGGTGTGCTTTGTGGTGATGGGCTGGGATGTACCGAGCCTCAGGGGCTGCTTAGAGAACGGTGGAATCAGGCAGCCCTGACCGCTTCTTTGAGCGGAAGCCAAATCTCGCGGGATCTCGGGCTTTCCATGGTGTCGAAGGGGAGTGTGGGGTGAGAAATGCCTAGGGGAACTTAAAACGGATTGAACTGAACCATGCCCCAAAGATGGAATCTGGTAAATGATGGGCAGACTTTTTCAAGGAGGTGAAGGAGTCGAGACAGGGGTAAAGAGAGATTGAAGATAGGGATATGTGTGCAGGGGGAGGGTGTATTAAAGGCCCGGCTCACTAAGTAGGTGGACCAACCATCAGTCCCTCTGTATTGTTGAGGGGGTGACAGAAGGCACCTCAGGGGGTTCACAGGCTAGTTGGGGACTCAGCATGACCAGGGTCCAGCAAGGATCCCTAACAATGCAGACCGTAGCAGTTCAGAAGAGACCCCGTGCTTCCTGGGAACTGAGGTTGGCAGGGAGGGTCTGGGAAGGAGGGAGGGCTCCGTGCGGGTGATTAAGGGAATAGCTACATGACGAGGAAAATGTCATCTTAAAAGAGTGTCTGATCATTTTCCAGCCTCGATGTGTGTTCAGTGAGGTAGACCCTGACCGGAATAGAAATTTATTAATAATAGCTAACATTTATTGACCGCCCATAGGTCAGGCGGTATGCCAAGCACTCTGCATGGACTGTGGCGCTTGGGTCAGGCTAGAAATACTGAGTGCCTCCTGTGTGTCAGGCATTGTTTTAGGCATTGGGGATTCAGCAGTGAACAAAAAACGTAAGTCCCTGCCCTCTTGGAGCTTTTGTAGTTATTCTTCCTGACAGTCCTATAATATGGTTAATAATGTCCTCATTTTACAAAGGAAGCAGCTGAGGTACAGTACAGAGAGATTCAGTAATTTGTCCAAGATTACATGCTTAGTTATCAGTGCATTAACTTATTAATGTAGTAAATGCCGAGTTTTTCCTATATAAAGGAGACTGGGATAGGTGCTGAGGCTAAGGAGATGCATGAGCTATATTTTACACTCTGAATGAGCTTACAGGTGGGTAGGGTTAGATGAGTAGGCAAGCAACATTTATAGGTCCATATAGCATATTCATGGTTTGAGGAGATAAGGAGCAATGAACTTTGCCATTGGGGTGGGGAAGGCTTCCTTTAAGAGAAATAAAAGGATGAATAGGAACTTCCAGATAGAAAAGTGCCTTGGAAGGCAAGAGGCATTTTGGACAAGGAAAATAGTATGTTCCAAAAAGTATGGAGGCAAAGGGGGTAGGAAGGAAGCTAACCTTTGTGTTTTATGTGTTTTGTACTAGTGCTTCACATACTTTTAAAATTAAATATTAAATACATGGAAATAATATTAATTATATATATGTATATAAAAATTTAAAACAGCTTTATACCTAACCACACAGCTTAAGAAATAAAACACAGCTTTTTAAAAATTAGCCTCTCAAGTAAGCTAAGCAAGGTTAAAAAGCTTGTCCAGAGTCACAGATGGTAGATGGTAGAGCCAGGGTGGCTGCCTACCTAGTTCGGTCTCATAGCTGTGTGTGTCACACCTCCTCCTGCAGGTGGTTGGGCACTTAGACAGTGATGGGAGGTGCTGCCCAGAAGCTTTGAGTGCACCAGTGAGGAGGGAGGAAGGAGAAAAGCGTCTCTTTTCACTGCCATCATCTGAGCAGGGACCCTGATTGGGCAGAAACAGACAAAAGGACATGGGGGAAAAATACAGCAGTTTCAACTAGCAATAAATCCTCACAGGAACAAAGTAATCCAGAGTGCTGGGCCTGGGACGGAATGTAACTGGGCTGGGCGTATTTCTGCTTTCATGAGGATGTCAGAGTGGGCCTCTAGAAAAGAGACTTTGACCTAATACCTGAATGGTCATAAGGCATTCGTGATGTGAAGACCTAGGCAAGAAGTGTTTCAGGCTGAGCAAACAGTGAGTGCAAAGGCCCTGAGGTGGGTTCAGTTGAGACTTGGAGAAGGCCAAATTCTTAGACCGTGAGGCTTAGCCCCAGGCTGATTCACCTTTCTACATTGTACTTAAATTACATGTGTAATAAAAATAGAAATGTTGCATGAGTTAAAAACTGACCAAGTGTTAAAATTAGTACTCTAAGACAAATATCACTATTGTTGAATGAACCTCTAGGAGATAAGAATGAATCTGCTATATTATTTAAAAATTAATCATTGTGACACTTTTCCTGTTTTGTTGAGATATAATTGACATATATAATTGACATATCACATTGTATTATTCTAAGGTGTACCACATAATAATTTGGTATATGTATGTATTGTGAAATGATTACCACAATAAGTTTAGTTAATATAGTTAGTTACTTCACAAAATTACAATTCTTTTTTTATGATGAGAACTTTTAAGATCTACTCTCTTAGCAACTTTCAAATATACAATACAGATTGTTAACTATAGTCACCATGCTGTGCATTTCACCTCCAGAACTTATTTATCTTATAACTGGACGTTTGTACATTTTGCCCTCTACCAACCCCTGCCTCTGGTAACAGCTGTCTGTTCTCTGTTTTCATAAGTTTCTTATTTTTAGATTCTACATACAAGTGGGATCATACAGCATATGTCTTTCTCCGTCTGACTTATTTCATTATCATAATGCCCTCAAGGTCTATCCATGTTGTTATAAAAGGCAAGCTTTCCTTCTCTTTTATGGCCGAATAATATTCCACTATGTATATACATACCACAACTTCTTTATCTATTTATCCATCGATGGATACTTACGTTGCTTCCATGTCTTGGCTATTATAAATAATGTTGCAGTGAACGTGAGGTTGCAGATATCTTTTCAAGACAATGATTTTGTTTCCTTTGGGTATAGATACGGAAGTGGAATTGCTGGATCATATGGTAGCTCTATTTTTAATTTTTTGAGGAACGCCTATACTGTTTTCCGTAGTGGCTACACCAATTTACATTCCCACCAACAATGCACGGAGGTTCTCTTTTCTCCACATCCTCGCCAGCACTTGTTATTTCGTGTCCTTTTGACAATAGCCATTCCAGCATGTGTGAGTGATATCTCACTGCAGTTGGATTTGCATTTTCCTGATGATTAGTGGTATTGAGCATCTTTTCATGTACCTCTTGGCCATTTGGATTGTCTTCTTTGGAAAAGTGTCTGTTCTGTTCCTCTGCCCATTTTTTAATCAAATTGTCTGTTGTTTTGCTATTGAGTTGTATGTGTTCTTTATGTATTTTGGATATTAACCCCTTATCAGATATCTGATTTGCAAATGTTTTCTCCTATTCTGTAGGTGGCCTTTTCATTTTGTTTATGGTTTCCTTTGCTGTGCAATGACAATTTTATTATTAAAATTTTAGTAGTCAAATATTAAAGGTCTGTCATTATAGTGCAGGAGCTTCTAGTACTACATAGAGATTCACTTTAAACTGACATATTTAATAACATCACAAGACTCATGTACACAACAGAATGTAGTTCAGAATAAAAGGTTTTCAGTAGCATGTGTTCTGGAAGGAACTTTGTTTTTAGGACACATCTAAAAAACTTTTATTTTAAATAATGAAAATGCTATGTACTTACTAGTATACAGTATAGCATAATTTTAACAAGCTTTTTAAAAAGTTCAGCTTCTATAGGAGGATAAAAATATAAGGATTGTCTTCCTAAAATAGTCTTATCGAGTCAGTTGTTTTGTTGAAGTTTGGTGAGAATAAAATCTGTTTGGGTTCCTCATTTGTGTCTAATGATTTCCTCTTTTCTTCATATTCTTTTTATTTTTTACTTTGTCTGAACCAAAGATAATTTATTGTGAAGGTTATTATACAAGATTTTGGAGCTTTTCCTCCTCATGAAATTTTGCTATGGTGAATTTGACATTCTGTTTTTAATTTGTCCTCACAAAATGTGAAGAATTCCCAAATAAGACTTTTTCTTAAAGACTCTTGGCCTAAATGGAATTAAGTAATGACAATTTAAATACATTCCTTAAAGGTTTTTTAATGTAATGGATGCTAATACACCAAACAATTCTACAAGGATTAGAAATATGATACAACTGAATCTCTATTATTCCACCTTGCATTGTTATTTAAATTTCTATATTTAAGTACTTTGTTGGCTCAAAAAGGATGTACATTAACTAGCTAACATTGTCTCTTAGCATTTATTTGTCAACTTATTTTTCTATTTATTTAACCATTTGAAAGCTGAAATTGTTTTTGGTACCAAAAAAAAAAAACTTTGTACACCATTAATTGTTATAGCATTTTACTCTTGCAATAATAAATATGCATCATGCACTAACTGACTAATAATATTCAACTTATAAACTGCATGAGGAGATTTTTCTTAATACAACTAGAATGCTTTCCTATGTTTGAAAATAACAATAAAATCAAATGACACACCTCATTCATATTGCTGACATTATTAAAATGTAATAATAAGAAATAATGGTTATGGTCATATGATCATTGATCAAGCATAAGTTCAGGGAAGCCAGAAATGACTGTGAAGTAGGCATTTGGTTATTTGGACTTTTGAAAGCTGAAGCTGAAATCAGATTTATGGCCATTTCCAAAACTGAGGCTGTTCAATGTACTCCTCACTTAGTGTAGGTCCTCCTCATCTTTTTTTGGTTTTTGTTTTTTTATTGAAGTACAACATATAATGAAAGTACTCAAATCATGCCATCGTTTGGTTAATTTTCACAAGGTAAATGTACCTAAGCAACCAGCATCCAGAACAAGAAACAAACCAGTTGTCAGAAGCCCCCTTTGTGCCCCCTTCCAGGGCCTACCACCACCAGGGGAAGCAATTATCCTGCCTTTAACACCATAAATGCTCTAATTGACCTTGAACTTTATGTCAAGGGAATCACATATATATGCTCTTTTGTATCTGCCTTCTTTACTTCAACATTACCTCTGTGAGATTTATCTATATTGTTGTATGTAGTTGTAGGTCATTCGTTGTTATTGTTGTATAGTATTCCCTTGTGGGATATATCACAATTTATCCATTTTGCTATAGATGGGCACTGAGCAACTTCCTAGGTCTTTAACTTTTGTCAAAGATTTATTTTAAAATGAAAAAAAAAAGTGGTCCAAATGCAGTTTCTGTACTTGTTATAAAATTATCATTGAGGACCTTGTCCATTCTACCATTCAGTAGCCTCTAAGTCACATCCCCATTTTACGTATTTCTTTCAGAGTTTAGTGCCAGCAAAACCTTTGTCTCCCTTGAGGAATCAGTATGCTCCTTACTTTCTTTTAAGAAGTGTGCTTATTCAACCTAAGTGTCCATCGACAGATGAATGGATAAAGAAGATGTGGCACATATATACAATGGAATATTACTCAGCCATAAAAAGAAACAAAATTGAATTATGTGCAGTGAGGTGGATGGACCTAGAGACTGTCATACAGAGTGAAGTAAGTCAGAAAGAGAAAAACAAATACCGTATGCTAACACATATATATGGAATCTAAAAAAAAAAAAAGGTTCTGAAGAACCTAGGGGCAGGACAAGAATAAAGACACAGATGTAGAGAATGGACTTGAGGACACAGGGAGGGGGAAGGGTAAGCTGGGACGAAGTGAGAGAGTGACATGGACATATATACACTACCCAATGTAAAACAGGTAGCTAGTGGGAAGCAGCCGCATAGCACAGGGAGATCAGCTCGGTGCTTTGTGACCACCTAGAGGGGTGGGATAGGGAGGGTGGAAGGGAGACGCAAGAGGGAGGAGATATGGGGATATATGTATATGTATAGCTGATTCACTTTGTTATACAGCAGAAACTAACACACCATTGTAAAGCAATTATACTCCAGTAAAGACATTAAAAAAAAAAAAGTTTGCTTATTAATCCCACCTTGTTCCAGCAGGAACTAATGACAGTGTAATGAAATAAAGAAAATTCACAAAATTAAAGACATGTTAATTTAAGGTGAGGCAAAGTGAGAACTCTAGTAGCCTCGTCCAAGGCTTCAGCGCTGAGGCTTATTCAAGCATGAATAAGTGATGAAGTCCTATACACTTTCTGACTTGGGGACCAGATTCAGCTCTAAGCTTCAAATCAGCTGATTCTAAAAGGAAAATCAGATCAGTCCTACCTGTCTGCATCCAAAATATGAGAGCATGCCGGTTCCTTAGAAGAAGGGCACCGATTCCTGGTGTAGGAGATTCATTTCTCTCAAGGCTTCTTGGTCAGAGGACTGCCTCAATATCTGTAGGGAGATATGGCAATAAATTTAAGGGGCTTTTTTTTTTTTTTGATCATCTCTCATTACAGGATGATGGTATCACACCAGGGGGTGACTCAGTAAAAATATTTAAGCAATTCAGAGAAGACCCTGAGAGGGTGTTAGGGAGAGGCCATTAAATAGTACCACAGAAATCGTTCACTTCCCAGCTGACCTGACTTAATCCCATGGCAGGTATTATGTATCTAGAAGAAGGTAGATGAGAAATCTTTTGAATTACCCCCGCCTCCTCTATAAATACTGCTTACCTTAGTAAACTTGATAGATACAGTGTGGTAAAAAGTTCAAGATCATACTCCTTATCAAACACAAAGTGTGTAATTCTCATATGTTGCCAGCTAAGTGTGGTGCCCCTCGGAGAAACAGCCAACTGAAAAAGGGGATCAGTTAACACCCTTTTAAGAGAATCGAGGATCCTAAACAGTAGATTGTGCACCTCTTCTTTGGCTGGGCCGAGATTCAACACAGAAGATAATTTTGAATATACTCTCCCGAGTGGCTCCTCAGAGCTGCCGAGTCTTCATATAAAAACGGCCATAATGATTGTGGCCTGGACAATTTCAAGGCAGGTATAAACAGATGCCCAAAGTGGCAATTTAACATCAAATTCCTCTTTGATCCTAGTCTGACAGTTATATAACGTGCTATGTCTCCCTTCTCATCCTATCTGGCAGGCATCTCAGAGACAATTTTAAAAGCTTAATTTTTAGCTTTAATTACAAAGCTTAATTTTTAAAGCTTAATCGTAGCAGCTTTGCTTATCTTTACATTTAAAATATGTATGGCTGCCTCACCCCTTGACTTGGGCTTCCTCTTCTCTGTTTCTATTTTATAGCCTTACTGTAGATAAACCTTATTTTGAAAAAGGTCTCAAAGCCTTTCAAGAAAAAGACATGGTCTAAACAAATTTCAAGAGAACAAAGTATAAAGGGTGAGGAAAGTGATCAAGAATTGGCAAATGTCTAATGCTTGTCTCCAGTTCTTCTGCCCTGGGAATAAAGACCTGTCTGTACAAAGGCTTCCTGACAGCCGAAGGAACAAAATGCTCTCTGGAAAGAAAGAGCCAGAGTCGCTCCATCTTCCCTCCACCCCTGCTTTAAAACGAAACAATGCTTCCCAAAGGAGCTGGCAGCTGGCCCTTGGCAGGTGGTAGAAACAGCATTGCAGCCTGCACAAAAGTAGAAAACCCAAACTTTCAGCTTTGGGGAGCAGCGTGATTATTCTGCCCACTACCTCCCAAAAGAGAAGGGAACGCAACATCAATCAACCAAGCTGAGTTTCCAAAAACCACGGGCTTCTCCTCCACTCAGCAATTTCCACTTTTACTCCCATTGCCTCAAGGCTGACGGATACACAGGCCCTGACCTTGTCCCCTAGGCTTCTTGTTCATTCTGAGTGTGTTCACTCACCTTTTGTGGATGTGCCTGCAGTGGCGGCCGCTGTGCCAGCAGGGCACAGGCAGAAAGGCTAGGAAAGGGAGGGGAATGGAAGGTCAAGTTCTGCAAAAGGAAGGGCTGGTGATGTGCATCGTCCACTTGAAGGGCCTGGGGAGGAATTAAGGTTAAACTAGGCTTGGATTGACTCTGAGGTTTCTGGGTTTTGATGCTTATTTTGACTCTGGTAGAAGGTAAATAAATAAGAACAGTTTTATGGGACAAGAATGTATTTCACCGTTCTCTCCTCTTCTCTCATCCACACTACCTGAAGATGGCAAAATAAGTGATGACCTGAAGATGACAGTTATTTTCCTCAACCCGTATTCTTAAATCACCTACTATATTATTATTAGTATGTGGTTTTTATTGATAGCCTACTATATCATCATTGCTGTAGTGTATTTGTTGATTACGTACTATATGGCAAAGTGAAAGAAGCATGGTCTTTGCAGCCAGCCAGACCTAGCTGTGCCATTCACTAGCTTGGAAACTTTGGAAAATTTAGTTGACTTCTCTGAGCCTCAATGAACATGTGAAAAATGGAGATGCTAATGCATACCTCATAGGGTATCTGTAATAATGAAATGGAGCTAACCCATGTAGGTTACCTGGTAGAACCATAGTTGCCATTCAGTAAATGAATGCTGTTATCATCAGGATAATGGCCATGAAAGATGTATTCATTTTAGGAAGAACTGCATTTTGTTCCTGGAAAGTCTGTGGGCTGATGATACTAAATATATGATAATATTCCTCAGTTTTCAGTGACTAATTGTCTTTTCTGGAGCCATAATGGTGATCAGGGTCACTGGAGAAGTGACTGAATCATTTGATTAAAAAGCACAGGATATCAAGAGTCTTTTCACCCTTGTTAGCTGCTGGGGCAGGTCCACCCCAGGAATACTTGGAGAGAAGAGAGACAGTTGCTTGCCAGGCCTATGATTGTGACAGAGTGGAAAAGTAGGAGATAGGGCTAAAGTGTTCTAGTCCTAGCACTCTGACTGTTGAGTTCTGTGACTTTGGAGCAAATCACAGAAAATAAAAGTTACCATTTATTCACCGACTTAGTGCCAGGCACATAAGCACTTTACATATACATCTCATTTAATCTTGTGGGTAAGACTATCTGCCCCTCACAGAACTATAAGGTTGAAAAGAGATGGCGGATGCCAAAGCCCTTAGCAGTATTATTGTCATCATTTAAAGTGAATGGTCACTGGTCACTGGAAAGTGGTCTGTCTGCACTTTCCCTTTATGGAAATATCAACTTATGCCTTGTTGCTTGAATAACTTGCACTCTGTCCTACACAAATGCCAACATACCCTGAACCTGATTCAATTCAGTAAGTATTTAATACCAACTATATTCAAGGCACTGAAATGGGGCTGCAGCCTTAGTCCCTTGTCATAGGGTTTATGTTCTTATGGGGGCTACTACAGGAGCTGATACAGAATGCTGAGTACGATTATGTGGCAAGAGAGTTACAAGCAGTTCTAATGTATTTTAAAGAAGAAAATACACGCTGTGGTCTGGGGTGTGGGCGAGGGGTGAGAAGGGTCACACATCAGAGAAGTCTTCCCGAGGAGGTGGGATTTGGGGATGGACCTTGAAAAATGAGCAGGATGTTTTAAATTAATTTTTGTACCCAATCATTAAATCAACACACGTACGTTATTAAAAATACATAGAAACAAAAGAGTAAAAACAATTCACGACATGGCGACCAGTTAAGGACATCATTGTTATATTTGACGTATTTTCTTACAGTAGTTTTATATGTACTCAAATATATAAGTACATATAACTTAAAAGTACATGTATATGTACATGCATATATATATACACACACATATATAGTTACATAGTTTTGCATCTTTTTTCACTTGAAATTTTAAATGTTTTCTCATTTTGTGAAGACTTCTCGTAAATATGATTTTAACAACTGAATAATAATGTCCCAAAGAACAAATACGCCAAAAATATATTTAACAATGACCATGTTTTAAAATACTCTGATTTACTATTTTTAGCTGTTATAAATGATCCAGTGATGTGTTTAGCAGAAGCAATAAAGCTAAATGCCAATTATCTGGTCTGGGACATTGACAGATAGCTTGTAGGTATCAAAAGATTGTCTATGAAAAGCATTTTCCCCACTTCAATCCTTTCTACCCACTAAACTTCAAAAATCATTTCACTCTTATTTTCAGAATCTTCCAGTGAATTTCAGCTGCTCACAATATAAAATCCCAACTTTGTTTCCTGCCATTCCAGGCTCTCCAAATCAGATCCAACTGTAAATAAATTCTTATTTCCTGCTGTTGCCTCCCCTCCAAATATGGCCCCTATTCTTTCACTATCTTATTCCCTGTTTGGGGCTCTTCAGCCTTACTAAGACCCTTTGTCCCTTGACCCCTCCCTTTTATTCGAATCTGTCAGTTCCCTCTTGGCCTCACTTCCTTTCCACTCAGATTTAGGTCTCGCTGATCTTACTTCATGCTAAAGCTGAAGTGTCAGGGCTTCTCACTTTCACAGGCCCTTTCAAAGGTGCTATACCTGGTTTTGCATTTGTAGTTTTGCATTCTTTTTCTTAAAGAGTAGCCTCAAATCATATAAGCTTCAAGGCCCAGAAAACCTGGATCAGCTCCTGAACCCCATGGTTGTTACTGAACCTCCAGCTTGTCACTGAAGTCTTCCCCCAGCTCCAAGAAACTTTATTTTCTTAGCTCCAGTGCTTTTCATGTTCTCAGTTCTAGAATTTAACATATTGAGTTCTAATTGCTTGTGTGATCATAATTCCTTGAGGGCAGGGATTGTGTCTTATTTATAGTTATGTCCGTAATAAATGCATGTTTGCTGAATGCCTTACTAATTCTTGACATTCTGCACCAAGCTTCCTCTTTCCAGTATTACTATTGTTGCTGCTACTAACGACTACAAACATTTTAGAAAGCACAGTAGGTGTGGCACACTGTATTTCCCCAAAATAGCTGCAGTAATATTTCTGGTATCACATGTTCTTTTGGATCCTTGCCCACTCCCCATCTAGAAGTGATGTCAGTTTTCCCTCCTTGTGAACCTGCAAGGGCTCCAAACAATAAAATATGAGGGAAATGATGTCATGTGACTTCTGAGGCTAGATCATAGGAAAGGGTACATTTTCTCACTCTTTGCATATTTACCTTTGGAATCCAGCCACCAGCTGTGAGGAAGCATGAGCCACATGGAGAGGCAACATGTAGGTGTTCCAGCCAATAGCTCCAGCTAAGACCCCAGCCAGGATCAACAACCTTCAGATGATTCCAGCCCCCAGGCTTCAAGCTGCCCCCGTTGATGCCGAGTGGAATAGAAACAGCTGTCCCCACCAAGTGTTGCCCAAATTGCAGCTACTGAAAAAAATAAGTGTTTTAAGCCACCAAGTTCTGGGGTCACTTGTTTCTCAGCACTAGATAATCAGGCAGTGTGGTGAAACCATTACATGTGTTACCTTGCTGAGAAAACTGAGACCCAGAAAAGGTAAATGATATGCCAAAGCTCACCTTTTCTCCACCTAGCTAATTCTGCCATCTTACAGGCCATATCTCCTCTACTAGGTCTTTTGGCTCATGTAGATGTACATAGATCCTCCCTTCTTTTAATTCCAATAGCCAACTCTTTGTTTTTTCTTTTAAGTATTGTTTAATTCTGTTTGTCTTGTATATATATACTTTTTACTTTTAAATTTTCCATTGTAGGTTATTACAGGATATTGAATAGAGTTCCCTGTACAGTTCCCTGTACTATGCAATAGAACCTTTTTGTTTATCCCTTCTGTGTATAATAGTTTGCATCTGCTAATCCCAAACGCCCACTCCATCCCTCCCCCGCGCCACCCCCCGCCAACCACAAGTCTGTTCTCTGTGTCCATGAGTCTGTTTCTATTTCGTAGACACGTTCATTTGTGTCATATTTTAGATTCCACATATAAGTGATATCATATGGTATTTGTCTTTCTCTTTCTGAATTACTTCACTTAGTATGAAAATCTCTCAGTCCATCTGTGTAGCTACAAATGGCATTATTTCATTCTTTTTTATGGCTGAGTAATATTCATATATATATATATATATATATATATATATATATATGTATCTCAATCTGTAAGTGGACATTTAGGTTGTTTCCATGCCTTGGCTATTGTGAATAGTGCTGTTATGAACATAGGGGTGCATGTATCTTTTCGAGTTATTTTAGTTTTGTCCGATATATGGCCAGGAGCAGGATTGCTGGATCATTTGGCAACTCTATTTTTAGTTTTTTGAGGAACCTCCATACTGTTCTCCATAGTGGCTGCACCAATTTACATTCCCACCAACAATGTAGGAGGGTTTCCTGTTCTCAACACCCACTCCAGAATTAATTATTTGTAGACTATTTAATGACAGCCGTTCTGACTGGTGTGAGGTGGTACCTCATTTTAGTTTTGATTTGCATTTCTCTAATAATTAGCTATGTTTAGCTTCTTTTCATGTGCCTGTTGATCATCTGTATGTCTTCTTTGGACAAATGTCTGTTTAGCTCTTCCACCCATTTTTTGATTGGGTTGTTTTTTTGTTATTGATTTGTATGAACTGTTTGTATATTTTGGAAATTAAGCCTTTGTCGGTCACATCATTTGCAAATATTTTCTCCCAGTCTGTAGGTTTTCTTTTCATTTTGTTTATGGTTTCCTTTGCTGTGCAAAACCTTATAAGTTTGATTGGGTCCCATTTGTTTATTTTTGCTTTTATTTCTAACTGTGCTGTTGACACCTGTTGCCTACAACAGCCTCATGATATAGATGTATCACATTCCTTGTTTAATGGTTGAGGAAACATGTATACAAAGGGGTTGGACATTTGCTTAAGGAAATAATAAGTGGCAGAGGTCTGTCTTCTCCAAATATCCATTCTTTAATCTATTCCTGAATTGCTTTTCTGTGGTCTTTATTTGGATCACTTATTTTGGCTTTTAATGAGATATTGCCTCATTTTAGATCTTAATCATATTTGTATGTGTATTCCCATTTTTCTGCACAGACTTGTGCACTCCTAGACAATAGGGCTGTGACTCACATTTCTTGGGCATCCTTCTTATACTCTGCACGGTGCTAGGCACATACATGGGGCACTCATCGATTGAGTACGTATAAAAAGCAACACTCAGCATCCACAAAAGGTATTTTTAGAGCTGCTTTAAGAAAAAAATCATAGAAACACAGAAGTTAAACCTTGCAACTAAATCAGTAAGGGCTTTAGGCAAGTCTTAGTGATTTCCTTCTTTTTCCTTGCCTAAAAATATCTTTTCTCTTCTTTTAAAGAAATGTTCAGATCTATCATAAGCATAAATACTTGGTTACATCTTTTTAAAGTAGCTTTTTTTAAAAAAAAAAATTGGTTTTCTCCTCAACCTAATGTTTTTGTACAGTGTTAGAATCTGTTTTGTTTTATTTTTTTTACAGGTGAGATATTTGAATGAAGGCCTCATATTGATCTCACTTATTGCTGCAGGCTCCACCTTCACATTGAACTTGATCAGTATGGATTTGAGTCAGTCTGGAACATTAAATAAGACCTTGTTAGACTGATATTTTTTCTTTTGTGTTGTTTAATTTGGCGGGGCAGGAGGCAGGAAGCCTGGGTGAGAGATGGGTGCACACTTCAGTCAGTTGCTGGGAGTGTCTTGATTTCCTTTCCTGTGGCTTCCCCTGCATAGTGGTTCTAGCTGAGTGGTGACAAACTGAGTGGCATCGTTATGACTGTTCCATATGTCCTCTTGTCCAAATACAGGTTCTATTTTTAAAATACCCGCTTCAAAGCTATTGAGAAATTCAGAGGAAAAGAATGCCATTTTGAGGGCCCTATCTAGTAAATGAAAACACGGGGCTTTTATTTAGTTCACAGTCAGTACCCATTTACTGAGCACCTACTATGAGCCAGGGACGGGCTTAGCAAAATGGAAAACAGTGTGGCTAATTTCACAGAGCTTGCAGCCTCACCTACCATTTCAAGGCAACGTTCTCTCTGAAAGATACGGGGCTGGAAAGAGCTGTCAAAATGTAATCCCATCTGACGTGACTGTTCTCATAGCAACACTACCTTATAGTTTTGCTGAATATGGATCTTATAGCATTTCAGATTAATAACTACTTTCTCAATATAAACTGCTTAATATGGGAGATCCTTAATGTCTGCATGTCCCATAAGCTTAACACTAATTTTGAGGCATAATTTAGGCAACTAGCATTAAAAAAAGGGATGGGTGGGGAGAGATAAAAATATCACAGTATAGAAGTGGGAGAGCAGAGATTTCTCATTTTACAGAGAGGAAATAGAGGCCCATGCAATGAATCATTGAACTCCATCAGGGTCCATGGATCATGTAAACACATCTACTTAGCCAACAAACATTTATAAATGAGGGTGATTTCCTTGGCAGACACAGTGGCACTGAATACAAAATAAATAAAATACAGCTGCTGCCTTCAAGGAGCTTAAGTTAGAAATTAGAGCAATGTAGAAAGAAGAAAATAACAATAGCTCGTTATTCTACTGTCTTCTGAGTTCAAGATTATTTTAACGCTATTAACTGTGAATATACCTTTTGGGTCCATAAGGCTTTAAGCTTTAACTTCAGCTTTGACAATAATATCACTGTTCTTGTTTCCTTTTGGTTTGCTTTGCCAAGTATATTTTGCATAGCCCTTTAATTCTAACTTTTTTTTTCTGAACAGTTGAGTTTGTGATTTTTGACCCTACATCTGTAGTTCTTCCTGTTCTAATGGGGAGGTTTACTCCATTCACATTTATTTTCACTAGTTATGCTTGGTCTTCTACCACCCTGCTTTAACTTTCTGCTCTTAATAACTTGTCACTTGACAAAGAGACTTTGTTGTTTTATATTTTAAGTAACTTAGATTATATAAAGTCTGGTTTTCTTTCTATTAGTGGTTACCTTTCCATTATTTCAGAATATATTTGAACCAGTTTTTTAGCTCTGATTAACAATGTCAAGGATAAAATGACATAAAAATACAGGATCATAGTTAATACAAACCAGAGAGGATGAAAATTAATTGCTAGTTTTTCTAACAGAATAGTGAAATCTGGTTTAAACCATTGGTGTTCACCCCGTGGTGAGTTTGCTCCCCTGGGGTTATCGGGCTATGTCTGGAGACATTTTTGGTTGCCACAACTGAGGGGAGGGTTGTGCTTCTGGCATCTTATACATAGAGAACCGAGATGCTGCTGAACATCCTGCAGTGCTCACAACAGCCCGCACGACAAACAGTTATCTGGCCAGGAATGTCGATAGGGCCAAAGTTGAGAAACCCTGGTCTACACTTGGGCTTGGTTGCACTTGCTAAGTAAATTTTTATTACCATAAATATTTTTTTTTCTAATTCCAAACTTGAAAACAAAAAGAAAAGGAATTGCCTGTGTATATGTTCTCTCATTCTTAGTGTATTTTTCTTAATTTGTTCTATCTAAAAATCAACACGCCCCTTGCGTGAAACATCTCTTTTTGATTATTTACTCCCCACCCCGCTTCTCAAGTGTGCTGTATTGGAGTTCAGGCATTACTTAGGGTGGCACATATAAGGACACTCTTCCCTTCACAGATCAAGCCTAACTCAAAGGAAAGCACAGATAGCTTCAGGAGATTCCTGACCTCTCTCCTGAGCTCCTGCACTTCCCTTCTTCCCCGCTTCCTCATCCCAGCTGGACTCTGAGCCTCACCTGGGGGCAGGGAGCAGCTGCTCCCTAACATCTGAGGCATATGTGTATGCACACAGCCAGGGTTGATGCTTATGGGGGCTGAGAACTTCCCTCTGGCAGAGTGTTCAGACTGTAGAATAATACACCAACTTAATTGATTTTCCCCAAGGAAGGAGTAAATATAATACGGAAGTTTAGAGCCAGATTGTTATTAAATTATTATTTTCATTATACATCTTCTTTCAATAATTGTTATCAGCGATAATTATTTAATTAACTGTTTTAGTACAGTAATCCTCAACCATAGCTACACATTAGAATCACCTAGGGAACTACTTAAAAATACTTTTGGGGGGGGCCCACTCTAGACCAATTAAATCAGTATATCTGGCATAGCAGCAAAACAGTGGTACTCTTATAAGCTTCCCAGAGATTCCAATGTGCAGCCAAGTTTAAGAACCCATTAGTTTAGTGGTTGTATCACTCATTGCCCATTCTTTTGTAGCAAAGATCCCTCATTCTTGACTTCTCAGTTTTATTGTTTCCTCTCTTGGTAATTCTCCCCGGTTTCTGTACATGGAGATAATATCATTGGTTGCCTTTACACATGGATGAGAATTTGGCTGGTTATTGTGTTCAGGTTACTATTTATATATTACTATCTGTGGTTAGAACTGTGTAGACATTGACCCTTTTTCTTGTATATTTACATGATTTTTTTTCCTTGCCTGGGTTCTTCATGATATTTTCTTTGACCTTGCAATTTAACAATTTATGAGGCTATATCTGAGTTGGTTTCTTTTAACTTATTCTGTCTAAGCATCAGTGAGGCCCTTTGGTGATGAGGCACAAGGTTTTCTTCATCTTAGGATCATTTTCTTCTATTGTTTCTTCTAATTTTTGCTCCTCTCCTGTGTGCTTGGTCATATTCTTCTGCAATATCTGTTCCACATATATTGTAGTGATTCCCAAACTTGTTTACATATTAAATTCACCTGGGGATCTTTTAAATTGCCCAATGCTTAGGTCACACTCAGTCTAATTAAATGGAATTCTCTGGGGGTGGAATACAGGCAGCAGGAGTGTTTAAATCTCCCCAGGTGATTTCAGGGTGCAGACAACTTTGGGAACCACAGATGTGTTGGGTTTCCTGGATTTGTTTTCCATGCCTCTTTTTTTCTTCATTGTTTCCAGGTGTGCTCCCCTCTGCACCCAATATAAGGTTCAGAGAAGCTCAAAAACACCCGTTCAGCCTGAATTTCTCTCCAGTTGCTCTCCAGGTCAGGTTAGTTTATAGCTATCTTTCTGTATTTGTTTGGCACAGTTCATATCCTAACTTATCTTATTGCTTAGCTTTGTTTCTTGTTTCTATTAATACCTTCTGCAATGGCATGTCTTTCCAGTTGTTACCGTGGCGCCACTGTTTACGTTTGGGATTCCCTTTTGCTTAAGAAATATTGGTTCTCAAACTTGGTGGCACATTGGAATCGTATGAATTCACTCCCAGAGTGATTGGAGGGCATCAGAAATGTGTAACACTCCCCAGGTCATGCTAATATGTAACCAGTATTGAGAAGCACTGCTCTAACGCCTTTTGCTAGCCTATTTTTGTGTGTGTGTGATGAGGGTAGTAGTTCTCAAGCTTCAGTGCGCATCAGAATCACTTAGAGGTCTTCTTAAGACAAAATCTGGGTCCCTCCCTCTGGAATTTCAGACGTAGTAAATCTGATGTAAGGCTCAATAATTTGCATCTCTAACAGATTTCTGGGTGATACAGATGCTGTCTGTAGACCCTACTTTAAGAACCTTTGGCTTAGGCCAGATTCACTGAGCGCCTTCCTCCTCCACCTATAATATATTGGATTTATCTAACAGTGGCACTTTTTAAATCTAATGTGTATATTTTATATGCATGCATGTAATTAGAGGTCTTGATTCTAAGACATTACAATCACAGATCCATCTTTTGAAGTGCTATTTGGCAAATAGTATGTATGGCAAGGTGCAAAAAAGGGTAAAAAGGATCAAATGAAGCATTCTTACCCAGATAAACTCCCCCCCCCCCGCCCCCGCTTTACTTGCCGATGTTTCCAGTTGCTGTGGATGTGGAAAAAGATGGAGCTAAAATGGTTGGAAATTGGGAAAGTTTTGACTCTGTGGGTAAAACATAAACTATAATGTGTATTTGTGCATATTTAGTCCTTGGAACTGAAATGCCTTTTCTGCTCCCTTGATGCCTCTGTGTATCTTGACATTGCCAACATCTTAAACCTTCTGCAAACCAGAAGGGTCTTTGTCTTTCAGGAGGCCAGGGTTGCCTTCGCATGCTAATAACACCGTTTACTGACTGGATTGCACTTTTTAGTTTAGCAATGGCATTTTTCACTTCAAAGCAGTTTTTCCTTCCCTCTTTGTGACTACCTGTTTTAGTTTTATAAATGCAACAGCCTCTTGGAATATGTTGAGAATGTAGTTAGAAAGTTTCTAAATTGTTTTTTCTTGCAGTAATTTTCATAAGAAGACGTTAGCATTGATTTCTCAGTGTGGTTCCTCATTTTGTGAGCTTCAGAAAGTTTGTCTGTTTCCAGTGATTTTTTTTTTTTTTTTTTCCTCCTTGTGCTTGTGCTTTCCAAAGGAGTTTTATGCTTTTCTAGTACTGGGGGCTGAGGTGAGTGTTGTCAGATTCTGTGTGGTTTCTACTTCAAATCTCCTAGCCAAAGGGAGAAGTTTATTTTTCTTTTGCCAGTGTGTACTTGTAGCAGCCTGGGGGTATAGGGCGGATGCCAAATCCAGAGGCTGTGTATTGGGAGGCTATACCTCTCAGCTGAAAAATTAATGATTATTGCAGGCAGGGGTGATTTGGGTACCACTACATCTCTTTGCCTAGTGAGGCCCACAGTATCAAAGGCAGGTCAGGGATCACAGCTGTGACCTGCGTTTCTGGGTTGGTCATTGGTGTTTTTATGCCTGCAGAGGCTATGGTGGGGGGTCAGAGGTTGCTGACTGTCCCCACCTGCCCTAATCTCCAGTCCTCATTCCTTCCAGTTAGTGGGTATCTTCATCTTTTTCCCTAGGTGAGCTGTTCCTTCACAGGTTGGGAGGTGTAGGATTAGATAAAAGATTTCCAACCCACGGGACTTCCCTGGTGGTGCAGTGGTTAAGAATCCGCCTGCCAATGCAGGGGACACAGGTTTGATCCCTGGTCTGGGAAGATCCCACATGCTGCGGAGCAACTAAGCCCGTGCGCCACAACTACTGAGCCTGTGCTCTAGAGTCCGTGAGCCACAACTACTGAGCCCATGAGCCACAACTACTGAAGCCCGTGTGCCTAGAGCCCATGCTCTGTAACAAGAGAAGCCACCGCAAGGAGAAGCCAACGCACCACAATGAAGAGTAGCCCCCGCTCACTGCAACTAGAGAAAGCCTGAGCGCAGCAACAAAAACCCAACACAGCCAAAAATAAATAAAAAATTAAATCTTAAAAAAAAATAGATTTCCAACCCTTTTATGCAAAGGGCCAGATAGTAAATATTTTAGCCTTTGCAGGAGGTATTATCTCTGTCAAAATTAGTCACGTCTCCTGTTTTGAGAAAGCAGCCGTAAACAATATATAAACAATTGAGCATGGTTATACTCCAATGAAATTTACTTAAAAAAATAGCCCATAATTTGCTGACCCCCGAGATAGATGGTCTGTTTTCCGTGCTGCCCACCTAAACTGTATCAAAAAGTCTTAAGTTTCCAATGTCCTCTTGTCCCAATTTATAATTTGATACAGATTTTTTTCATTTTATATTCTATTTGTTATTTCAAAGATGATGATGGAGGTGAGTCACACATGTTGTCCATTTGCCATCTTTCCAGGAACCTCTAATGCCTGATTTTTTTTTTTATGTTCAATATCACATTCCATGATAAAGACCTTTAATGTTCTTTAACTCCACATCGATATTTAGTCTCAGGGAATGAATATCAATATCTGAAATCTAGTTTTTAATTTTGTTTAAGAATCCTCTCGTATGCTTATTTAATAGACAAAAAACACTCTTTTCCAGGGACAGTAAGGTTTGCATGAAGCCTGAGTTTCTTGGCTTGACTCCGTGTACTACCATTGCAGAAAGATTTTTGTGGCTAGAGAAAAGTAAGTTTCTTCCCAGATTCCATAACTTAGAAAATACCAGCACTTGAATCCCATTCAAGGAATAGTGAAGATTCAAAAATCTCCTTCTCAAGGTCATATTTTCAATAAAATCTGAACAGATGATGATAAGAGATGCTCCCTGGGTGGAAATTCAAGCAGTAAAAATAAAATAGTTTCTCTGTTCTAGACACCATGGATATTTCAGAGGTATAAATCCTGGTTCCTAGCTTCTAGGAATGAATCATGAAATTGATTGGTTCATTCCTTTTTTCAACACACATTGATTGAGTGCTTATTACATGTCAGATTATGTTCTAGGCTCCCCAAACACAAAAATTAAGACATGGTCCCTGTGAATATGTTTATTGTCTGTCAGGGAAGATAGATATGCAAACCAGTAATTGGAACAGAGGGTGATGAGGGCTGTAATGGAGAAGGTCACAAAGGATGATGAGTGAACTCAGCCCTCCTGGGAGCAGGAAGAATTCAGAGCAGCTTCTCCAGGAGTTGATGAATTTGAGTTGATTGAGTTAAATGACCAGGATTTTCCACCCATTGGGGAGGAGTTGGCAGAACATGCAGAGTCATGGAGCAGTGAAATCACAGGGGGACACAGGGAACTCTTTATGTCGCTGTATCCTCATAGTTTTCACTCTTAATGTCTGCATTTTAATTACTCTCTATGGTATGGAGTAATTGGAAATTTTGCTAAGATACACTTTTGAATTCCTGTAGAGAGAGGGTCTTACTTAATCCCTGTGTCTTCAGCACCTAGGACAGTACCCAGCTCATAGTAAATTGTGAATGTTTGTTGAATCAGTGATCCTTTAGCTAGTGAATGAATACAGCCAGGCTCTCAGATGGGGGTGTGGTATTTATTTATTTATTTATTTATTTATGGCTGCCTTGGGTGTTCGTTGCTGTGCGTGGGCTTTCTCTAGTTGCGGCGAGTGGGGGCTACTCTTCGTTGAGGTGCGTGGGCTTCTTATTGCGGTGGCTTCTCTTGTTGCAGAGCATGGGCCCTAGAGCACATGGGCTTCAGTAGTTGTGGCACGTGGGCTCAGTAGTCGTGGTGTACAGGCTCAGTAGTTGTGGCTCGTGGGCTCTAGAGCGCAGGCTTAGTAGTTGTGGTGCACGGGCTTAGTTGCTTTGTGGCATGTGGGATCTTCCCGGACCGGGGATCAAACCCGTGTCCCCTGCATTGGCAGGTGGATTCTTAACCACTGTGCCACCAGGGAAGTCCCAGGGGCTGTGGTTTTGATGTTCTGTACTCGGCTTAGAACCTCTTGTGAAATAATGATTTGAAAATACTATTCCTTTGTGAGGAAATAAGATGGTCCTGGAAAGATAGCACTCTGCTAGTCTTAGTGATGGAAGTAAAGATGGCTAAGAGAGACTCCTCATACAGTCATCTCTATCTCATTAAATGTTAAAAAAAAAAGTTTTGAGTAACCGGTGTCTCCTCTGTTTCTCTCACAGCCCCTTTCCATACACATACATGTCCAGTCCATCACCAAATCCTTTGCCTCTCTTTTGGAAATAAACGCTGAGTCTAGCACTTTTCTCCACCTCCATCACAGCCCAAGCCGCCATCATTATAGATGACCATTACTCACTGTAGTCACTTCCTTCCTTGTCCCCCTGCTTCTTTCTGTTAATGAGCCCTAATGGTCTTTCCTCCACCAGCAGCCAGAGCAGTCTTCTAAAGCATAAATCAGATCATAATCCCTCAGCTCAAAAGCCTCCACTGGCTTCCCACTGAAATATCCAAAGTCTTTACCAGGGCCTACAAGCCCCTGTATGGCCAGGCCCCACCTCTCTCTGACTCCATCTTCCACCACTCTTCCCCTTGCTCACTGGATTCTAGATATTCTAGGTGTGTACTCTTTCTGCCCGTCTCAAACTCGGTACACCCCCTCTGTAGGGCCTTTGAACTTGTTTTTGCCTCCATCTGGATTCCTCCCTTACTTCCATCACTTCTCAGCTCTAGTGCCACCTTGTCCAAGAAGCCATCCCTAATTCCCATATAAAATAGTATTAAGTAACACCCCTGTCATCCTCAGAGATGTTATATGTTCTTCTGCTTACTTTTTTTATGAACTGTTATTTCTCACTGTCTTTCATGGGGTCATTGTTTGTTTCACAATAATGATTCTTAACCAGAAAAATAGAAAATTTAATTTTTTTTACCGAGTGAAAATTTGAATTTGGGGATGGCTAGGCTCTACAATGGGAATTACTCTCTGCTCTACGTGGAAGCAAGAAGGAAGTGACCTGCAGAGCTGTTGCAGGAGGGGGCCTTGCAGTTCTTCCTCAGGGAAAATAGGCAGGGTTTAGTTGAGCCTCAGAAATTGCAGTTTTTAGGGATGCAATTGATGTAAATTTCTTTCCTATAAGTCTGTGATAAATAAGAGTGGCTAACATTTGTATATCAACGGTGTAACCTATGAAGTAAGTGTTTTCTCATCTCCATTGTATAGATAAGGAAACTGGAGTACAGAAAGGATAGGCAACTTGCCTGAAGTCTCACTTTGAGCCATTAGCAGAGCTGGGATTTAACTGAGTCTAGCCAGCTCCCAAGTCTGCCTGCTTGACCATCTCACTGCTCTGCCTGGGAGGGACGAGGAACAAAGGATGTTTTCCTGATGCCTGCCCCATCACATTCCCAGACCAGATTCAGTCTTAGCTGTACTAAGTGCTGCTTGTGGCACCATAGTAAGAGCTTTGTATTCTTTTCTTTGCAGAATATATACTCACCACTCTTGCAGGAGTTCTGGGAGCAGACTGTGTGAAATATAATAAAATGCATTCATTTGCCATACAAATCAGCCTTAAATGGGGCAGAAGGATTGAAGACCTCTCCCTGAGTGAATGATTTTGTAGATTATTGATTTGGGTAGCAGTTTATTTAAACATTAAAACCTTGAATGAAGTAACTTAGCCTGAAGAAAAATGTGTCAAGTGCAGTCCTTGTTATAGCTAGTTTTTCAGCCTCTGAGGACTTTGTAAACTGTCCAGATGTATTTATTTTTTTAAAAATATTTTCTCAAGGAAAAAAGAATGAATTGGGAAAGGGAGAATGGGATTTGTCTCCAGAAATTATAATCTCTTTGAAAAGGAAACTTTTGAAAGGGTATTTTGGTTTCGTTTGCAGAAGCATTCTGTCTTTTGAGCCAGTCCTAAAACATAAGATGTTGTTATTCAGATTCTGAAAAATGTAAAATGTCTCCCTGTCCCTTCTCTGTTGTCTGCATCCTCTTCATCCTTCTTTATTTCAGTTGGTACATGGACTTGGTATTCTTCCCAAAGGACTTAGAAGAGATGGGGCCACTAATTAACTGAAGTAATTGGTGTGTAGCGGGTGGAAATTGATAGTTCCTGCCTATGGTGTCACCAGATAACAATTAAACAAACATTAATGCTAGGTAGTTGTGTACGGTTCACAGAGCACTATTATACACACTTCCTTTGGATGACAATACTGCCGAATGTCGCTGTATTTGTCTCACTTGTGGTAATTGTGGCTCTATGGCTAGTGTCCAAACTTTGTGAGAACAGGGGCCCGTATGACATAGACGTTAAGAAGGTGGGCTCTGGATTCCACTGTTTGCCATGGTTGTGCAGATTGGGCAAATTGCCTTCACAATCCTCAGTTTCCCCATCTATAAAATGGAAATAATGGATTCCAGAGGGAATAAAAGAGCTAATATTTATAAATTTGTCAGTACAATGCCTCACATTTTTTTTTAACCTGCATGGTTATAAAAGGTCTTTAAGCCTTCAATAAATTATTGTGCTAATCTTTATATATTAACTAATTTTCCCTAAAAAGGCATCATTTGAAGAGAATCCCTTTCAGAATTATCAGTGCTTCATTTCTCAAGAAATGGGATGAGTGAGAAAATTAGAAAGGAGGAAAATACAGAGTTGATTAAAAACATAAGGTCCGTTATCTCATGGTGATTATTGTGATGCTGTAACATATTTACATTAGAGGCGTGTATATATTTTACCATCTTAATCCAGACTAGATCCTTGTTAAGAATGAAAACACAAACAAAGCAAAAGCAACTACAGATACATTGAAGAGAATGAATTGCCAAGTGTATATGTAATGAGTTCTGCTCTGTTGGGCACAAGGGTTCCCAGCTATATTTTAAGACTGAGATTTCAATGGGTGGGACTAGAAGATTGGAATAATTTGAGTAAAATATAAAACCATTCCACTTACTCATTTCTTTTTTTTTTTCTGTTTACTTTTTTCTTGAAGTATAGTTAACATATAATATTAGTTTCAGATGTGTAATACAGTACTTCAACATTTATATACATTATGAAATGATCACATGATAAGTCTAGAAAACCATCTGTGACCATACAAGGTTATTATGTTACTGTTGATTATATTCCCTATGCTCTACTTTACATCCCGGTGACTTATTTATTTTATAGCTGGAAGTTTGTGCCTCTTAATTCCCTTTACCTATTTTTCCCAACCCCTACCTTCCTTCCCTCTGGCAACTACCAGTTACTTCTCTGCCACATACTTATTTCTTAGTCGTAATAGCTGGCCCCAGTCCCTACCAGCCAAGTCTTTGGCCCCTGGATCTCCAACATAGGAGTTCTGATTTATGTGTTTCCCATCAGAACTTTTTCTTGAGCATGTTCCCAAAGTGTGAATATATGTCCACTAAACCTCATTCACCTCAAAATAGGCCCTTAAAAATTATCAAAAAATAACAAATCAGATGCCATCATATTTGCAAACAGTAACATTTTGGAATCAAAATGAAATGTGGTGAAATATGAATAAAGTCTGTTTTTTAGTTAATAGTGATTTCCCAATGATAATTTCTTAGTTTTGACAAATGAATCATGGTGACATAATATGCTGACATTGGAAGAAACTGGGGAAACAAAACTCTGTACTATCTTTGCAACTTTTCTGTATCTAAAATTAATTAAAACGAAAGGCTTATTTAAAAATGAAATTTGAGATAAATTTAAACTATTTCTTATTTTATATAGAAAGAAGCTGAATTTTAGAACTCAGGGACCTGAGTGACCAAAAGCTGGTTTCCTGGCCGTTCAGTACGGTGATACAGTATATATATATTTTTAAATAAATGTATTTATTTATTTTTGGCTGAGTTGGGTCTTCATTGCTGCGCGCGGGCTTTCTTTAGTTGTGGCGAGCGGGGGCTACTCTTCGTTGCGGTGCGCGGGCTTCTCATTGCAGTGGCTTCTCGTTGTGGATCACGGGCTCTAGGCGTGCGGGCTTCAGTAGTTGTGGCTCGTGGGCTCAGTAGTTGTGGCTCGCGGGCTCTAGAGCACAGGCTTAGTAGTTGCGGCGCACGGGCTTAGTTGCTCCGCAGCATGTGGGATCTTCCCGGACCAGGGCTCAAACCCGTGTCCCCTGCACTGGCAGGCGGATTCCTAACCACTGTGCCACCAGGGAAGTCCCGGTGATACAGTATTTGAAAATGTATTTAGAAACTTTAATTCACTTAACCAATGAGCTCTTGCATAAAAGAAAATATGAGATTTTCCATTTTTTGCCCTACCATATCCTCATACACATTGTTAAAATCTGTCACATGGGGCTTTCCTGGTGATGCAGTGGTTAAGAATCCGCCTGCCAAGGCAGGTGACACGGGTTCAAGCCCTGGTCCGGGAAGATCCCACATGCTGCGGAGCAACTAAGCCCGTGCGCCACAACTACTGAGCCTGTGCTCTAGAGCCCTCAAGCCACAACTACTGAGCCCACGTGCCACAACTACTGAAGCCTGGGTGCCTAGAGCCCGTGCTCCGCAACAAGAGAAGCCACTGCAATGAGAAGCCCACGCACTGCAACGAAGAGTAGCCCCCGCTCACCACAGCTAGAGAAAGCCCATGCACGGCGACAAAGACCCAGCACAGCCAAAAATAAATAAATAAAATAAATTTATAAAAAAAAAAAAATTCCGTCACATGGGGTCTGAAGGGGTGGCTACACTAAGGGGTCTGAGTATGTGGCTAAGAAGTGGAGTCTCTTACCCAAAATCATCTGGCCTAAATTCAGCCCAGTTCTATAATGCCGTTGTATTATGATGCACGTCCTGGAACTGGCAGTCATGTGGAATTAGAGGTCATGCCCTGAAGATAAGTACAGGTGGGGGTCTCAGGAACACAGACTTTTCAAAAGGAATGCCAGCACTTCGGCCCCAAATAATGTTTGAACCCAAATGAGTATACCTTGGCTGCTTGCTCACTGACTTTGGAACCCAGACTGGCAAAGAAGCCCATCTCTGACTGGTTGAGTTGGGAATTTGATATCTCCTGTTGGCTATTCTGATTTCCTACACCTGGTCATGCTCCCTGCTTTGAGTTCCTGCTCTGCTCCCAGGCCTCAGCACCCCACCTGCTCTCTCCTAGCTTTCCAACCTCCTGACTTTCCCACTAGTCATTGGCTTTGCCTTTTCCACCTGGCCTTGACAGCTTGCACTGGCCCTGTCCTGCAATGCTTATTGGCTCTTGACTAGTAAATCACCATGGACAGCATGTGGTAGTGTCAGGAGACAAGACTGCCTTGTCAATGAGAATATAAACTCCTTTAAAAGGACTAACACCCCCTTGTTTTATTGAACCAACATCTATCCTGGTTCTGGGAAGCATCACCACACGTGGCCAGCAGGTTGATTCAGCATCGATGATCCCCTCTATCTTTTTCCATGAGCACTAGCTAGACATGACCTCATCTTAGTTCTGGCTCTGATTGAGAAAAATCCCAGTACCAAGAAAAACGGCAGACTTGGAGTTGGACGATAGTGGTGTGAAGTTAAACTTTGCCAGGGAATTCTCCTCTTTGAGTCTCAGTTCTCTCATCTATAAGAGGAGGCCATTTATTAATGGCTTCATTAATAAGATTGATTAAGATTTCTGAGTAAATACACCCAACAGTAGTCCTAGTTATTTCCTCATATATGATGGAATTAAATTGTCATACAACAATACCAGAAGTGAAAGGAACTCAGAGTCCTACAGGTGCCTGGACCCCAATTTCACATTTGAACAACTCCTGATATCCCAGGAGATACATTACATCAGTAGATTGTGGAATTAATGAATGGAACTATATTCGCCAATTTAATCAAAGAATCTTATAGGATAGCCTCCTCTTCTAACTTGTGTTATTTCAGCCTGAAATTTCTTGGCATTGACATTCTTGCGGTAACATCATCTCTGAGCTAGAATGTAAAATTTTATAAAGAGCAAGACAGCAGTTTTGTTTGAAACCTAAATATGTATATACTGAAAAAAAATACACTAAGATGTTAAACAGTGGCCATATTCTGGAATTATGGGTATTTTAATTCCTTTTTTAAATTTTCCTTTTTCTCCAATGAACATATGGCTTCTATAGTCAGAAAAACAAATAGGTTTTGTTCAATTTTGTTCAGTTTTTGTTCACATATAAGAAATGAAGAGGATGAGAGAAGAAAGAGTTGGAAGGGTTTAAGTAACATGTTTTTGTTCATTCTTTCAACAAATGTTCATTGACCGTCTAATATATACATGCTTGAATTAAGTCTTTGCCAGAGGTAAAAGTAAATCAGAAAGTTGACCTCAATTAACTTGGAATTTAACTGGGGATATACAAATGTATACTAAACATATACTATTAGAGTCCATGCACTAAAGGCCCTATGAAACCCTACATAAGGAGCTTTGGCTTACATAAGATAAAGGTCACCTTGGGGTTGTTAGGAAAGGCTTCATTAAGGAGGTAGCATTTGATTTGGCCTTTGGAGGGCAAGTAGGATGTTGATAAGTGAAGGTGGCAAGACGAGATTGTTGTTCTTCATCTATTTCCTTTTTACTCCCGGTAGCCAGCTATGAGAGAATATAGAGATGGAAACTCTCTAAACTCCCAGTGGTATGAAGATGGGCCTGTGAAGAGGAGTAGAAATGATGAGGTTGAGGACAGGAATTCCACTCTCCTCATCTTTGTATTCCCAGTGCACCAGTCTGGCCATGTAGAGTCTCTGTGCTTAGTGAATGCTCAGTAAATGAGTGAATCAATGACTGACAAAGTCATAAGCCAAAGTGGTCAGTAGTAGTGTTGGAGGAGGTCATCAAGTGGGCACAACTGCCAGTTGACCGTGAGCTGGACCTGGGCAGTCGGAGGCTCCTTATCCCCTCCGTGTCCTTGGAATGTACGTTGTGGAACATTCCCACTGTTCCAAGTGAGAACTGTTCCAAGGATGCAGCCTTGAGAGAGTAAGGTGATGTTGCGACCACCTGGACTGTAAAGGTGACTGAACCCAGTTAAGGCCTCTGGGTTAAGATTCTGGTGGGCAGGTGTGGAGATCCTGTGGCTGCCCAAGACAAGCTTCATAAGTTCCCTTGCTTATTGAAACTGCCACCTACTAACCTGGAGTGATCTGCCTCTTCCTTCAGTCTCTCCTTGCCCTCTATCTATGGGGGCAAATTTGCAAACCATGTAGTTGCATTGAATTTTTCTAAATGTATAGACTTACTCAGATTCACTTTCTAGGAGGGAAAGTAAAATATGTCATGTGAGTTTGTAAAATGGCTATGCATTTGCCACTGTAATGTTCCTTGCTCCCCTGTGTGTGTATACCTGCTCTGCAGAGGTGCTCCCATTAGTCTCTGAATGTCCTCCGTCTTAACTCTGGGAATCAATTTTTTAACTGTAATCCACTACCTCCACTCAGCTGTACTTGCTGAAGACCACATCTGTGCCTTGTCCATGGTTGTTTCCCCAGGGCCTAGCAAATAGATTGCTCCCAAGTGGGCTCCACATAAATATTTGTGAAATGAATGGATACCTGATGTCTCATGATAAAGTGACGCCACAGACAGCTGTGAATAGATATGTCAACTTGACTGTAATTGACTGTGGACTGGGGGAAGTTTAGGCATCTGTTAACTGCCCGCAAGTTCATCTGGGGGCCTAAGTTGGGTCATTGTTTACAGAGAATGGAATTATATTTGAATAGAATATATAACATATTATTTTGGATACCAAAGAACAAACCAGTAAATACAATTAAATGCTATGGGATAGGACAGTAGGATCACTCAGAACTTCCCTCATGGGGTTCCAGTTGTTTGAGAGAGCCTCAGTTTGGTCTGGACAAACATTTTGGTCTACCCTCAGAAAGTGACAAAGTAGAGAATTTCAGTGCACTTCCTACATAAGAAAAAAACCATGAAATGAAAATTGTCTGAAACCAAGTTCCTTAACATTGCCCTGCCTTTGCTTAAAACAGGCTCCATTAGCCTTCCTGATTAAACCCTCTAAAACTGCACCCATACATACCCATGACTCCAGATTAATAAAGCCAGTGATCAGTTCTTAACCCTCACCTTGCTTGGCCTATCCATGCATTTGACATGGCTGATTACCCCCTCTGACATTTTTTTTTCACTTGGTTTCCGATTTCACTGACTGCTCCACCTCAGCCCTCTTTGCTGGTTCCTCCTCATTTCTTGCCTCGCGTTGGGGTATATCAAGACTCAGGTGTTGGGCCTCTTCCCTTTATCTTCACTCCTTTCCTCATTCTGTCTTATGGCTTTAAATACCAAATAAGTGCCAGTAATTCTCAAATGTATCTCTAATACAGACATTTCTATCCAGCTGACTTCTGGAAGTTTCCAATTGGAGGTCCAGATACCTCACTCTTAATATGTCCATCATTCACTCCTTTCTCTCACACCCTAAATCCAATTCAGGGTGTATCTTGTTAGACTTATTGTGAGAAGTGTATCTAGAATTCTACCACTTCTCACTACTTCCGCTGCTGCCTTTCTGCTGTGAGCATCCATCCCCTCTCGCTTGAATTACTGCCAATGTCTCCTAGCTGGTCCTCTTCCTTTTGTACTTGCCCCCTGCAGATCCTTCTCCATCTAGCAGCTGTAGTGATCCTTTTAAAACATAAATCAGATCGCGTCACTTCTCTGCTCAAAACCCTACAGTGGAGCCCTATCTCACTCAGAGTAAAAGCCGAAGTCCTTACAATGGCCTGTAAGTTGTTATGTGATACAGACCCTTCCCACCGCCCATTTCTTCATCCCTTCCTACCCTCCTCCTCATTCTGTCTGCTCCAGGTGCACTGCCTCCTTGATTTTTCTTGAGCATGCCAGAAATTCTCCCATCTTAGGCCCTTTGCACTGCCTCTTCCCTCCGCTTGACGGTATCTTCATGGCTGTCTCCCTCATCCTCAGATCTTTGCTCAAATGCCACCTTCTCTGTGAAACATGTCCTATCCTACTCCTGGGCCTGTGAAGAGGCCCTCTTAGTCTGCTTGGCACTAATCAATTTCTAGCATATATACTTAATGATTATGTCCATTGTTAATTGTCTGTCTCTGCTCTACTTTGGGCTTGTGAAGACAAGGATCTTTGTTATGTCTTTTTTTTTTTCATCAACAAACCCCAAACATCGAGAACAATGCCTAGCACATGGGTAGTCGATTAATACTTGTTGAATGAATTAATAGTGCCTTCCTTACTCTTCAGACTTCCCCTGTAGCCAATCACTCATCAAATCCAGTTATTTACACAAGTCCCTTCCCTAACCACACCCATCACACCCATTGCCTAGATTCTTAATTATCTCTCACCTAAGCTGTTGTTCTTTACTGTCTTCTGGACCAAATGAACACCTTCCCTAAATTTATTTGCAAAGTTATCTTTGACCATGCTGAACTCCTAACTTCAGTGTTACCCCATTGCCCGTTTGATGAAATTCTGACTTTTTTTTTTGGACACATGGCATGTGGGATCTTACTTCCCCGACCAGAGATTGAACCTGTGCCCCCTGCAGTGGAAGCGCACAGTCTTAACCACTGGACCCCCAGGGAAGTCCAATTCTGACTCCTTAGCCTGGCCCCAAGGGCTTCTAACTCACCAGCCCAGTGTCACCGCCCACCATTCCTCTCTACAGCTCCTCTTCCTGCCAGATGACCTTACATTCCGTCTCCTAGTGGCAAGTTACATTATCTTCCTCTGTGCTTTTGCACATGCTGTATTCTCCCACCCAGGAAGCCTTCTCTCCATGCTCCCATCTGTTCTCCAGTGGCCTGCTTAATGCTTTGTGGTCTGGATCTCTGTTCCTTAACGAAGTTGGTATTAATGATACACTGGCCCTGATGTGCTCATATGGCTCCTTTACACACAGAACAAGGAACTCTGGCCAGTAGGTCTGTTTTAGAAGATACTACAAGGAGTGAAGAATAAATGCCCAGCTTAAGGTGGGAGGAAGTGAAAATACCTGAAATGTCATAAAGATTTAATTTGATTTCCTCCTTAAAGCATTTCCTGACCCTTTTGGCCTGAAAGGCCTCCCACCCTGTGCTTTCTCACAGCACTTTATTATCTATAGCACGCAAATGGCAGTTCTTTGCATACTGCCTTGTGATGGCTTCTTGACTATTCTCTAGAACAGTTTGATCGTGTACTGCCACTTTCTTTCTCACATGTGTATTTTTGCTCTTTTGCCCTCTGTGAGGACAGGAACTATGTCCTACACTTCTGAGTATCCTTCGGGGTGCGTGTCCAAGCTCCTTGCACAAAGCAGATGCTCGTTAACACTGGCGCTGCCAAGCAGGACATCATTACCGTGCGGTCCCCACACTGGATGGTAATGAGGGCATGAACTGCCTCTGCTTTTCACTCTGCCGTCTGGACTTTTGCAGACCCTGAGTCCGAACCCCAGGGGTCCCATTTTACAACCTTCCTTTGAATTAGGATCGTGTAGCCCAGCCCCAGTCCCACTCCAGTCTGGTCTTTGTGCTGGTCTTTGGCAATGCTCCAAGGGACTAATTTTTCAGGAGCAAGACATGATGATCACCCCTGTTGTGTGCTAGCCAAGGGCTCAGTCCTAAGCTCTTTTCTCTGTCCTCCACCAAAGCCCAGACCATAACTTTTGAGGGGAAGAGGAGGAGAAGGGAGTGAGGAAGGGCAGAAAGGGGCAGTGGCAGGCATGGGTCCCATGGACTCAAGTTCCAATCTCAGTTCTACTGCTTCATATATGTTTGATTCAGGGCAAGACGCTTAACCTCTTTGAGCCTCGATTTCCTCACTTAAAAGCTGTGGGTAGGAAATTCTCGCTCATCGTCCATTTATGAGGAGCATCTAATGTAGTGCGTGACCCAGAGTAGACACCTAGATGGCAGCTGTTGCTTTTATTTGCAAAGCATGACCCCAGTCACGACAACATTTTTTCCTCATCATAACCCTGTGAGACCAGTAGGGTGCACGTACTGGGCCCCTTTTACAGATGAATAAAGGAAGTTTGAAGAAGTTGACTGGTTTTCTTATTATCACCCGGAAATGTTGTGGCAAAACGAGATTGAAAATCCAATTCTTCTGTTTTCTAATCCTAAAACACTGATATATTTATGCTTGATATGAATAAAGAAATGTCTTTAAAGTACTTAGCGACTGACTGGTAAAATATTTTACAGCAGTTTCAGGTACAGCATGGTGTGTTCTTTAATTGGATCCTTGTATGTAATCAGTTCATTTTATACAAACTCATGGTTGGATATTATTTTTGAGAAGGAAGGTTTAGTTTTTCTCTCAGTACTTTATTCTATAAGTTTTATCACCAACTCAACCTATAATAACCTAATGTATTTTTTCATTTTCTTAACAAAAATGTAAGGAATTTCTTTATAAAAGTAGCTGAGGACTTCCCTGGTGGTGCAGTGGTTAAGAACCCACCTGCCAATGCAGGAGACACGAGTGCGAGCCCTGGTTCAGGAAGATCCCACGTGCCACGGAGCAGCTAAGCCCGTGCGCCACAACTTCTGAGCCTGCGCTCTAGAGCCCGTGAGCCACAACTCCTGAGCCTGTGTGCCATAACTACTGAAGCCTGGACACCTAGAGCCCGTGCTCCGTAACAAGAGATGCCACCACAATGAGAAGCCCACTCACTGCAACAAAGAGTAGCCCCTGCTCTCCACAACTAGAGAAAGCCCGCGCGCAGCAGCGAAGACCCAGTGAAGCGATAAATAAATAGATAGATAGATAGATAGATAGATAAATAAATGTTTTAAAAAAGCAGCTGAAACTTTTTTTTTTCCTGAAGTGGGTCTCCAAGGAAGCAAAGAATTGCCAGACAATTTTACTTTATTCCCCCTCCGTATAGGAGGCAAAATGTAGTCTTATTAAAATCCTGAGAATGAATTCACTTAAGCTCCCCACTGCAAGATGTTTTTCTGACAAGTTCTGTCTCAGAAAAGTATGTTGTACCACTAATTAAGAAATTATTTTGACAGGGTGAATGTTTTGAAGATCTGTGTTGTACACAACCTAATACAATCTAATTTTCTTCCAGTGTAACAAAATATGTGGATTTAAGGAAAAAAAGTATGGCCAGCTAATATCAATAATAGGAGTGCTTCAATTTTAGCTGAGAAGAATTCAGGAAGCAGCCAGCCAATTTGTCTAGGGAAATTTGCTCTTGGCTAAGATGGTATAAAAGGTCTTACCCTTGGGCAAACCATTTATTTAAAAAGTTTAGAAAAATTATTTTTTTCACTGATGGTAAGATTTTTCAGAGTTACCATTTCTATATGCAAGGATGCAGGATGGAGGTAAATGGTTTGCTCTCAAGAAGGTAGCAAATTGGGAGTGTTTTTGAGTATTTACAGTTAAGCTCTGAGTTTTAAGCATATTCTGGACTTGAAGCATATTCCAAGAAGAATTTCAGGTAAGTTGGGCATCTGTAAGTCCCCAGCTGGTGACTTATCCTAATGTGTGTGTGTGTGTGTGTGTGTGTGTGTGTGTGTGTGTGTGTGTGTATGAAGGAGAATAACTCTAAATAATCCAAAATATTTATTTTCTCTATTCATTCCTTTCATTTCTAATCGATGGTGCTGTCAGAGTCTAGGTGATAAGACCTGTAATAAAATGAATACTAAGTAAGTGCCTACTTAGAACATGAATTTTTATATTACAAGTTTTGTAACAATTTTCATTATAAAATGAGAAATACATTCTTGAGCTTTGTGTAGGGGAGTTATCCCAAATAGTACCTAGGAATACAAAGGCCACTAAAAATTCCCATACATAAATGAAAATAGTGTTTCAGGTCAAAAGCTAGTAAGGCTCTCAAAATTATTAGTACAAAACAGATGGGGGTTATTTCCATGTTTTTAATTGAATTAGTAGGCCTGTACAGAGAGGCTGTTTCTAGGTGTTTTGCTGTGTTCTACAGGACACTGGGCCCTAAATACCACTGAATCAAATTGAGCACTTTCAGAAAATACCCACTCCCTGGCCACAGGCCATACTAACTGAATGAGAACTTGCCTTTCAAAAGTTCCTCAAAAATTTCTTGATGAAAAGGGCTTAGTGATGGGGGAAGTGAGGGAGAGGAAGTAATCTAGAAGGACTCTGGTTTTCTAGCCTGGGTTACAGGATACCGTGCCAAGAGAGAAGCAGCTTTCAGAGGGAGATGATGTGGTCAGTCTTGGGCAGGTTGCATTTGAGGTGCTCTTGGGAATCTAGGTGGAGACAGCTCATAGTTTGTTGGAAAACATGGATCTGGAGCTCAATAGAGAAGTCCAGAACAGAGACATGCATTGTTGACTTGTCCATTGGTGGTTGATCAATTAAGTAGCAGACATGAGCAAGGTTTCCCATGGTGAGAGCATAGAACGTGAAGAAAGCTGTGATCTTCAATTCATAAAACATTTTCTAATTACCTGCTATGTGCCAGGCATTGAGCCAGGCACTGGGTGATCAAAATGAATGTCTCTTCCCTCAATTAATTCACTTTTTGGTTGGGAAGAAAAATGCACAGATGAATACAGTTGACCCTCGAACAACCTGGAAGTTATGGGCACTGCCCCTCCATGCAGTTAAAATCCAAGTGTAACTTTACAGTCAGCCCTTCCTATCGGCAGTTTCTCTGTATCGGAGGTTCTGCATCCGTGGATTTAACCAACCTCTGATCATGGAGTACTATAGTATTCACTATTGAAAAAAATCCTTGTATAAGTGGACTCATGCAGTTCAAACCCGTGTTGTTCAAGGGTCAACTGTGTACTGGAGAATAATAATGTTCTAATGGTTTATGGTGGCGCAGGTGCTGGGATACCTGAAAGGAATGGTCAGAAGAGATGGTGTACTGGAAGCCCTTAATATTTGAGATGAACAAAGCAAGGGATAAAACAAGAAGTAAATACTCTCAATAATCAAGGTGGTTTGTCATGCTTGGGGAAGGGAAATAAGGAATTCTCAAAGAATTGCCAGATTTAGCCCCCCAACCAAACCAAACCAGGCAAAGTCAGGATGCCCAGTTAAATTTGAATGTCAGGTAAACAATGAATAGTTTTTAGTATAATTATGTTTCATGCAATATTTGGGGCATACTTATGGTGAAAAATAAAACATTGTTTATATAGACTTCAAATTTAACTGAATGCCCTACTATCATGAGTCAGTAATGATACTTATTATATTGTTCTTTCTACTGTTTTTATTGTATACCATTTCAGGAGTGCTTTACAGCATTCAAAATGTTTTTATAACCTTATGGTTGCCCTAGGTATGTTAAACCAATGTACCTTCTCATTGGAAGGATTGGTCAGAAGAGGGGGTGTATTGGAAGCCCTTGATATTTGAGATGAACAAAGCAAGGGATCAAGCGAGAAGTAAATCAATAATCAAGATGGTTTGCACACCTGAGGAAGGGGGATAAAGAATTCTCAAACCCGCTTCTACCTTAGGCTTGTCAGATCTACCCTCCCCAAATGAATATGTTTGCATTTGATTACTGTTTCTTTCTCAACAGCATGTTCTCCAAAAACGTAATTGTTTCTCATTTTGATACCCTATTTACCTTCATTCAGTGTGCAAAGTATTTTCATATAACTATGTCATGTGTCCTCACAACAACCCTAAGAGGTTGGTAGGGCAGAGACTAGTACATTCATTTCCATATAAGAAACAGACATGGTGAGGTTCAGTGACTAGCCCAAGGTTAAAAACTTGATCGTGGGGGGGTGAGACCCTAACCCATCTCTACTGACTTGAATGCCAGTGCTTGTTTATTATGTTACGCTATCTCTAAAAAAAGATAGAAATCCGTCGTATTGAGGTTAGCTTCTGCATTCTCAGATTTTTCTTGATAGGCAAACATATCCTCTAAATTATATTTGAACAGGCTTAAAATTTGGGGCAAATGATAATAGAGCAATGTAAAGGGGGATGACCTTCATAAATTAGCTACATTTATAGAGGAATAATAAAAATCATTGAACACTTCCAAATATCTCATGAACAGCTGCCATTAATGAAGCCTTGAAATATTCTTTATAATTATATGTTGATCACTAGATGTATTCTATTCTTATGACTTCCATATTTGGAAAAAACATTTGCATAACACAGTATAGCAGTTTGTTCCTTGGTGTCTGTAGCCTTCTAAATAATTTCACAAATTAAAATGGCTCAAGAGGGACTTCCCTGGTGGCGCAGTGGTTAAGAATCTGCCTGCCAGTGCAGGGGACACAGGTTCGAGCCCTGGTCTGGGAAGATCCCACATGCCGCGGAGCAACTAAGCCTGTGCACCACAACTACTGAGCCTGTGCTCTAGAGCCCGCGAGCCACAACTACTGAGCCCGTGTGCCACAACTACTGAAGCCCGCACACTTAGAGCCTGTGCTCCACAACAAGAGAAGCCATCACAATGAGAAGCCCGTGCACCACAACAAAGAGTAGACCCCGCTCGCCGCAACTAGAGAAAGCCTGTGCACAGCGACGAAGACCGAACTCAGCCAAAAATAAATAATAGATAAATAAATTTATTTAAAAAAAAGGCTCAAGAAAAGAACATTGTTTATAACTGAAAAATTAATAGTTCATAAGTATTTATGTCAACTATTACTATATATTTGCTTGGTAATGTATTCCCTATATATTTTATGGGACATGAATCTGATCTCTGAGAGTCTAAATTGAGGTTAGTAAATCTATCATAACAAGGATACTAGATTGCTATTAGAAAAACATAAAGGTTTTTACTTCTAAGTTTAATACCTAATGAATGTCTGTTTTTTGGGTTATTTTTAAGTTGCTAAAAATAGGGGCCCTGTTTGGTAGGTAAAGAATCCTGTTCCTAAGCAATCTTCTGTTTTCCATCACTAGCCACTGTTCCTCTTTCAGTTTCTTTTTCTGCTGCTTTTAGCTCATGCTCAATAAATGATACACATATTTTCATGTTAAATTCTATGTTCTTTTTTAATTTTATTTTTTTTCCTGGTTTCATAGAGTGTTATGAAAAACTGCTCACTTTAAGAAATTGACAGGTCTATTAACAGAGAGCTTTATGTCTAAGAGTCCAAGAAGTTAGGCCTTCTGGATATTCAGGAATTGGAGGGTGTCAGACCAGTCATTTTTATTGCAGACTAAAATGATGGCTACAAGGAGATGGGCTCACATTATCACTTTATATAAATCACCCAGCTTGTCTTTCATTTCTTGCCTTCCCTTAGAAATCAGAAAGCTCAGAGTTCTTACACTAGAAATAAGAAAAGAGCAGAAAGCTTAAGAGACTGAGTCCAGTCCAGATTGTGTCTCAGGGTATCAAGGGACGTATAGGAAGACGTGCACGTCCCATCTGATTAATTTCAAAGAGTAAATATATTTCTCAAACAATGAGCATGTGTTTTGTAACCACACAAACCTGGTTATAAATCTCAGCCCTGCCATTAACTAGCTGAGTGGCCATGGACAGGTTGCTTAACCTTTCTATGTCCTGATTTTTCATCTGTAACATGGTGACATCAGTGACAATTCTTATTCTTCTGATGGAAAAAATAGAGGTGGTTGGGATCCAGAATGGCCCATCAACTGGGAGAGTTTGTTGAAGATCTGCAGAGGGGGCATTCCAGGAAAATGCATACTATTTATGTGTAAGTGGACTTCTTCCCTGGTGAGCTGAAAGCTTAGACAGCTGTGCTTATCTGGCCTAAGACCCAGAATAAGTGTATCCTCCTGAGCCCCTTTCCTCTCACCCATTTTATCTGGGCATTTGGAATCTTAGCCCTCTGATGGCAAGAAGAAGCACAAAGATAAAGCAAAGGAATGGAGCATCTTCTCCCCCACAGACTAGAGTAACACTGTCCTATCCTCTGTCCTCAACCCCAGACCCCTCTCATGAAACCCACCTGGTCCTGCCAGGCTGGAGGAGTGGCAAAGGGGAAGCAGACCCAGGCCCACCTTGTGGTACAAATCACATGGATCAAGGCCTTCCATTCAGAAAATTCAAGAAGCCTAGAGATGCCAAAAGAACCAGGAGAGGAAAAAGCCAAGTGAATGAGCCACGTGATTGAAGACTCTTTCCCAGATTACTGTGGCCCCTCTGTGTGTTCTCCTTCCTAATGATTACAGCAGAGTTTCTCACCCACAGCACTGTGGACATTTGGGCTGGAAATTCTTTGTTGTGGAAGCTGTTCTGTGCATTGTAGGATGTTTTGCAGCATCCCTAGCCTCTACCTATGCCAGTAGTACCCCACTCCCAGTTGTGACAAATAAAAATGTCTCTAGACACTGCTCTGGCAATGTCCCCTGGAGGGTAAAACCACCCCCCAGTTGAGAACCACTAGTTTAGAGGAAGGAGGGGATCTTGAAATTTCTCTGGAGGTTGGGATAAGTCACTGATGCCTACACAGCAGGATTAAAGACAGTAAGGAAAGTGCCCTGCACAGTGCCTGGGACCAATGTAGTGCTAAATAAATTGAGCTTCATCTTGTTCCTCCCTCCTGGAGTGAATACTGTGGTGTGCCTCTGCATCCCCACTTGAGGCCTGCAAGACTCCGTCCCCGAGCTACCAGGAGCACTGTCTGCTGACCGCTCACAGTGTGTCTCTCCCTGTGCATTGCCTTCAGCTGAAGGGTGCTGCCTCTCTCCAGCCACATCCCCTCCCCAGGAGCAGCCTGTAGCCAATAACTGGTCATTGCAGGGGTATAAGTCCTGGCCCCCTTGCCTCCACTGGGGATGTCCCTGAAGGGCCATCTCCGCTTCAGAGCTCCCTGTGGGATCACCCGAGACTTCTGTGACTGCACTGTGTTGGCGCTGCTTCCTCGCTGAGTCCCGCTTCCCTCACTCCTCACAGGTGTTGTTCCTGCGAGCTCTCCCCATCAACCTCCTGCCCACAAACCTCGGCCTTCCAGTCTGTTTCCCAGGGAACTCCACCTAGGCCATGCTCCTTTGGAACCATGCTTTATGGGAATCTGCCATTTTTTAGTGAGATAATGCAAGCCAAGTCCTCAGTACTGTAGTAACTGTAATAAGTATTAGCTATTATTATTATCCATGAATTTATCCATCACATTATTTAAGTTATGTGTATCTTAGATTTTATCACTTCCTGTGGGTAATGTGTTTCTGAGGCAGTTATCCTAATAAACTGTATATCATTTTTCTGCATATTATGCCTTTCAAGAGTCATGGCAGCTAGCTCATTCTCAGATGAGTTCTGGTGAACATATCTGCTCATATTGGTGTTCTCTTAATTTTGTAAGTTCTGGTCAGAGGTGGTAACTCCCTTTTAAGATGTCTCCAGTGAGCACATTGAGACAAACTCCTGAGGGATCACAGCAGGGTGGGGAGGGAAGATTTAAACCCCATTCCCATTCCAGGTTACCATAAATTTTGATCTGTACTATTTCCACACTGTACCTCACTTGTGAATAATAGGTTGTTTTTTTCTTTACTCTTGCTGGATTAGAAGTTCTTGAGGGGTCATCTTTGCATCTCTCTCCTCCTTTCCATCTTCACTTGAACACTTTTCATCACAGGCTTTTAGGTCACACTGCCTGAGGTATGGGCTGGAGGAGAGGGGTTTGAGATTCAGAAGGCAGAGAAGGAGTGATCAGCTGAGGCACATAAACAAAGCTTCTCTTGCTGGAGGATGTGAACCCCAGGCTTCTCAGTGGGTGCCCAGGAGCATGAGACTCATAGCATAAACACAGACATTTTTATGGAATATAATTAGACATAAATTCACATAACATTTATCAAGTTCTTAGTACATTCCAGAGCATTTTCTCTGACCTAACTTTTCTAATCATTTCCTAATGTCCCACTAAGGTAGGCCAGTCATTATCCTCATTTTTCAGATGAGGAAATTAAGATACAGAACTTACTCAAACTAGAAAGGTAGAATTCAAACTCACATCTGCTCAATTTCAAAGAGTTCTCCAAATGACCACTATAAAATTTCTCAGGTGGTCTGCCCCAAACCTTTTCTATGAAATTTTATGGAACAGAAGACAAATCTTATACAATTTTAAGATAAAATTATGAGAGAACCTTCCAAAAAAGCCATTTTGGGTGGAAGCAAGTCACTTCCGGTTACCTCTTCTGGATCCCAGTTCCCTCTTTTGATTTTAGAGGAAAATCCACTTTCTCAATCTTGGTTTCCATGAGGAGTGATTTTCCTTAATACATACTCCTGGCCTTTGTTTTCTCACACCCTGGGGAGGGGGCGTGGCCCTCTGATTGGTAAATGGGGAAAGAGTAACTAAGCATGCTCAGCTGGCGGTACCTCTGTTCTTTCTCTTGCAAGTGCCCCCCTCCTTTTTTAGAGAGCAGTTGGGGTCCTAGACTTCTCCATATGCTGTTCTTTCCTGGGTGGCTGCCACATTGTGACTGAGTGGGTAATAAGCCTTCCTGGCTCAGGGGTTCAGTGGTCTGGTCCACTGGACTCTCACCTAAGCTATATTCTTTTGCTTAGCTTCTGTGAGTAATACAGGTGATACTTGGCCTCTATCTCAACTCTTCTGTTTCTCAGATTGCTCAGAACCTGGTTGGGAAAGGAGGATTATTTATTGCAGACTCCCTTGGAGCCCTCCACACTCCTGCCTGCTAGGAGTATTTGGGGATAGCTTGGGAGTTCCTCCCAAGTAGGATGTCTACTCCTCTCTAATTCCTCTTTCTCCCTCTTAATCTTCCTCTGCCCAGGGTCCACAGCAAGGAGCTGAGTAAAAATTTTTATTATCTACATGTCTTAAGTTTCTTGAGTATGGAAAAGTAGGCCTCAAACCATGAAAATCTTTTCAGAGTTGCTCTGGTTGTTTCAAAAATGGTATTAATAAAAACAACATATGAAATTGACCATTTTCATAGGGCACCTGTGGTAAGGTTTTTGTTGTAACTGACAAACAAGGTGCAGAATATTCCATGTATAATTTAGACCCCTTCCCTGTGGACTGCTCTGCTGGTTTTGTATATAACTTCAGTTATTATTGCCATTAAGAAAAGATATTGTAGGGACAAACTCATTTTTTAAATAGATTGTTATCTCAAATTAAAAAAGATTACGGGAACTGGCAATCAATGCAGCCATCTAATTGCTATTTCTCCAATTAAAAATTAATATACAGAAAGAGCTGCCTGGAACCAATTGGTCTTTAGATAATTTTGAAATGAGGGAAAAAAGGATAGTTTAAAAGCAGAGGGCTTGAGTGGGTGCAGGCAGGGTTTGTGGTTCCCGGTCTCCCTTTGCAGTAAGGCTGCAGGAACAGGCGTGTTCCTGACCTTGCTCCGTGGCTACCATGCCCAGGACTGACTGGAAACAAAGGAACGCTGAGCTCGTGTCTCATTGTTCCTCCTCTGTTGAAGATTTATGTATAAAATCACTGCATTTTGTGATGTACTGGAGAATAGATGGCAGGTGTCATTTTCGTACAGTGCATGTCATTTCATGGAAGCGGTAGAAAATGTGTGTGACGGTGCTTGTGCTAAAAATGTTCCTCTGTTCTTTGAGGATGTCAGTGATGCCATCCCAGCTCCTTCTCTTCTGCAGAACTTCATTTGCTAAGCAGCGTTCAGATAGATGGGGACCAAGGAAAATGAAAGCAAAGGAAGACTCTCGTGTCTTGAAGATAGGACGTCCTTCTACTTGGTTCACAATAAGCCTCTTTAAACTGAAAGAGTCAGACTTTGCATTTGGAGGGTAATAGGTACTTAGCTTTAATCTGGAACAGATTATTATACATATGTGTGTATATATACATACATATACATGTATGTTAAATAAAATGCGTGGGAAAGCTCATGTATCCAGAGGTTTAATCAGATCCCAGTTAGGAGGTGGGTTTTAGTGAGATGGGAGCAGCCCTTTATTTGATGGAGCAGGGCTTTTATGTAGAACTACATGGAATCCACAGCTGGGATAGTGGAATGTTACTTCAGGTCCTCACATCTCCAGAAAGAGAAGACGGAGCTGGAGAAGATACAGAGTGAGAGCACAGGAATGGTTCAAGGGACAGGAGACTGACTAAGAAAATGAAACTCTGGTGTGAAAAGGCTGAGGCAGAGAAGGGACATGTCAGCTGCCTACAGATGGATGAAGGCATTGGAGCACCTAAGTGAGGATGTGTCCAACAAAGCCTAGCTGTCTGCACCCAGGGGACCGTTTGTGAAATTTGTGAAGAGTGATTGAGGAATCAGAAGGGGAAGAACTGAGATGGAGAGGAAGCTGATTGGGAGGTGTAGAACCAAGAAAAGGAGGGACTTCCCAGGCGGTCCAGTGGTTAAGACTCCGCACTTCCACTGCAGGGGGCGCGGGTTTGATCCCTGGTTGGAGAACTAAGATCCTGCATGCTGTGTGGCATGGCCAAAAAATAAATAAATAAAAATTAAAAAAAAAAGTTTTTGAAAAAAATGAACCAAGAAAAGGAATGTTACTTAGAATATAGGCACCAAACCTATGGTGCTCATTATCTACAGATGGGGTAAAATTCCATACAAATGGTTCTCATCAAAGTATGAATGGTGAATCTATTATGTGATGTCAAGGAAGACCAGAAAGCCCTCCCACAATTCCTTGTTCTCTGTTTCTTCCATCTTTTTCTGAGTCTCACTTAATGGCCCTCTTGGTCTTCGGTAGTTAAGCCTGAGCCTGGGGAGATACCTGGGAAGTCCCACCCAGGCCGCAAAGCCTTTCACCTCTGAATCCTGAGTTACCTGACTAGTCAGCCCTGGTTTTCAGCCATCATAGCCACTGCCTTGCTAATGCTCAGACGGGAACAGAGATCAATTAAATCAGAACCTAGAAGGATAGGGTGGGGTCTGAAGCATTGGTAATTGCCTGCCTTAACCAACCAAACTATTTTCTCTCCTCCACACATTACCTCAGATTCTTCTACCTCTCTATCTTTGATCCTACAGTTTCTTCTTGTTGAATGCCCATATTTTCCATATCTGCATCTACAATTCCTATCATTTATTAAGACTCAGTTCCATTGCCCCCTTCTCCAAAGTTTTCTCAATTCCTCCTCCACCACTTTGGAAGAAATAACTTCTCGGAACTCCCATAATACTTCCTTGTACCTTTCGTATAGTACTTATCACTTTGGACCCAGGGTTTTATTTATTTATTTTATTTTATTATTATTTTTTAAAGTATGGCCCTTAAGGATTAGGGGTTTTTTGTTTGTTTGTTTGTTTTAATATTTATTTATTTATTTGGCTGCGCCGGGGCTTAGTTGCAGCATGCGGTATCTTCGTTGCTGTGTGTAGGATCTTCCTTGCGTCATGCGTTATCTTTTAGTTGCGGCATGAGGGATCTAGTTCCCTGACCAGGGATCCAACCCGGGCCCCCTGCATTGGGAGCATGGAGTCTTAACCACTGGACCACCAGGGAAGTCGCTGGACCCAGGGTTTTAGATGTGAATGTGCATATCTCATGTTTCTTTGAAGGATTTAAGTTTCTTGAAGATGAATCTTATGAGTTTTTTGATAGCCCTTAGTCTCACAGAATAAAGTAGTTTCAACGTGGCAAATTAAAATCTTTATACCTACCTGCTCCATGAATCTTCATAACCATCTTGTAATGTAGGTACCATTATTAACATCATCATCCCCATTTTTCAGATAAAGAAACAGAAGTGATAAGCCAAGATTACAGCTAGTATGTGTTTGAGTCAAGATTTGAACCCAGGCAGCCTGGTCCATGTTCTTAACAGCTATGCTCTGTTGCCTTCCAAATCAATGAGTCAATAAGTAAGTGTGCATGGGTTAGTAGAATGTGCATTTTGGCAAGGTTCTTCACCACCAGAACATCTATCCACAGCAGGACTCCAGGCGTAATAGGTTGACAGCAGGGATGAGTTGGAACGCTCATCAGTGTTCACAGTTCTGTGCCTCCAGGGAACCCACCTGACCTTTTATCTGTTCTCTTCTCTCCTGGACTCAGACCCTGGCTTTTCCTTCTTTCAGAGAAACCAGCATGCAGGGATAAGACGCAGCCCACTCCCACGTGGTCTGCCATGGAGTGTGGTAAAGAGAGAAGATGGCACTGAGTGTGGGGGTGTTGGTATTTTATACAGCTGCCTCTGTAGTATTTTTTTTTTTTTAATTGAGGATGGATTTGGGTACCTCTGTGCCCCTGGTCCCAATTGTTGCACATTTTACCATCCCATAGGAGAACTTCACAGGTGTGTATGTGGTGGGGGTATTTAACGTGTCTAAGAAAATGAGGTTTTCTTGTGGCCCTGTAAGGAACAGGGTGTGATGAAGTGGGCTGGGGAAGACAGTGGTAGTGATTGACTATTCCCTCTTCTCTGTAGAAGGGAGAAGTGGAGAGCGAGTGATAGGCAGTGGTCATCCAGAGGAGGCGAGAGAGCCACAGCGACACTGCAGCCCAGATCAGCCAAAGCCAGAGTGCTTCCACCCACGCTGGAAATGCTGAAATTAGCCAACAGCAGGATTTCACAGGCAGCTGCTGCCCTTTAAAGGAAAGAAAAATAATTTAAATTTTATATTAAAAATATTTAAACCTGGCCACTACAAATAAAATCCAATCAGTTATTCCTCCGTTCATCCATTTGTTCATAAATCAAACATATATGTGTTAGAGATCAACTCTGCTTGAAGCCCAGGGCTGGGCACTGGTCCAGGGAAACCAGATTTGAAAAGCCAGCCTTGCCCTCGGCAGACAGACTCATGCACAACTAACTATAATAATATCTAAAGAAATCACTAACTAGGATGGAAAAGTTAGTATATGGGATAAAATGAGTTCCTCATTTTTATGAAATTTGATTAAAAATATTACATCAAGTTGGATAATCACTAAAATCACAGAAACATTTTAAAAGGACACATTCTGCCTTCCCCTCCAACCCCTTTAGTTTTCTCTGCCTGGTTTCTTTGAGTAACCATTTTCTGCACATTTTTTTTCTAGGTTGGTCATTAGACAGATTCCTCTCTTTTCCTTTGGGTAAATTGTACTCCTTTCATTATGCAGGACTTACTGGATTAGGACTAAACATTCAGGAGCATGTGTTCAACAGAAGTGCCTGGATCCTCTGTGGTCCATCCTTAGTGCCTGCCTCACTATCAAAAGCTTCTCCTATTCTTATGGATCAGTGGGGTGGTGATTAGAAAGGCAAGAAGGGTGAACTAAGTAAAGTGAACTGATAGGTGTCCCCCAGAGGAACATTGGAAACATAGTTCATTGGGGATGTGTCCTAGACTAGCTACTCTGTTCCCACACCTTCTAGAGAGGAGAGAGCACAGGTATGGAGCTAGACCAACGCGGCTTTGAAGATTGTCTAAACTCTAGGAGAGTTATTTGACCCTTATAAGCCTTTGTTTTCTCAACCGTAAAATGGAGTTGAAAGTAATAGCCATGTAATAAGATTGTAGAGAAGACTAAATTGAAGAATTGGAGAATGTATACATATAAAGCACCTGCATGGTGCCCAGTAGATGGTGGCTAGTATGATGAGCTGTTATTCCACAGCCTCTGTGAGCTGGAGTAGAACCTTAGTGAGTGGCTCCAAGGATGAAGCAGGCAGGTAGAGAGGCCGGATTCTGTCAGTATGGATCACATTCCTTCCCTTTAGCCTCCTGGTTAAGGCCAAGTCCGGAAGCACTGCCTGAGGCTCGGTCTGGTTGAGGCATGTAGTCCAGCCCACAGGTACTCTTGCTATTATGTGCTCCCAAGAACTGGCAGCTGGGTAAAGAAGCCTCAGAAGGCAGAGAGCCCAAATGTCGTGGCCGCCTCCACCGTCTGTCTGTCTGATTTTTCCTAACACTCCAAGATTAACCCACATCCACGCCCTAGTTACTGATAGTTGTTTCTGTATGTTACCATGCTGAATGCTGTAATTTGTAACCCTGGGCTCAAGTTGTGTTTTGATCTTTTTCTCTCGCTTGGTTTCTCCCAAAGGGCTACTTGGAGGACCATCCCCCAAACCTAAGCCCCACACTGCCCTCACTGAGACCTGTTCCCATGGTGGGTTTAGAGATTCTCCTTTGCTTTTCAGTCTGACTTCATTTTTAAAAGCCAGCAGTAAGCAATTTCTATAGACTCCACCCCTGCAAACCGACTCCTACTGAACAAAGGCTAAAATACTGAGAAAATTATTTGTACTTGTGTTGCAGATGTAGAGATTCCTGGAATCTTGTGGGACATTCTGTTCCCCTAACAGAATTCCAGAACAGCATTAGGAGGACATCAACTCATTTGGGTTACTTGCCGGGACTTTTAGAAGTTAAGCAATCTTTGGCTAGCCTCTGTTTTATATTTGATCCTCAAAATCCAAATATAATACTTGGGAACATTGAGAGTGGAACTTCTTTCTCCCAAGCCAGATTGCGTTTTGTATATTTTTACCCTGCCTACTTAAATTACCTCTGATACTGCCTCTGGACAAGATAGAGACTTGGATTTCTTTGGATGGAAAACTGTTATGTACTTATCCTTTCTTGTTACCCTCCAGTCTGTGACGAGACTCTAGTAATTCAAGTGGGAGAGTCTGTGTCAGACCAAGCCTGAAACTCCTCATCTTCACTCCAGTGGTATAAAAGAGAAACACACATACCTGCAGGGAGGGGGAGGTGGGGGGAGCTCTTCAGGGTGGTGAAGCTGCAGCAAGCAGTAAGTCACTAGCTTTGCCAGCAGCAAACCTAGAGGAGAATTGTGCTGCAGCAAGCCAAAAGTTAATCCGCTCCAGAAGAGCAAGATAAGTTTAAAGGCAAATTGCTTGCCTGCTCCTCCTTCCTCTTCCAGTATCCGTCTCAGGCTGACCCTTGAGGTTGGTGGATAATAAACCTTTCAGGCTTGCCTCCGATTTCCAAGAGTTTGTAGATTATGGCCAACTCCTACTAGGATATTTTAGCGGTGAGAAGCCACAGGGGTGCCATGTTCTGGACCTCCATTTCCAGCCATGTTCTTGCCACCTCCACTTGCTTGGAGATCTAGCTGCCACTCTGGTCCCATAGCTGGTCCTGTCATCTTGGCACAGATATTCTCATGAGATTGTCTTGGAGTCATTGAAGGTAGGGAAGGTTGGCATTCCACGGTGCTATTGTGAGGACCGTGTACCATCTTTTCCTAGATGGCTTTGCCATCTGACAGGTACAAGTCTTAACACTTCTCCAGCACCACTGACCTCGGTTTAAGGAACTGTTCTAGGTGGTTAATGCTGAATAAATAGAAGTACTCTTTCTGGTCCAAAGGCTCTCTGACCTCAGAAGAGCAACCCAGGCTCCCAAAGTTCTTTCTACATGAGCTCCACCATTCAAGCAGGAAGCATTGAGTGAGCTCTTCTGGAGAGCCCAGCACAGTGACTGGAGTCAAAGCTGAGAATTATAATGGAATTACCAATTCTGCTTTAGGCTTGGGTTTCAGTTCCGGATTGAGTTCTAGCAGGGTTGGCATGGAGTGAATACAGTAATAAGAACCCTGAACTAGAAACTTAGTCCTCACTCAGCCACTGTCTAGATTGTGACCTAGGACAACTAGTTTGGCAAACCAATCAGCTACCTAGCTCTCGACCTCTGTTTCTTCAATGGGATGAGGAAGAGGTGGTCCTCTGGTGCTACCAGTCTTTGCTCTATGTTCATACTTGTCAAACATGCAATAAACCCGGATTTGTCTTGCATTATTTTTTGTAATGCCGTAACTAGCTTGTAGGTTTCATTTTCTTAACTCACTGGTAGGGGGAGGTCTGTTCCTCAGACCTACTGCTGTTGAGGAGGGGTGTTTGTGCTCCCTGCTTGCCATGGCATCATTAAGCTCTGTGCTTTTCAGGCTGTACTCTGTGGGCTAAAGGGTTAGTGGGCTTCCTTCTGGGAACCAACTCTACTTCTGTTTTACATTCTGAGACTCAGCTGAGATTTTGTTTGAGAAAAGGGCTCCACAGTCAGATAGTGAGAGTCTGAAAATCTCTAGTTTGGACCCGTTGCTCTTGTTCTTAGCGCCTTTGCCTGGACTTGCTTCTTCTGCTTGCCTTCAGTATTCTGGTGCATTCTCCAGGCTCTGCCTTCTTCATCTGCTCTTCTCACCTTCTCCTCAGGTGATTTTTTTTTTTTCACTCTAGGTTTTTTAATCATCACTTCCCAGATATCTCCACCGAGATGGAAAACTTTATTTCTCCCCAAATAAGCCATCATCTTCCCCACCTCCACCCTTTACCTCTCAGACCTCGTCTCTCTTCCATATTCTCCATCTCTTTGGGTGACACCATCAACCACCTAGCCTCCCGACTTAGAAACTTGGGACCTGTCCTAACTTCTGCCTCTCCTTACCCCACACCACCACTACCACTGTTGGGTATCCGTGGCATCTCTCCAATGAATCTGCCTCTGCCTGCTCAGGCTCTGATGTTCCTTTTGCTGGCAAAGTAATCTTTCTACAATAGAAATATGATTGTGTCTGCCCTCTGTTTGGAACCTTTGCCTGGTGCCGCATTTCCTACTGGTGAGGTCTAAACTCCTTGGCACGGCAGACAAAGTTCTTTGTGATCCAGTCCCTGCTTGCTTCTCTCGTATTCCTCTTCTACCTTGCACTTGATCTAAGTTCTTGCGGTATCTAAGTTCTTGCGGTCCTTGAAATGCATCATGCTGTCAACAACTCATCCTTCCCACTTGCTATTTCCCCTGTCTGGAATGCCCTTCCACCCTTATTGCCTTGCGGAATTACTGTTCATCCTTAAAAGGGTGGGCTTAGTAGTCAGCTTCAATGACGCAGAGGTACTCATTTCCTCCCCTGTGTACTGTACCTTCGCAGTATCACTTATCACAAAGTATAACAATTTGTTTGCACGTCTGCATACTCTTCAGGACCTCAAGTTCCTTAAAACAAGACTGTACCTCTATCCGCATTTCTAGCCATAGTGCTTAGCTCAATATCTGAGACATGGTTGATGCTCAGCTAAGCTGAATTCTCATGGAAGGTAGCTGAGTGCTGAATTACCAAATTATAGGGTTCCTTAGTGATAAAGAGGTAACTCGCTTATTTTATTCTAAGTTGTCAAAATAGTCATATGTTTTAAAACAGCCAGTCATCATTCTACCTGGAGAGGAATAAAGCAAATGGGAAACCAAAACTAGGAAGAAAGGCATTTGGCATTAGGTGCAAATTAAAACACCTAGGTAAATAGTAAGAGAGACACAGTGGGGGATTTTGGTGTGAGTTCCTCAGGAATTATTTGTAACTAATACTTTTAATTGATGTTTTCCTAGAGCTGTGAATGTTCTGAGGTGTGGCTGATTTGTTTCCTTTTTTTTTTTTACCTTTCAGCTGGCTTTACCTTTGCGTAGATTATCTTCTCTGGTCCCATTTTAATTCCAGTTGCTCATGGTGTGCTACCCAAGTAAAGCAGTTGGGGGTCCTTTGGGATTTCATAGCCATTTGATTAAAAAATGTATTCTAGTGAAACCCCTTTAAACTATGGAGCTTAAAAACCTCATGGATAATCAAATGAGTTGAAGAAATGGTGCCCTCCAGGAAAACATACTTCAGTTTATAAAGTATTTCCCTCAGATGTCTTAGGAGGAAAGGGGATATTTTCTGAGAAACCCACTAGCAGTGTGACATGCTTTGTGTTAGAGGCAACCTCCCTGAGAGCCCCTTTAAGGTCTGGGTCAGCACTTCAGCATTTGAATAATCCATGGTTCCTGGAGCTGTTCCTGTCTGAGGTCCCTCTGCCCAAGAGATTTTCTTCCCTGAGGAGTTTGTATGAGGAGGGAAGCTGAGGTTAGAGCCTTGCTTTTTCAGGTAAAGGCAGTTCATTCCTTCTTTAGGTGAATGCAGCAGAAGCTGACTTGCAGTGAGGGAGCCATGGGGTAGTTAACCCTCCTCAGGCCACTGCAAATTTTTAGACAATCTAATTGGGCACAGATAATTTCTTTTTTCTTTTTTTTCAAAACTTAACATTGGAATTTTACTATTAAACATTCGGTAATCATATTTAAACAGTTGATATTTCAGAGGAGGGACATTTAGTCTTAACTGTAGCTGCTAGATTGTTCTAGCAGTCACTAAAACACACATTTGGGATACTAGGTAGATGCTCACCTTTCATGTGAGAAACTGAGATTGGTAGAGAAGCAAAATACCTTGAGGGTAATATCTCATTTTTTTCTAACACTTTCTTTTCTTCATATTCTTTTTTTTTAATTTTATTTTTACTGAAGTACAGTTGATTTACAATGTTGTGTTAATTTCAGGTGTATAGCAAAGTGATTCAGTTATACATACATGTATATCTTTTTTTATATTCTTTTCCCTTATAGGTTATTACAAAATATTGGGTAGAGTTCCCTGTGCTGTGCAGTAGGTCCTTGTTGGTTACCTATTTTATATATAGTAGTGTGTATATGTTAGTCCCAAACTCCTAATTTACCCCTCCCCGGCATGGACAATTTCTTAATCAGATGTAAAGTGTGAATAAAGCTTCCTCAGGAGGATTTGCTAGGGTTTTTTTTTTTTTTTTTTTTGGTCTGTGTTAGGCAACCTGAATAAGAACAATGGGCTTGTTATGATCTGCAAGATCAGCATAAATCCCCAGACCCCTCTTCCATTCAGTTTGCCATGCCTAGTCCCTTCCATCTAGAAAGTCTGAAGCTCCCCTGCAGTGTTTCTCCATGGTCTAGAAAGCCTGCTTCAAGATCTCTACTACACTTCATTCAAGGCCACGTGGAAGGAGAGTCAGCCAGTGGTCACTTGGGAAGAGGCTTGGGCAGCATGTCCAGAGACAGGGCTGCAAGCTCCTTAAGGACACGGTGCCTCTCTACACTGCTGGTTTGTTTTTTTGTGTTTTTCTTTTTCTTTTCCTTTTGTTTTAATTGCAGTATAGTTGATTTACAACGTTATGGCAATCTCTGCCCTACAGCAAAGCGACTCAGTTTTACACCTAGAGACATTCTTTTTTTCATATTCTTTTCCATTTTGGTTTATCCCAGGAGACTGGATATAGTTCCCTGTGCTATACAGTAGGACCTTGTTGTTTATCCATTCTGAATGTAATAGTTGTGGTTTTTTTTCTTAAGTCAAAGTCACTAGGTTATGATGTACCAAGAATGAAATCCACTTTATTAGGTGGACAGTTCCATCAGTGTTAACAGCATAGACAACTCTGCAACCATCACCACCATCTAGATATAGAATATTTCTATCATCCCAGACAGTTATCTCTGACTTCTGCATAGTGAATCCTCTTCTGCTATCTTAGAAACACCTGACAACCACTGAACTCTTCCTTATTCTAATAGTTTTGCCACTTCCAGAATATCACATCAGTGGAAGCGCAGAGTATGGAGACCTTTGAGTCTGGCTTCTTCACTTTTCGAAATGGTGAGGTTTATCTATGTTGTTGCATGTTATCAGCAGTTTGTTCCTTTTTATTGCTGAGCAGTGTTTCATTATGTGGGTGTTCCAATGTTCCACAATTGGTTTATCTATTCACCAATTGATGGACATTTGGATTGCTTCCATTTTTGGAGATTATAAAGTTACCATAAACCTTTGCACATAGGTTTTTATGTGGGCATAACTTTTCATGTCTCTTGGATGATACCTTGGAACAAAATTACTGGTCATATGCTAAGTGTGTGTTTAACTTTATAATAAACTGCCATAACTGGTTTCCATTGTGACTGTATGCTTCTGCATCTCCACCAGCAATGTATGAGAGTCTCACTTGGTATGCATACCCACTAGCATTTGGAATCATCTTTTTAAAATTTGGACCATCAGAATAGTGTGTAGTGCTAGCTTGTTGTGGTTTTAATTTGCATATCCCCATTACTAATGATGTTTAACATCTTTTTTTTTTGCTTATTTGCCATCTATAACTCATTCTTAGTGAAGCATCTTTTCATATCTTTTGTTCAGTTTTTAACGGGGTCATTTGTTTTCTTATTATTGCATTTCAGGTACTCTTTATATACTGTAAATACTAGTCCTTTATCAGATGTGTTTATCGGTGTGTTGCAAATATTTTCTCCTAGTCTGTGGCTTATTTTTTCATTTTCCTAAAAGTGGTCTGAAACAGCAGACATTTAAAATTTTGATCAAGTCCAATTTATCAGTCTTTTATTTATGGTTGTTCATGGCTAAATCAAAAATGTGCTTGGAAAAAGGTAGTAGAGTAAGGTATTCAATATTTTTGGAAGAAAAAGAGGAGAAAACAACTGATACCTTGAGGCCTTACCTGGATTTGCACCTTCAATTACCTTCACTATTGAAGTTTCTATGTCTTTTTTTCCTAACCATTCTCTCTCCTGCCCAAATCTTTTTCTCGTCTCTCCTCCATGCATATCTACTTCTGCCACTCCCACTCTTGTCTTGCCATGGTTGGCTGTGGTCTGAGATGAAAAGTGTGCTCTGTACTCTAACTTGACTGACACTTTCCCTTCCAGATTTTTAAGCCACATTGAAAATGCAGATTTCCTTCCAATATGTTCCCCAAATGAGGAAAGTGAGGTCTGAATTCCATACATACGTCTAAAGGACTCTGTATATCTCTGCGCTGTGGGCGGTTCTTGATTATTGCACTTCAGGTAAACTCTTCTTCCTGGATTTTAAAAATCTTCCTAATTACTTCTGCTTATTTATCCAGTCTTGGCTGCTATGACTGCATACCAGCATGAACCTCCACTGTAGCCACATTAGTTGTCTTACCATCCATGGACGTAGCATAGCCTTTCTTGCACCCTTTGCAGAGGCTGTTTCCTGTGCTTGGAATGGTTTTCCCTGCCTGCACCTTGTCAGCCTGGACAATTACAACTCTTCCTTTAGGACCCCATGAAATCGTCCTGCCCCACTGGCGGAATCTTCACTTAAGTCCTTGCTGGTCTTCCTCTATCCCCTCTGCGCCCCCTGTGCTTTGCACACGCCTCTGAGAGCACTTTTCATGCTGTGGTGACTATTGAGCAATAGACATTCTCACCTCCTCCAGACCATGGACTCCTTGAGGACAGGAAGTTCATCTGACTTAACTTTTCAAGTTTCAGGCAAACTCCTGCCACACTGTACGGGCTTAACCTATCTTTGTTAAATGAAAAATTCCACCTTCGTCTTTTCTCTTTCTGTTTCTTTCCCATGAAATGTTTCCTGTATCTTCCTTGTACCAACTCAAATCCCATCTGTCCTTCCAGGTCTAATTTGGAGTTAGTCTCCTCCCTGAAGCCTTCCATGTGCACTCCAGATTTCACTCAACTTTCATCTTAGCTCTTGAGATGCTCTCAGTATCTTGTCACTTAGTCCGTCTCTTAACCACACAGGGCACTGCCTCTCACTGTTGCTTTTGCTTCATTTGCAGTTGTCCTGCTTCCACAGCCTGGCTGTAAGGTATGTAAGGCAGAGGCTTTGCCCTAAGCTTCCTCGTGTCCTTAATATATCTGGTATAATGTTACCTTTTTCACCTCCTGGCTGAGACTTCCTCAAACCTTCAGAATGACCATTACCTCTTCTATGCTGCATTGTATACTATGTAGAATTCTGTTTTGGGATTCCCACACTTCATTGAACCTAATGATGTACCAATTCATCTTCTCATGATGCATTATGAACTCCTCCAAGGCAGGGACCAAAGCATAGGCTTTAGACTCAAACAACCCCAGAAACCGAATTCCAGCTTCTCTACTCACTAGCTGAATGAAGTTTACTTAATAAGGATCAGCAACGCCAGCTGCAGTAACAACTCCACAATCTCAGTGCCTTAACATCCTAAGGTTTATTTCTCTATTATGTTGGTCACATGTGGGTCTGTAGGGCATGGCAGGAGTTCCTGCTCCCCACAGTCATGCAGGAACTCAGTGCCCTTCTATCCTGTGATAACCCCATCTTAAGCATGGATTATCGCTTCCAAATGGAAGAGCAAGCATGGAGGATAATGCAGGGGATTTTATTGCCTGGCCTAGAAGTTACAGATATATCACTTTTACACGTATCCCATCGGCCAGAATTCAGCCATATGGCCCCAATCTAACAGCACGGGAACCTGGGACACATATTCTTCCTGTGCTTCCAGGAGAAAAATGCAATAGATTTATGTTACATATATAGTTGACCCTTGAACCACACAGGTTTTAACTGTGTGGGTCCACTTATAGGAGGATATTTTTCAATAGTAAATACTGTATTACTACATCATCTGTGGTTGGTTGGATCCACGGATGCGGAGGGACTTCCAATACAGAGGCCAACTCTAAGTTATACGTGGATAACCCCTTTGTTCAAGGGTTAACTGTTTAGCATCCTGTCGTGGAAGTGGAAGGAGTTCCTTAACCTCTCTAAGCCTCCTTTTCCTCGTAGGCAAAGGGGAATTACAGTTGACCCTTGAACAACATAGGTTTGAGCTGCCAGTCCACTTTAATATGAGTTTTTTTCAATAAATATATTGGAAAAATATTTGGAGATTTGCCATGATTTGAGAAAAACTTGTTGTTGATGAGCCACATAGCCTAGAAATATCAAAAAAATTAAGATAAAGTTAGGAATGTCATGAATGCATAAAATGTGTGTAGATACTATTCTATCTTTACATAGGTATAAGGTGAGTGATATTTAATATAAAATTAATACTGTGTTAGTTTTCTTGCCATTTTATACCTTTGCTTTCAAAGAATTACATTACCATTACAGTATGCCCCTCTCTCTCATAATTGGAGAAAGTGCACATCAGCCTCTCTTCGCTGGTGTGTTTTTTTTAATGTAACAATGTGTCCAGTACTGTATTATGAATATGACTATAATACTGCATGCCATAAAAATTTTATCATGATTCATTTATTGGTATATAGGCTAGGCTACCATGAAGCACTCCTATTGATTACACTAAGCTACCATAAAGCAGTCATATTGCTGCTTCTTTGTTATCAATGCATGAATAACTGTAAATAAATATGAATTTTTTTCACATCATCTTTCACTTTTGATGTCTAGTGTTAGTAATACATATAACATCTACAGTGTTTTGTATCATCTAACACAATATTGATGTAGGTACTGACAGAAGATTCATCTTGTAAACAGTGTAAACTTACGGTATTGATAAATACGATACGATACTGTAAATGTATTTTCTATTCCTTATGATTTTTTAAATAACATTTTCTTTAGCTTACTTTATTTTAAGAATACAGTTATAATACACATAACATAGAAAATATGTGTTAATTAACTGTTTATGTTACTGGTAAAGCTTCCGATCAACAGTAGGCTATGAATAGTTAAGTTTTAGGGGAGTCAGAAGTTATACATGGATTTTTTGCTGTGCAGGGGGTTGGTATCCCTTACCCCTGTATTTTTTTTCAAGGGTCAACTGTATATTAGTTAGGATTAGGTTTTGGTTGTATATAATAAACAGCCTAAGGTTATGCTGCTTAAACAAGTTTTTTCCCCACAGACAATAGATGTTCAGAGTAGGTGGTCCAGCAATGGTAGAGTAACTCCACAGAATGGTCAGGGACTCTGAATCCTTTCAGCTGTCTGCTTGACCATGCCTCAAATGTAGTTATCCTCATGGCTCAAAATGGAAGCTAGAGCTCCAGCCATCACATGCATCTTCTAAAAAGTAGGCTAGAGAAAGGAGGCAAAAATAGGCATGTCCTCTCCCTTTAAGAAAACTTCCTAGAAGACATCTATGACTACTCTACTTACATTTCTTTTACCAAATTTAGTTATATAACCACACTTACATGTAAGAATATCTGGGAAATACATTTAGTTGACTGGGCAAAAATATATCCAGTTGGAACTCAAGTTTGTATTTCTAAAGGGAAAGGCAGAATGGATATTGAGGTAGGCAGCTAGCATTCTATGCCTCAGGGATGGAAGATATTTACTTATTAGATTATTTTAAGGGTCAAATAAGGTAATGTATAAAAGTGATGGCCAATAAGTGGTAGTCATTATAAGCACAGTTGTTATTTTTATGCCCAGCATACACTCAAGGCATATTTGAAATAAAATGTTGATTAGAAAAGTAAGTGTTGACCTGAATTCAGTTACTTCATTTTCCATTATTTTCTTCTAATCATTCAGTATTGATTCTTTTAGATATTGAAGATTCCTATTCTTCTAGAGAGGTGCTTACTAGTTGATATTAGGTAAGGGTTATTTTTTTCATAACATTTTGTTGAGCCCACGGTCACCTGCATTTATGGCAGTAGGCAAGAGGGCTAATGACAACGAATGAGACGGGAAAGCATGGGGCTAAGATTTGGGACATTTTAGTCTTAGCTCTGCCACTAACCAACAATAAAGCCTAGGGAAATTCCCTATCATCTCTGGAATTTTGTCCCCCTCAACTGTAAAGTAGGCTTCCTTCCATCGCCCACTTTATGGGCTCCCATATTATTACATGTGTTCCTGGTTTTGTCTCCATGTTATAATCTCTTATAAAAAGAGAGAAGCTATGTTTGACTTGCTTCATAAGTGTCCAACACTGTAACACATATGTGTGAGCGAGGATATCAGCCTAGGGCATAGGACACCTGGTTTCTGGTCCTTATTCCACCTCCCATAAGCTGTGTGAACTTGGATAGGTCACCTGCACTTTCAGGTCTTGTACACTTTGGGCTCCAAAATGACGGGTTGGCTTATATGGTCTCTGCAGCTCTAAAGTTCTGGTGTTGCAGGGTAGCAACCCACTGCCTTCACCACACATACCTCTGCCCCATCACACTGATGCTGCAATATAATTGCTGGTGATTTCCTACTGGCTGAAGTCATTGTCATAAGTTCTGCATGCCTCTTAAAAGGCAATAAACTGGCCTTGACACCTGTGGCCATTGTCTGTTTTCTGGTTCCTTTCGTCAACACCAGCCTGAATCTTGAACCACGTCCTCTGGTCCATTTCACATTGTACATCTTCCCAAATGTCAGATCCTTCATTGCCTGCTTGGGTCCACTCAGCAGCCCTAAGCAAGTTAAATAACCTCTTTTGAACCTTAGCTTTACAATTATAAAAGGAGTATGATGATTTATACCATAGAGGACTTCTGATGATTACTAAAAATAAGAGTATAAACTCCTGGCACATATAAGCCCTGGAGAAAGGTAACTATTATTATGTCTGTCATCGCTGTTCAGGGCCTCACTTTATCCTCCAAAGCAGTAAAAAGGAATCTAGGATGCATGGAGGTTTGATCATCAGATCCATGTGAGCAGGTCTCCAAATTCCAGTTCTTCAAGCAAAACTGAAGCAGAGGGTGGCAGTGGGGGAGCGGGGTGGGGGTGGGTGGGGCGGGCATGATCCTGAGGGAGTAGGACAGGCTGGTTTCAGATCCTCTGAGTCCCAGGGTTTGATGGATTGTGAAACCAGAGAGGGGAACACCTATGAATTGCCTGGCTCTTTGCTCATAGATGGGCTCCATGAGTAATAGGTGCCCGTAATTGTGCCCCAGGAGTATTCAATGTCATCTCCCTCCTTCCGAAAAACATATCATGAGCTGAGTAAAAGAAACTTGAGAAATTTTATGAGGATAGACTTTTCAGAGAGGTACATTTCAAATCAGCTTTATTTCACTATGAATTAGCCCAGTTAATGCCGATCTCTTGGGACTGATAAGAAGTTTAAGCAACATCAATAATAAAATTAACAATGTCATCATGTACATCTTAAAACATCCCTCCAAAAAGAAGGTAGAATGCCGACCATCCCCACCAGCTTAATTGTTTGCTGTTGCGATTAATTGGGTAATTTATAAAATTTATTATTCCCTTCTGGCCAGCAGAGCCTTTCTATTGAGGAATGTAATAGATGTAATTTGGGTTTTAAAACCAAAAAGGGAGATCAAGCCAAAAACTCATAAAAGGCTCTCTAAATCTCAAAAGGATCCCTGCTCAGCCCTAAGCTAGGTTAGGTCATCCCAAGGATATGTATCCCTATGTTAGCAAGAGGTCAGGGAGAGAGAAGGACTGTGGAAGCAGATGCTGACCTTCCTAAAGGCCACCCTGGATAAGGAGCATGAATACTGCTTTTCAGACTCGTAGGGAATTCTTTACTAGCAGCTTATGTCTCTTCCGATTGACAGCGGAGACGGTAACACGCTGGAAGGCCAGTTCATCTATCCCCTGTGCTCTGCACACTTGGAGACATTTTTCCCCAAAGTAGAAAAATCCTAAGCCCGTAAACAATTGGGACATCTGCCAGTGTTCTGGGGCAATGGGATGAGTCATCCAGGAAATCCAAGTGATCTTTTTTTAAGGAGTATTTCAGATGATTTAGGGGCAATCTGGGCAGGGCTCTGAAATTGGCACACTTCTGTGCTGCCCTAAATCTCATGAATGTGCCCTAGGCTGCCTGGTACCATGACCTCTGGGAGCTCCTCCACAGTGGGGACCTTCCCTCGTGCCTCTTTGTCAGTAGGTCAGGTGCTCCCCATCGCTGTGCTGTCTGCTGTTCAGTCATTGGACATGACGCCTGAGAAGAGCAAAAAGAAGGACCCTCATCTCCTGGAGAGCTGCTTGAATTGCCCTCCAGGCTCACCAATTTGGATGAGATTTTCATTTATCAATAACAATCAGGTTTGAAGTTAAACTTCAAGGCAGAGGAACAGGAAGGATATCTTCTCCCTGCCCCTTCAGGTCGTGGCCATGTCTTGCTTGGCTTTGGGAGGTTCTGGTGCCTAACACAGTGCCTGGTACTTAGTAGGCACTCAGTAATGTTTGCTGACAGAAGGTCATTTCCAGCAGAAGGATAAAGTGGACGACCATCTCCTTGTTTGAAATCCATCTGACTTTATTGCCAAAAGTGGACTTGTTTTTCCGCTTCTTTTTGTCACAATCGAAAGTCTATGAATAAATGGAATTCCTGGGTGTACCCTCCGGGGATGGGTAGTTAGGAAGTCCAGGACCACTGGCCCTTCAGTTCTTACAGTTATGAATTGATGCAACTTGTAATGGGACTAATGTTCACACAGGACAGCTTCTAGAATTGCAGATACAATTCGCAGACATTCATCAACTATGGACTGGATCCCATGCCAGGCGCTGATGGAAAACGAAGATGAACAAAGAGAATGTTTGTTCCTAAGTTGCTCACAGTCCAGAGTGGGAAGCAGTCATTTCAACAAATGAGCGTAGTGAGAGGCAGTGAAAGAGCCAGTAAAGGGATTTCAGAGCATCCCGGGAGTGCAGGAGACAGATTGGCAGAGGGCTGTGCGGGGGTGGGGCTCTTAAAAGATGTGAAATGTAAGCTCGCCTCTCAAAGATGATTAGGACTTTGCTGGGGGGGGGGTGTCATTTCAGACATTGGGACCATCAGGTTCCAACTCCGTTCATTCAAGGAACATTCAAGGCCATGGTGGTTCGGAAGAACAGCAAACAACGCTTATCATAGGGCATGGGGAACAGGGGCCTTGGATAGGGCAACGAGGGGGGTCTCAGGCCACATGGTGCAGGAGTCTAGCACACAAGGTTAAAACATTTGGATTTTGCCCGATGAGCTTTCATTCATTTATTTACTCAATAAATATTTTGTTGGGGGGGTCTACCATGTGCCAAGCACTGTGCTAAATGTTGAGGCCTCACATGAGCAAGACTAGGAACATATCCTCCTGGCACTGAGATTCTAGGGGAGGGACAGACAGCAGGGAAGTGAACAAACATATGAAGAAGCAGACTGTGGTAAGTGCTGTGAAGGAACTAAAGAGGGTGATGAACAAGAAATAGTGGGGTGATTTCTTTAGATAGAAGAGCTTTTTAGGGGGCAGAGTGATTAAACTGTGCAGTCATTCAGCCAGGATAGATTGAGGGGGAGTAATTAGCAAGAAGAGCAGATAGGAGGCTGGGGTATTTGGTTGGGAAAGGCTTAGAGATGGAGTGGGGGTGGATAGGAGAGATATTTCAGCAAGAGATTTTACAGGCCTCAACACACGAGGTCGTGGAGAGGGATGCTTCTTGGCCAACTCTCAATGTTATGACATGGGAATTCCCCCCTTTTTAAAAAAAAACAATTTAGGGGGCAGTTAAATATGGAGCTCAGGTGAGGAAAGGGAGTTTGGGAGTCCACAGCACATAAATCATAACATAGGCCCATTAGGTGGAGTCATATCTTACATCCCACTGATGTGGGATCTTCCTCTTGTCCCCTCCTTGCCGATGGTGACCTTGTGCTACCATCAGCGGTAATAACGCTTTTTCTTTCCTGCAACTGTAGTCATCAGCCCCTTGGAGGCTTGTGGGCAGATCAAAATGGATCCTATAGCCCCAGTTGCTCTCAGTTTCCTTCAAAGTTGTGGGCACGTGCTGCTATTGAAACAACATGTCACGGGTCAGAACAGCATAGTGCAGGTAAGAACAATTGTACTGTGAGGGGATCGTAAAGCACCAGAGCCCATAGAATATTCATCGCAGGGAGCACTGGCTTGCGTGTTTTTATTTGTATTTCTAAACGTAATTCCCACGTCTAGTCTGGGATCCTCAGAGACTCTTGGAGCTGGAATGTCCTGGGTGGGTCGTCTGGTCCAGCTTCCTGCGTTCAGTGCTGAGAAGGGTCAGCATGCGCACCATCTAACGGATGTGGCAAACTGAGGTAGGAAGAGTTCGAGTGATGTTTTCTGTGTTGGTCAGCTAACAGCTTGTGTGTGTGGACTAGAAGACTGGTCTCCTGGCTCCTGGCTCAGTGCTCTTCCCATGATGCCATGCCTCAAGTTGGGGGGGCACTTGGGGGAGGGAGCAATAGAACCCAGGCAGGAATAGGACTCATGGTGGATGCAGAGACACTTCCTAAAGTAGAGTTAGAGTCCTAGATTGTGACAGCTGGCAGAGGCCTTTGAGGACATCAGGAATGGCTCCCCAAGTGGAGAGATGGGAACACGGAGGTCCAGAGACAGGGGTGACTTTCCCTAGTTCACATAACCAACAACCAAGGACGTGGACGCGGTTGTGCTTTCTCCGTGCCAGTGGTTCCTCCCCCTGGCTGGGCAGCAGAATGAGCACTAAGAAGGTACCGGTGCTTGGTCCTCACTCCAGAGGCTCTCATGTGGTTGGAACCCAGTCATAGTTTTTGGTTTTTTTTTTTAAAATTGTCATCAGCTGAATCTACTGTGTTACCAGGCTTGAGAACCACTGTCCTTTCCCGTGACTGTCTCAAGACTCACAACCCACTCTCCTGGAGAAAAGGTTGTCAGGGATTTCGGTAGTCTTGATTATGTGGGGTACCCCGTACGTCCAGATGCTTCACACAATTGCGGATCAACTTAGTTTACTGTCTGGTTTCCGGGTCCTGGCACAATTTCCAAAGGCCATCAACAGTAATAAATGTAGGTGTCTGTGGGTCAGGAGAAAGAACTGAGAAAAGATGTGAGTACCAAGGAAAGTATTGAAACCATGAATTTCTTATTAAAGAAAAGCTACCAAGTCACCATCTTCCCTGAAGCATTATATAGCTTTCTTCCCTCTATCTTGGAAATAAGGCTCATGAACCCTACCCTTCCTTCCCTCCCCCCTCCTCCCTCCCTTGTAGAGCTTTTCCAAGACACAAATGGGACAATGACTTCCTCAGGCTTTTTGAATTCCATTCAGAAAGCACAGGTGATTTAACCCGTGTCTGCCTACTTCTCCACCTGCTTACAGCCAGCATATTCTTTTGTGCACCTTGTCAGCTCCGTGCTCTGAATTCAGCCCCTGGCAAATGTCTGTACTTCCTAAGGACATCTCTCCTTGGCACTGCAAAGCCTACCCCACCCCAGCCCACCTCTCTGGGGTCTCCTAGAAGTCACCTCATGCTATGACTGTGTCACTTTGGAATCTTTCTGTCCCCTGGTAGTATGATTCCTTCCCTTTCTGCCACAGGGTCTTTGCACATGCTGTCCTGTCTGCCTGAAAAGCACTCAGATCTAATTTATCATTTATTTTTGTGATAATTTGATTAGTGTATGTCTCCCCTTCCCCCCATTAAATGGTAGGATTTCTGAGGGCAGGTAATATAGCTCTTTTATCTCTCAGTATATTTCTGGTACTTAGTACAGTGCCTGGCATATAGTAGATAGTCAATAACTACTTATTGACTAGATGATTGAAAACATGGATGAATGAGTCACAATTACTTTGGGGGATTTAATGGAATAGTATGTGTAAAAGCATTTTATAAACTATAAAATTATTGTTACACTCGTAATCAGTCTGCTTTCTTAAGATGTCTGTTCCTTGTTGAGATAACACTGTAAAGAAATACTGGCTGGGATCAAGAACTACACGTGTTATGGATTAAAGATTCTGATCACCAGAAGGTTGTCACTTCTGTCTGGGCCTGTTCCATCCTAGTTTATGTCAACATAGACTCACTTAAAGAAAAGAATTAGATGCCAGAAATGGGTAATTTTTGTCTTCTTCAGCTGCAGGATCTTTTCAGTTGGTTTGTTGAGATGGTTTCAGAAAGGAATTTAAAATGTTTGAGTGCCGTCAAGGACCAGGAGTTCTCTGTATTGGCATTTAGTTCATCTTTACAGCAATTCTGAAGGCAGACATTACCCAACCTTTTTGAAAATGAAGAGAGATTAAGTAATTTGCTCAAGGTCTCACAGTTAAGAAGTGGGTGGTGTAAAATGCAAGCCAGAGTATGTCTGTGTCCAAGGCCCTTGATCTTACCACTGCATGTGCTGGCTCTTCAGTAAAACTCAAGTGACCAGGGCACCAGCAAACTTTGGTATAGAAAACCCAAACCTTGGGCTATTAACAGATAGGAAATCTGAACCACAAAGAAGTTCAAGTGATTTACTCCCAAAGTAATAGCAAAAGATTGCAGTACATCTGGGGGGCTTGAACCCAGATCTTGACTATCCCAGCCTAATGATATTTAAATTATGCTTGTCTGACATAAAAATATATTGCAACTTGTTAAAAAATGTACTGCCTGCTGGTAAGTGCTGTCAGTTGCTTCCATTTTAGTCTTTTTCCTTGTCTTGTTCTACTTCATGTTACTCTAAAAGATACTGCACAGCCCCATTAAGCATTTTTTGACATCTGTTACTTTTTAAAATCTAACTGCTTTTATTGTTTTATTAACTATTTTTATTGAAAAAGTAATACACGCATGGTAGAAAAATCCAAATGATACAATAGGGCATATGGGAAAATGAAAGTCTCTCTCTTGATTGCAGATCCCCTCCTGCCATTACAACTTTCTTAGGCATCATTTTGGAAATATTCTACCTAGATGCAAATATATATTAAAAACTACACACACATATACAGTTAAGCATACCCCTCCTAATGGCCACAAATAATTCTGTGTGTTATAGAAGTGATAATGTGTATCATCAAACATTTCTCTCTAATGCTACCCAAATTCTTATTTTCACACTCTAGTTGCCTTCTATTTATTTATATGGTATTGATATGGTTGAGATTCATGACTGGAGGTATAAGGAACTTGGCAGCACCAAGGCATTTGGCAAGAAAAACCCTTCCTTTTCTTCTAGTTGTAATTAAAAGCCTGTTGCAAAATGAAATAAATCTGGTAGTTCAAATGAGTAGATATTTATTAGGCTAAATGCCCTGGTACAAGCAGCATGCAGAGCTGGGAAATAACAACCTTGCTGTTCCACCAGCAGTGTGGTCCGTGATAAGTCACTTCATCTCTTTGAGGTTCAGTTTTCCTACCAGTAAATTCAGAAAGTGAGCCTAGATACTTTGCTAGGTCCCTTCCTGCTCTGATACTTTATGGCTCTATGGATTCTGGTTAAGAAAACACCACGTTTGTTCTCTGAAATTATATTTACTTATTCATTTTCACATGAGGAAATCACATGGGTCATAATTGTCACACCTTCTCAGATATTAATAAGCTTAGGGCTTAGCAAAACACTAAGAATTGCTAATACTGTTCTTGTTGTGGTGTTTCTTACTAAAATAAATCCATAATGGGCCACCATGACCCACCATAAAACAAAAAAAAAAAAAAAAAAAGAAAACACCATGCTGGAAATAGAGAATCTGGAACTTTACTACACTGGAGTCATTAATTCTCTTCATCAAAATGGTTCTAGTTCTTGTAGGTACACAGTAGGATTACACTCCCGCCCCCTCTGATGGTAGTCATAGCCATGGAATGTGAGTGGATGTGATATGCTTCATTCCCAGACAGAAGCTTTAAGAGTCAGTGACCTGTGTCACCTGTGTTCTCCTTTTCTGTCTCAGTATTCATGCCCTCAGGGAGATGCAACCCCCTTCAGTCTGGGTCCCTAAATGAGAACCACGTAGAACAGAGCATCAGCTGAACCACGATGGACCTATAGTGTGAGCGAGAAATAAACTGTCCTAGTTTTAAGCCAACGAGACTTGGAGACTATTTGTTATTGACGCTTCTCCTGCACGGCTTGACCAGCATATCATGTGAAGGATAGGTATGTCTGAAAAGTCAGAAACTTCAGAGCAATGACAGGAATCTCCCAGTATGCATATCGCTCACTTTGCACATATGAAGGATTTTTCAGCGATCTTCCTGGCCATTTTTAATGCCTAGTAGAATCTGTAGTTGTCTTTCTCCCTGCTTTCATCATCTTTCTTCTTTTTTATTCATCGCTGTTCCCTTTTAATCTGTTTCCTAAACTTGTGACCCATGTCCCTATTTTATATTCCATCTTCTGAGAACTTGCTCTCTCCTCTCCCATTCCCTCCTGTGCCTCTCCTTTCCCTACAAAGCCTTTTCTTGACACTTATCCCCTGACAATTGCTTCCCTGGGTCTGCCTTTCAGCTTCAGAAAGCCCCATGTGGTCCCTACCTCCAGGTTTTTTCATGTATCTTCCTTCTTTCTTTTGGATCCTATCTAATCTGTTCTGTCTGAATTCTCTAATCAAATGGACAAACACTTTCTCAAATACATTTTGGGCCATTCCCATCCTCCTTGACCTCCTTACTGCCCCTGAGATGGCAGATGACACCTCTTTCTTCTTTGGTAACTGTCAATTTCAGTGAATCTTTCATTTCTGGGGGCTCTTCCAAATTATGGGCATTCACTTTTATTTCAGTTCAACTAACATTTCCTGAATCTCTCCTTTGAAGGGGTCACTGTGCTGTCAGTGAGAAACCTACGGGCTGTCTGGCAGTCAGGGATAGGGCTGAGGAGTAATGCACCATATGAGTGTTAGAAATATTTCTGGAATGCCAGTATAGATCCAGCTCTGTTTTGTGTTTACCAGGCAATTACCAGATGTCAGATCAAAGGATACCCACTGCTAAGTGAGCACATACCTGAATCAGAGCTGTGGTCAGGAGCCATGCACAGAAACTTAATACTGAGTTGGCCAAAAGATTCATTCGTTTTTTTCTGTAAGATGGCTCTAGTAGCACTTAGTTGTCTTTAACTTCATTCGAAACAATTTTGTTAGGTTGTATGTGACAGCTGTCATATCAACGTGCATTTACAAAAAAACATCAAAATTGGAGAATTTTTGTGTAGCCATTTTAATATTGAAGATGGAAGAAAAAAGCAACATTTTTGGCCTATTATGCTTTATTATTTCAAGAAGGGTAAAAATGCAACTGAAATGCAAAAATAGATTTGTACAGCTTATGGGGAAGGTGCTGTGACTGATTGAACGTGTCAAAAGTGGTTAGCGAAGTTTTGTGCTGGAGATTTCTCGCTGGACGATGCTCCACAGTCAGGTAGACCAGTTGAAGTTGATAGTGATCAAGTCGAGACATTAATTGAGAACAATCAACGTTATACCACGTGGGAGATAGCCGACACACTCAAAATATCCAAATCAAGCGCTGAAAATCATTTGCACCAGCTTGGTTATGTTAATCGCTTTCATGTTTCAGTTCCGCGTAAGCTAAGCAAAAAAAAACCTTCTTAACCGTATTTCCACATACGATTCTCTACTTAAACGTAATGAAAAACGTTCCATTTTTAAAACAAATTGTGACAGGCAATGAAAAGTGGATACTGTACAATAATGTGGAACGGAAGAGACCATGGGGCAAGCGAAATGAACCACCACCAACCACACCAAAGGCCGGTCTTCATCCAAAGAAGGTGATGTTGTGTATATGGTGGGACTGGAAGGGAGTCCTCTTTTATGAGCTCTTTCCAGGAAACCAAATGGTTAATTCCAACAAGTACTGCTCCCAATTAGACCAACTGAAAGCAGCACTCAACGAAAAGCATCCAGAATTAGTCAGCAGAAAACGCATAATCTTCCATCAGGGTAATGCAAGACTGCGTGTTTCTTTGATGGCCAGGCAGAAACTGTTACAGCTTGGCTGGGAAGTTATGAACCATCCGCCGTATTCACCAGGCATTGCACCTTCCAGTTTCCATTTATTTAGGTCTTTACAAAATTCTCATAATGGAAAAAATTTCAATTCCCTGGAAGACTGTAAAAGGCACCTGGAACAGTTCTTTGCTCAAAAAGATAAAAAGTTTTGGGAAGATGGAATTATGCAGTTGCCTGAAAAATGGCAGAAGGTAGTGGAACAAGAGGGTGAACGTGTTGTTCAATAAAGTTCTTGGTGAAAATGAAAAATGTGTCCTTTGTTTTTACTTAAAAACCAAAGGCACTTTTTGGCCAACCCAGTAGAAGCTGATGAGGTATCAGGAAATGGGAATTTGAAGAGGAAATAGGGGATTGTGTAGCCAAATTCCGATGGTCAGAGTTCTGCTGGCAGGGAGATTCCCATGAAAGAGCTGGGGGCACCTTCAGAGTTTTGCTGTGGTGTGAATTAAAGGTGCTGCCTGATAACTGACACTTCCAAACCAATAAGAGGGGAACATACATGCAACTTGTTCTAATTCAACATGGGTTGAGACACCGGTCATAAATGGCAGTGGAGCAAGGGAAGCAATTCTTCTGACTGGGGCAGCCATAGAGTGCTCAAGTGAAGAAGGCTGTGCAGAGGAGATCTGAACTGGCTTCATCCCGAAACCGGGGGCAGTAACTCTTATCACGCAGGTGATGGTGGGGAGTTATGGAGAGAGGTTACTTTGAGGTGGAGGGTCAGGCACATGGAGGCTTGGCATGTGCTTGTGAAATTTCATCAGCTGCAGAAGAAGGGGTGAGAGAGGGAAGAGGCAAAGAATGTCTTCCACTGTCTCTCTCCTTGAACGCTGATTTCTTTCTCTTTCCTTTGAGATTAAGCTTGTCTCCAGTGGTGGCCTTAAGCATGACTCTTATGAGGCAGGCTGCAATTCTAAAATGAAGGTAGTGGGTTTGCAAAGTGACTAAGAGTGTAGATTCTGGAGTGGGATAGCCTGGGTTCAATCTTGGCTTGCCATTTGCTGAGTAGGTGAACCCAGGCAAGTCATCTTATCTATCTAATCCTCCATTTTTTCATCTGTAAAATGAGAACGATTACCGTATTATAGTGAACATTGAATGAGATGATGCTTAGTATAGTCCTGGCATTTGGGAAGTGTTCCATAAATTAATTGTTACTATAACTAAATCTATTGGTAATCAGTGTTTAGTCGAGAGATCAGAAACCACTGTAGATATTTCAAACAGAAAAGAACTTACCACAGAATTAGGTGCTTTTGAAAGTTCTGGAAGGACTGGCTGGATATGTTAAAGCAAGGGGGTGGCCACCAGCTTTCAGCTTTACCACCTTAGCTGTGATTCTGAGAATCAGGAAATTCCTGCCACCTCCCGGGGGTCAAGAAACTTCAGAAAACCACCCTGGGCAACGGTCACAGCTGGCCTTGCAACCTCTGACGGTCAGGGGAACATGGAGGCCACTGATAACATGTGGCCAAAGCCATATGTTCACGAGCACTACCAGAGAAAAAAAATAACCTGCTTCTCTGCCAACACTCATTTATATGCATCTCATAGACAGAACCTAAACCATAGCAGGAACCTTGCTGACCTAGGAACCTAGAAAATGCAGCTCCCAGCTATCATTCCCTGAGGCATGGGGAAAGCATAAAAGGGGCTGGGAATGATGCAAGGGCCAACAAGTAATGCCTGGCATGCAGAGGATGTGCCTAGATCTGAAATTCTAGCCATCAGCTGGAAGGCTCTATTCCATGTCCTTTCCATGCTTGGTAGTTGACACCTCAGGGGACTGTGGCTCTCTTTCTTTGAGCTTGTGAGTCTGAGCCTACGATTGATTGACTGCTATTGGGTCTCTGTCTGAACGCCGAGAGTGTCCCCTGTCACCCTCAGTGCCATTACCTGCCACAGCAAAGTCAGTGTCTTCTTTGTGATCCATGCCAAATGCGTTCACAATGTTTTGGATCCAACTACACAAACTTTGAGCTGGAAGGGAGACAGTTTTAGCTCTTAGGATGCTTCAGCAACATACGATTCTTCTCCACAAAGTGCCTCCCATATGTCCTGGCAGATTTCCCACATTTTCTTTCCTTTGGAGCGGTTTTAAGAGCTTGACCGAGAGTTAAGAGCTTGGCCTTCTTGCCTAAGGTCAGCCACCCATTGGCTGTGGGACCCTGGGCAAGTTGCTTCCCCTCTTTGGGCCTTGGTGGTCCCTAACACAGAACAGGGGTGTTAAGTGAGATGACCTCTGGGCTCTCGTCCAGGCCTGATACGTTACGATTGGAGGCTGCAGAGGGCAGTGGTTAGAGCACAGATCAGCACACAGATGGCGCTACCAGAGCTTCGGATACTGTGATCACCGTCCCTATTCTGTCTGCTGCGCAACACACCCATTTCCCACCTCAGTAAAAACTCTGGGGTCAGAGGCCGCAGGAGGAACACCTTACCTAGTTATCTGTCACCTTACCTGGTATTTGTCACCATCAGCACAGCTCAGGCACTGCTCGTGAGTGTGTGTGTCTCTGTGCCGAGGGCCAGGCCGCCAGTGAGAGGCTGGGCAAATCCATGTTAGGACAGAGACACGTTATGGCTCATTTTTGCCTTTGATGCCCTCTTTGTTTGGAAGACGCTTGTTGTCTAAAGGCAGCTAAATTTAGTCATATTTTGTCAGCTAGAATGTATGCTCCCGAAGAGAAGCCTAGGAAATCTCAGCCATGTCACACTTTATTAGTCATGCGAGCACTTAAAAGCGTGCTAGAAGAACCAGCTTCCTGGGATTGGCGGTAGCAGTGCTGAGAAGTGCCGCGCTGACTCTTTTAGGATTGATCTCAAGAAGCAGGATGGAGGGGAAAGCATGAAATCTCCCAAACAATGAGTGATTTTTTTTTTTTCTTCCTTGCAAGATTGACAAATGGGATATTCAAATGAGGAGAAAATGTATAAAGTGGGATAGATAGTGTTCCTGTGGCCTTTTTCTTAGACATGCCATCCACTCTCCCACCTCAATTTGAATTTAGAGATACATATAGTTTAGTTGCTAGCATTTGATTAACTATTTAAAGTACAGGCAGGGAGAGAAAGTAACCTTTGGTGAGTACCTTCTCTCAGAGTACTTACCTACCTTCTCATTTCCTCGAGTTCTAGAAAAGAATGCAATAGGCAAGTGGTGTGACTCTTATTTTACAAAAGAAAAAACTGAAACTCAGAGAGGTGAATAACAAGGGCCAGGTTGTAATTTCAGTCTGCTTAACTCCTAAATCCATGTTCTTTCCACAACTGTTACTGTACACAAGTTCGTGTGCCTGATGTACAGTGAGGCCAAACAAACCAAAACGTTGCAGTATGGAGCACAGAAAGGTTTATTGCAGGGCCATGCGAGGAGAATGGATGGCTCCTGCCCCCCAAAACCCTGAACTCCCTGAAGGATTTCAGCAAAGCATTTTTAAAAGGTGAGGGAGGGGCCTGGTTGGCTGTTGCAAACTTCTTGGTGCCGGGATCCTTTGTTCTTGCAGCTGTCCGTGTAGGTCAGGTCACGATGTTCCCATAAACCTCCAGCAAGACACATGTTATTCTCTGTTCTACAATGTTTTAATCTCTATATGAATGGAAAAGTGTTATACCCTTAAAAGTCAGAGCCTTGAGAATGGGCTATCCTGTATATTTCAGGCTCTAGACAACATTCTTAACTTGAAGCAAAAGCAATAGAATACAAAGGTTAGGGTAAAAGGAACAGGTCTATTATGGAGTAAGATTTATTCTTCCCTGTTATACAACTAGAGTCAAGGTAAGTACATTGAGGAATTAAACTTAATCGTGGTTTTGAGATTTAAATGGCCCTGTCTTTATATTGGCTTCCTATTTCCACGTGTACAGTGCTCTGTCAGTGCTGTGTAGTTGCACCCTGCAAGGCCAAGGGTCAGGACATGTGTTCAAGCAAAAGCTGCAGACCTCCAGCTACCTAGCACTCTCCTTGGGGTCGGCCCAGCTTGCTTTGGCATTTGCCAAACACAGTCTCCCATCTGAAAAAAGAGATGTGTGTCTGCTCTTCCATAGCGCCTCAAAATGAAAGGCAAACCCCTTTGCCGTATAGAGGAAAAAAGAAATCTCCATAGCTTTTGTTCATCTGTGATTCTATGGCAGGTTGATAATTTAAACTCTCTCCTAACAAACGCTTCCTGTAAAATTTCTGGAGTTTCTAAATAAAGATAAATGCTTAATTCAATATGACAAGATGCCTCCAAGCATCCTGCAAAGAGTAGTCACCTCAGTGTCCTGACCCCACCCCGTCTTCCCTTTCCCAGGAATTAAAAGCCCAATAAAAACACCAGTCGGGATTTTCTGAGATCTTTTCTCTCATCTGGAAGAACTTAATCGGATCCATGACCCTCTGTGAACTGGCTCTCTGAATGTTAGTGATGGAAGGGGCCTTGGAGATGAGAAAACAAAAGTCAGTGGAAGTGAAGTGATCCATGCAAGATTTGACTGTTAGTGACAGAACCTGAGGTAAACCCAGGTCTTCTGACTGGAAGTTCAATGGATAACAGCATGGTAGAGTTGAAGGAAGAAGCCTCTACTCATTTTTTTTTTTAAATTAATTAATTAATTTTTATTTTTGGCTGTGTTGGGTCTTCGTTTCTGTGCGAGGGCTTTCTCTAGTTGCGGCAAGCGGGGGTCACTCTTCATCGCGGTGCACGGGCCTCTCACTGTCGCAGCCTCTCTTGTTGCGGAGCACAGGCTCCAGATGCGCAGGCTCAGCAGTTGTGGCTCACGGGCCCAGCTGCTCCGCGGCATGTGGGATCTTCCCAGACCAGGGCTCGAACCCGTGTCCCCTGCATTAGCAGGCAGATTCTCAACCACTGCGCCACCAGGGAAGCCCAGAAGCCTCTACTCTTGACGCCCCCTCTTGATAAGCTACATGACCTTAGGAAACTCTTAACCAATCTGAGTTAATTTCTTCATCCAAAATAGGATGAAGAGTTGTAAAGAGGATTAGTGAGAATAAAGTACCCAGGTGAGTACTGTCGTAGAGTGGGTGCTCAATAAATGGCAGCTAGTATTACTTATTTAGAGGTGAAAACGCTAAACGTTATAGGGATTCAGGGAAGGAAGAGACCAGCATACTGGAAAGGACAATTGCTAAGAGAAGGATGTTGAGTTCAGCCTTGCAGACCTGATAATGTTTGGAAGGGAGTAAGAACAGGTAGGGCTTTCTCTATAGGATAATGAAATGAATACACGCTTGTAGGCAAGACGGCAGAGATCCAACTTAAAGACCATGAGTAAACATGTTTGATTGGAGCATTAGATTCAGGAACTTGAGTTGATGGAGATCAAATTGCCGCAGTCATTTTGAGAAGAACTTGAGCATCGTGCTAAGAAGTTAGAAATGCAGGTGTTTGGGAACCTTTGAAGCGTTTTGACCAGAAGAATTATGGAACTCAGTAAATCAGTCAAGTGATGGCATGGAGGGTAAACTGGAAGAGGGAGCAGTTGGAGGTTAGGAGAATCATAGAGAGGTTCTTGTAGCGAGCGAGGCTGGAGAGGAGGAACGCAGATGGAATTGGTGGCAGCTGAGATGAATAGGAAACAATGAGTGTGAAGGATATTTTAAAGGAAAAGTTGGCAGGAAGAATCAATACTATTGTAGGAAGGAGAATTTAATTAGCTTTGTAAAGTGGAGAGAGAATATTCATGGCTTATTGGGTTGAAGACTATATTTTAAAGAAAAGATATCCCAATCCACCAATCTAAGAGAAAAAGAACATGATAAATGATTAAGTCAAAATGACTAAAAGACTTTAAGAAATGATAAAATGAACTCAGACGAAGGTTAAATGTTCAAGATCTGCGAGTCTTGGCTCAAACAAAAACCCTTAGGGTTAACTTTCAACATGCATCTTGGTGATTCTTCAAAGTCTTTTCACTAATGGCATATCTAGTTGCTGAAAAATGATGGTTGCATATTAAAATCGGTAGCATATACAGCCTTTTTTCTACCTTCCCTTATTTGTACAGGAAGGTTCACCGAGTCTTTATGAGCCTTTGTTAATGATCATATATTTTTTTAACTTAATAGCAATGCTCAGAGCCTCCTCTCTCCAAGAGTGTTTGGCAGAAGGCTGGACTCTGAGCTGTCCCTTGAGGACGGGGACATAGTCAAATAAGGTCCAGAAGTGTCATGTACCAGTCAGAAATCGGTCAGGAGACAGAAACCTACCAATTATTTGAACAGAAAGAAGTTGATATAAAGATATAAAATTGTTAACTACTAACAGAGAAGGCAGAGCAAGAACACTAAGTTACCACAGAGGTAGCAACTGCAGGAAGCAGCGATCTCCCCTAGGACTGGTATTTTAAATATTCCAGCTGGTATTACGGGGCTGGTTCTGTTAAATCATAGAAGCTTGCAGGAGGGACACCAAGTTGCTGAAACTTAGACCTCTGAGGAGGTGGTACAGCTTGTCAGGTGCTAGACTCTGAGCTCGAAGGAGGAGTCCCCTTGGGTCTGTGATGTAGACCTCTAAGGAGGGGAGCTAGCTGGCTAGTGCAGGCATCTCGGATGCAATGAGGCTGGTTCTGCAAGCGTTGGAAAAAGAACAGACTGGATTCAGCTGCCGCTAGGAGAAGTATTTGCTGCTGCCAACTCAAAGAAGTGCTGCTAGGGTGACACAGGAGTGAAACAGGCAGGAAACAAACAGGAAGTTCCTCCTCCATTCTCCCTGTCTCCCCCAGAGCCCTCTAGTGGCCGAGCATGTCAGGAGGCCAGTCATCAAAGCGGAGTCCTATCCCAGCACTGCAGACCTAGTAAAGAGTGTGGGTTTAGAGCTGAGACACAATAATTTGATAAGTGGCACATGCCACTGAGTGTATCAGTCTCTTGGATAGTCACTGTGTATATTAAAGGCTCTGAGCAGTTCCACGGAAAAGAAATCAGGTTCAGTCCCCCTTTTTCAATATAATGAAATACTAATGTAAAAACGAATGGGCTGGATCGGTACATATTGGCATAGAAAAATACCCATCATGGATCACTTTACTTTTATATGAAAAACAAATTAGATGTTTATATAAAAATAGAGAAAAAGGCTGAAGGCTACACACTAAACTGTGAACCGTGGTTATCTATTGCTGGGGAGGGTATTAGTCAACAGGGTTTCTTTCATTTTCTACTTCACTTCTATAGTGTTTGAATTTTAACATGAGTGTATATTATTTCATAATCAGAAAAAAATGATATCACTTTTGTGGTTAAACAAAAAGGACTGCCTAGGAAAGGCAGTCTTCACAGTGCTATCAGTGCTCCTGTTAATACGTGGCACCAAAATGAATGTAGTATTTTTGGAGAAAAGAAAAAAAGAAGGTAAGCAGCATTTACTAAACACCATCTACATGCCAAGCTGTTGGGAATGTGGCATACATCATCCCATTTACTCTCCTCATCAATTCCATTATTCCCATTTTCCAGATGAGGAACAAGGCTCAGAAATATATGTAATTTCCCCAATACCTGATAAAGAGAAGGAGCTACTACAAACCTGCTACCTTCTACCACTTCATTGTCTATCTTGTAGATGTATCTTACGTTTCTTACATTTACTTTGTTCTTTCTCCCTGATAATTTTTTTTAATATCTAAGGAATTATATCTTATTTTCCTAACACACTTTAATCCTTTTGAGGGATGTTATGAGCCCCTTCCCCAAATCATATGTTGAAGCCCTAACCTGCAATACCACAGAATGTGACAATATTTGGAGGTATAGCTTTTAACAAGGTGATTAAAATGTGGCTGTTAGGATGGGCCCTAATCCAGTCTGACTGGTGTCATTATAAGAGAGGAAATTTGGACACACAGAGGGATACCAGGGGTGCATGCTCATAGACCAAGGGGTGACCATGTGAAGATGTGTAAGAAGGTGGCCAACTGCAAGCCAAAGAGAGAGGCCTCAGAAGAAATAAAACCTGCCAACACCTTGGTCTTGGACTTTTAACTCCAGAACTGTACGAAAATTTCTATTTTTTAAGCACCCAGTCTGTGATATGTTGTTACAGCAGCCCTAGCAGACCAATACAAGGGAATTATTATGGTTTATACTTGTTTAAATTAGCTACTAGTGCTTTGCATAGAGCAGACACCTTGTAAGAATTTTGATTTCATTTTGATCATCTTCCTTACATTCATTTATTCGATAAGTCTTCCTAAAGCACCTCCCTGTGTCAGGCACAGTTCTAGACCCTGGGGATAAACAGTGGGCAAAACAAGAAAAATCACTGCCATCAGGAAGCTTAGATTCTACTTGGGGAAAAGACAAGAAACAAGATAAATAAGTAAATATACACTACTTTAGACAGTGATAAATAAGTAACATAATATGTTAAATAGTGATAAATGTTAAGGATAGAGGAGAAAAAAAGGTAGGAAGAGGCTGTGGAATGGGAGAGGGGGTGTCCAGGGAAGACTTTATGAAGTAGGGGATGTTGGAATAAAGATCTTTATCACTATTAGAATCAGTTACCCCTGAAATCAGAGGGCAATCTGGAATAGGTTTACAAGTTCATTTTCAACTTCTCAGACTCCTAAAACTCAGCAAACACTTCCTGCATGCTTCCAAATCCAAACCTGTGTTGCAATAGGTCATTAGCAGCTAAGAGGTACACAAGTCAATCCCAGACCTTCTTCTCACTATGGAAAACTGATTATTCCCAGAGCAGCTTTTCTGGTTCAGAAACACTCCCTCCCCCTGACCCCCTTTCAAAGCTTTATCGTGGCAATCATTTAAAAAGAAGACAGAAAATGCCTAAAAGTTATTTTCATCCAGTCAAAAATGGAAATGGCTTTTAGCCTGTGTTTGCATACCCACTAGAAGGGACCTACAGCGTTTTCTGTTTGCTCACACAGCTTCATATTTAAACAGCAATAGAAAACAGTAAAGGGTGGTAGTTGGAGAAGAGCAGAGAGACTGAATCATTTCCAGGATTTACTGATTTGCTGGCTAACCTCGACTAAATCTCCTTAACCTCTCTTTCTTGAAGCCATCGTTTCACACAATAGCAGGGATAAAGAAATTTGCGGTTTTGATGTTGTTATCAAATGTTTAGAGCTTGTGGTTAGAAGAGACAAAAGCAGGCTGCTGTATTTGCATAGCATTATCATCTCCCTTCCTCTCTGCTTGGTCTGGTTTCTGTTGTAATCAACCCCGGACAGACAGTTTCTCTCCTAGCCTTCCCAGACCCCTGCGGAGACAGGCTGCCTGTGACCTCTCTGGTTCCCTGGCTCTTTGGGGACAGCCATCGCTCAAGCCTGGTGGCTGGGAGCTAACGGTTAAGCCTGTGGCTGCCTTGACCTGCAGAATCCCCTTGTTTTAGCACAATTTCAGCTTCATGATACCTATCTGTACCTGCAGGGCAATGTCGGTTGCAGGAAAGAAACCCGATGGACAGGAAGAAGTAAATGAATTTCACAGACTCCACTAAGCCACCCTGATTCCCTGGGAATAAAGGGGATGGTCCAAGAAGGCAGCCTCCCAGAGAGGACCTTCCCTTGGGATGCCTCTCCCAGGTACTGGTCCTGAGACTGGTGGAAGCAAATCTTCTGTATTCCATAACTGCAAATGTGAGATTCCAGCAGCCATGAGGAGCTCCCTTCCGGGCTCCTGAAACACACAAGTAAAGGCGGCACAAGGTGAAGAGGCTCTTGGTAATTGAGGCCTGGAGGCTACTTAACAGCATCCCCAATTCAGCCCATTCCCAGGACCTCATCCACCCATGCCAGATCCCCTTAGGATTCCCCCAAATGACAGATGGCTCTCCCGGATGGCCAGGCGGCACAGATGTAATCCCAGCCTTCAGATAAATAATAGCCCTTAGTGGCATGGACAGTAACCTAAATTTCTCCAATTATAAGTCCAGCAAATGCCACAGTCTTGGAAAGACGCTGTTTCTAGGCCCCCATGGTCAATTTAAGGACAGAGGCGCTGCACAGAGTAGAAGATGGAATAATGTTTGGGAAAAGCCTGAGTGCTGGACCCACTTCCTTCACCGAAGAGCAGAATGACCTTGGGCAAGTCACTTCCCCACTCCAGGCCTCAGTGTACTTATTCATACTGATGGCAGCCCTAGGTCTTGATAGCCTGTAATCCATGTGTAATGCACATGTCAATTTCAACATCTGCCCTTTGAGATCCTACTAAAGCTCATTTGAAACTCACCCCACTTGTAGTAAGACCCCATCCTCATAGGATCTGGGGATTGAGGGAAGGAAGAGGAGAAGACTCATGGCTTTCCCCTCACTTCTGGCTCTGAGATCTTGTTTCAGGTTAATTCCCTCAGTTGATAGCTCATGTGTGTGAATCCAGCTCTGGCTTCTGATGATCTCAGTATAGCAGTTTACTTTCTCATGGATTTCCATCAATGAACAATCACACATACAGATGCCTTGCACAGGGCCTCTGTGTGGGAGGAAAACCTAAAACACTGAGGAGGAGAATGAGGGAAACCATAGACTTGATCTTACACACCCTGCTACTTAGAAATCCGTCCCTGCCAACCTGGCCTCCAGACTCTGGCCACATGGGTGGGACCTCTTTCTCCCTCTCCACTCCCTGCCTCCTCTCAGGAATAAAAGGAAATCCTCTCACTTTCTGTGTAGAGCAATTAATTTCCTGTTCTGCCCTTGTCTTCCAATTCTGCTTTTTTTTTCCAGACCTTGTTCTGGAGGCTTTATCATTTCACCCACAAATGACCCAAAATGTATTTTCTCAATGTAGTTAGTTCCTTTCGAAGAGGGATTGTGGTGCTAGCTGTTACGCTAACGCACACTCATTTAATCCCTCCAGACTGGTGAATCCTCAACATTTCAATCAAACAAGAAAGGGCTGAGTCCCTGCTGTGCTTGGTATAGAGGCTGCTCACTATGGGATCTAAAAATGATGTATCCAAATTGATACCTACTGAGGTGGGAAAACAAGATTAAAACACACAGAGAACTGATTATAGTTAATTGGCAAAATATATGCTGGGAGAGGTTAAGAAAAGAAAGGACCAGCTTGATACAGAGGGATCTTCACAGATGATAAATCTTGAGAGGGGCCCCAACAGGTAGGCTGCCTGCACCAGGTAAATATTTCTGGAGAAGCAGGTAATTTTCAAAGTCTAAGAAACAGAGCTACCACCCTCTGAGAGGTGGAGTGAGATACTCTATTTGAACACATGCATTGTTGGGAAGTTCAGCTTGAGCCCATGTGTGATTCCTCCAACACAGAGATGACACTGATCCTCACCTGGTTTCCCTCTGTTCTCCCTCTTGGTGAGTGCTTACTATAAACCAGGCCCCAGTATAGGCCCAAATCCCTACCCTCATGGAGCTGTATTCTGGATAGCTTAGTCATGGGGCTGGTGAGTGTGCACTGGAATTCACCTATCATCAGGAATAGGCACCTCGAGTCTGATTGTCAGCCCAGCTGCTTGGGTCAGTGACACACATCCGTGAGAGCATGACTAAGGGCAGAGTACAGTTTGTAAGTGTAGACATTGAGAAAAATGAAGACACAAGCCCAGGGCCTCTTAAGCAGCAAGTATGCACTCACTCTCTCATTCATTCTTTCACTGGTCATTTTTAGAAAGTTCCGTATGTGCCAGAGCATAGAAAAGGGAGTAAAACTCATTCTTTCCCCTGTGGAATTTCAGTCTTTCAAATCCTGTATGACGACTTCCATGATAGAAATGGGTAATGAGAGCTCCAGGAGCACAAAGGAAGAAGAAGCTAACCTTCTAGGTCTAAGGGTCATTAGGGAAGGCTTCACAGAGGAGGTGACTTTTGGAAGAGAAGTATCAACTCTCTAAGCATAAATTGAGGATGGAATCTACAGAAGGAGTCTTCCTTAAATAGAAGTTCAAAATAGCTGTCATAAGGTTGTTGAGGGTAGAGTAGGTGAGAAGAGAGGGCAGGATCATGAGACATCAGCAGAGGGTAGTGTCTTTCATTAAACCATGTTTGGCTTTCCTCCCATAGCAACGTGGAACTACTAGAGCAATGGGCTCAGACGTTCACACTGTCTCTTAGACAACACTCTGGTATTGGTGTGAAGGGTGAACTGAATAACAAGAGGCTGGTAAACAGTAAGACAGGTGGGAAAGGGCTACAGTCATCCAAGCGAGATATGATGAGGGACTCAACAGACTATGATTGAAGAAATTAGAGTTGGCCTAGCCGTAGTCTAGCTGTTGCTTTGTGAAATAAAAATGCATTATTAGGAGTGTGGTAATGTTGTATCAATGATTTTCTTTGTATTAAAAATTGTACTCCATTATTAAAATGAGAGGCATTTAGCCCTAGCATTCTGCTTGAAGGTGACCTGTAAGAACCTGTGATAGTGGCTGCTGGGGAGTTGCAAGCTGGTCTGCGAGCCCCTCTTCTCTCACAGTGATTGCCTGAAGATGTGTCTGGTTGCCGAAAAGAATGGGCCTGTTTTGCTGCCTCTCCGTAATACAATGAAGTCCCCAAGCGCAAGGGGGAAAGTGGGCCATTCGGCACAGAAGTGATTGTAAAAATTGACTTTTATGTTGGCTGTAGATTCTCTGACATGCCTCCCACGCCATGGTATGAGAGAAGAAAAGGTGTCACAGGTCTCCCCCCGAAGGCAAGATGCAGCACGCACCAGGAGCTTCTGCCAACCTGGCAGTCTGGTGCTACGGCCAACGTGTCCTCCAGAAACATGGAGCTGAAGGACATCGTGGCTGGCCTTTCCTCCCTCCTCTGAAAGCTGCTATTCAATAGTGAGCTCTCTTTTTGCTCCTCTAAATATTTCCCTGAATCTTTATGCTTAGGTGTGAAGTTGTTTTGCAAGGGAGTTTAGATTTTGCAGCTGGATTTTGGGAGGCCATAGAGAAAGAGTCCAATAAACTCCCTCCTCCTAAGCTGCAAACATCAATTAAACAACTATGCTTGCACCTGGAATGGCAGAAATTGCTTTGAAATCCTCAATCCATAGCCGTAATTGCCAGATCATATGTAGAAATGTGGGATTTGGGAGTCATTATGGATGATAGTGAAATGGCCCATTTATTGCCCTTTCTTGGCTAGAATGGTTCTTGAGTGAGTTGTTTTCTATTCATTGGCTCTGGCTATAGAATGCTAGACATCTGGTCAATGGAGCCAAAATTTCAGCCCGTTATTTGCTGAACAATATGAAAATGAAATAATATGAAAATAATGGGGGAAAGGGGTAATGCAAGTGCAGGGGAGGGGTGGGAAGGGGGTGAGCTGTCTACACCATTCCAAACATTTAGATTGGCTCAAGTTTTCACTTAATTGAAAAGCTCTTTCTCAATGGTGTGTTACAGACACAACTCTTTTGAGTGTCAGAGTGACTCTTAAGCCTGGCTTCATGAAAATTCACCCCCTTCTCCTGGGTCAGGCAGTTATTTTGCTCTTTCAGCTTGGGCTTTCTGAGTTTTTGGAATGTTATTCCGATGGTGGTGTGCTAGGCCCAAAATGTGTTCAATGGAAAATCAGGAAGTGAAGATGTGGTTTCCTCCCCATCAGATTCTAAGGCAAAGGCCCAGTGGGTATTCTCCCAAATTCCCCTAAATCCTGGTGGTTTATAATAAATAACCAGGACCTTAGGTGAGTAATGTAAGGAATCAGAGACTGACTTAAGCTGTTTCCCGCCAAGCATCATCTGATCTATAATATCCCTCTTTAGTCCACTTCCAAACAATCTATCTTTTTTTTTAACTTTTAAAATTGAAGTATAGTTAATTTACAATGTTGTATTAGTTTCAGGTGTACAGCAAAGTGATTCAGTTATATATATCTGTTCTTTTTCAGATTCTTTTCCATTATAGTTTATTACAAGATATTGAGTATAGTTGTGCTATACAGTGGGTCTTTGTAGTTTATCTATTTTATTTTTTTTAAGATATGTCTATTCTTTTTTAGATTCCTTTTCATTATAGGTTATTACAAGATATTGAATATAGTTCCCTGTGCTATACAGCAGGTCCTTGCTGGTTATCTATTTTATATATAGTAGTGTGTATCTGCTAATTCCAAACTCTTAATTTATCCCCCCAACCTCCAGCTATCCCCTTTGGTAACCATAAGTTTGTTTTCTATGTCTGTGAGTCTATTTTTGTTTTGTAAATAAGTTCATTTATATCATTTTTTTTGGATTTCACATATAAGTGATATAATATGATATTTGTCTGACTTACTTCAATTAATATGATAATGACTAGGTCCACCCATGTTGCTGCAAATGGCGTTATTTCATTCTTTTTTATGGCTGAGTAATATTCCATTGTGTATATATATTGATACCATGTTTTCTTTATTCCTTTGTCGATGGACACTTAGGTTGCTTCCATGTCTTGGCTCTTGTAAATAGTGCAGCAGTGAACATTGGGGTGCATGTATCTTTTCAAATTAGAGTTTTCTCCAGGCATATGCCCAGGATCATATGGTAACTTTATTTTTAGTTTTTTAAGGAACCTCTATACGGTTCTCCGTAATGGCTGCACCAATTTACATTCCCACCAGCAGTGTAGGAGGATTCTCTTTTCTCCACACCCTCTCCAGCACAAACAATCTATCTTTCAGGGTCAAGTTGTCTTGTTTGTTTGTGTGCTGATGTTTGATTGAGTCCTTACTGTATACCAGACGCTGCTTCACATTCATTATCTGACTCAACCCTTTAAGGTGGATCCTGTTACTATTCCCATTTTACAGGTGAGAAAACTGAAGCTTAGAAGGATCAAATAATAGTGTTAAGGACACACAGCTCCTCTGAGTTGAAGCAGAATTGGAAAGCACAGCGTGTTGCTCAGAACCCTTTGCCTTAATTGATAAGCTAAGTGGCCTCCCAATTAAAGACCGAGCTCTTCCTAACGCCTCTTCTAATGACCCCCGTCCACAGTGCAGCCTCTGTCCTCTGAATCCCCTTTAGAGTTACTGTCTGCAGCACATATCTGGAAACTTCCTATCATCAAATAAGTATTATGTAACTTCAACAGTTTTTCTTGTTACCTTTAATTACCATTTAATTCTTGTGCTTTGTTTGTGAATTTTCTTCTCAAATGTATTTTAAATTATGGTAAAGTGCAGGCCGTATCGTCAGTGTCTTTACGTTTGTTGTAGCCCTCCAAATTACGTGAGGACCCGGGGGTGATGCAGAGATGGCAGGCCTACCTTACTTATTATCATCAGCAGCTGATCATTTGCCACAGTGAACTCAGTCGTGTTGAAGCTGACTTCATTTGGAGGCTCGCACAACCCTTCTCTTCATTTGGGGGGTGTGTGAATAGGTGCTCTGAAACATCACAGTTCTGCTCAGAAATTTGGAGCTCTGAGTTATGGGTGAGATTTACCCACTTCTTAGTAATAGCTGGAACACTGGACAAATTTTGAAGGCTAGAGGCATTTATCTGACTTGAGTGTTGGCATTTTAGTAAGATCCCTCCCCAGAGTGTTAAATGGGGGCTTGAGAAATAGGTAGGGTAGGCAGCCAGTGTACAAATGTATAAGACTTCTTTTCTGGAGATTACACAGAATATGCCAGCAAAACTTGCAAAGTGGTTTCTGTGTTCTTGGCGTTGTCATTTTTGTCACTTTATTTGGCTGTGAAGCTGATTTTCACACAGGCCTGGTGGTTGTTAAGGTAAACACAAGTATAGTATTAATATCCCCTGCATATATTTAGGTAAAATGACATCCATAAGGTGAAGTCAGGGAGCAGTTTGCTTACTCATAGTTCTTGGAAACTGCACACATACCAATTTAATACTTACGTTCTCCATGTTTACTTCCTGACTAGCAGTATCTTCTCCTCAACTTTTACCAATTTTTAGAAATTTAAGCATACAAAATATGCTTAAAATATCAAGTGAGTATTTTGCAACCACTCTACTTTGAGAATCTGCCAGGCCTACTCAGAGCATGATTCTGAGATATTTTGCTTTGAAGCTTTGGGAACTGGGGAGTTCATTCATTCCTTTGGCCTCCTAGGCCATTGACTGCTATTAAGTAGACACATATTTCTTCTAATTAATCACCCTTATTTTGCAAGAATCCTCACTGCACTCTTGAATTGACCTCTGCCGCTTCTTATCAGCTCCAGCATATTTTAGGAATGAAGTGACCCCTCAGCCAACATGATATTCAGCAGTAATTGCTCTAGCTAAGAGAAGGCTCACTCCAGTCAGGACTGTGGTTGGCATTCAGATTGCTTAGGTGGCTCCAAAGTTTGACTTCCTCAACTGTGACTAACAGTATTTTATTTTATTCTATAGTGATGAGCTATTAACAGTTCTGTAGTCTATTTCTTATCACCCCCAGTTCTCTGTAGATGACTAGTGCACATTACGTATTTGGTTCAAATATATATAAGCCTAGTCCTTGACTTCAAGGAGTTTACAATCTATTTTGGAGAGAATAATTAATAACCCAATAATGTAAATTAACTAAAAATTCAATGTAAAGTAGAGCTTCCAAAAATTGTACAGTAAGTGCCAAATGAATGGTAATTGTAAGAATTAAAGGAGTAGATCACCATGGTCGGAGGCATCAGAACTTTGCTAAGAAGCAAGAGGAAGTTAGCTAGCATTTATTAAGTACCTGCTCTATGTCAAGCTCCAGGCTGTTTATTTTCTCATAGTCTTCAGATAGAATCCAAATTATTTAATTTTTTAAAAATTTATTAGTATTTTTATTGGGATTGCATTAAGCCTATGAGTGCTTCCCAAATTCCAATATTCAGCCCACTCTTCTAGAAGTATTGAACATCTCTATGTTTATTCAACTCTTCTTTTGTACCACCTGGTAAAGTACTATACTTTCCTTCATATGTATCACATTTCTTGCAAAGTTGTTTCTAGGTATTTTATGTGTTTAGCACTATTATGTATGGATGTTTTTTTCCATTATGTGGCTATATGGTCTAAATGGATATTGTTGAAAAACTTTTTGTTTTTTTAAATACAGTAAGTCTCCTACATACGAACGAGTTCCATTCCAAGAGCACGTTCGTAAGTCCAATTTGTTCCTAAGTCCAATAAAGTTAGCCTAGGTACCCAACTAACACAATTGGCTATATAGTACTGTACTGTAATAGGTTTATAATACTTTTCACACAAATAATACATAAAAAACAAACACAAAAAAATAAGGAAAATATTTTTAATCTTACAGTACAGTAACTTGAAAAGTACAGTAGTGTACAGTACAACAGCTGGCATACAGGGGCTGGCACTGAGTGAACAGGCTAGAAGAGTTACTGACTGGAGGAGAGAGAGGAGGTGGGAGATGGTAGAGTTGAAGGATCATCAGCAACAGGAGATGGAGGGCAAGCTGCAATTTCACTCACGCCTGACGTTGATGGCACAGGTTCTGGTTCCTTGCTGGAACCAGATGCACGTTCGCATCTTTGAAAGCTCTCAACTTGAATGTTCGTATGTAGGGAACTTACTGTATATTGATCTTGTATCTGACCACCGTCATGAGCCCTCCTCTTGATTCTTTTGTTTTGTTTTGTTTTTTTGGCTGCATTGGGTCTTCGTTGCTGCGCACAGGCTTTCTCTAGTTGGGGCGAGAGGGGGTTACTCTTCATTGCGGTGCACAGGCTTCTCATTGTGGTGACTTCTCTTGTTGCAGAGCACGGGGCTCTAGGTGCCCGGGCTCCAGTAGTTGCAGCACACGGGCTCAGTAGTTGCGGCACACAGGCTCGAGGGCACATGGGCTTCAGTAGCTGTGGCGCGAGGGCTCAGTAGTTGTGGCTCGTGGGCTGTAGAGCACAGGTTCAGTAGTTGTGACGCATGGGCTTAGTTGCTCCGTGGCATGTGGGATCTTCCTGGACCAGGGATCGAACCCATGTCCCCTGCATTGGTAGGCGGATTCTTAACCACTGCACCACCAGGGAAGTCCCCTCCTCTTGATTCTAAGAGGGCTTATCATGAGAGAGTGTTTTGATTGTCTTGAAGTTTTTATGTTTAATGAAAGGCCATCTGAAAATAACAAATTTATCTTCATCAACTATAGGTACACCTCTCCCTTCTATTTCATGACTGTTGCATTGCCTGGATCTTTCAGAACAGTAGTCAACAGTTTGGTAATATTTTATATTCTCTTATTTATAATTTTGCTAGAAATGCCTCTAATTTAGTGATTCACAACATTTGGTATACATTAGAATGACCTGGGAGAAGACCCGCAGGCATGTGTATTTGGGGTATAGGGGAGAAGAATCTCCACAAGTAAATGCTGAAGTACAACAGTTTTACTATTATCACTACTAATGTTTATTATTGTTATCATCATCATAGAATTTGTTAAAAATGTTTTTATACATTTGTAATGTATACACATTTGTATACAATGTGTAAATAACAATGTACAAATACAATGTACAGGGTATTAAACAGCATTTAATATAAGTGATATTATAGCATTTACTGAGTATCACTAAATTCCAGGTACTGTACTAAGCACTTAAAATGCATCGCTTGAATTATGCTCACACTAACTCTATGTGGTAAGAAATTATAATGCCAATTTTATAGACAGAGCCAAAGCAGAAATATTAAGTAACTTAGTGAAAATCTCATAGGCAGAAAATGTATAGGCAGAATTTAAACCTAGGTCAGAATGATTACAGAGCACGTTACCCATAACTAAAATTGTTTATGGCTAAGTGTGTTGATCAATGATATTAAGGATCCTTCTATCCCCAGTTTTATGAAATATACTTTAAAACTTTTACCTACTGCTTGCTTAGTATTCGTTGACATGATTTTTCTCCTTTGCCCTATTGATGTTATTCATTATAGGGATAGTTTTCCTAATATTAAATCACTTATTCATTCCTGGATAGTTTATCTGATTGCAGAAGAAAATTCTTTTAGATGCTGTTGAATTTGATTGGCTAGTATTTTATTTTAGTATTCTTCTGCCTACCTTGATTAGGGTCATTGATCCATAGGTAAGGGGTGTGTGTGTGTGTGTGTGTGTGTGTGTGTGTGTGTGTGTGTGTAATAAGACTGGGTTTCAGGGTCATACTTCTTTCATTAAAAAACAAAACTGTGTAGCTTTTCAGCTTTTCCTATGCTCTGAAACGAATTATGTGGCAGCAGACTGATGTGATGTAGTTTTCAACATTTGAAGGGATTCACCCATAAAGCCTCATGGTCTCTTGACATGGTTTGTAGATAATTCTTTAATAACTTATAAAATTTCTTCCATGGTGACTGATCTATGGGAAATCATTCCTTACAGGTGAAAAAGGTGTCATTGTTATTTTCTGAAACCTGCTCATTATTGAAGACTTGGAAAACATAAAAAGTAGAGAGCAGCAGAAAAATAATCACCAGAGTCCCACACCCGACATCCACTGCCATTACCATTAATGGATTTCTTTCCACTTTTTTCAAACTCACAATTTATTTTTTTTTATAAATTTATTTACTTTATTTATTTTTTGCTGCATTGGGTCTTCATTACTGCATGCGGGCTTTCTCTACTTGCGGCGAGCAGGGGCTACTCTTCGTTGCGGTGCGTGGGTTTCTCATTGCGATGGCTTCTCCTGTTGCGGAGCACAGGCTCCAGGAGTGCGGGCTTCAGTAATTGTGGCACGAGGGCTCAGTAGCTGTGGCTTGCAGGCTCTAGAGCACAGGTTCAGTAGTTGTGGTGCACGAGCTTAGTTGCTCCACGGCATGTGGGATCTTCCTGGACCAGGGCTCAAACCCGTGTCCCCTGCGTTGGCCGGCGGATTCTTAACCACTGCGCCACCAAGGAAGCCCAAACTCACAATTTTTGAATTTATGCTGCACACTGAATTTTGTATCCTGTTCTTCTCAATTAACATGATAGCATAAGCATTTTACTTTTATTATAAAGATTGTTTTAAAATAATGAGTAATAGTCCCTCATTTTCAGGGTACTCTATCTGGATTTAAGTTCTGCACGCTTGTTTAAAGATTGCATTCTAACTCAACTAGCTGTGGAACAAAGGAACAAAGGAATGATAATAAACAAATGAATCATTATTAAGAACCATCATGCTTAGGCTGTGAGTGCATGAGAGAGCCAGGGTAGATTTCTATGCCCTCCAATTTAACTCACTTGTATTTTAATATTAAATATTCAGTTGATTGATAATTGTGTCATTCTGCACGAGGAATAATCAGAGTGGAGAACGACTCCATTGGTGTAGGGGAATGAGGCAAGAGGATACCTGGAAGAATGGGCAGCTTTATTGTGTTTTAAAGGACAAATAGAAATTTCTAGGACAATGGCAGATAGAACAGTCAGAGACATAGGTACGTGAAACAGGGAGGTGTTGGGAGGAATCAAGAGGGAAGGACAGGTGGTAGAAAGTAGGCCCAGAGAGGTGTGGGTGCTGTTAAGATCAATGAACAGCAACCCTCAGTAGCCAGTGATCTGGATGCCAAGTGCAGTTGGACCCTCTAACTTAGCTGTTCCTATCAATATCATCCCAGCCTGCAGGTGCTGTCAAATTGCCAAGTTTTAAAAAATATTTTTTAAGGAGATGCCTTTTTAATCCCGATATCCTCAAATTCTGATTTAGTAGATAATTATTTTCTGCTTAGTTGGCAGTAATTGGTTGATGTCTTTGTGTTCTCCCAGAAGCAGACCCTAAGACAAGGATTTGAGTACAAGTAATTTATTTGTGAAGTGATCCCAGAAGGTATGAGTAGGAGAGTGGGAAAGGCAGAAGGGGAAGTAAAGGCAGCCAATAGCATTACTGTTGTGGGCAACTGGTGCTTCATCCCACCTGGGAACTCTCAGAGTGTAAAACATGACCCCCAGAGTCATCCCACCTGGGAAGCAAGGGAGCCTGGGGTATGTATACACCACCTCCTGCCAATAATCCAGTCAAGGATTGCTGAGGAACAGTGGGTGGTTAGTTCCCAGCATGCCTGGCCTGCTATGTGTGCAAGCAGAGTAGGCTCTGGAGGCCTGAGAAAGACCTCAGGTAAAGAGGGACAGATAGAAGTCAGGCCAGCATGCCCTGAAATAAGGCTCAAGGGGATAGAAGTGGGGTGCTGACAACTGGATGTTTTGTACTCTAGACGTAATATAATAAACTGAAATATTCTAGCTTGAGATGCTACATGAAGCTTCTATTTATTAGGAATTATAGGAGATGAAGCAGTTGGAGGGTAGAGTAGAGGTGATTAATTCAGCTTTAGCCATGTTGAGTTTTTGGTGTATCAGGTAGAAGTGTCTGCTGGATAGATATGGAGCTCAGAAAACAGGCTAGAGACGTAAATTTGGAGCATATAGGTTTCTAATTGGTAGTTAAAGCTATAGAACTATTCCTCCTAGCTTAGGTTATTATTCACAGATTTTATCAATCATTTTAGTTGTAATACAGTCATTGAAAAAAAAATACAGGACTGCAACATTGTTTTAAAGACACACCTCCAGGTTGCCATTGATTATCCAGAACGTATTTCTGTATTAAACCCATTCAGACAGCAGAAGAAATCCTGTCAAATTTCTAAATGAAGTTCAGATATATTATTTCTGTCTCATTTCCCTGATGTCCGAGATTAATAACCAGGTAAGAGGAGGGACGTCTGACTTCAGGAACAAACCATTAGCAAATTATATTTCTGTTTACAATTCTAGTCACAAAGTTATTTGTTCATAGTTTTAAGTAATGCCTTTTGGCTTGATCCAGAGTCTTTGCATATGAATTGCATTCCAAGCCTGGCTCTCTTTTAAGTTTTTGTATATTGTTTTAAGAGCTTTGGCGAACTAAACATAGTTTCGATGAGCACTCTTTCTCAAGGAGGAAACTTTTAGGAAAAGCACCGATGATGATTTAATTTAGAAAATAAAAGTAAGCCAAAACAATCTTAATGAAGGTACCAACGGTTTCTCTTTCTCAACACTCAGGTCTCGAGTTGTGACATGGTTAAAACAAGAGAAAGCATTTTGGGGTTTCACTGGAGAACTGGACCCTGGGATGAAATTCTCCTTTGACCTGACTTCAAACAGAACAGAGCAACAGGATGGGGTTCTCCATGCTTTCGGTATGTATGTGATCGCTTCCTTGTTATGAATTGCTTTTAAATTATTCCGTTTGCTCCTGTTTACCTCATTATTCTTTGAGCATAAATCTTACCCTCAAATAATTTATGCATAAAGGGATCTGATAGAGTGTTCCTCACCGAGTGTCTCTTGCTCATTACAAGTGAATAAATAAATAGGAATACCAAACAATCATTCTCATCAAAAGAATATGGTAGGGTTTTTTTTTTTCCTAGACATCTCTAATAATTACTAAGGGATTAGGGGAATGTAACCACTGTGAAACTTGGAAGGGGCCTATCAAAATCAGCACAGTCAAATATCCGGGATTCAGCCTTGGTGACATTATTTTCTGCCATAATAAACCTTTTCATAATTAATTGGAGACTTTATGCCGTTGGGAGCTCAATTCTCTGGAGATAGTGTGGGGTTGGGGTAAGGTGTGTTTATTGGGGGAGGGGGTGGTCATAGCAGAGCACTATTTTGTCATGACACGATTCGGGGAATTGATATCTTTCGCCTCGAATTATCTGCTAATGCATGCTCACCCCAAGTTAATGATGAGCAAAAGAATGAATCTCATTGGCCCACATGGGGTGTTATACCTTTAGTCTTATTAGCACAGTGCACCAACCAGCTAAGTATTCTCACTTCTGATAGCCTTCTTTCTCTTCTATCAGATCTAAGAGTCAAACGCCCAGTCCAGTCCAGTCTCACTTTATTCCCATAAATTGATCACTCAGAGTCTCTCACGCTGGGAAAAGTACTAGCTCGTGACTCTTCTTTGGCATCCAGGGGCTCATCCTAGATAGTGAGCTGAGGGAGGGCAGAGGATGCTGGGTTTCGTCCCAGCCTAAATACAAATTAATCCCATCTGAAGCTTAACCCCATTGTAGTAGATGTGTGCCCTTCTGCCCAGATCCCTCTTCAGAAATAAAAGGAAAATGTTCCCCGGGTGCTGGGAATGCTTGCTGAAGGCAGCCCTCGAGCCCTTCCTGGGAATTGCATTGGCTGAGGAGAACTGTCCCATCAAAGGTCACACCTCCTTCCATGGGCAGCCCACATGCAATTCAGTGACTGATCGACATAAAGGTATGAAAGCCAAGCTCCCTGCCCCAACTCAGGACAATTTGGGAAGACCATCCCAGCTCCAGAGCTCCCCACTGGGTCCCTCAGGGCTTGCACTGGGACTTCATTACAGCTAAGTCTCCCTCTGCCCAATTCTGTTTCATTTCCCTCCCTCCCACAGGTGCTGTCCCCAGGAGCTTTCCCTGATAAAAGCCCTGCGTGCTAATCTCCATCTCAGAGTCTGTTCCCCGGGGACCCATTCAATTCTGATGTGTGTAAAGTAGCGTTACTTTATGTTATTTCATTGGTTATACCCCAGCTTGTTCCAAAAAAGATTTAGTTCAGACAAAGTCTGATTAAGCAAAATCCAGTGGCTATTGCTGCCACTTTAGTGACTCGGCTTTTAGCTGATATACATATGGTGGATCATCAGAAAGAATGAGGGAGATGAGAAGGCTTTTAAAATAGAGATTCCCAGGCCCTCTTTCTTAATAGGACTATCCAACGAGGCCTGGAGATCTGTATTTTGTTCAAAGTCCCCCTGGTATTCTGAAGTGCAGTCTCATTTCAGAATCATGGCTCTAGCCCGTGCTGGCATCGTGACTTACTATGGAGAACTCAAGGTACCAAGCCCCCAAAATGGTTCTTCCGGTGCCCGGACAGAAACGTGACAGTTATTAATAAGTTCAGAATGGATCACTTATGTTGTCCTCTTGGCTCCATGAGAAACGTATCTCTGGGAAAGTTCCCAGGGTGTTTTTAGGTCTGCCCTCTAACAGATACTCAGATCTAGCCAACAACTGATACAAGCTCCAGACCTAGGAGCTCTAGTACCAGCTTGACTGTGCTATGCTTAGAGGAGGAACACAATCCTTCGGCCACCAAAGAGGCCGGGGAGCTCGAGGCTTTGGGCCCAGATATGCCAGCCACTGTGCTCCATGAGCCGAAAGACACGCACATGCTCTGGGAACTCTGGACAGCCTTGGGACAACTTATCAAGTTTGCCAACGTGAAGCTGCCTCTGGGAGCCGCTGGAGAGAGTGCTTGGGTATCGTACTAGGTCTTAAGAGCATGCTTCATTCCCCAACACAAAAGCCTCGTCTTTTTGGTGAAGATCAGTCAAGTGCTTGGTTGGGTCAAATGCTTTCCCTGGTGTTCTTTGGAAAACTGTTGAAGTTTGCAGATTTCTTCAGGGCTCACCCAGGACTATTTCTCAAAATGATGGCACCCCCATCCTCCAATACCACCCCCACCACTGTCACCCCGCCTACTCTCACTTTTTTATCTGGTGCTCAGTGGCATAAGCGTGTTATCTTGGAAGCTATGAAATTAATCCTTTCTTAAGGAGACTTTGGAGACCTCTGGGAGTCAATTTCCAGTGGTGGAATTTCAGTCACTCTGGCAGGACACGGGGAGATATTTTTTAGCACAACATGAATTCCTAGTTCACCTTCAAATCGTACAGGAAAAGAGACTGCCTCCTGTGTCTAACTCTGAAGCTGTCCCAAGGAGGGCAGGAGGGCGTGCAGGGGACTGGCCTGGGACAGCCAAGAGAATTTACCTACCAGGTCTCCAGTACAGGAGTGCTTTAAGCAAGGGCGCAGCTGCTGTGCTTTGAAATCCATCACTGCATTTGCACTGAGGCCATGCTTTCCATGGGTTTCCCTTAGCTACAGACTGAGGGTGGCAGAGATCATAAGGCCAGCCCATTTCTGGGAGACACAGAACTCCTCTGCCAGGCCACTGGGGTTCAAGGGAACACCAACAACCTTGCCGACCCTTCCTTAGACTGCATGGTGGTCTGGGATGCTCTTTCTCTCCCCGTTTTCCACTGAGGAATCAGAGTTGCCTGGCGGTCTGACAGCTCTTTCAGAGTTCCCAGCTTTGCCCCGTTTTCTCTCACAGGCACTTCCTCTAATAAAATCCCTGCACATTTAATCCCTTCTTGGCTTCAGCTTTTCCAAAACCCAGATTAATGAACCAGTCTTCTGTCTTAGCTGCCAATATTTGACTATTTACTAATTAAGTCCTTCCACCTCCACCATCCCCCACCTCAGAAGAGTAAGAAACAATCCTTTCCATTGGGATAAAGGGTTTTAGACTCAGGAAGCCTCAGAGAAAACTTGGGGTAAGCAATAGCAACCACCAAATAAAATAAGATAATAATTAGAATAGCTTGAAATCTTAAAAAGAACATTCCTACCTATTATTAATTTAATCTTCCTAGCTACTCCAAAGAAGGAGGAACAGCTAGTGTTTATTGAGCACCTGGTACATGCCATGCACTTGCCTCACAATTTTCACAAGATGAATATGAGTGTCAACCCAGGTGAACAGATGAGGAATCCGAGGCGTGGAATGGCAACGTAATTACTCCAAGGTAGCAGTGCTAGCAAGAGATGAGCCGGTATTCAAACACAGCATTGTTGGACCTCAAAATCTGGGAGATGCCCACTTGCTGGGGCTAAAATAAGGATTTCTACTCCAGCCTTTTGACTGTAGGATGGTGAAATGGTTAGTTGCCTCAGCAGCTAGACAAGCACTAGGGGTCATTTCCCGACCATGCTGTTGAGCCAAGGGTGACCTCTCTGTGCTTTCCTAAGAGTCTCTGCACCAAACAATTGTGAAAATAGACTCCCAGAGGAGTCTAGACAAGAGCAAATGCTCTCGACTCCCTGTTGAGGAATTGCCAGGACTAATGGCAAAGCCTGGGAGAGCAAGAAGGAAGATGAGGAACAGCCTTGAATACATAGAAAGTCCAAGGCAAGACAGTGAACAGCAAACCCTTTCTCCAGAAGGCAAAGCAGAGCTGCATCCTCACTAATAACCAGAGCATCCTTGCCCCATCACTCCTGACTCTTGAGTCCCTTCCCTCTCATTTTGCCTGGATGGAAACTGGGATGTGATTCAAGGAGTTTGAGGTAGGGGGAATTTGGGAAGAGGCACATAGTCTTAGCTGTCGCAGGCCCTGCTCCACCGTGGCATGGCTCTGCTCCCTTCAGCAGGTGGAAGGTCTCATTCAGCCCAGTGGGAAGTTCTGTTCCCTGGAGAAACTGGCTTCTGGAGATTTGGAGGAAGTTTAAATCCCCTTACCTAATTCAAGAGGTGATCAGGAATTTAGGAATGACTTCTGCCCTCTTTTTAAAGCCAAAATGTGTTTTGTAACAACAAAAATATCGTGTATAGACGCTCTTAGTATAGAAGAAGCTCTTTGGAAGATTCTACTTTTGCTATGACTAGAGAAGAACTTAGAAGAAAATTATACCAAAGTCTTTTGCATTCTGGAATCCTTCCAACTCCCAGCATATCATACCACTCTAGTCTAGAACAAGGATATGAATGTATATCCCCCAAAGTTAAACAAGTTGAGCACAGATCCCAAATTTTAGTTCTTTATTTATGTGTACATTTATTGATAAATTATATAAACATGCTATTATGATTTGCTAATATTTCAAGGCACAATATACGTAATTGCATCAAGGTTTATGTTTCATGGGAGTACATATAAATCTGTATTTCAGATAGTCTTTTATCACTTCTAATTTTTTTAGCTGACCTCTGGTTTGATCTAATTAGATCATCACTGTTTATATCATATAAAAGGGCTTGCTCATTCAGGAGGTAGGAGTCTAAGCTGAGATATTTTCTTATTTTCCTTTGTACTTCATTAATACATAATATCTTCTGTGAGTCAGGTCTTCATCGGTCTCCTTTTTTTTCTGTTTGTCTTGTGAGCACAGGCTCTGGCAGCTTTCACTCTGGGCTGTCTTTTCAAGGATGTTTATATAGCAAACAGCCTTGAAGCATAAAAATAGTGGCTCCTTCTAGAGCAGAGAACAGGTTTGTTTGCTGTCTAATATTATAAAGATAATGTCTTTCTCTGGGGCAGAGTGTGGGCAGGTTTCTAGCCGTCCCTTTATAGAGTATTTGGGCTTCCTTTGTCAGACTTTGTTCAGCTGTGACACCCAGGCTGTCCACGTTGGTCCTGAGGGACTTGGGGCAAGGGGAGCTAGGACAGACACGCGGCTCATGCTGCCTGTTGTACTGTGAGTAGTCAAGTATTTCATCTCTGACCCAGGAGTCTTCTGCCAGTTTCCATGAAATGTGGCAAACTAGCTTATTAGCTTGCAAGTAGAAAAACCTCAGACCTCACCACAATTTTTTACCGTATCTTTAATACTCTTTTTTTTAAGTAGAGCAGGAATCCTTTTTAATCATTTGTCTAGTTTACAAGGGTTAGTTTGGTTAAGACTCGATAATATTGCCAGCCCAGCTTACTGCACACACAGTAATTCATCTCAACACACAGACATGAAGGTCAATGCAAGGGCCCCACTGCCCACCCATCCTCATTGTGATGAGCCCACCCGTTCCTTAAGATGGCTCGCCTGCCTCCCAGGTCACGTGGCACTGACACGCAGACTGAGAGAGGCCACAGGTCAACCAGTATTTTAAGTGTTCGTGAAGCTATTTTCTTTCCTTTGTAGATAAAATACAAATATCAAAAGAAATCACTGTATATTCTTCGCACACTACCACAGGATAACCTTGGCACCCCCTTGAGGACTACTGCTTCTGACTGTGTCTTCCTCACCATTACCTTAGTAGGCCTATGCTGTTTATGGAGCACCTAGGATGAAGCAGCCCCTGAGCTAGGCACTTCAAATGAAGTGTTTTATTTACTTCATATGACATCTGAGCAATACCACATCTGTCCCACGTGTGAGTTAACTGTGGCTTAGATGCCTTGAGTAACTTCTCATAAAACAAGCCTCTGTGGCCACAACCTGAGCTCTAGTACTGTCTCCATTTTGCAGATGGCAAGATGGAAGGTCAAGGTGACTGACTAGTCCCTACCCAGCACCAGTTCCTATGCATGGCAGTACCTTCCTTGTCAGGATGGCATAGGACATGCCCTCTAGTCTTTGCTGAATAACTGCGGTTATGAGCAAAACTTGATTAATTTCTACTTAATGAAGTCTCTCTTGTTCTGAAACAGTATTAGAAGAAGACATTTAAATATGCTCTTTGTTTTTGTGTTTTGAATACGAAGATTGGAATTTTGTTCCTTAAGGATTTTGGGGGAGAGAGGGTGGGCAGATTTGGAATAAGAGAGAGGCCTTGATTAGTTTAGGAAATGAAAGGATAGCCCATCAAGTGATTCTATCACACTTAGAGACATATGCACGATTAAATACATACATGCATGGGAAACAATTAATCCAGCTGGTTCCACGGTTAAGATATGATAAATTATCCTCCTCAGCAGAGACTCCAGCAAGTCAGACACATCGGATCCGAGCTCTTGAGCACTGTCACACTTCACGCCTGCAGGTCTTTAAAAAGATTGATTATCCTGACATGCTCTGAGAAGACCACCATCGCGCTCCACTACTATTTTCCATGTTCTAAAAATGATATTTCAATTTAATAGAACTCAAGGAAACTTTCAAAAACTGCCAGGCAATCTCCTTCTCTGAAGTTTTAGAGGGAAAATCATCTAAGCTTCCAGAAGTAGGAAGAATGCTTGTGTTTGTGTGGATGAGGAGGCAGGGAGATCAGCGGGGAAGCTGAAAGAAAGGGAAAGGGGGAGGCACAAGTTTCAACAGGAGTTTAAACAGATGTGGCAATTTGTGGTACATCCTAACCATGAAACACTGCTCAAATGCCCCATTTGTATTCTGTAGCAAAGTGCTAGATGGAAATCTTTCCAGGAGTTACTAAATACATTTTTATTGGAGGCTGCAAAGCCACATGGTAGGGAAGGTTCCTGAGGATGGATGAGTGGAGGGAGAATCAGGAAGGTAGGCAAGAGAGGCAGGATTTGGGGTTGGGCAGCAGCAATAGGATTTCTGGAGTTAACTTATTTGCAAGTCTTTCTTACTTCCACATCCTTGAAAGCCCTGTGATATTTCATTCACTAGCCAGTCCTGTCTGGGCCACCCCCAAGATGATTCTGGCTCAAGCTCATTTTATAGTTCATGACAGTGTGCTATAAATGCAGAAACAATGGAGACCCATCTATCGCCTGAGACTGTGTCTCACAAGAGGTTGGCTGCGTGTTTCTGGACCTTTTTTGGAGGAGGAAGCAGAACATGAATAAAGGTATCAAGAAAAACAAACCAACTCACCTGTAATCTAGGTAAATGTAAGTCAACAATTTTTCTTGACCACTGGTTAGGAAATTTAAAAAGTTCCTTGCTGTTAGAAAAAAGTCTTTTTCTATCCTTGATTATCTATCAAAACACCCCAGCCTTTAATTAGAGATGAGCATAGTGAGATCATAGGATTGGCATCTAGCCCAACCTCCTCATTTCACAGAAGAAACTTAAGCTCAGAGACATAAAGGGTTTACCTGAGATCACACAGCACACTGGATCCAAAACCAGGTCTGGAACCTAGGGGCCAGTGTTAAGTATCAGCTCTCCTTTAAAATGCAAAATTTCCTGGAAGGATCAGAAATAAATATTTTATATCTCCCTCGAAATGAGTTTTCCCCTTGGCAGGAGAAAGATAGACGGCTGAAAATCTTTCGGTTCTAGAGAGGTTGAGGGCATAGAAAGGGTCACAAGAACTCTGAAAACAAACTGTTCTTTAATATCACTGTCCAGAAGCATGCAGTCCACACAATCATTTTCTCAAAACTCTGCTGTCATTATGTCACTCTCCTGCTCAAAAATCCTCCACAGGCTCCATCATCACCTACAGAATAAAAACCAAACTCCTTAACTGCACAAAAACCAGCTTCAGCTATCCTCCCTACCCCTCTCCTGTAATGATTTCACACTTGGTCAGGTACCTACTTTGTACTGGGCATTGTGAAGACATGGGGGACACAGAAGTAATGGCCAAACAAGGTCCTTTCCCTCATAGGGCTCACATTCAGGAGGGGGGACAGTGACCAAGTGGAGAAAGGAATGGACAAAATAAGTATGGCTTATGTTGACTTTTGAGAATAGCAAACATGATGAAGTGACAAAAGTAGCTAATGATGGTGATAGAGGGGAGGGGGGAGGGAGTTCCTAACTACTTTATCTGGAAATGACATTTGAGCTAAGATCCAAAGGCACTGATGAGCCAGCCCTATGAAGAGCTAAGGAAAGAACTTTCTAGATAGAGGGAACTGTAGTTTCTCCAGCCAAAAGGCTAGCTAGTGCTTACCTGTCTTCACTTCTTTGCTAATGCCGTTTGCACTGCTGGAAATGACTTTCCCCCACTTGCCTAGACTGGCCAGTCCCATTGGAAGCAATGCTTATAAGAGTGGGCTCTGGGTTAGATGTGGTTAATTCCCTATTCACCACCTTGGGCAAGTCACTTCACCTCTATGGGCCTTAGTTTCCTCATTTTTAAAGTGGAGATGATAATAAAACCAACCTTAGGGGATTACTATGAAAATTAAGTAGAATATTTCATATAAAACACTTAACATAGTAAAACACACAAAAGGCAATAAATCTTGGTTATTATCTACTCTTCCAGACCCAGTTCAAATTGTCTATATACTTTGTGAACAATAGCAGCCCCAAAGTAGAATTTATTTTATTGGACTTTTTATGTTTCTGGACCTGAATACCCCCCTAACCCCCACTCCCCACAATTTTTGGTATCAATATTTTCTTGTATATTTTGTGTAGCTTTTTCATTTATCTCCCCTAGTAGATTGTGAACCCTTTCACTATAATCGTGGCTGATACTTACATTGCCTTGCTCATAATAATTTATACTAAATGTGTGTTCAGAGTACATACGTATGGTTAGCTAAGGAAAGGGGAGAGTGGAGAGGCAATGCTTATCATAGGTTGTAGTCCTGGTTTTATTTGCTTGAGTGTGGTGGCCAGACTCTACAATAGCCCCCCCAATTATCTGCTCCTGGTATTCATGCCCTTGTATAAGCCCCCCCACTTCACGGGCAGGTGATATTTGTGATTTGCTTCTATTCAGTAAAATATGGCATAGGTGATGGGATGTTGCTTCCATGACTAGGTTGTAAAAGTGTGACTTCCATCTTCCTAGCAGAGTCCCTTTCTCTCTCTCTCTCTCTCTGTCCCTACTGAATCATAATTAACAAATTAGTTTCAGGTGTACAAGGTATTTCTATACATTATGAAACGGTCACTGCAATAAGACCATCCATCACCATACAAAGTTGTTACAATACTATTGACTAGATTCCCATGTGTACATTCGTTACATCCCTGTGACTTATTTATCTTAGAGCAGGAAGTCTGTACCTCTTAATCCCCTTTACCTATTGCATCCTTCCCTCCACCCCCACCTTTCCTTTGGCAACCACCAGTTTGTTCTCTGTACCTGTGAGTCTGTTTCTGTTTTGTTTTGCTTTGTTTGCTGTTGGCTTTGTTTTTTAGATTCCACTTGTGAGATCATACAGCATTTGTCTTTCTCTGTCTGACTTATTACACTTAACGTAATACAGTCAGGTCCATTCATGTTGCCTCAAATGGCAAGATTTTAATCTTTTTGAACTAGTGTTCTCATTTTCTTTGGATAAATACCCGTAAGTGGAATTTCTGGATCATATGGTAGTTCTATTTTTAGTTTTTTAAGGAATTTCCATATCATTTTCCATAGTGGCTGCACCAGTTTACATTCCCACTGACAGTGCATGAGGGTTCCCTTTTCTCCACATCCTCTCCAAGTTGTTTCTTGTCTTTTTGATAATAGCCATTCTTCTAGGTGTGAGGTGATATTGCACTGTGGTTTTGATTTGCATTTCCTTGATGATTAGCGATGTTAAGCATCTTTTTATGTACCTATTGGCCATCTGTATGTCTTCTTTGGAAAAATGTTTATTCAGGACCTCTGTCCATTTTTAGTTGGGTTGTTAGTTTTTTTTTGATATTGAATGGTATGTGTTCTTTATATATTTTGGTTATCAACCCCTTATTGGATATATTGTTTGCAAATATCTTCTCCCATTCAGTAGGTTGCCTTTTTGTTTTGTCAGTGGTTTCATATGTTGTGCAAAAGCTTTTTACTTTGATGTAGTCCCATTTGTTTATTTTTGCTTTTGCTTTCCTAGCCTGAGGAGATACCTTCAAAAAATGTTGCTAAGGTCAATATCAAAGAGGTGACTGCCTGTGTTTTCTTCTAGGAATTTTATGATTTCAGGTCTAAAATTTGAGTCTTTAAACCATTTAACTTTTGTATATGGTGTAAGAAAGTGATTCAGTTTTTTTCTTTTGTGTGTAGCTGTCCAGTTTTCTGAACACCATTTATTGAAGAAACTATCTTTTCCACATTGTATATTTTTGCCTCCTTTGTCATAGATTAATTGACCATATGAGTGTGGGTGTATTTGCTGACCCTCTATTCTGTTTCATTGATCTGTATGTCTGTTTTTTTGTTGTTTGTTTTGGGGAGTTTGTTTTTGTTTTTGTTTTTGTCTTTTTGCCTCTAGCATACTGTTTTGATTGCTATAGCTTTGAAGTATAGTTTCAAGTCTGAGAGCATGACACATCCAGGTTTGTTCTTTCTTGAGTTTGCTTTGGCTATTCAGGGTCTTTTGTGGTTCCATACAAATTTTACGATTATGTGTTTTAATTCTGTAGAGAATGCCATTGGTATTTTGATAGGGATTGCATTGAATCTGTAGGTTGCTCTGGGTACCATGAATATTTTAATGATATTGATTCTTCTAATCAATGAGCACAGTATAGCTTTCCATTTATTTGTGTCATTTTCAATTTTCTTTCCTCGATGTCTTATAGTTTTCATAGTAAAGGTCTTTCACTTTCTTGGTTAAACTTATTCCTAGGTATTTTATGCTTTTTTGATGCAATTGAAATGGAACTGTTGTCTTCATTTGTCTTTCTGATAGTTCATTATGTGTATATTAGTTTATGCAACAGATTCCTGTATATTAACTTTGTATCCTGCAAATTTACTTAATTCATGTATTAGTTCTAATAGTTTTTTGGTGAAGTCTTTGGGGTTTTCTATATATAGTATCATGTTATCTGCAAATATTGACAGTTTTACTTCTTCCTTTCCAATCTGAATGCTTTTAATTTTTTCTTGCCTAATGCGGTGGCTAGGACTTCCAATACTATATTGAATAAAAGTGGTGAGGGTGGGCATCCTTGTCTTGTTCCTGCTCTTAAGGGAAAAGCTTTCAGCTTTTTACCACTGAGTATGATGTTAGCTGTGGGTTTGTCATATATGGCCTCGCATCCCTGGAATGAATCCCACTTGATCATGGTGTATGATTCTTTTAATGTATTATTGAATTCAGTTTGCTAATATTTTGTTGAGGATTTTTTGCATCTACGTTCATCAGGGATATTGGCCTACAATTTTCTTTTTTGTGTGGTGTCTTTTTCTGCTTTTGGTATTAGAGTAATTCTGCCTTGTAAAATAAGTTTGAAAGTATTCCTTCCTCTTCAGGTTTTTGTAATAATTTGAAAAGGATAGATATTAACTCTTCTTTCAATGTTTTGTGTAATTAACCTGTGAAGCCAACTGGACCTGGAATTTGTTTTTTGGGGGGGGGTTTGATTACCGATTCAATTTGGTTATTAATAATCAGTCTATTCAGATTTCCTATGTCTTCATGATTCAGTCTTGGAAGATTGTGTGTTTCTAGGAATTTAACCATTTATTCTAGCTTGTCTAATTTGTTGGCATACAATTGTTTATAGTATTCTCTTATAATGTTTTGTATTTCTGTGGTGTTGGTTGTAACTTAATTTCTCCTCTTTCATTTTTGATTTTATTTATTTGGGCTCTTTTTTGTTGATGAGTCTGGCTTCAGGTTTATCAATTTTGTTTATCTTTTCAAAGAACCAACTCTTAGTTTCATTGATACTTTCTTTTCTTTTAGTCTCTGTTTTATTTATTTCTGCTGTAATCTTTATTATTTTCTTCCTTCTACTAATTTTGGGCTTTGCTTATTCTTCTTTTTCTAGTTCATTTAAATGTACTTTTAGATGGATAATTTGAGATTTTTCTTGTTTCCCCAAGGTAGGCCTGAATTGCTATGAACTTCCCTCTTAGAACTCTTTTTGTTGCATCTCATAGATTTTGGATATTTGTGTTCCCATTTTTATTTGTCTCAAGGTATTTTTTGATTTTCTCTTTGATTTCTTTGTTGATCCATTGGTTGTTTAGTAGCATGTTGTTTAGTCTCCACATGTTTGTGTTTTTTCCAGTTTTCTTCTTGTAGTTGATTTTCTAGTCTTCATTGTGGTCAGAAAAGATGCTTGATATGACTTCAGTCTTCTTACATTTATTGAGACTTTTTTTGTGACCTAGGATATAATCTATCTTGGAAATATTCCATGTGCACTTGAAAAGAATGTGTATTCTGCTGCTTTTGGATGGAATGTTCTATATATGTCTGTTAATTTCACCTAGTCTAATGTGTCACTTAAGACGAGTGTTTCCTTATTAATTTTCTGTCTGGATGATCTAACATTTGATGTAAGTGGGCTAAGTCCCCTACTACTATTGTGCTGTTGTCTATTTCTCCATTTATCTCTGTTAATATTTGCTTTATATATTTAGGTCTTCCTATGTTTGGTACATATATTTTTACAAATGTTTTATCCTCTTGTTGGACTGACTCCTTTGTCATTATGTAATGTACTTTCTTATCTTTTGTTACAGCCCCAGCTTTCTTTTCCATTTGCATGGATTATCTTTTTACATCCTTCACTTTCAGTCTATGTGTGTCTTTAAATCTGAGGTGAGTCTATTATAGGCTACATATAGATGGTTCTTGTTTTTTTTTATCCATTTGACTACCCTATGTCTTTTGATTGGAATATTTGGTCCATTTACATCTGATGTAATTATGGATAGGTAAATACTTACTGCCATTTTATTAATTGTTGTCTGATTGTTTTTGTAGTTCTTCTCTGTTCCTGTCTTCTTTTCTTGGTTTCTTCCCTTGAGGTTTGATGGATTCCTTTAGTGTTATGTTTATACTCCTTTCTCTTTATTTTTTTGTATCCATTGTAAGTTTTTGGTTTGTGGTTACCATAAGGAGATTCATATATATCAACCTGTATAAAAATATCCATCTATTTTAAGCTAATAGTCACTTCAGCTGATAGTTCAGAGGCATTCTAAAAGAACTACATTTTTACTCCCCATCACCATGTTTTATGTTTTTTATGTCATATTTTACATCTTTTTATTTTGTGTTTCCCTTAACTATTTACTGTAGTTACAGTTGATTGTAATACTTTTGTCTTTTAACTTTCACACTAGCTTTTTAAGTGCCTGATCCACTGCCTTTGTTATATATTTGCCTTTACCAGTAAGATTTTCCCTTTCATATATTATTTTTATATCTAGTCGTGGCTTTTTCTTATCTGCTTAAAGAAGACTTGTTAACATTTTTTGTAAAGCTGGTTTAGGGGTGATGAACTCCTTTGGTTTTTGCTTCTCTGGGAAACTCTCTCTCCTTCAATTCTGAATGATAACCTTGCCAGATAGAGTTTTTTAGGTTGTAAGTTTTTTTCTTTCAGCACTTTAAATATATCCTGCCACTCCCTTCTGGTCTGTAAGGTGTATGCTGAAAAGTCAGCTGCTAGTCTTATGGGGTTTCCCTTGTATATGATTAGTTATTTGTTTGTTTGTTCTTTTGCTGCCTTTAAAATTCTCTTTTTATCTTTAACGTTTGCCATTTTAATTATGATATGCCTTAGTGTGGATCTGTTTGGGTTCATCTTACTTGGAACCCTCTGTGCTTCCTGCACTGGATGTCTGTTTTTTTCCCAGGTTAGGAAAGTTTTAAGCTATTATTTTTTCTAATGAATTTTCTGTCCCTTTCTCTCTTCTCCTTCTAGAACCCCTATAATGTGAATGTTAGTACATTTGATGTTATCTCAGAGGTCCCTTAAACTCTACTCATATTTTAAAATTCTTTTCTTTTTGCTGTTCTGTCTGGGTGATTTTCACTATTCTATCTTCTAGGTAACTTATCTATTCCTTTGTATCATCTAATCTGCTGTTGATTCCCTGTGATATATATTTTTATTTTAGTTATTGTATGATTTAGTTCTGATTGGTTCTTATATTTCCTAAGTCTTTGTCGAAGTTCTCACTGAGTTCCTCCATTCTTCTCTCACTGAGTTTGGTGAGCATTCTTTTTTCTTTTTAAGATTTTTTTTTTTATGTGGACCTTTAAGGGTTTTTTTTTGAGGGGGGTTATTTTGTTCTTTCATTTGGAACATATTTCTCTATTTCCTCATTCTGTTTAACTTTCATTTTTTGTTTCTATGAATTAGGCAAAACAACTACTTCTCCTGGTCTTGAAGGAATGGTCCTTGTGTGGGAGCATCCCCTATGTAGACTGCTTGCACCTTACAGCTTTGGCAGGCCAGCTGGAGCTGGAGCAAGTGTGAGCGGGGGGGCAGTCTCTAGGGAGTGCTGTGCCTGAGACCATCCTGGCAGGGCAGCTGGGGCTGGAATGGGCCTAGACCAGGGTTATTCCCTGGAGAGTGCTTAGCCCGAGTCTGACTTGGCAAGGCAGCTGTGTCTGGAGCTGACCCTGGTCAGGGTCAGTCCCTGGGTTAAGGCTACCTTGGTAGCGCAGCTGGAGCTGGAGCATGCGTGGGCCAAGGGGAGACCTGGGGGGTCTCAAACAATAGCTCTTACCAGTGCCTCTAACGCTAGAGAGGGCTTCAGCAGTTCCCTGCTCATTTGCCAGAAGCTCTAGGGTTAGTAAATGGATTTCCTTCTCATATAGTCTATGTGCCCTTTAAATAGCTGGGGTTTTCCACTGGGTCCAGGGCTGGGGAGTACTCCCTGGGGGCCCTCAGCAACATCCCTCTCTACTGTAGGTCACCGTGTCAGGGGTGGGGTTCCTGTGAATACTGTGTCTCCATCTTTCCTACCCCTTTCTATGTGGTCCTTCTATGTGCAGTAGCTGTTCATTCAGCCCCCAAGTCTTCTTCAAGAGGAATTGCTTTGTATGTAAGTATAGTTTCAGTGTGTCCATAGGGGGAGGTGAGCTCAGGTTCTTACTCCCCCACCATCTTAGACCTCTCTCCCAGACTCTTTGAAGAAACATGTGACCACATTTTGGGGAGGCCTGGAGGCAAGGAATGGAGGGTGGCCTCTGGCCAACAGTGAACAGAGAAGTAATTCCTGCTAACAGGCAAGCAAGAGCTTGGAAGAGGGTCCATCCCCAGTTGAGCTTTCAGGTTCAGTGCAGCCCTGGCTGATACCTTGATTGCAACTGTGAGAGACCTTGAAGCAGAGGACCCAGATAAGCTGCACCTGTATTTCTAGTTCACAGAAACTATGAAATAATAAATGTGTGTTGTTCTGAGCCCTCATTAATAATTTGTAATAAGTTTGTAGTCGTTTGTTATGTATTTGTTAGATAACACATACACTTGTAGAGTGATCTTGGAAAGATAACTTCATCTCTCTGAACTGTAGTCTCCTCATTAAGGACCTTCTTTGTGTTGGGCACTAGAGTGGCCACCAGGTCTACAGCATCAGATGAGACAGGCAGCATCCTGCTCCTGTGGAGCCACTAGTCCAGCTTCAGTCCCCATGGGCTATTGCTTTCACCCTGCTGGCTGCACACAGAACTTAAGCAGTTCCAGGCCTTTCCATTAGAAGGTCAACCAAACCACTAGGTAGAGAGATGAAAGCCTAAGCCATTCTTCAAGCTCTTAAGAAAGAAAATCATATCAAACAGATGGGGGCTTTCAACATAAACAGATGCAGTTAGGCTTTTGTTTTTTAAATTACTATGATTTTAAAATAAAGGCAAATGTGGTGCTTCTTCTAAGTAATGAATATATGACATGAAAGGCATTCTATAACCAAATCACATTCTATTTACCTCCAGCTCAGACTGGAAGCCTTTTTGCTTTTTCAAGAGAGAAACATGATTGCAAGTATCATTCGATGCAAGGAATATCAGGACATTACCCATTACCTTAGTGCTGGGGTCAGTTTTGGACTATAAAATGGTATCCCCGTAAGAAGCCATTTTTCTTTCAACTAGCCTCGAACAGACTATGAGACTGTTGTTAGAATGGAGGGCCCAGTGTCCTAACCCTGGACCCCTGAGCTCCCCTCCACCACACTTCCCATAGACACCACTTTCGCACTTACCTACAAAAGTTTTAACTCCACTTCTTGTCTTCTTCATTAGTACTCAGTGACCTATGTGAAATCATCCTTTGAAGGGACGAATAGCCCTTAAAAGAAATAAAACTTGTTTATCTTCTTTCAAAGCTAAGTAAAGGGCTTGAAACTAAATGGCCTGTTGGCCCTCCCTGGAAAGAAGATGCAGGTACTCTCTTTCTTCTTTGAGATACATATCCATATGCCCTCCTAACCCTTATATAGAATGGGCAGAATGTGGTCCTTAAGAGTAAGACTCATTCACTGGGTCCATAGTCCTAGCTCAGCCACTTATAGCTGTGTGGCCTGTGGCAAATTATTTAACCTCTCTGGTCTCTGTTTTTTAAATGGAGACAAAAATAGCACCTACCTCACAGACATGATATAAAGTACTTAGAACGGTGCGTGGCACAGAGCAAGCACTCAGTAAATGCTAGCTATTACTATGATGTACTAAAAGGAACAAACAAACAAAAACAGTTGTCATTTCTGATTACATTGAGTTTGACCAGGACACAACTAGGAAAAACTAGAAAGATAGACATTGTCGTCCACGTTTTGCATTTTTTATTCAGATTCTCCTTTACCGCTGTCATTTGCCAGTTCCCTTCCTCTGTTCCCTTCTTGGCCAAAGCCTCTCGGGGCAATACCCCATCTGGGGACCCCTCCCCCAAGCCTCAGATTTTACTGTCCCACTTCCTTCCTCATCACATCTCTCCTCTCCCTTGTCCTTGTCCCTAGGGCTTTTGCTAGCATCTGATCAACTAATTTGTGCCAAAATGTTAATCACTCTTGGTTTAAATCAATTGTTTCACTTTTTAAAAAATACCTCCACACCATGCACATGAGATACATAATAAATCCCCATTTGTAACAATATCCTTCACCACCCCCATGATTTCGGCTCAGTAGAGAAAGGGGGGATTTAGTCTAGAAAAGCATCCCCACCCCTCACAGGGTCTCACCCCCAGTCCCTCATGACATTGAGAATCACAGCAAGTGCTGCCGCCCAGATTTGTCTTTTGGCAGATACTTTCAGTGACTTAATCCAAATAATATCTGATAATGAAAATTTAGGGTTCTATAGCAGAGCGATCTTTAAAGCCTATCGGGGTTGTTGGGTGGGGACTCCGGAGAAGGCATATTTGATCACATTTCTAATCACAAATGTAATCTGTCCTCTTCATCCATCTCTAAAAAAACCAAGTAACTGTGGTTTCTTAGGCTTATTTTCCTCTGGCTTTCAAATACAATGTCAGACTAGCTCTCCAAGGCCATCCTCTACTAGTGTGTTTAGAGGTGGCCCTGGGAAAAGGGCAACATCTTTGTTTAGAGGTAGGAATGCTTTGGAAATTCTGCTTTCTACTTATTCAAGGCAATATATTAACTGTTTAATAGGGGAACCTTGTTGTTGCTGAGGGCTGTAGCTGGCCCGAAGGGCAGGGTTAGCTGGGAAAGGTAGGATGGGCTTTCTGCTTCTATCCCTTAGGCCAACCAGGGCACAGTGACTGCCTACACCTGGTACTGGTGTCCTAGCCCAGGAAGTCCTTGATGTCCCCAGTTTCCCAATCTTCACTGGATGACGCTAAGAAGAAAATTTCTCCAGGAGGAGATATACCTCATGCTATAGTTTCCATTCAGCTTGTCAGGGGAAAAGATAATTGGTCAGATCAAATTCCAAGTATTTAATTCTGTCTCTGTAAAACCCTCTAAGAAGTTTAATATTTTGGCATCAGAATGAAGTCTTCCAACTTGATCTGGGTAATGGTACATGGATGTTGCTTTAAGATATCCTGTAAATGGTACTGTGTGTGTGTGTGTGTGTGTGTGTGTGTGTGTGTGTGTGTGTGTGTGTGTGTATGGATCTGCTAGAACAGTGGTTCTCAAACATTGCCATATATTAGAATCAGGCTGTACCCCAGACCAATTAAATGAGAATCCCTCAGGCACTGGGTTTTTTTTTGGCTGTCTTGGGTCTTATTTGTGGCACGTGGGATCTTCGTTGCGGCACTCGGGCTTCTCCCTAGTTGTGGCGTGCGGATTTTTTCTCTCTCTAATTGTGGTGCGCAGGCTCCAGAGCGCGTGGGCTCTGTAGTTTGTGGCATGCGGGCTCTCTTGTTGAGGCATGTGAGCTCAGTAGTTGTGGCACACGGGGTTAGTTGCCCTGTGGCATATGGGATCTTAGTTCCCCAACCAGGGATGGAACCGGGGTCCCCTGCATTGGAAGTCAGGTTCTTTACCATTGGAAAACCAGGGAAGTCCCAGGCATTGGTATTTTTAATTTTCCCAGTTGGTTCCAGTATGTCGCCAGTTTGAGAACCAGAGTGCTAGAAGAGAAAGATCTCTTGAAAAAAACAGAACAAAACAAAACAAAAAGATTTCAGCCCCAGTGAAGGCTTATCTCTAATATCCTTTTTTATGGCTCTAGTTTCTATGAATAAATAAATATTTGTTGCTTTACAAAAAGAAAAATGCATCTGCCAGACTATTCTCTTGCACCTGACAGTTAGAAAAATATGAACAAACAAAAAAAAATCTTTTGGTTCAGAAAACTCAGTCCCTAGACTGGAAACTTTGAGACTGGTCAAACACAATTCTGAGAATTTCCCAATTATCCTACAGGCTGGCCCTGTCTAGTCTCATGCAGATATTCTTAGATGTACATTTGATTTCTCCAGGGAAAGTGCCCTACCCTGGACAAGCAAAGACTAAAAACTAGAGGCCAGGTTGAAACCAAATTCCCTGGCTAAGTGTTGAGTCCTGCTTGTTGCACGTGGTAGGGGTGTGGGCCTCAATCTTAGCTGCTGGAGGGATCATTAATTTCAATTAGGTGGAAAGTCTTTGGAGCAGGTTGCTCCAGTGACAGTCATTTCAGGATGTCCTGCTAGCATGGTAGTTTGTTTTGTTTTGTTTTTTTTCTCCCAAGGATACTGCTAATGGAGTTTCAGGTCCTTTCATCTCAACAGAGGCTTTATTAAGTCTCCTCACGTCTGTAAGTACCTGTAGCTGCCCTGTTCCCTCTTAATTCATTTTCTGTGCTGCATTCAAGAGTATTTGGAATCTCTACAAGAACAAATAAACCTCTGAACTCTGATACATGTGTAATCTGCCAAGGTCCACCCCGCAACTCCAGACTGTCCCCAAGCACGGCTGAAACAACATCAAAAAGCATCAGTGTTTCCTGTAATCCATTTGCCAAAGACAATGCACCAGACGTGTCACGTTTCCTATTTCAGCTGTGCCCGGCATTGCTTTCCCTCCGGTATCTGGGGCAAGGGGTCAAGGGAGACTCTCAAGGTGACAGATTTGTTAAAGAAAAAAAAAAATTCAGTCACTTTAGCGCCTAGGGCTCAACACTAACCACTCCTTATCTGTTTTCCTTTCTCTTTATTTTTACTCCGTGGATGAGTACAGACCTTGTGTACAGCAGATAGCACAACTGAAAGTTCTTACCTGCACCAGCCGTGCGACCTTGGGCCTCAGTGGCTGCCTCTGTGAAACAGATAATTCCTTAGCACACTCAGAATTTCTCTGATTCTATTCTAATAAGGATACAAAGGAAAAATGTGTTTACTTCTATCGCCGCAGGCACGCTTCTGACTCAGCTCCCTCTTCACAGCAAGTTTGTGGCCCTAAAGATATGCAGACAGTTTTCCAAATACTGGACAGAGGCTCCCGCAGTTTATCGGGGAAGCAGAGAGACCAAGGACTTGATAGATGTGTGCAATGCACCTTTCCCTCTTTCTGTGTAAACTACCAGGAACCAGAAAGGCTGGGAACGCGTGTCCCTCTCATAATTACTTAGGAAGGAGTGTCATAGCCTCAAGCATAATTAACAGCATTTAAATTCATTCTCTCTTTTTAGGTTGTTCACATACTTGCTGTTGCAAGAATGAGCACAGCATTATGGTGTGTTAACTTTTTAAAATGAGGCCAAAGATACTGAACTCTGGCCATCCCCATAAGGCACCATGTTCTCAGCTTAAACGCAGGTTGGGGGAAAGCATTCTGTGGCTGCGATGATGATGTATAGGCCTGCCCTGGTCTTGTGCTCCCCAAATGAGATACAAACAGCATTTAGCTATGCTTATCCGAAGGAGCGCCCACTCATTGTGTGGCCAGCAGGGAAAGATTCCACAAATAAACCGCCCACTGACAAGTTACACAGGAGACATGAGACTGTGATGGCACATCTGTGGGCTTGCCCTCTCTCTCTCCCATCCTCCTGATCCCTGGGCCAGCGCCTCTCCCTACCTGCCATGGCAGTCATACTCACCCTCTCCAGCCCAAATTTTAATGAAGAGAAAATGTTCCTGTGTATTTGCTTGTGAAAGACACTGCATGTTATTCCCTAAAGTGGAATGTGACGATCTCCTTTCTCAAAATGTTTTCAACTCTCATGAATATCTTTTCTTCACTTAAAATGCACAACCACACATACCTATACACATGCACCTGCACATATCAGCTTTACAGAAGCAAGTAGTTCTGTCTGTCTTTTAATTTCATACTCGGTGGTAATGAGTTTTTTCAACCAACTGACACTGGTTGAAATTTAGGGCATCCTGCTTTCGTATACATTATTCCTCACTTCTAAAATATTCATAACCACTTAAAGATGATTTATAGATGTATATCTAGAATTGTATCCTGATAATAAGAGCTTTACATATTTTTATTTCTCAGAGTGTAGGTATGTTTGGTAGCAATTGGAGACTAAAATGTAGTAAAAATATATATGTGTTAATTATGTAATATAAATATACATGTAATATATATATAAATATACATATTGGCCAAAGTTCTACAATGAGAGATACCATGTCAAAAAGCAGTAAACTGTCAGGAATCTATGAATATAAATAGTTTTTAGCAATAGCATATTATCAAGGCTTTCTTAACTACATTTGGCATTTTTGGAGCAAGAAAAATGCTGGGGTTTCATTAAACTGCAGTGCAAAGGAAATGGAGAATTTGGATTCTATACGGGAATGTCCTTGAAATGAATAGATTGCACAGAAAAGCTGAAAGGTATGTTCATGCAAAATCACACACCCTCACCCCCGCAAATCTCAGTTCATTTTTAAGTGCCCAGAAGTTAACAGAAAAAATGTGGTAAATAATTAAGAGTATGTTTAAATGTCATATACAATATTATTCATGATGAAAGTGAAGTTCATAAAACATTCATTTGTTTTCTTATTCATGTAAAATAGCAAGATCAAATAGAGTGAAAAACTCTATTTTTGTGATTTATCTCAGTTGTGTACATTGTTATTTGATCCTAGGAAAATTCCGGATGATGTTTAGTGATTTACTGCTAGAAAAATATAATTTTTTCAACCATGTAAGGTAAAGGTATATAGCAAATTGAAATTATAAATGATTCTTATTATGAAACACCAAGGCAATATTTTTACTGTATTTTGGGTGCCAGGATATCACCCCAGGTACCTCACTGAAGCCAGCCAATCTGTGCTGTTCTCAGAAAAGAAGAATGCATTTCTGGGAAATTCGCCATTTGAAATTCCAATGGTTGCTTATCCCCTTCTTAGGCTAATGGTGCCAGTTGCTAAGAAAACAGGACTTCTTGGCTGGCCAGAGGACGTAGCTCTTTCTCTGTGTGGCTGCAGGATCAGGGATCAACTTTGAGACACTCATTGTCCTGGAAAATTAGTGTATTGTGAGCTTTCTCAAACCTGGCATCTGAGAGTATAATCCATATTGCTTGTTTTTTGATCCCAGGGAAGGTGCTGATAACAGTTTTGAAGTCAGTGTGTGCTAGCTCCCAAGATGCTCATATTGTAAAAAAACTGAGGTCTGGCTGGCTCGTAGGAAGACTTAGGGGAAGAATTTCCTAAGACAGAGCCAAAGAAGAGGGGCTGGCTGCAGCTTTTAGTCATATTTTAACACCTCCCCCTCCGTGTTCTTTCTCTCTCAACCCCAGTGGTAAAGTACATTAATTCAGGGCTGTGCTGTTGTATGTTCTCTGTCTCTTTATGCTCTCTTGGGGTCTGTGCTGGACCCCTGATGGTGATGCTAAAAATCATTGTTAGGACAGGGTCTCTTCATTTTTGTGCCTGCACGGGATGCCAGATTTGGCCAGAAACAAAATGGCTCACTGTCTCAAGACGAGACTCCATTATAAGCAACAGTTAGGCTACTGGAGGTCGTAGTCAGATCTGTGGACACCATCTTGACTCAAATTTTCTCTATCACACAAGACCTAGTTCTCATTTATGAACTATATTCTTTCTCCAAACCCTCTGAGTGTGAAATGCAAAACCTTTCTATCTAGGATTACTGGAGCAGAGTATGCTAGATGGAAGAAGTTGAGGTAAAGGGAGAAGGGTTCTAAAGGAAGTTAGTGATTTAGAAAGATCTGTGGAGTGAATGGTAAAGGAAAGCAGGGTAGACCAGCATTCTCTACCTGAGCAATTGGTTTACTCATTGGTATAACTTGCTGATTATAAACTCTGACCTGCTCCCTGACTGCCATTAACATCCTCCCCTCCTTGTGGCAATGATGTTTATCCCCTCTACCCTTCTTCTTTCTTCACAAAAATAATAATACAAATGTTATCATAAATAACCATTTATTACCTATTATGTGCCAGGCCACATAGGTATGCTATTAACAATCCCTGCATAGGCCGTTCAAGGGAAGTTAAACTTTCCTCTTTTTACAGGTAAGAAAATCAGGAGTAAGAAAAGTTAAATAACTTACCTAAGACCACAGGGCTAGTAGGTGGCATAGCTGATTTCCAATCAAGTCAGTTTCAAATCCAGTCTGTCTGACCAGCCTGCAGTCTTAACCATGATACAATACTCCTGCCTCTTAGGGGTACAGATAAAACCTTCTTCGTTCTTGCTTCCTCTCTCCATCTCTCCTCAATAGCCACAGCTCAGGATCCTCCCCAAACCTGAAGCCCCAAATTCAGGTCTGTTTGATGCCAGAGCCTCACCATTTTCCACCAAACTTACACTGTACACTACAGTAGCCACTAGCCGCTTGTGGCTATTGAGTACTTAGAATATGGCTACTCCAAATTAAGATGTGTTCAAAGTGTAAAATACACACAGATTTTGAAGTCTTAGAATGAAACGAAGAAGGTAAAATATCTCATTAATAATTTTATATTGATTTTGTGTTGAAACTATTTTTAATATGTTGGATTAAATAAAATGCATTACTCAAATGAATATTATCCACTTCTTTTTACCTTTTATAGCATGACTCCTAGACAGTCTAAAATTACACAGGAGGTTCACACTGTTTTTCCATTGGGCAGCGCTGCATGAGACCAGGCAGCATCTACACAGAAGGGTGTAGTGAGAAGCACTGCCAACCTGCTCCAGGAACTTTACTGTCTCTATTGCGCCAAGCCCTCATCTCCCTGCCCCAATATTTCAAAAGTAATTGCTCACCACTAAAAGGTTGGGGAACCCTGGCATATCATAGAATCTCCAGGTTAGGAGAAAACTGACAAATCATCCAGCCTAAACCACCCCTGTAGTACTTTTATAATCTCTATTTTGGCACAGACGTTGTGGAGATTATGTTGCTGTTCCAAAGATTCACTGCCCCTTATGCTTCCGTGCCCATTGATGCCAAGCTTGGCCAGAGGACTTGTAGTGCCCCTCCCTGAGGAAGGACTATACATCCTCACCCTTTTAGACTCAGGAGTGGCCATGGACTTGCTTTGGTCAATGAAGTATGAGCACATACGTCCCTTCTGAGCCATGACTGTAAGAAACAACTCATGGTTTGTCATGAGTCTTTTTCCTCTGACACGAGACCTGCAGTGTCCCTGGTAAAGGCTGCTCTGTCAGCCTGGGCCTCCAAGAGAGAATGATGAAGGGAATATTCACAACAACCATGGTGGACATTTTAGCCTGAGTTGTTGCAAACCACTGAGGTTTGGGGAGTCTTTGTTACTGTATCAAAAGGTACAGATGCTATCCCCACCACATCCTCGCACAATTATATTTGAAACCCTTCAGTGACAAAAATTATAACTACTACCACAGGCAGAGCATCTAATCTTTGGATAGCACTGGCTGCTAGGAAGCTCTTCCTCATAAGGTATCAGGATCTGCTTCCTGGGACAGACTTCTTCCTGTGCAAGAGAATGGGCTTCCTTGCAGCTGTCTGCATGAGTGAGGGAGTAGCAAGCTGAACCTGGGTCTTGGCTGAGATCAGACACCAGCAAAAGCAGAAGAGGTCACTGTGGGTCCCTCCATAGAGTCAGTAGACTTGGGGGTGAGCCAAGGAACCCTGTACACAGCAGGAGGGGACAACACGACAGGCTGAGCCCAAGAGACAGGTGAGCTCTGAGCCATGGGGCAGATGAAGAGGAAAAGCCAGGGAGAGTAGGAAATCCAGGCATGGTTGGTCTGCTAGAAGTTGTCAGGATGGCATTGTGGCATGAGAAGCTGGCTTATGAACACTGTGCCCACCAGGCAGGCCCTGGCAGTATGAGGGACCCCAAACTCTGAACCTGTCATTGCCATCCTCAGTTGTCTACCTACTGGCTTCACCCTTGGACCCACAATGTAAAGTTTTCTCCTTCTGCCACACAACAGCTCTCCATATATTTGTAGACAATTTCATTTTGTTGCCTGAGCAGACTAACATCGATGCTTTGTAATTTAGCTAGAAGTGTGGGGAAGTGGTTCTGAATCTGTATGTCAGAGTCAATTTAGATCTGGGTTCAAATCCTGACCCCACCAATGAATAGCTATATGACTTTCAACAATTTTCTAACCTCTATAAACCTCATTTATCTATAAAATAAGTATGTTTTACAATATCCCACTTTGAAAGGCTGTTGTTTTGAGGATTCAGTGAAATAATACAGAGTGCTTTCTACTGTATCTGCCCTTCAATAAATGTTAGTTATATATTTTTCTCTCTTAAAACCAAAGGAAAAAAATTTTATATGGTAGTGACATATTTTTTCTCTCTTAAAACCAAAGGAAAAATAAAAAACATCCATCATAAGATGGCAACCACACTGATAACACACACCATGCTTTTAAGGACTCATTTAGAGTCTTGCAGAATGCTCAGTAATTATATTGGTCCTTTTTTAGGACAGAATCATCTGCTATTGAAATTTTGCCCCATGATCCCTTAAAGGTTCATTTGAGGTAATTCAGAAAAGGGATGCATTCCTTATTTCTGTTTGTGTCCTATTTTCTGTTGTATTTCCTTATCTAATTTCTCCCCTTCTGTTCTATTGAAGTCAGTGCTGAGAATCAGCACCTTACACGAGCATTACAGCAAGGGAGTGTAGGAATTCCACAGCCAATTTCATATAAATATTTGAAAGCACAAGAGAAGCAAGAGGGGAAGAGAACACTTATCATGCAGTGTGCAGTCATAAAAGCATCAGAAATGCTGCAACAGAACTGGCCCAGCCAACCAGCCAGCTCAAGATCTGTCCCTGGCACCCAAGGTTGTCCTTCCCTATGTCACCTTGAAAAGTTTGGTTCTGCTGCAAACAACTTTGCTTCCTCTGAATATGTTGTTAAGCCCATTAACAGAGCATAATATATGGCTTGTAAAAATTCCTACCTGAGTGTGTGTGTGTGTGTGGAGAGAGAGGGAGCAAGGAAGGGGTGGGGGGGAGGGAGGGAGGGAGGGAAAAAAGAAGGAAAAAAAATAAATAAGAAAATCTACTGGACCTCTTGAAATCACTATTCGTTGTTTGAACTTACACTCTACTTTTCTCCCGGTCTTCTTCAATCCTGTGAGCAAGAAGCCTGGTTGTTTATTCCCTTAGTCACTTCAGATGACCTTCTCCAACCTTCTCCAGGGGCTTACATTTTATTGAGGGCCAATAACCAGAAGTGCTTTGGGTGATAGGGCACAGTGAGGTACTTGATTTCCCCTGTCAGAAGTGAATTCCCTTGTTGATGATATTCAGGATGCAGACCTTCTGAGCCCTACTATAGTCATCTCACAGCTCCACAGCTATAATAATTTGTACGCAAATTATACATATCTACAAATGATGCAGAGACAAATAATGCAAACTTGGGTTCTATAAGTATTCTGAGGATTTCATATTTACATAATCCATTTTGCAGTATTTTTCCATATTTCTAACCCAATTCAAAGTGTCGCAGCTATCACCATTTGTTAATGGAAGTATTCCCCAATTACATTGTGCTTACTTACCTTAGGGGGTACAATAAAATAAACTGCCTACATTTTTGTAAAATTAGGGTTTTAAATTCCCTTGTACCACCCTCAATTAGCCCATTTTCTGTCTTTATTCTTTAGCAGACTTTAAAACTCTAATACCTGTGTATCATGAGTGGGGGATTTTGAAAAGGCACTCATGACTCTCAACTTTTGAGATGTCATTGTGATAAATCGGATGTGCCCAGTAAACCTTCTCCCAACTTCCTATCAAAATGCTCCAAAAATACATTAAAAAGATAGAAACTGGTGACACAATTATCAGCTAAACTTGCCATGGTCGGGGATTTACATTAACTGAGTCACTAATGATTATGAGTTGAGAAGCCCATTGTAGGACTACATGTCACAAACTACACACCCCACCCTGTGAACCAGAGCAGGCCAGATACTTGCTAGGAAGGCTGGACTCACACCCACCGTCCAGGCTTAACCAGCACTGTTCTACTGAGGAAAATAGGAAGTGCAACCCAATTAAACACTGACTTCCAAGCCCAGGGCCCTACCCTTCCTTGCCCATATCAGCTGTTTTTCTACATACATTCAGTCACTGTAACTCAGTTTGCAATACACCATGAATAACTCTTAGTTGTCAGAGGAAAAATATCACAGACAGGAGTAAAGGCAGGAAGAGATTTGTGAATGGTGGATGTTCTTTCGAACTGTGTCTGATTTTCCATGTCATGTCAAAAAAGCAAATATCAGATCAAGGTTCAACCAAACATGCCCAAACTGGAAGAAGCCTGTCTGTGGCAAACTGAGCAAGGGCACTGAATGTCAAACTGAACCAAGAAGCAGGAGCTGCCAGTACCCAAGTGAGCAGCAGGGACGTCTAAGACCTAAGGTTGCCATCTTTTTTGTTGATGAAACAGTAGCCCTAGAGAGCATTTTGTCTCTTTAAGGATGATAAAGAATGGCTAGCTGGCTGGCTGGCTGGATGGGTGGATGGATGGATGGATGAGAGGGAGGGAGGGAGAAAGAAAGGACGGAAGGGAGGGAGGGAGGGTAGAAAAAAACATATAGCATGGGAATATAGGTATAGGTGTAGATGTAGATTAGAGATACAGAAACATACATAGATATAAATATGTGTCCATGCACATGAACCAATAGTAAAGCATAAAATAAAGGGATATTCTTGAGACTTGGAGGAAGATACTAACTTTAAAAATGATTTTCTGAAACTAAAATTAAAATCTTACATTTCTCTGATTTCCTCCAAAAGATACAGGAGGACATGACTTCTTTGAAACAAGATCAGGTTGTCATGCAGAAAATGACTAAGATGAGGACAAATATGCCAGAATGTTCTGGTCAAAACAAGAAACGACTATAGAGCAATCCAAATTTCAAGATCAGCTTAAAAAAATTCTCATTGGAAGCCACAAAGCACAACAAAGAGACTGCAGAAATAAATTGACTCAGTGATGTAGAGACAAATATAAGTCTATCAGTCATCCAGAATACATATAGAATGTCTAGGATAAAAATCAATGAGTTAAAAACTGTTCAATAGGAGGTCAGAAACTGGCTTTACAATTAAAAAATTACAAGTAATTTTGAGGATTAAACCAAAGCAGTAGAAACAGAAATAATAATCAAAGATATAATAGAAGGTGATTTTTCTGTGCTAAACAATGAATTGAAATAACTTAAATCAATCAAATAAACAGAAAATAATGTTTCTGAATTTTGAAAATAAGGAAAAACTCATACACATCAAGTAAAAAAGATACCTATAAATCAGGTTGACCTCAGACTCCACCTGCAAACAAAACAAACAAAAAAGCAAAAAACAATGGAGGGAGGGAGGGAGACGCAAGAGGGAAGAGATATGGGGATATATATATATATGTATAACTGATTCACTTTGTTATAAAGCAGAAACTAACACACCATTGTAAAGCAATTATACTCCAATAAAGATGTTAAAAAAAAAACAATGGAAAAATGCCTATATATTTTTAAACAGGAAAGTTTGTGATACATTTCTAAACCTAGAACGCTGATATTTATATGTGACAGCAATAGAAAGAAAATTCTAGGGATACCTCAACAGATAAAACACACCACTTATGTCAAAATTAGAAACTCAAGAATTGGGAAGTTATAGAATAAGAAATAATAGTGCTGGGCATTGAAACTACTTAAATACTGTAAGGGGAACAAGTGCTCTCAATATGTGTCCATATTTTTGAAATTGTTTAACAGGTTATTAGTCCCACTTCTGATCTCCTGAATCAGAATCTTTGAGAGATGGAGCCTGGACATTTGTGTTTTTCAAGAGCTCCACAAAGGATTGTGATATGCAGCCAAGTTTGAGAATCATTGTGATAAATGGACAATATCTTTGCTTGAATTTGCCTTCTTAATGAATAAAGTCAGATTTTTATTTGTTTATTAACTATTTTTATTTCTTCTTTTGTGAATTATCTGTGTTGTTGTTCCTCTGAATATAGCAATATTTTTCTTACACTTTTGAAAATGTGTATATATTAAGAACATTAAGCATTTGTCATAAATGCTGCAAATGTTTTTCACAGTTTATCATTGCCTTGGACTTTGTTAAAGAGTCTATCTAGTCATTCACATTCACAGACACGGATTTTAACTCTTCTGGACTCTCTGGGTCTCTATAATTTTTAAATTCTTGCATGTCTTTCCTGTGTGTCTGGCATTCATACATCAAGAAAAATGAATAAGGAAAATATGCACATCTCTAGGACAGCCATAACACTATGCATAGGGAAAATACATTATGTGGTAGAAACAGTAAATGGGACAGATTCTTTCAAAGGTTGCCCTGCCTCCTTCCCTCCTGTTTCAGGACCAGGAGAATTTTGGAGGGCTTCTTCATCCAAAGAACCCCCATGGCTTCTCTAGGAGACCCCAGTTGACCGAAGGTAACTGAAACCTCAGAAAGCAAAACCCTGGATAAAGGGAGACTACCGCATTTCCATATTGCTCTTGTACTTTAATAAAAATAATACTCCAGTCATTATCACCATCATTAATTAATCTTTAGTGATTATTAATGTGGTGCTTCACATAAGGTGCCGTTAAAACATCTGCTTCGTAGAGGGCAGACAGCAGAAGCAAGAAGAACTACAATCCTGCAACTTGTGGAACAAAAACCACATTCACAGAAAGATAGACAAGATGAAAAGGCAGAGGACTATGTACCAGATGAAGGAACAAGATAAAACCCCAGAAAAACAACTAAATGAAGTGGAGCTAGGCAACCTTCCAGAAAAAGAATTCAGAATAATGTTAGTGAAGATGATCCAGGACCTCAGAAAAAGAATGGAGGCAAAGATCGAGAAGATGCAAGAAATGTTTAACAAAGACCTAGAAGAATTATAGAACAAACAAACAGAGATGAACAATACAGTAACTGAAATGAAAACTACACTAGAAGGAATCAATAGCAGAATAACTGAAGCAGAAGAACGGATAAGTGACCTGGAAGACAGAATGGTGGAATTCACTGCTGTGGAACAGACTAAAGAAAAAAGAATGAAAAGAAATGAAGACATCCTAAGAGAGCTCTGGGACAACATTAAATGCAACAACATTTCCATTATAGGGGTCCCAGAAGGAGAAGAGAGAGAGACAGGACCAGAGAAAATATTTGAAGAGATTATAGTCGAAAACTTCCCTAACATGGGAAAGGAAATAGCCACCCAAGTCTAGGAACTGCAGAGAGACGAATACAGGATAAACCCAAGGAGAAACACGTGGAGACACATAGTAATCAAATTGGCAAAAATTAAAGACAAAGAAAAATTATTGAAAGCAGCAAGGGAAAAACGACAAATAACATACAAGGGAACTCCCATAAGGTTAACAGCTGATTTCTCAGCAGAAACTCTACAAGCCAGAAGGGAGTGGCATGATATACTTAAAGTGATGAAAGGGAAGAACCTACCACCAAGATTACTGTACCTGGCAAGGATCTCATTCAGATTCGATGGAGAAATCAAAAGCTTTACAGAGAAGCAAAAGCTAAGAGAATTCAGCACCACCAAACCAGCTCTACCACAAATTCTAAAGGAACTTCTCGAAGTGGGAAACACAAGAGAAGAAGAGGACCTACAAAAACAAACCCAAAACAATTAAGAAAATGGTTATAGGAACATACATATCAATAATTACCTTAAACGTGAATGGATTAAATGCTCCAACCAAAAGACACAGGCTTGCTGAATGGATACAAAAGCAAGACCCATCTATATGCTGTCTACAAGAGACCCACTTCAGACCTAGGGACACATACAGACTGAAAGTGAGGGGATGGAAAAAGATATTTCATGCAAATGGAAATCAAAAGAAAGCTGGAGTAGCAATACTCATATCAGATAAAAATAGACTTTAAAGTAAAGAATGTTACAAGAGACAAGGAAGGACACTACATAATGATCAAGGGATCAATCCAAGAAGAAGATATAACAATTATAAATATATATGCACCCAACATAGGAGCACCTCAATACATAAGACAACTGCTAACAGCTATAAAGCAGGAAATCGACAATAACACAATAATAGTGGGGGACTTTAACACCTCACTTACACCAATGGACATATCATCCAAAATGAAAATAAGGAAACACAAGCTTTAAATGGCACAATAGACCAGATAGATTTGATATTTATAGGACATTCCATCCAAAAACAGCAGATTACACTTTCTACTCAAGTGCGCATGAAACATTCTCCAGGATAGATCACATCTTGGGTCACAAATCAAGCCTCAGTAAATTTAAGAAAATTGAAATCATATCAAGTATCTTTTCTGACCACAACGCTATGAGATTAGAAATCAATTACAGGGAAAAAAACGTTAAAAAACACAAACACATGGAGGCTAAACAATACGTTACTAAATAACCAAGAGATCACTGAAGAAATCAAAGAGGAAACCAAAAAATACCTAGAGACAAATTACAATGAAAACACGACGATCCAAAACCTATGGGATGCAGCAAAAGCAGTTCTAAGAGGGAAGTTTATAGCTATACAAGCCTACCTCAAGAAACAAGAAAAATCTCAAATAAACAATCTAACCTTACACCTAAAGGAACTAGAGAAAGAAGAACAATCAAAACCCAAAGTTAGCAGAAGGAAAGAAATCATAAAGATCAGAGCAGAAATAAATGAAATAGAAACAAAAAAACAATAGCAAAGACCAATAATACTAAAGCTGGTTCTTTGAGAAGATAAACAAAATTGATAAACCACTAGCCAGACTCATCAAGAAAAAGAGGGAGAGGACTCAAATCAATAAAATTAGAAATGAAAAAGGAGAAGTTACAACAGACACTGCAGAAATACAAAGCATCCTAAGAGACTACTACAAGCAACTCTATGCCAATAAAATGGACAACCTGGAAGAAATGGACAAATTCTTAGAAAGGTATAACCTTCCAGACTGAACCAGGAAGAAATAGAAAATATGAACAGACCAATCACAAGTAATGAAATTGAAACTGTGATTAAAAATCTTGCAACAAACAAAAGTCCAGGATCAGATGGGTTCACAGGTGAATTCTATCAAACATTTAGAGAAGAGCTAACACCCATCTTTCTGAAACTCTTCCAAAAAATTGCAGAGGAAGGAACACTCCCAAACTCATTCTATGAGGCCACCATCACCCTAATACCAAAACCACACAAAGATACTACAAAAAAAGAAAATTACAGACCAATATCACTGATGAATATAGATGCAAAAATCCTCAACAGAATACTAGCAAACAGAATCCAACAACACATTAAAAGGATCATACACCACGATCAAGTGGGATTTATCCCAGGGATGCAGGGATTCTTCAGTATACGCAAATCAATCAATGTGATACACCATGTTAACAAATTGAAGAATAAAAACCATATGATCATCTCAATAGATGCAGAAAAAGCTTTTGACAAAATTCAACACCCATTTATGATTAAAAACTCTCCAGAAAGTGGGCATAGAGGGAACCTACCTCAACATAATAAAGGCCATATATGACAAACCCACAGCAAACATCATTCTCAATGGTGAAAAACTGAAAGCATTTCCTCTAAGATCAGGAACAAGACAAGGTTATCCACTCTCGCCACTATTATTCAACATAGTTTTGGAAGTCCTAGCCATGGCAATCACAGAAGAAAAAAATAAAAGGAATACAAATTGGAAAAGAAGAAGTAAAACTGTCACTGTTTGCAGATCACATGATACTATACATAGAGAATCCTAAAGATGCCACCAGAAAACTACTAGAGCTAATCAATGAATTTGGTAAAGTTGCAGTATACAAAATTAATGCACAGAAATCTCTTGCATTCCTATACACTAATGATGAAAAATCTGAAAGTGAAATTATGGAAACACTCCCATTTACCACTGCAACAAAAAAAAATAAAATACCTAGGAATAATCCTACCTAGGGAGACAAAAGACCTGTATGCAGAAAACTATAAGACACTGATGAAAGAAATTAAAGATGATACCAACAGATGGAGAGATATACCATGTTCTTGGAGTGGAAGAATCAACATTGTGGAAATGACTATACTACCCAAAGCAATCTACAGATTCAATGCAATCCCTATCAAATTACCAATGGCATTTTTTATGGAACTAGAACAAAAAATCTTAAAATTTGTATGGAGACACAAAAGACCCTGAATAGCCAAAGCAGTCTTGAGGGATAAAAACAGAGCTGGAGGAATCAGACTCCCTGACTTCAGACTATACTATAAAGCTACAGTAATCAGGACAATATGGTACTGGCACAAAAAGAGAAACATAGATCAATGGAACAAGATAGAAAGCCCAGAGATAAACCCACACACCTATGGTCAGCTAATCTATGACAAAGGAGGCAAGGATATACAATGGAGAAAAGACAGTCTCTTCAATAAGTGGTGCTGGGAAATCCGGACAGCTACATGTAAAAGAATGAAATTAGAACACTCCCTAACACCACACACAAAAATAAACTCAAAATGGATTTGAGACCTAAATGTAAGACCGGACACTATAAAACTCTTAGAGGGAAACATAGGAAGAACAGTCTTTGATGTAAATCACAGCAAGATCTTTTTTGATCCACCTCCTAGAGTAATGGAAATAAAAACAAAAATAAACAAATGGGACCTAATGAAACTTCAAAGCTTTTGCACAGCAAAGGAAACCATAAACAAGACGAAAAGACAACCCTCAGAATGGGAGAAAATATGTGCAAACGAATAAACGAACAAAGGATTAATCTCCAAAATATATAAACAGCTCATGCAGCTCAATATTAAAAAAACAACCCAATCCAAAAATGGGCAGAAGATCTAAATAGACATTTGTCTTCTTCTCCAACGAAGACATACAGATGGCCAAGAAGCACATGAAAAGCTGCTCAACATCACTAATTATTAGAGAAATGCAAATCAAAACTACGATGAGGTATCATCTCACACCAGTAAGAATGGGCATCATCAGAAAATCTACAAACAACAAATGCTGGAGAGGGTGTGGAGAAAAGGGAACCCTCTTGCACTGTTGGTGGGAATGTAAATTGATACAGCCACTATGGAGAACAGTATGGAGGTTCCTTAGAAAACTAAAAATAGAATTACCATGTGATCCAGCAATCCCACTCCTGGGCATATACCCAGAGAAAACCATAATTCAAAAAGACACATGCACCCCAATGTTCACTGCAGCGCTATTTACAATAGCCAGGTCATGGAAGCAACCTAAATGTCCATGGACAGACGAATGGATAAAGAAGAGGTGGTACGTATATACAATGGAATATTACTCAGCCATAAAAAGGAACGAAATTGGGTCATTTGTTGAGACGTGGATGGATCTGGGGACTGTCATACAGAGTGAAGTAAGTCAGAAAGAGAAAAACAAATATAATATATTAACACATACATGTGGAACCTAGCAAAATGGTACAGATGAACCAGTTTACAGGGCAGAAATAGAGACACACATGAAGAGAACAAACATATGGACACGAAGGGGGGAAAGCGGGTGAGGGTGTGATGAATTGGGCGATTGGGATTGACATGTATACACTGATGTGTATAAAATTGATGACTAATAAGAACCTGCTGTATAAAAAAATAAATAAAATTAAATTTAAAAATTTAAAAAAAGTAATTGGGACAACAGGAAAATAAATATACACACATTGGGCCTTTTAAGGCCATGCCGTGTTGAGGAAATATTTCAAATCCCTGTTCAAACATAGAAAGGAGAAAAGGCAACCACTTTTAAGGCCATAAATCCCACACGACTCACCCAATTCTGACTGAGAACTTGCTTTCTAAACCCTCAGAGGAGGATCCACTGGTCTTTTCCTCTTAGGTTTTTTCCTTTGTTTTCATGTTTAGGAAAGCCTTTCTCACCCAAAGGTATTTTTTTTAAATTGATCTGTATTTCTTCTGGCCTTATGGATTCATTTCTTACCTTTAACTTATTAATTCATCCTTACAATTGGTGTACTATTATATTTTCCATTTTTCAGAGGACAATATGAAGGCTTAGAAATGATTCTAAAAACTTGGCTGAAGGTCAGGTCTTCTGATTCTAAATCAGTTCATTTCCAACAACCCTAGGATATGAACTTGATTTTCAACCATGGTAGCCTCCTATAATTCTTGCTATTATAGGAACTGGGCTAAAGGACATGGACTGGCATGGGCCAAAGACATGAATGGAATAATGTCTGACTTATCAATGCCCTACCCTCGCCAGTGCAACAACAGTGGTTGGAGGGATGCTCTGACACTGCACAAGACAGTGGGGCTCCGATCTGCCCTAGGGACCAAGTGGGAGCCACCAACGTGTGTGTTCAAACTTCAGCATAAGAGCCTTTTCCAGGGGGGATCTGTGGAACCTTCTCATATTTTACTTCCAGTTATTTTTCAGTGTATATTAGATTTTCAAGAAACTACAGAACTAGAGCTCTTTCAAAGATAAAAACAGAATTCTTCCTCTATATAGTAGATACCAAAGAAATAAATCAATCTCAGTGGTATGAATTGAATATTTTATTCCAGTGTTTGTCTGAGCCTATTAAATGAAAAATAATTACTTTGATCTTTCAGAAATGTGCTTGGTTCTGTTTTGAGAATTATTGAGAAACATAACATAAGAGAAAAATGGGCTAGATAGTGTCACATTTACTTCTACCTTTTCTAACATCTCCTTTGTAACTCCAACTCTGAAACGTGGGAGCCCACAAGTACCTTTTGGGCTAAGATTGACCCAATATTAAATATGTCAGTGTGTCACTACAGAGATTTACATAAGGACTGAGGAGGGATTTATGTATGTTTTTCGAAAAGTGGTTAAATCCCTGCTTGGTATAGTGGATTTTTATTAAGGAAAAGGAAAGTGATGCCAGTGTACTGCCTTAATTAAAACTCAGCTCTGCCATTTTTTCTTTCTTCCTTTACAACAGAAAAAGAGAAGTGATTAAATAGAAAGATTCTGTTTTATAAACACCCGCATTTTTTTCTTGATATCTCGTTGATAGGAATATACTGTTCTTAAGGTATAAACTACTCACCTTGGCTTTCTGTGTCTTTATTTTTTGTGTGGTAAAGATAAATTGCAAATCATCGTGTTGTTGTTGTTTTTAAATATTTATTTATTTATTTATTTTGGCTGCGCTGGGAGCAGCCAAAATAAATAAACAAACAAATAAATAAATATTTAAAATAAATATTTTTGCAACATGCATGTGGAATCTAGTTCTTGGACCAGGGATCGAACCTGGGCGCCCTCTCATTGGGTGCACAGAGGCCTACCCACTGGACCACCAGGGAAGTCCCAAATTGCATATCATTTTGGATGCTATCTCTTAAACTTTCCCTGTGAACAAAGCACGCTTTTCTGTGAGATGACTAAGGTAATTAAACGAGTAAAATGCAACTTAACACCCTATGGTCAGTGTTCCAAATTTATAGGCATTGTCTACAAATCATTCATTCATCAAGCACTTATTGAATACTTAGATGTCAGGCACTTTGCAAGATATTTGGGACACAAAGATGCAGACAACTGCCCTCACAGGACTCATAGGCTAATAAGGGGCTCTAATGAGTGAGTTAATTGCAACATGATGGTGGAAAATGGTATAACAGAAGCACATATAAAATATTAAGCCAATGGAGGACAGAGGAGCCAATCTGCTTGTGGGAGTTACGGAAGTCTTCACAGAGATTCTAATATTTGGGTTGAGTCTTGAAGAAAGAAAGGAAGTTTAGCAGTTTTAGCAGCATGAACAATGTTCAGAAGTAAGCAATCTTAAAAGACAATTATATGTTTGGGGAATAGTAAATAAATCTGTTGAATTTTAGAATATGGGAAACATGTTGGGGACAAACATAAAAGGAGACTGAAAAAGTGGATTGAAGCCTAGATCAGAGTTGGTAAACTTTTTCTGTAAAGATAGTAAATATTTGTGGCTCGGGAGAGACTTATTCCACTCTATACTTGCAGTGTGAAAGCAGCCATCGACAATATGTAAACAAATGGGCATGGCTGTGTTCCGGTAAAACTTTATGTGCAAAAAGAGTTGGTGGGTCAGATTTGGCCCATGGGCCGTAGTTTGCCAACCCATGACCTAGGATCTGAAGGATAGTTTAACGTCATATTATAGATTTGAACCCTATCCTCTGGATGTCTATAAGCATGGCATGATCAAACTTGTTTTCTAGGAGGTTAACTGTCATATCATCATGCAGGCACAGTGGGAGCAGAGATAGACATTAGGACAATGGTCTGGGTGCTGAGACAGAAAGATAGTGGGAAAGAGGAAAAGGGCCAGATGTTTGAAATACTTCCAAAGCAAAATGAATAGGAACTGAAATTAGAGTGGAGAACGAGAGGATGAAGTTGACTTTGACTCTGAAGTCTCCCCTATGTGTCTTAACAATCAATATAGGGAGGATGGGGTCCTTCACTTCTGTATCCCAGTTATCTTTTTGTCTATTTAGAAGCTGAAACCAGAAGATAAGCCCCAAAGGTCTGTCTCTAGAATAGGAACTATCTGGTTTTAGGTCTCAGCTCTTATTCTAATTGTCAAGCCCTAAGTTATAAAATTCCTGGAACTGGCCACACCCAAGACCAGCAAATCAGTCCCCTGCTAAATCACTGATGTTAAATGCTCTCATATTCTGGAAAATCCTTAGAGATCTTGGAATCTAAAGATAAGGTATAAAGCAAAAACATAAAGGATGAAAATAAATCCAAAATTTTTTTCATTTACATTCTTGTTTTACATTCTTTTCATGGATGTTAAATGTTCCAAATGGTTGTATCTTGACTACAAGATGTCCAGAGTACATTGGAACTTAAAAATAAATCACTGCCATGACTCAGAATTGAAATTACCATATCATAAATTTCTTAGTAATCTCTCTATCCCTGGGCACCTGGCCTTGTCACCATGTGTTTAAATCCTATGATTTATTCCTCACCCCTCCTCTGCTCTCTCACCTCCATTTTTGCTATAATGGACAAGAGTCAGCTCTTCTAGACAGAACATTTTTGCTCACCATTAGCGTTTTGGCTTAGTCTGATCAACATAGATCAACTCAGAGGTTTCCTGAAGTGGCTTTTAAAAACTGAAATGCTTGACTTTCTTTGGTCATTGTTTTTATTTATTTATTTATTTATTTTTGTTTGTTTGATTTATTTTATTTTTTCTTCATTTTATTGAAGTATAGTTGATTTACAATGTTTTTTTATTAATTTTTATTGGAGTATGTTTGCTTTACAATGTTGTGTTAGCCTCCACTGCACAACCAAATGAGTCAGCCATGCACATACTGATATCCCCTCCCTTTTGGGCTTTCCTCCCATTTAGGTTACCACAGTGCATTAGGTAGAGTTCCCTGTGCTATACAGTATGTTCCCATCAGTTGTCTATTTTATGCATAGTATCAATAATGTATATGTGTTAATCCCAGTCTCCCAATTCCTCCCACCCCACCCCTCTCCCCCTTGGTATCCATACAGTTGTTCTCCACGTCTGTGTCTCTATTTCTGCTCTTCAAATAAGATCATCTGTACCATTTTTCTAGATTCCACATATATGCATTATTATATGATATTTGCTTTTCTCTTTCTGACTTACTTCACTCTGTATGATATACCCTCTAGGTCCATCATGTCTCTACAAATGACCCAATTTCATTCCTTTTTATGGCTAATATTCAAAACAACACATGCACCCCAATGTTCATAGCAGCACTATTTACAATCGCCAGGACATGGAAGCAACCTAAATGTCCACCAGCAGAGGAATGGATAAAGAAGATGTGGTCATTGATTTTAAAGCATGACTTACCAGTGAAGTTCGTTTGAACACTTTTCCTATATCTTTGTGATGATTAATTGCTGGCTTTGGGACCTCAGTCTTCCCTGTTTTGGGTTCCATTGTGGGGCCATCTTGCTTTGCGGGATTGTTGAGAATCCCAGACTTCTCTGCCTCCTCAAGGTATCACCTGGTGACCCCGGGATTCACAGTACTGCAGAAGTGTGCTTCACTGGCTTGCCTTCCATTCCTTGGAAAATACAGATCATCTCACAGCTCCAATATAAGCTACAAGCACAAAGTGATAAATGAATATAGGTAGAATTTGTACTCCAGAAATCTTCACTCTGAAAGTTGTCTGCATGTCAATAAGGAAATTGCAGCTCATGTTCTTACATGTGTTCTGTTTTCCTCATTGGATGTATAGGCAAGCCAAGTACTTTTTTTCCAAGGACTTTGCTTTCAAAATGAAAAATTAAACACATTCTAGGCTTTTAAAAAATAGTTTAATTTGACTAAAATTTTATGGGTTAGGAAGACTTTTAGAATACCATATACTAAAAATATTTTATGGACAAAGAGCCAAATATAATTAAAGCACAGTTTTAAGTTAAGAGAAGTAGGTTCTTGTTTTGATAACTGCCAAAAAGTGTGTGCTGTGACCGTGTAACTAATTTCTTGCCCGTAGAATTATAAAGTTGGATTAATGCTTGATATCCTGACCAACTTTTAAAGCATTGTATTGTTTGTATATATAACTACAACACGTTTGACTTTTGGTAGTGCACCAAAGTAACTGTACTAAATGTGTGGCTAAAATCATTACTATTAAACCTGATTGAGGAAATCAACGTTAGGTTGCAAAATTATTCTTAAATATTTGTCTGATGGATATAGGAGTTCCTAAAAGATAGCGCTGTGCAAAGAAGATGGAATATGCCAGCAACTCTTCCTATGGTTTTATGGTAGAGTTCCTTGCTGCTTCTTTTCCTACTGCGAGGATGGAGGAGCAGTCCAGACATTTAGATAACTAAGAGGGGTGAAAGTCAGTGATCCTCGGAGTGTGACCATAAGACCATCTTAATTCAAATCACCTAATTTTTTTTTCAGTGATGATTTCTGGATCCATCTTATGTCTACAGAATCTAAATCCCTAAGTGTGGAGCTCAGGATTTTGCATTTTAAGCAAGAAACCCAGGTGAATTTTGTGTAAATTCAAGGTGGAGAACCAGCAGTTCTGTTGTGAAGGTTTGGAGTTAAGTAGCTTGAAAGGCTTTGGAGTCCAATAAACTCATTGTCAAAATGATGATAATGAAATCCACATCACAGGATTTCAGGGCATCAAGTGCCTGGGACATAGTAAACATTCAGCATGTGATGGTTATCATTGTCATCATTTTTGTTTGAATTGTTTAACTATTTGACTCAATTCTCCATTTTACAAATGGAGAAGGGCTGTGTTTTGTGGCAGAAATCTTTATCGTTCAAAGTGGGACGTTGGCAGTTTGGCATACCTCTTATGACTGTCATCTTTCCTCAGGGATGAGCTCTGTCTGGGAATTGAGATGTACCTTCTGAGCTACATCTGACTGCCATGGTGTTGTTGATGCAGAGACAGGGCTGCTACTGTCTCCTTGTCCCTGCGAAGATGAGCCCTTATCACTTTAGGGAACCTTTGTTTCCTTTCCTTTGCTGAATCTAGAGCTCAGAGAACACAGGAAATTCTGGGTTGGGTTGTCATTCTCTTCTCTTGTTTTCTTCTCCCTCGTCGGAAAACAGGAGGGAGGGATGGAATGGTTTGGGGGCCTCTTCAAGTTCTGAAGTTCAAAGACAGCATCTAATGTTTTTGAATCATAATGTTAAAGACCTGGAAGAGAATTTAGTGGTGGTATTCTATGACATCAAGTGACATACCGTCTTTGTGAAAATTGGTAAAGCAGAGAGAAAATCATAATGATTTGGGAATATTGGAAAATGTTAGGTTTCATAGCTCAACAACCCTCATTTCAGTCCACATAGTCAGCTGGCCTAAAATGTTTCTGTAGCAGAATCTGACTAGATATGGCTATATTGTGCTATTACATAGCAATGACAGGGAATATTTTCTATGTGGAATAATTTAGTCAGGGAACTTGACATTGAGATTTGTTCAGTGCCTTAGGGTTGGGCTTCCTAGAAGCAGAGTCAGAGATGGGGTTTCTTGTCAACGGGATTTACTGAGGGGAATTGCTCTCAGCTGAAACTTGCAAGAGAGTGAGGGGATCAGGAGAGGGCAGGGGAAACAGGCAAATATGTGGGTTGAGCTGACACCTAGCCATGGCCTGACACTCCCTCCCCCAAGAACTCTGGAGCATACTGGCATCTCCCAGTCATCCTGCCTGGAAGCAACAGAACTAGCCTTTTCTACCCTATTTAGTGAGTCATTGGCTGTAAGCCATCATCCCTGTCCCCCTCCTTGTCGGATTCTTGATCTTAAAATATCTCATCACCAAATAGGTTTGCCCTCGGTTTTTAAGAACTTTTTTTTAACATGATGGTATTTTTCCTCTGTTCCTAGTTTTCTTAGAATTTTATTTTAATCATGTAAATATTCTGAATTTTATAAAATGCATTTCCTGTATCTGTTAAGATAATTCTGTATCTTTTTTTCTTTAAGTTGTTAATAAAGATTAATAGTTTTTCTTCTGTTAAACTACCCTTGCATTTCAAAGATAATCCCTTCCTAGATAGAGTATATTATTTTTCAGGATGCTCACCTTCTGTTTGAAATTTATGTATCTGTTGCCATAACTGAGTTTAGCTTACTTGGTATTGAGGTTGTACTAGGTTCATCAAATGAGTTGCAAGCTTTCTCCCTTTTTTTCCTATTATTTAGAACAGCTTTTATAATATTGGGATTATCCATGTATTAGTTTCTTGAGGCTGCTTTAACAAATTATCACAGACTTGGTGGGTTAAAACAAGAGAAATTTATTTTTACAGTTCTAGAAACCGGAAGTCCAACATCAAGGTGTCAGCAGGGCCATGCTCCCTGCAGAGGCTCTAGGGAAGATTCTTTGTCTCTTCGAGCTTCTGGTGGCTATTGCCGCATCTCTCCAGTCTCTCTCCAGGGTCACCTGTCCTCCTATTCTGTCTGTGCCTCTCTCCTCTGTGTAGCTCTTATAGGACACACCAGTGGATTTAGAGCCCACCTGGATAATCAAGGACAATCTCCTCATCTCAGGTTCCTTAACTTAATTACATCTGCAGTGGTTGTTTGCTCAAATAAAGTTAATATTCACAGGTGCCAGTAATTTGATGTGGACATAACTTTTGGGGAGGCCACCATTCAACCCACTACAATCTGTTTCTTGAAAGTTTAGTAGATTTCATCTCTAAAATCGTTTGCTCCTGGAGGGTGGTTTGAGGTTAAATTTTTGAATACTGATTCAACTTTTTAAATAATTTTAGGCTGATTCACTACTTCTTCTTGAGTCTGTTTTTGATGCTTAATTTTTTTTCAAAGAAAGTATTAGTTTTGACTGTGTTTTCAAATTTACTTACACGAAGTAGTACACTGAATTCTCTTAAGATTTTCTAATCAAAATGTATTGTATATATACTTATGTGATCTAGTGCTTTCCTAATATCATTTATATACTTACTACTATTTATATATATTCACAGATATATAATATATTACATTACATATAAATATTTGTATCATCTACTACAGTGCTAATATTATTTCAGTGTACACTGTTGCTCTCCTTTTATTAATTTTTGATCAAATTTTCCAGTTATCCAATTATATTCATTTTTAAAAGAACACAAGTCACTTTCTTTTGAGATCTTGCAGAACCATCTCCTCTAAGATTTTTACCTCCCAGGCCCCATGTAATTTCCATATCCAACTTCCTTGCTTCATTTTTTCCTCCATAATACCTATCAGCATCTAGCATACTATACTTTTTATTTGTTCATCTTATTTATTTTCTGTCTCCCAAGTAGAATATAATTTCCATAAGAGCAGAGATTTTCATCCTTTTGGATCACTATGAATCCCTGGTACCTGTAACAGTCAAAAAATATTTGTTGAATGAATGAACCAAAATTTGTCTTAAATGTGTCAGTCTCTGCCATTGCTTTGTTTTCTATTCATTAATTTCTGTCCTTTATTAGTTATCCTTTATTTTCCCTAAATTTAAGTACTTTTTCTACTTGTTTTAGTAGCTTCTTGAGTTGAATACTTAAATCATTAATTTTTTCTTTCTTTTTTCTAATATGAACATTAAAGATAAGCATTTTTTCTCTTGGTACCTCTCTAGCAGTATCCTAAAAGTTTTATTTGGAGAATTTTCATTGCCATTCAGTTCTAGATGTTTTATAGTTTCTTTATGATTTCCTCTTTCATCCATGAATAATTTAATAATGTGTGTATTATTTTTAGCATTCTTAAAGTGAAACAGCTATTGTTGATTTACAATTTTATTGTACTTTGGTGGAAATATATGCTCCTTGTAATATTAACTCGCTGAAATTTGTTGAGACCTAGTAACATGTAAATTTTGCAAATATGCCATTTTTGTGGTATGGTATTTGTGGTATTACAGATAAGGTAAATTCTTCTATTATAGTCTGCCCTCACTATCCACAGGTTCTGCATCTGTGGGTTCAACGAACTGCAGGTGGAATTTCGGTTGGTGGCATGTGGAACCTATGGATACGGAGAGCCAACCGTATTTTGTTCTTCCTGAACTGGGGCATATAATTCTCCTTAGTAACATTTGTACTTCAAACCTTATGAACATTCCCTCTTATCACATAGATTTCTCTTCCTAGTGACATGGTCATTGCATTACAATTTATCAAAATCCACTGACTTTCATAAAAATATGTATTTTGCAACATACACAAAAAATCAAATTACAGGGTTTTTTTGAATTTATTTTAGGCTGTGTTGAGTCTTGGTTGCTGCACGTGGGCTTTTCTCTGGTTGCAGCCAGTGGGGGCTACTCTTCATTACGGTGCGCAGGCTTCTCATTGCAGTGGCTTCTCTTTGTTGTGGAGCCCGGGCTCTAGGCACGCGGGCTTCAGTAATTGTGGCACACGGGCTCAGCAGTTGTGGCTCGCAGGCTCTAGAGTGCAGGCCCAGTAGTTGTGGTGCACGGGCTTAGTTGCTCTGCGGCATGTGGGATCTTCCCGGACCAGGGCTCGAACCCGTGTCCCCTGCATTGGCAGGCGGATTCTTAACCACTGTGCCACCAGGGAAGTCCCTCAAATTATAGTTGAATATCACTTATCAGGCTATTCATATCAATGGTATTAAATACTACTGCGAAGTGTGAAACTTAAATTTCAGGAAAAAAGTGTCTTAATATTTTTTACAGAATATCGTGAAATATCCAAAATGTTTTCCCTTACAGTATCAATTGAAAAAACTCTTATAAACATTATTTCCTCTACTTGATAAAACTAGTGAGTTAAAAATGAAAAAAAAATGGCTGTCTCAAATGTACATAATGCTCTAACTTTTAAAATGTTAATTTTAGGCAAAAGCTTTTTTTTTAAACATTCTTTTCTGGGAGAAAGAGATTCTCATTCTGAAATGAGAATTTTTAACCTAAAAGAACATTTCCTCCAATTTAAAAAATATTTTTGTCAATCTAAGAGTTAAAATGAAATGTCCAAAAAATTAAACATCACAAATGTCAGCAGCACCTAGTGACCCAAAATGTGGGTATTTGAGTATATATGTCATGTGTTATGAGATCCAAGATAGTACAGGCAAACCTCAAGTCACAAAAAAAGATGCCTTAAAAAAATGTTCCTTTATAAGCCAGTTTTTGGAGCTTGACCCACAGTGGTCCTCAAATAAAGTTAAGACAAATAATGAAAGAGAGTGAGGTCCTAGGATAGCCCCTTCCCTAATGATCTGTTAAATCCAAAGGCACTAGGAATGCAGGATAATATTATGTAATCACTGATAAAATAATGTTTCTAAAAGAAAATACATTTAGAGTTCCAGCTTAGAATGTCAGGCACCCATCTACCCATTCAGCCGAGAGATAGAGCCTCCCCTTCCTCTGCCCCCATCAGCCTCAGGCTGCCAGTGAGGGACTGCTGAGCACGGTTACAGGAGCAGAGTTTGCTTGGGAGCTTGGGCCAGTGCTGGTGAAATACCCTCCTTTCCTAGCCCTAACTTTGGTGCCCTTCTCTCTTCTTTTCTTATGCCATTGCATGTACTCATTATGAATTAGTGGGGAACCACCAGACTGAAAATAGCAGTGGAGACCAGGAGAAGGGCAGCATTGCCTTGTGGTTGGAATCTTTCCTTTGCCCCTTGCCCATGGTCCAGTCTTGGTTTTCAATGCCCTCTCTGAATCAAAAGAGCCTTCTCTTTGAACAGACTCCTGCACAGTGCTTGGACCAGGTGATTTCGAGCCTCTGCTAGATTTTTGAGCTGGAATTCTCTCCCCATGAGTTTACGTCCAGCTTGGTTTTGTGAGCCCTTAATTGCCAGTTTTGTAAGAATCAGACATCATCCAGTTCAGCCTGATGCCCTTGATTCTAGGATCTATCCAAAGGAGAGCAGCTAGTCCAGGCTTCGGTCAAACACTGAAATATGTTTGTCTTCTTCAACTTGGAATGCAAATTTCTTAACTAAAAACAAGCTGAAAATTTTGCTCAAAGCAGGGATGCAATATTTTTTATTCCTAGATCCCCCTAGTACCAGGGGCTGACACAAAATAGTGGTTATATTAGTTGACAATTCATTGGCTACTAGGAACTGAAAATCTGACTGCTGTTGCTTTCACAAAGAGAGGTTTGTTTTTCTCAAATAAGCAGTCCGGATTAGACATCTGTTGGTGTTGGTTCAGCTGCTCAGTCATGCCACTTGGGATCTGGGCTTTTTCTCCTCCATTCCGCATAGTGTATTGGATTTTTGTTCTCATACTTGTCAACCATGTTCACAAATGGCCACCCCAAGGTCTGGGCATCACAAGGCAGCGTGCTCGTCCAAACCTGCCCTCGTCTGCCTTCTGACATACCACAACGATCTCCAATCCATCTCTGCTTCCACTCTGCCACCACCCCCAAATCCATTTTCCATGTCACAGCCAAGATGGTCTTTCTAAACATAAAATCAGAGTCTATTTTTTTCCATTACTTAAAACACTCCTTTGTTCCTAGTAGAATTAGAAGAAAACCCAAACAGGCTGTAAGGCTCTAGGGGATCCAGCCACTGTCCCCTTTGCTCCTCAGCTTCTGTCCTTCATCCTCCCTCTCTTCTTATCTTCAACCAACCTGCTTTCTTGCTGTTCCTCAGAAAGATACTGCTTAGTGTCACTCTAGGCCCTTTGCACTTCCCATTTGCTTTGCATGGAATATTTTGTTGCTTCTTGTTTTCCGTATCTCTGCTCAAAGACCATATATTCAGTGAAACCCTCCCTGACCATCCAAAATAAGTAGCCATACCCTCTGCCCTCTTCCCCCACCCCCAGTCATTCCCTTTTTCCATTCCACCATGGCTACCCAGTGATTCTTGCTCCTGGCTGCAGGTTTGAATCACCTGGGAAACTTTAAAAAATACCACATTCAGTCCCTATTTCATAATTCAAGTCTAATTGATCTGGGATGGGCCCAAGCACTGGTATTATTTTTAAAGTGTCCCACGTGATTCTCTTGCAGCTATGATTGACAACTACTGGGCCACATGGTTAAAGGTAAGAAACTGTGAACAATAATTTTGGATAATCCTATAATACTGACTTTTTTTCTTGCTATAACTTAACTTGATGAGGAGGAATTAGGATAATAGCCATTCTTGGTATGTATCTATACTAAGAAACTAGTGAGTATTTGTGTTAAATCAAAACTTAGGGTAAAGAATTACTTTCTTGGAAGAAAATGATCCAAATGAGAAAATAGTGTTTGCTCTGTGTGTGTGTGTGTGTGTGTGTGTGTGTGTGTGTGTGTGTGATTCTCAGAGTGTGGTTTCTCAGTTTAGTTTGCCCTCTGCACCCCCTCTTCTAACTGTATGGGAGTTGTCAGTTTTGGGGAGATGGACTGTGGAGGCGGGGACCTCAGGGGGCTCTCAGCAAGCCTGATGCCCGCCCGAGTGGTCTATGAGAGGGAAGGCACGGGTCAGAGGCTGACAGATGGTCTTTCTGCCACATGGACGGCAGGCAGATGGCTCTGACAGTTTGGACAAGGCCACCACTTTTGGGCTACTAAGGCGGAGCTCTGAAAAGATGCTTGAAGAAGCTGCCGATAACAACCCTCTCTCCTGCCCTGAGCAGCCATTGAGCCTGAAGACTCACACGAGGTAGGGAGGGGGAAGAGAAGCAAGAAAATGAGGAAGAGTGAGAGACTATGGCTTGCTTGCTCCACGAAGGTGGCCCTTCCACTCCCCGCCCCTTTCCTGCTGCGGAGCGTGTGGGAGAGACCTTGGAGACAGGACGGGGAGAGGTTAAGCGCACAACCATCATCATGCACAGCTGCCTAAGTAGTTCCAGCTCTGCATAGCCTTCAAAGTGTACCAACATCTTTTCATTCCTGTTTGCTCTTAATGCTTGAATCTAACTCAAAGCATTGTCTTGTGGGGCCACATTTGTACCATTCTCAGCGTAACACCTGGCCTCCAATAAGAACTCCTAGCAAGTGGGCTATGACTTAACATAGCCCAAGGTTTAAAAGGAAGTAAAAACCAAATCATGACTGCCTTATTAACACATCCAACGGTTTTCCTTCTGCTGTGTGACAGCAGTCTTCTCTTTTCCTACCGTATGCTCTTATTTTCATTGACCAGTAGGGTCCGTTTCTACTGAAAGCAAGGAGCCGTTGTGTCATGGGAAGGGAGTGGCATGAAGAGGTGAGAGACTAATCCCACATTTACCTCTAATTAGTAATTACCTTTACTCATCCCATGAGGCCCAGGCACATTACTTAACCCTCTACAACAATTGTTTGCATGGGCAGGATTTCTTTGTTTCCAGTTATCTCCACAAGGGCCCAGAGGAAGATCTTTATGACTCTCCCACTTTGCCAGGAGACGTTTGGGAATGGCCGCTGCAGTGAGCACGCCCGTCCTTTTTTCCCCACGCACTGCATTTTGCAAGGCCTCTTGGCACAGAACTACAGCAGACATTTAATTAACATAAAACACTGTATAACACCATCAAGAAAGGAGCTAGATTGGGAAGCTGGCAATTCCCCAACCCCATGCAGCCAAGTTCTCAGACTCAGGTCTGTCCTTCAACTTGCTCATGGTGGTTGAAGATGCAGGAGGTCTCTCCTATCCCAGAGCTATCTCCTCTGAAGCTCCTCCACCAGCATTTTCTGGTGTAGACTCCTGGGGTAGAAGCTGGGGGCACTGCTGCACCCCCTTCTCCCATCTGTCTTTTGGGATTCACCATCTCCTTTGCAGCCACTGGGTCACCCCAGCTACAGGCTGAACAACTTCTGAAAACTGCAAGTCTGATTCAGGACACTTGTGGCCTTTAGAGTCTCATGATCTTTCCTTGCTTATGTCCATGTGTCTTCTTCAAAGCCCACTCCAAGTCCCCACTCTCCAGCTGTCACCCTTGTTGTGACTAGAGCCTGACGTCCCCTTGGAGGCCTTCATGTCACACCTAATTTGCGTGTCATGCCTTGTTCTCCAGTTAATTGGATCATCCCCATTTTAACTCATATTACATGGAAAAAAGGAATGTGTTTGATTTCTTGGCAAAATGTAACTGAGCACTTGCGGTGTGTCCAGCAACTAAAAACCTAAGGCTGAATAAGGTGTGGTCCTTATCACTGAAAGGACCTGTGGTCTGATGAGACGTCTCACACATATACCTCACTTTAATGCAATGTAAGAACACTCTGGAAGCAGAGACAATGGATTGACCACTCTGCTAGGCAGGAGGGGCATGTAGAATCAGAGGACAGCAAAGGATTCTGAAAGCAGCAGTTTTAGCCGAGCTTCTCTCATGGCCCCACCCAGCCTTCTTCCTTGTTCCAGATGCAGGTCTCAAGGTTCACAGATGTGTGGAGTTGAATGATTTTGGGGTGCCGAGAAGGGCTTTCATAGGATCGCCCTCTGTGGCCGGGCCTAGATCTGAGATGATAGCATTTGAGATTTGTTTTAATTGTCATCATTTAGGGAGCAAGCCCATTAAGCCTAGAAGATGTCATTTTGGATTAATTTAGGATTCCTACTTTTCTTCTTTTGTTCCTCTTTGGTCATTCTTTACTCCTTCTAGGAACATCTGACAAACTCTGATTGAAAGGTAGAGGTGTACATAGAGATACTTAGGGTTAGACCTACACATGGGCAGATTTCCTTTTCTCCTTAATTTATCCAAGAGGATTGCCTGATTTTCCAAAAGTTACTTTATTAGAAAACCAGTGACTGAGATGGGGGTGGGAGTGGTGGGTAAGGGGAGGAAACATAGCAGATGGAAGCACAAAGCCAAAATCAGAAATAGTATCATTTACTAATGCCATTTGCAGCAACATGGATGGACCTAGAGATTATCATACTAAGTGAAGTCAGTCAGACAGAAAAAGACAAATATCGTATGATAGCACTTATATGTGGGATCTAAAATATGATACAAATGAGCTTATTTACAAAGCAGAAACAGACTCACAGATACAGAAAACAAACTTATGGTTACCAAAGGGGAAAGTGGTGGGGGGAGGGATAAATTAGGAGTTTGGGAGTAGCAGATATAAACTACTATAAATAAACAACAAAGTCCTACTTTATAGCACAGGGAACTATATTCAATATCTTGTAATAAACTATGATGGAAAAGAATATGAAAAAGTATATATATATATATATATATATATATATATATATATATATATGAATCACTTTGCTGTACAGCAGAAACTAATACAACATTGTAAATGAACTATACTTCAATTAAGAAAAAACAAACAAAAAAACAAATAGGACTGAAATTCATGGGTCTAAGCATTTTAGTTTGGAAATAAATATGAATGTGCTAAAAAAAAAAAAGAAAAAAGAAATGGTAGCATTTACAAAGACATTATGATGTAGAAGGGAAATTATGATTTTGAGTATTAGGGAACCTGGGCTCAGGTCCTCATATAACTATTCACTGGCTTGCAGTTTTCTCTGAGCTTTACTTTCCTCCCGTGCACTGTCTACCTTTCAGGTTTGTTTTGCAGATCCCATTCTATACTGTTATATGAATGTCCATAGTTTGGTTAGATAAGCTCAGCTTATTTCACACAGATCCTATTCCAGTGTGATCCATGGACCAACAGCATTGGCCTTACCAGGTGCTTGTGAGAAATGCAGACTTTTGGGCCCCACCCCAGACCTCATAATAAATTGGAATCTGTATTTTAACAAGATCCTAAGTGATTCATTTTGAAAAGTCCTCATCAAGACCACTAGTTCTCAAATGTGGTTGCACATTAAAATCACTGAGGGAATGTTAAAAAATACAGGGCGTCAAAATTCCTTTCCCAGAAATCCTCACGTAATTACTATGGGGGTCGGCCTGGGCATCAAGGTTTCTAAAAGCTCCCCAAGGTGATTTCCACATGAAACAAATTTTGAAAATCATGGCTCTGAACCAGTGCTTCTCAAACCATCTCTTATGGTTTGAGACCATTTTGCTTATAAATTTCCAATCCATCTGGTTGTAAAATTTAAAAGTGTCACATGCCTTGAATAATAGCAGCAAAGTCAAATTGGTATAAAAGTAGATAAATTCCTACTTTCAATTTGTTCCTTCACTTATCACAAACCTGTAACAGAGAGTTCTTGGGCCAACAGTGGTGTCTGGGCCACACTTGGACTGAGATACACTGCAGTCCAGGCCACACTTCACCCCAGTTAGGACAACAGCCTCACCCATCCCCTCCGCATTGACTCCCTTCTTCTAGGTCAGAGGTTGGAGTATATTCTTTATTTTATTGACCATGCAGTTATATGGCACCTATCTTGTACCAGGTACTGTTGTAAGTGTTTTACATGTTTTCACTAATATTAGTATTAAACTTATTTATCATTTTCCTCTTCACTTTTGTGGGAGCAGAAACACGGCATTGGAAGGTTAAGTAGCTTGCCCAAAGTCACAGAGTTGGTAGATAGCAGAGGCAGGATTTTGAACCCAGGTTGTCTGGCTCTTTATCACTATGCTGCTTCACCCACAGGTGCTTGTGAGAGAAAGGACTAGTCTCCCACATACACCACATCTCATCTGTCATCTGTCCTGTCCCCTTGACCCCTAAATGTCTCTGAGTCCCATCCCTACACCTCCATCTCTTCATCCTCTTCCCACTCACTGCCTCTGTCCAGGCTCTTGTCATCTCTCTCCTGCACTGTTGCAGTAATCTCGTCTCTCCCTTCTGATGTATCCTCTGAACCTTCTTCATCAGGGTGATCTTTTTCAAATGCAAAGCTGAGCAGGTTCTAAATCGTTTAATGGATCTAAATCAGTCAAGTTCATCTTCCTACGGTCTGCACAGCAGCCACTTTGCAATGGAGCACTGCCTGTCTAGCCTCTTTCTTGTCCCTTCCCCTCCTCTCGCTCCAGCCATGCAGAACCAACCACACTGGTCATGGACTTTGCCTCAGCCACTCATGGTGTCAGGTCTTTTGTGCATTTGGTTTCCTGGATGGAGGTCCTCTGTCTGAGACTGACTCACCCTTCAAGGTGTAGCTCAAGTATTGCTCCTCCAGGAAGTCTTTCCTGAACACCCTACCAGCACCACACCACTCCTGGTGGCTTGTCATTCCCTCTTCATGCTTCCCCCATAGCATTTGTGACACTCTGTCCTGGTTCCTGGTTTCTGTGCCAGCATCCCTTTTGACTATGACCTCCTCAACTCTGTGTCTTTAAAGCTAGTACAAGTTCAGGATCATAGCAAGTACTCACAATTTATTTGGAATGAATGAGTGAGTAAATGAATGCAAGCAGAACCGCTGTACCTCTTTAGAGACCCAGGGGCTGCCCTTCTTGCTCCTTTTCTCCCTTTCCTACTCCACTCCCTTGCACTCCCACCACCCTCTGCCTTTGAACAGGAAAGCTCTGTGTCCTCATTTTAGCCTTGCCAAAGCTCCTCAGACTGTCAGCTTACGGAGTCTGCCCCTTCCTCCTGAGAGCCTCAGCTGTTGGGCAGCCAGCAACAAAGAGTGGTCTAGCTTCCTCTTATCGCTTCCCTGCTCTGTGTGCCCTGGAGAGAATACTAAATGTGTACACAAAATAGATGCTAAAATATTCATGAATATATTTGGAAGATTTTTTTGCTTAAGCCCCCTTTGTCTGAAAATAGAATAGAAGAGACAAATAGACAAACGTGACACACAAAAGTGTGGAGAGAAATATACAATAAGCAGTTAGATGCAACTGATCACTTTGCACTAGGTTATCTAAAGACCAATCTTAAAACATACCTGAACATCAAAGGAGAGACATCCCTCTACTGTCGGAAGAGATTGCTTTTTAATGAATGTCTTCTTTCTGTCTTCAGGACCATGAGTCACAAGGTTGTTCTGCCTTTCTCCCCACCTCTTTAACATCTGTCCATTATCCCTTGAGGCGATCAGGCTTTAGTGAACATGGAGAATTGGGTCAATCTGGATGGCTTTGCCTCAGCTTGCTTGGTGTTGTGCATGGGTGGATCGTGGCGAGCCCCCAGGGCAGGCAGCTGGGTGGTGATCGTGGCTGGTGCTATCAGGTAGCCTTAGACAGAAGCAGGAATGGGCAACCTCACTTGACTAAGAGAGAGGGGACTCTCTGTCCTTCTAAGCCTCCTGCTTGTGTTCTCCATATCACTGGTTTCCACAGAGAAACCCAGTTCCTTCATTAAGACCGTCCCAATCAGCCTTGCCTACAGGCGTGTCTCACACTTCTAACATCCTGTAATGTTAATCACCTTTTCCATTCATTTCCTTCCGTCTGTCCGTCCTTCCTTCCCTCCTTCCTTCCTTCCTCCCTCCCCCCTTCCTTCCTTCTTTCTTTCTTTACCTTCCTCCCTTCCTTCATTTTTTCCTTCCTTCCTCTGCCTGTCTTTTCTTCCCCCTGTGAATAATGATCTTCCTATCGCTGCCAAACCTGGAACAGTAGATATGCAGTAAGAGCTATTTCACCATTTATTAAAGGGTATGGAAGTTATGCTTCAATGAGGAGACCATTGCCCACTGAGATACAGCTCTTTTCATGGAGCTAATATGTGTAAAAATATACTTGTGTAAAAAGATGAGCATGCTAACGTAAAGCTCGGGCTTTGGGAAATGGACTGATGTCAGACCTGAGACCAAGTGGCCAGGGTATGAGGGCAAGGCCACACACTGGGAATGGGGACAAGGGTGGGGTTTTTCCCAAAGAGTGGACTTTTTCCACTATGTCTCATCCTGGAAGGACAGTCCCAGGGCAGGAAATGAGAACTTGAGAGACAGGACTTAGGCTGACTTGAAGAGAAGACAACAAATGTCCACCTTCCTTAATGCAGAGCTTGGCTCAGCCCAGATTCTAAGGCCTAGAGCAGTTTCTGCAATGGTGGGTGAGCTGCCCTTGGCCTGGGGAGGCAAGCAGCTGACCCCATGAGAGGTTCCAACAGCTGTGATATTGCTCTATGTTCAGTACATCCATTTTTCTTGTCTTTTGTTCAGCTCTCAGTTGAAGTTACCATTAGTTGTTGTGGTGTGTGGAAAGCTAGGGAGAGACCAGTGTCCATGTCTGGGGGTGTGGAGTGTGGGGACACAGGGTCCTCTCCCTGAAACAGGACTGGGTGTGGAAGCAGCTCCATCACCCTCAGCCAGAGCCTGGTCTCAGCAGAGCCATGGGAGGCCAGTTAGTGGGTGGTGAGGTGGCATGACCAGGGAGTCCAGATAAAGAATTTAGGTGTTCATATCCTGAGCAATGAGCAGCCTGGGCAAACTCCCTGATACAGATGAGGGCCTCTGAGGAGGCGAACTTCCAATGCAACATCATCAGGGTCTGTGCCTCCATCATTTGTGGCCAACGTAGATTCGACCTTGAATAACAATGGCTCCAATTTGAAGGAAGACAGGGGCTGATAGGCTGAATAGAGACAGGATCTTTAAGTTAGGCAGAGCAGGGTTGGGATTTCAGACCCACTCCCTCTACTTAACATTCCACTACCTTGATAATGGTTTGCACAAGTTACAAAGTGTCTCTGAGAACCAGTACATTATCAGTAACATAGGGATTAGTAACAAGTAAGAAGTCTGGTTAGCATTAACAAAAATAAAAGCAAAATAACTACAGTGCCTTATGTGTACTGTTAGATGATCTAATGATCGTGATTGTTAGTTTCTTTTCCCTTCTATCCAAAATGGCAGCTGAAGGACACTTGTCCCAGTTGACAAGCATATCCAGTCATACTACTTTTCACAGTGTTTGTACAAACTTCACAAGCCTCAGTAGAAGGGGTACAAGTAGCTGTTGCTAACCCCTGAAATCAGTGTGAGAGATGGACTTTCTCTGCCATTTTGCCTGCAAATCACACCATTTAAGCAAGTGCTTAGCTCTCGTGCTAATTGCTGAACCTATTTCTAAGCCTACCAAGCGATGCAGGCAATGGGTATGGAAGGTCTCCTACTTCAAAGGTCTAGAGGCTGAGGATACTGAGAATAGCCCCTGAACTCTGTAGCCTAGTGACAAAGACAGAATTTCAATTTTATGTGGTATATGCTATGGCAGAAGTATGGATAGTGTCTTATGGAGGTTATGGCAGAAGTATAGATAATGTTTTCTGGAAGCAGCAGCAGCAGAGAGGGGAGTGGGATAGCCAGAATGCTTCCTGAAGAAGACAGCACCTGAGTTGAGTCTTAAAGGAAAAAAAGAGAGTTGAGCAAATGAAGAAGGGGTATGGCATTATGTAGGTAAGAAGCCACACTGAGTAGGGAAACAGGGATGGAAGAGCTGAGTATGTACAGAAGAATAATGTTTCTGGAGAATAAGATTCAAAGGATGAGATGAGGGGAAGTGAGTGTTGGGTGTTAAAAAAGGAGCCAGGTCATAGAAAGTCTTAAGTTCAACGTTACGGAGCTAGTACTTTCATCCATAGGCAGTGGTAACCACCAAAGGATGTTTACCAAGGAAGGAGCATGGCCAGAATGAAGTCTTAAATCTGAAGAGCAACGTGTGGACTTGAAGGGAAATGACTGGGAAACAAGTTAGGAGGAAGCTGCTGCTGTGGGGATGGGGGTATAAAGGAGGGGGCTGGTCTGACAACTCTTCAGGAGCTAAAACGGGCTGCATGACTGACAGAAGGCCACAGGAGCAAGTCTGGAAAACAGAGGAGGCACAAGAAGGCCCCAGAGATCCTGCCTGCCTCGAGTCAGTACAAGTCCACTGTAAGGAGAAACCAAGGCACAAGGACAAACCTTACTTTTCAAATTTGATAAAGGTGGCCCTTGAGCTTGGGACACCTGAACTAAAGACAATAGCCCTCCTCACATGGAAGGAAATTCTTCTTGCTACATAAGACAAAGGAAAATAAGAAGTGGCACCTTTTAAAAATAAATTGACCTCTGTGGTCAGTAATCTGTAAGATTATGGGCTGTATGATCACAGAGTACCCAATACCTTCTATTTACTTTAAAGGTAATTTTCATCTTAATTTTTTTTTCGAGACGTAAGCTCCACAAACACTTATAGGCATGATATTATTTTATAGCCAAAAAATGAGTGAAAGAAAAAGGGAAGAAAAAGGGGAGGAAATTGAACCTGAGTCTGTTGTAGAATGAGGATACTACTACTCACTTTCCCAACCATGGCCACCCCTCTTCTAGACCCTGCTTTCCCAGCTGGGGTGGAAAGCTGGCAAGCTGATTGGTCATAGTGCAGAACACTCACTGGGCCACATTTTACCAGCAAGCATGGTGCACTGTGCCCGGAAAGGCAAAGCCCTCTGCTCTCCTCCTGCTCTGCTCTTGCCCCTCCTTCTTCCCTGCACCTGAGCTGTTAAGGTGAGACCACCCCCCCAGAGCTCTTGTCTCCCTCTTTCTTTTCTCTGTTTCCACATGGTGCAGTGGATGAGTAAACCCACTCTGGCTGTCTCTCTCCCTCTTCACAACCTCACTTTGTCCATTCTGGATTTTAAAAGTTTTTTATTATGCGTTATATCAAATTTACCACTTATGAGTGAAAATTAAGACTTTATGTAGTTTTTAAATTTATTTATTTATTTATTTATTTTTGGCTGTGTTGGGTCTTCGTTTCTGTACGAGGGCTTTCTCTAGTTGTGGCGAGTGGGGGCCACTCTTCATCGCGGTGCGCGGGCCTCTCACTGTTGCGGCCTCTCTTGTTGCGGAGCACAGGCTCCAGGCGCACAGGCTCAGTAGTTGTGGCTCACGGGCTCAGTTGCTCCGCGGCATGTGGGATCTTCCCAGACCAGGGCTTGAACCCGTGTCCCCTGCATTGGCAGGCAGATTCTCAACCACTGCGCCACCAGGGAAGCCCCTATGTAGTTTTTATATGTTGTAATATTTCTTCAAATAAATCTCTCCTACAAATAAAAAAAAGTCACAGTGCAGCACACTGACCTCCTCCTAGTTGAGATTTGGGGTGTGGGCATAGAGACGGGGAGAGTGGTGGTTGCTTGTCCACGTTAGTCTCAAGTCTAAGCCACATGCTGCAGTGAGGTTTTGTATCAGCGTTTTAGTTTGGGGGCTGGACTCTTGCTCAGCTATTAATAAAGTGGCACCTTTGTTCCCATTGTGTTATTGTCCCTTGTGCATATAACACTCTCAGGGGAGAGGGCTGGGGGTGGAGGGAATGGGAAAGAGTGGTTATCGGGACAGGATATCACTCTTCTTGGGTCTGGGTCTCTCTCTGGTCAAAATCTCAATGTTGTGGGCAAACACAAACATCAATTTCTGATGATTATAAAAAGGAAAACTGTCCCAGCAAGGATGAACACCACTGTGGAAATCTGATCTAGACTTGAGGTTTGGGGATCCAACTTTCCTTTGAGATCTGAGGCCGTGGCCCTTTCTGATGTTTACAATTATCTATTATTCTCCCTTTGGCCTATGAAGTCCCAGATTATATGCTGCCAATCCCATGTTCTGACTTTGAAACCATTTTACTCAAAGAAATTAGGTAGGGGGACTAAATGTGATGGCCAATCTTAACTATTTTATTAGGCCCTGAGCTTAATAAAGGTTATGATCTACACAAATCCTTTGAGGAAGGAGAGCAGTAAACAGTATATGCATAAAAAGGGGCAGAAGCAAGTCCATGTATTGAGTGCCCATTATGTGCTAGGCACGGTGCTGTTACTTTACCTGCATCATTTCCTTTATTAAGAATTATTGGGCATGTGCTTTGCACTTCATAAGGCACCACGCTGATGTCAAGTACACCTATTATAGTAGAGGGGAAAGCATGGATTCTGGTGGAGAAGACTCAGCTTTACATCCCAGCTCTGTACCAACGAGTGATGTGACCCTGAGCCACTACCTCATCTTTCTGGATATCTCCATCTTCATATGTGAAAACTAAATAAGGAAGGACTGTATCTATCATGCCTGGGATAATATCTGCAAAAGAACTTTATAAACTAGAAACACAGTGAAGCATTTTGAACAGAGATTGTTAATTAGAGGTCCTTTGTATGTGTGTGGTTGGGGGCTGGACTTGCCCTGTGAATTGGCGTCTGGTGAAGAGGCACGTGGGGAGAGACCACGCAGAATCATGCGGTCTGCAGGGTCCTGAGATGGTTCCTATCAGTGTTTTCAGCTGTAAATGAGCGCTCTGGCCTTGTAAGTTCTGGATTTTGCTAAGTCATTTAGGAGTTACATGCCTGCCAAGGAGGTGCCAGAGGAGCATAACTTGCTGTGCTGCTCTTGTGAGTGTGAACTACACTTCTCAGGTACTGGCAGGACTATTATAATATTTGGTGTGATGTTGCCTTCTGTTATCACCACCTTACCCTCTCCTCTTTTCCCAAGCTGTGAGAATGGGAGAGGTGCTATGTGGTTCATATGACTGGGCTGTATTTGAGGGTTTGAAGAAAAGATAGATACATGCATTGTATCTTAATAAGTTGCCCTTCATGATGTTAGGGTCTTTTATACAGAGTTTGGTGGTCGTGGACCACCCACAGTTTACCAGAAACTGGAATATGTATTTGTTTGGGATTTTTTTCCCATCTGAAGACAGTATTGTATCTTTTGTCTTCAATAGATATTCAACAAATGTTGAATAAATTTTTCTTAGATTTCATCAGTTCACCACTCAAAGAACTACCCAAATGCTTAAGGAATCGAACCCACTGTTGTAAAAATTCACCAGTACGTATTGGCAATGCCTAGTGTGGTGGCTAACGTCAACAGAAGGCCTCAAACCAGTGGTTCTCATCTCTGTCAACACGGTAGACTCACCTGGGGAGCTTTGGGGAAAATCACAATGCCTTGGCTTCTTCCCAGAGATTCTGGTTCAGTTGGTCTGGGGAGGGCTCTAAAAATTTATATCTTTAGTAATCCACTGATACCGAAGGCTTGGTTTTACTTTGAGTAGAGGGTTTCAACATTGACTATGCATTAGAATCACCTGGGAAACTGGGAAAAGTACTGATGCCTGGGTCCCACTCTCAGGGGTTCTGATTGTGACCTGGGTAACAGGATTTTTTTTAAAGCTCCCTACTTATTTCTAATGGAGCCAAGGTTGAGAACCGATGACTTAGAGGGAGCTAGAAACAGCTTTTCTTACAAAAGTACAACTCATAATTAACACAGCCAAACTTAAATAAGAAGATATATAGGGCTACTCCTATTCTGGTCACTGTTTAATGTTCGTTGAAGTACATTTCATTTAAAAAAATTTTTAAATCAAATATCTCATCCTTTTGCATAAATCCTAGCCCTGAGTATAATCTTAGACTTGAATAAATTGCTTCTTTCTTAACTTAAATCTTGGTTCAGACTCTCGCTGAGATGACTCATGATTTTTTGGCCAGTTTGTTGTCAAAAGTCTGTGGAAATTTATTCTCAACCTTCTGCCCCCTTTTTCTTGCCTCAACCATAAAGAGCCGCTGCCCCCTTTCCATATGGATTTATAGAACTCTGAAGGCTCCATTTACTCTGCCATTTTGAGAATCAGTGAGGAAAATCAGCTACTCCTCTGACTCCCCAGGACCCCCTCTCTCCACACAGCTAGAACAGATGGTTCCCAGCCATACACATTTTGGTTTCAGCTTTTAAGTTCAACCCGAAATCCTGCCTGGATTTTGCCAGGGATGCAATGACTATATAGATCACTTTGGAAGAGAATTAATATCTTTGCTATATTAAGTGTTCCCATCTATGAAGACCATATACTTCTTTAATTTAAATATCCTTTAAAGTCATTCAATAAAGTTTTATAATCTCTGAAAGATCTTATACATATTTCATTATATATATTCCTAAGTTCTTAAGGCATTAACTATATCTTTTAAAAATCTATTTGTTGCTAGTATATGATTTCTGTATATTGATTTTTTAACCTGGCAATCTTACTATACTCTTATTAATTCAAATAATTTATCTGTATATCCTTTTGGAGTTTCTAAATATAGAATCACATAATCTGGAACAAAAAAGACAGTTTTATTTCTTCTTCATCAAAAACTATGCTATTTCTTTTTTTAAATAAATGTAGTTATTTATTTATATTTTTATCTTTTTGGCTGCGTTGGGTCTTCATTGGTGCACGGGCTTTCTCTAGTTGTGGCGAGCGGGAGCTACTCTTCGTTGCAGTGCACGGGCTTCCCACTGCGGTGGCTTCTCTTGTTGTGGAGCATGGGCTCTAGGCGTGTGGGCTTCAGTAGTTGTGGCACGTGGGCTCAGTAGTTGTGGCTTGCAGGCTCTAGAATGCAGGCTCAGCAGTTGTGGCGCACGGGCTTAGTTGCTCCGAGGCATGTGGGATCTTCCCGGACCAGGGCTCGAACCCATGTCCCCTGCATGGGCAGGTGGATTCTTAACCACTGTGCCACCAGGGAAGTCCCTGCTAATAACTTTTTAAAGTTACAAATGAATGTTTAGTTGTATCAAGGGTTGACACTTTCTCTATCAAGATGAGTATTTTTTCCCTGTAATGTGTTAATATGGTGATTAAATTAATTTAATTTGTTTTCCTAATGTAAATCAGTCTTGTATTTCTGGAATAAATCCTACTTGGTCATGATATATTCTAGTTTTCATGAGTTTCTTGATTTGGTTGCTTAATTTTGTTTAGGACTTTTGCATCAATGTTTATGAATGAGATTCCCTGCAATTTTCTTGAATTGTCCTTGTTAATCTGGGTAGCAAGGTTATGGTAGTCTTATACAATAAAAGATGGGGATCACTCCCTCTTTTTCTGTTCTTTGGAAGAGATCATATAAAATTGAAATGATTAAATATTTTTAGAACTTGCAGGTGAAGAAACTGGGCCTAAAATTTTCTTTGTGGGAAAATTTTTGACTGTTGCTTTACTTTTATTTATGGCTATGTAACTATTCAGGTCTTCTTCTTATTCTTGAGTCAGTTTTAGTGTTATATTTTTCTAGGAATTTGTTGATTTTATCCAAATTATTCATAATATTTGTTTATCTATTTGACATCTACAGCAATTATTGTGTTCTTCATTTCATTTCAGATAATGATTGTTTGTAACCTCTCTTTCATTATAATTTTGCTCAATCTCACCTGTTTTAAAGTTTTTCAAACTATCATCTTTTTAAAGAATAAACTGACTTCGTTGGTTTTCTCTGTTGCGTGGTCTCTCTCAGTTTTATTCATTTCTATTCTTGTCTTTACTATTTCTTTCCTTCTACTATATCTGCATACTGTCAATACTTTGAAATTTGTTGAGAATGGCTTTATGGCTCAATATAGAGTAAACTGTTCATATTCTGTCTACCTTTAAAGAATGTACAGTATGGAGTTGCTGGGTATTGTGTTCTTTATTTGTCAATTAAACCAAGTCTGTTAATCATGTTGTTCAAATCTTCTGTATTTTTACTGGGTGGTTGTTGTTGTTGCTTTTGCTATCAGTTACTCCTATAATGATTGTGGAGTTTTCTCTTTCTCCTGGTAGTTCTTAAATTTTTGCTTTATATAGGCACTCTGAATTTCAAATCATTATATCTCCCTGGTTAATACAACCTTTTATCTTTATGAAACTTAATCTTTATCTTTAGCGTTATTTTCTTTTGACTTTAGGTCCATTTGGTCTGATGTTAATGTAGCTACACTAGCTGTCTTTTGATTAGAATTTGCCTAATATGTCATTTTCCATTCTTTTACTTTTAAACTATTCTATAGTTATATGTTGTAGATGTGTATCTTATAAATAGTATATGGTTAGCTTTTTAAAATCCATTCTGATATTTTTGTCTTTTATTTGAAACATGTATCCATTTATATTTAATGCAATTGCCAATATATTTATATTTACCCTCATATTTTGTGATTTCTTTTTGACCCTCTCTTATGACCTTCTTTTTCTTTTAATTATTTTTATCTTATTCAAGTTTTCCCCACTACTACTTTGGAATTTATGTTCTATGTTCCTGTTCTTTAGGGACTACCTGGGAGATTACAGTAGGTCTATGTAATGTATCAGAGGCTAAGGTTAATATCTTTATCTTCCCCCAGGACAAGAAGTTTAGAAGAGTTAAACTCCATATCTACCCACTACCCAACTTATATGCTATTGCTGTGGTGTGTTCTAATTCAGTCTTAAAAAAAAAAAAAAAAACCCTTGGTAAATGTATTAGTTAGGTAATGTTAGAGGTTATAACAAGTAAATCCTGGAATCTTGGTGGTTGTACTGTGAAAGCTCATTTCATACTCATGTTCCAGTCCACTGGGGGATATTTCTGGTTGGGCTACCTTCCATGTGATCATTCAAGGATTCAGGCTACTTCCAACCTGTGGCTCCACCCTCCTTTTTGTCTTTCATTCACTCTCCATTAAGCCAGCAAATGGGAGACAGTATAACCATTTCTTTACCACTTTACACCAGAAGTAACCCTTATTACTTTTGCTCAAATGCTAATGACCAAAATGCAGTCACATGCCCATATCTAATTGCACTTAACACAGGTTCCTCATGAGAAAATAGAGAGAACAGCTGTAACTACCTTACAGCATTTTGTGAACATGAATCTCAGTGTATGGTTGAATATTTAGTAAGTGCTCACCATGTGCCAGGTACTGTACTAAGTGTATAGTTTTTATCATCTGGTATAATCCTTACAGTAACTTGTAAGGTAGGAGCTAGCTCATTTCCATCATCAGACAAAGTAACCAAAGCTTCAGGTGAAGTTGACTGTCTCATCTGGAAAGTAGCCTGTAGCAACTTCTCTCCCTGCCAATCTTTTCATGACAGAAGAATCCTTCAAGGCTAAGTAACTCTGGGAAGCCTCTTCTGACTCCTCCCATGCCTACTTATTTTCTTCTCCTATTTTCACATCTAAAGCATACTGTTTGCACTTATATGAGCCACCTTGCATGTTTCTCTATTTGTTCCATGTGAGTTAATGTTGTTTTCTCAACTAAATTGTTACTTCTTTGATGGCATGTAACGTCTTACACTTAATTTATCATCCCCAAGCTGAAAGCTCAGAACACTGCACACAGAAATGTCCTAATGCCTATTGTTGATAATGCCTGAGGCTCTTTGTTTTTTTTAATTCTTCACAATTCTTAACACAGTGCTAAGCAATTAAAGCATACTCCATAAATTGTGTTGATTGATGGATAAGTGTATCTTTATATGCAGGATCTGCATAATGTCAAGGTGGCCACAAATAGAATGGACTGGACTGCACATTGACTTAATTATATGATGTTTGGATTTTAATTCCCTGGGCTTTACCTTTCTAATTTATAAAATCAGGTGTTTGAACTCAATATCATAGGTCTCTTTTACTTCTAAAATTCTATAATTTTGTGGAGTTTGGGGATAACAAATATATTAAGTTCTTACATGATTAATTCATTTAATCCTTGAAACAAACCTGTTGGTAAGTAACCATTATCCCAGTTTTATAGATGAAGAATCTGGGGCTCAGAGAAGCTGAATAACTTGTATAAGGTCACACAGTTACTAATTGGAAGAATTGGGATTCATGCCTGGGTCCCATAGAAACCAGAGCACGCATTCTCCCTCCTTTACCACTCAGCCTCCTAAAAATCTCTGCCTTAACAGTAATGGAAGTTTTTTTTATCAGATTTCCTTTAACTGCTTTTCCTCGAAATGGACTGTCTCAAGCCTAACCATGTCAGAGAAAATCCTAAGGCTATTAGATCAGAAATCAGTCGCTGGCAGCTCCTCCTTGCAAGGTGCGTGTTTGGCTCACTTTAATTTGTCATTCATTAAGCCTGGAGGAACGGAAAGAGAGACATCTTTGACTTTGCAGGAGCCAGAAGAACAAAGTTTTTACCCAAACTCGACGTAAACACTTGGGTTTCGTTTGGGTTTGAGATTCTGGCAAAGGTTCAAAGCTTTCCATTTTCTGTGAAGCCATTGCCCATTCCTGTCAGGAGATCAGTAAATTTTGAAAGAGATTCCAGAGCTGATGGGTGAGTCACAGACGTCCGGACTCCATAGAGCCTTGCTTGCGCAAATGAAATGACCAGATAAGATCCTGCGGCTTCTTTCTGTTGCATGGACGTTTGCCATCAAACGCGACATAGAACTGGGTTGTTAATGCCAATGGATAAGAGGAAAGAATATTGTGAAAGGGACACTTAGAGGAGTGTCCAGAGGATCTCCCGAGACTTTGGTTTGACTTTGCTTTATGATACTGTCAAGTGCTACAGAAATATCAAGGGTATGTCAGGCACAGCTCAGGGTAGTGGGTAAAGATGTGCAATTTGGAACAGGGAACAAGCTGGCCTGGGATTGAATTCTAGTTCTGCCATCTACCCATGAACTTGACCAAGTTACCTAACCTCTCTAAGCTTCAGTTTTCTCATCTATAAAGTAGGGATAATATCAGTAGGATGGACTATTGTGAAAGCAAAATGAAATAACATATATGAAGAAGTTAGCAGAATTCCCAGAACACAGTAAATACTCTGTAAGTTGTAGGATTTTTTTTTGAACATTGAAATATCATGTTTTTAAAGCCTTGGTCCTCTTTATCTTTTCAGCTGAGGGGACTGAGGCCCAGACAAGTGAAATAAACAGGTCCTTCGTTTCACAAGTGATGCAGAGGAAGAGGGGAACTTATGTTTCTCGACACATAAAATATCTCTCCCCTATTTCTTGACTGAACTAGCTGGAGAACCCTTCCAGCTTCCTTTCTTCATCTGGCCCAGGATGAACAGAAAGCAGGAGGATGAGAAGAGCAGGACAGCCCTGAGTGTCTTTGAGCTATTGGAGGTCTCTGTCAGGCTGGGCCAGGTCACACTAGGTGCTTGTTATACTTTATGGAACTTCAAGTTATGACTTAATACTTGATTGTTTTGTTTTGTTTATTTTGGCATTTCTGATCTCTTAGACAACCAGGCTGTAAAAAGTTTCTGAGGGAACTTTGGGAGAGAGAAAACCTCCTTCTGGTTTGTCTCTGGCCTTTAGCAGTCTGGCTAGGATTTCAGGTAGCTGACATTTTCAACTTGGGGCAGACCTGAGAGGCAAGTTGATTTTGTGCTGGGAGAAATTGCCTTCGGTTGTCAAAACTTCACAGAAAACTGGAAACTATCTTAAAGTTTCACTGAAGTATCAGGGGAAATACCATTGAAATCCAAATTCTAGAAAACAACAACAAAAAATAATAATGAAGAGATTTCACATGTTGGATTTATTTTCATACTATCTCATTATAGCGTGGAGTATCAATGGAGTAAAATGTTCCTGGCTAAAAGGACTAGCTCTTTGCCATCAGGTTTGATTGCAAAAAAAGGGGCACCATTGATTGCCATAAAGCAATTCCGTCTTCCTGTGAATGACCTCTCAGGCCAATATCCCCTTTACTTAAATTCAGTGTTGGGGCTGCCAGATAACTTCAAGAAAAGGACCACGATCTTTATAAAAATCTATCAAAGTGTTTTTCCCATGAACTACAAGAAATAGTGATGATATACATTACAACTTGTATTTTAGATTAGATCTATATGGTTTTATTAGTTGTTATATCTGTGTGTACATCAAATATATCCATTGCGTGTGTTATATCTGTGTGTGTATGTGTATTACTACAATGGTCACTGCAGATGGATTAATTATTCATTCAGTAAATAAGTATTGAGGCCTTACTATATGCCAGGCACTTTTCTATTCAGTCTGTTGCTTTCTTTGTTTTATAGATAATCATGTCCCTAAAACTTCTTCCACACTATCAATTGACAGGAATTGAGAGAGCATATTTAACTTATTTTAAGCAACTTTGGTAGACGTAGTCTCCACTGAAAGCTCATGTTTCCATTTATCAAGATATATTCCTTAAAACAATAAGAATATTATGTCCAAAGCACATGCTTCCTCATAAGGAGAAATCAGAGGGGACTATTTGTCCAAGGTAACAACAACCAGATTTCTACTGATTAGCTAAAATTAAGGTATTCAGGTCATGGTACTGTAATTTTTTCAAAAGGAAATCACTTATTCACATATCTAAGGCTCCTCTGCTTTTAAGGGAACTTGATATACAAATGAACTGGTAAATAATTCTTCTGTAATGGAACTATAACTTATTTACTGAAATATGTATCAGCTGTTAAAAGAAGAATTTTGCGCATAGCACAGGGAGATCGGCTCAGTGCTTTGTGACCACCTAGAGGGGTGGGATAAGGAGGGTAGGAGGGAGACGCAAGAGGGAGGAGATATGGGGATATATGTATACATATAGCTGATTCACTTTGTTATACAGCAGAAACTAACACACCACTGTAAAGCAATTACACTCCAATAAAGATGTTAAAAAAAAAAGAAGAATTTCTGTGCTCAATTAGATTTTAAAGCTTTTTTTAAAAACAAAACTGTCAAACATTCTTTACCTTAAAAGAACACTGTGGGATAAAAGATAAATAATTGCTAGATAAAAGATTCTGGTTTATCACATTATATGCTTTAAATATATGTATTAATAGTAATTAATATTTATAGAGCACTTGTTATATGCCAGGCACTGGTGCTGAGTTCCTTGGATTCCTTACTTCCTTTAATCCTTATAATATCACAATGAAATAGATGCTATTCTTATTCCTTTTTAGTGGCTGAAGAAAGTTAGGGATAGAGAATGTAGGTAACTTGTCCGCAGTTATGTAGCTGGTCAAGTCATAAAGCCAGGCAGTCTGTGTCCAGAGCCTGCCCTCTCCAGAAGCAGCAGAATGGAGCAGAGGAACATGGGCCTTGGAGACAGAGAACATCTCAGGTTAGAATTCTGACTTCACCACTTACAGGCTGTGTGACCTTGGGCCACACTATATATTCAGCACTGCTATGTTGCAGACTGCTTGGCTGGTAGACAACACTATATTGACTAGGAATCATGCCAACTGAGTCACTGTGTGGTGCTGCATACAAGATACCTGTATTAACTCATCAATAAGTTAATACCGTACAGAGATGCACTGGTAAATATGTAACCACAAGCCCTCCAGGGAAAAGATCACCCTGATTGATGGTTGGGGTTTGCCAATTTCTGTGGTGTAAATACTCCCTTATGGCTGATTTCAGGGTGAGAAAACTGAATGCTGAGTTGGAAAGAGATGCACACAATCAAGTCCTCCAAGCTGACACAAGCAGCCTCCAGCACACCACTGAGGGAGACTCATTCTCATACACAACACCAGGTAAGCATCTGGGTACATGGTTCAGGTTTTGAGAGTGAGGGAGAACATCTGGACATCAGGCAAATCACAGTACGATCATGACACGGTTTACTTAAATGCCTGCAAGGAGGTTGATTACAGCATTGCTATAGCAAAAAACTTGGACAAAACTCAAAGACAAAAAGTAGGGGATTCGGAGATACTACAGTGCAATGCTGAAGTACTCAAAACATTCACCAGAGTGAATTTGGATCAATGAATGAAATTATATTTCTATTGCAATTGAGGCACATACTGTCACAGATACATTCAACAGGTGGACTATTGTTTTGGGTAGGCATGTAGACTAGGAATAGAAAGAAACAGCATTTTAGAGGTAGGAGGAATAGCATAATGCCAAACCAATGCCAAAGAAAGATTTAGTGTTTACTGTAAAATAAGGCAACTTGTCCTATTAGCAATACAAAAATGTTGTATGGCAATTAATAATGTTAGTTACACAGTAATGAAGTGGGACTAAATGAATATTGCAAAGCTCTTAGCATAGTGTCTGGTACATAGTAAGTGTTCAACATATGTTGGCCATAATTATTATTCTGATTAATTACAGTGTCCCATATGATAGAATAATGGTCACTAAACTTTTACAGAAGATGTATTGACATGAAAAGATATTCACAATTTATTTGAAAATGAAAGAAGTTTTATCTTATTTCTGGAAAATATATATAAATATAGTGTTTTTTGATAATAGGAAAAATATCTGAAATATCATAAGTGGTTCTTTATGGATGGCATGATACTGCTTCATTTTAATTTCTTTGTTGTGTTTGTGAAGATATCCAAGTATTTCTACAATGAATTTGCCTTGTTTTTATTATTACAATAAATTATTTAAATTAAAAAACAAAACACACCTATATAATTATTTATCTCCTTGTTTCTTTGGAAGAAAAATCAATACTTGCTTTGTGGTTCAACACTGGACAATCCAGCAAATCTTTTCCTTGTTAGTTTTGTTGAATAGTAGATTGGTTAATACCTAGACAGAGGGCTTGGATAATATTTTGAGTCCTATACTACCCCATGAACTTGCATGGCTGAAAAACAGAGCAAGCCCAGAGAATGGGAAATGTAGCTGGAAAAAGTTTAAAAAATGTAAAAAAATCACCTCAGATCCTTTGTCTATTTTTTATTTTAAACTAGGTCTTCATCTTTAAAGTAGATTTTATTTTATTTTATTTTTTTAACATCTTTATTGGAGTATAATTGCTTTACAATGGTGTCTTTCTGCTTTATAACAAAGTGAATCAGCTATACATATACATATATCCCCATATCTCTTCCCTCTTGCATCTCCCTCCCTCCCACCCTCCCTATCCCACCCCTATAGGTGGTCACAAAGCACCAAGCTGATCTCCCTGTGCTATGCGTCTGCTTCCCACTAGCTGTCTATTTTACATTTGGTAGTGTATATGTGTCCATACCACTCTCTCACTTTGTCCCAGCTTACCCATCCCCCTCCCCATGTCCTCAAGTCCATTCTCTAGTAGGTCTGCATCTTTATTCCCATCTTGCCCCTAGGTTCTTCATGACCTTTTTTTTTTTTTTAAGATTCCATATATATGTGTTAGCATACGGTATTTGTTTTTCTCTTTCTGACTTACTTCACTCTGTATGACAGTCTCCAGATCCATCCACGTCTCAACAAATGACCCAATTTCGTTCCTTTTTATGGCTGAGTAATATTCCATTGTATATACTTACCACATCTTCTTTATCCATTCTTCTGTCGATGGACATTTAGGTTGCTTCCATGACCTGGCTATTGTAAATAATGCTGCAGTGAACATTGGGGTGCATGTGTCTTTTTGAATTATGGTTTTCTCAGGGTATATGCCCAGTAGTGGGATTGCTGGGTCGTATGGTAGTTCTATTTTTAGTTTTTTAAGGAACCTCCGTACTGTTCTCCATAGTAGCTGTATCAATTTACATTCCCACCAACAGTGCAAGAGGGTTTCCTTTTCTCCACACCTCTCCAGCATTTCTTGTTTGTAGATTTTTTGATGATGGCCATTCTGACTGGTGTGGAATGATATCTCATTGTAGTTTTGATTTTCATTTCTCTAATGATTAATGATGTTGAGCATTCTTTCATGTGTTTGTTGGCAATCTGTATATCTTCTTTGGAGAAATGTCTATTTAGGTCTTCTGCCCATTTTTGGATTGGGTTGTTTGTTGTTTTGATATTGAGCTGCTGGTAAATTTTGGAGATTAATCCTTTGTCAGTTGCTTCATTTGCAAATATTTTCTCCCATTCTGAGAGTTGTCTTTTCGTCTTGTTTAAGGTTTCCTTTGCTGTGCAAAAGGTTTTAAATTTCATTAGGCCCCATTTCTTTATTTTTGTTTTAATTTCCATTTCTCTAGGAGGTGGGTCAAAAAGGATCTTGCTGTGATTTATGTCAGAGAGTGTTCTGCCTATGTTTTCCTCTAAGAGTTTGATAGTGTCTGGCCTTACATTTAGGTCTTTAATCCATTTTGAGTTTATTTTTGTGTATTGTGTTAGGGAGTGTTCTAATTTCATTCTTGTACATGTAGCTGTCCAATTTTCCCAGTACCACTTATTGAAGAGGCTTTCTTTTCTCCATTGTATATTCTTGCCTCCTTTATCAAAGATAATGTGACCATATGTGTGTGGGTTTATCTCTGGGCTTTCTATCCTGTTCCATTGGTCTATATTCCTGTTTGTGTGCCAGTACCATACTGTCTTGATTACTGTAGCTTTGTAGTATAGTCTGAAGTCAGGGAGCCTGATTCCTCCAGCTCCATTTTTTCTTTCTCAGTATTGCTTTGGCTATTTGGGGTCTTTTGTGAAAAAGTCAAATACAAATTGTGAAATTTTTTGTTCTAGTTCTGTGAAAAATGCTGGTGGTAGTTTGATAGGGATTGCATTGAATCTGTAGATTGTTTTGGGTAGTATAGTCATTTCCACAATGTTGATTCTTCCAATCCAAGAACATGGTATATCTCTCCATCTATTTGTATCATCTTTAATTTCTTTCATCAGTGTCTTATAGTTTTCTGCATACAGGTCTTTTGTCTCCTTAGGTAGGTTTATTCCTAGGTATTTTATTTTTTTTGTTGCAGTGGTAAATGGGAGTGTTTCCTTAATTTCACTTTCAGATTTTTCATCCTTAGTGTATAGGAATGCAAGAGATTTCTGTGCATTAAAGTAGATTTTAGACTACATATCCAGTGTGTCAATCTCTGTCTTTCAGTTGGAGTATTTAGAGCATTTACATTTAATAAAAGTATTAGTATGTTTAAGTTTAAATTTATCATCTTTCTATTTCTTTCCTATTTGTCCCATTTGTTAGTGTTCCTTTCTTTTTTCCTACCTTCTTTTGGACTGAGTTGTTTAACAATTCCATTTTGTGTCCACTGTTGGCTAATTAGCTATACATGTCTTTTTCTGTTTTTTATTTATTGGTTGCTCTAAGGTTTACAATGTGCATTTTTATTTATATATGCATATCACAGTCTACTGTATACTTTATTGTAGCAGGAATCATAAGTCCCATATCCTTTTTAGAGCTTAGGTAGTAAGTAAGTTGATTAGAATTAATGAGTGAGACATGACAAACAAAAATACAATTAATGAATCTTTATGTGAGATAGAGTATAGACCTACTTTTCATTGTAGGAGTATCTGAGTAGATTTTATTTTAAGACTTTTCATCCTTTTGTTTTAGAGTTCTAGAGAAGCAGCTCAATGTAATAGAAAGGGAATGTGCTTTGGAATCAGGCCATCTAAGGTTAAATACTCTGGACCACCACTTTCTGTTATGTGACTTTAGACAGATTACTTAAAATGTGTGAACCTCTTCTGTAAAAAGGGGGTAATAATATCTATTCTTCCGGAACTTTATGAGGATTAAATGGCATCATATGTGTAAATGCTTTAGTGGTAGAGAGCACATGCTTAGTAAGTGATAGTAGTTTTCAATCAGGAAGATGTGTTCATCTTCATTCAGTAATTTTTAAATGGCTTTTTTTTGTCAAATTTATATTGGAGTCGAAATGAATTTTTATTTCTCTTAAGATCCCCCTACACCCCCCAAAAAGTCAGGCTTCAAATCCTGGCTCTACTGACACTCTACTACTTGAAGTCAGGTAAATCGCAAAATTTCAAGTCTTTGCTTCCTCCTCCATGAAATGGAGATAATTTTGTCATAATTTTTTCAAAAAGTGATTGTGAGAATGAGTAGAACTCTCTTTTTAAAATGGCTGTACCAACAGTATATCTTTATCCAAATGTAAGGTACTATTAAGACTTTGATGATGATGATAATGATGATAAATACTGGAGTTTGTTACCATGTTCTTACCTAAACATGAATAATCCAGACATGGATTGTGCCCCCAATGATCTCACCATCTAGTTGGAGGGAGATGGATGAAAATTTGAGATCATATCTAGCAATAATGGGTAGCATGTCATTACCATATAAGGGGCATAAGCAGAAAATGCTAAACTATTGCAGGGAAGGGAGAAGTTTGTGGACTCAAAGTCTTCCATCTTGGTGAAGGGATGTATGACCAGGTTCATAAAGATGGGTAAGAGTCATGTGAGTAAAGCAGAGAGAGGAAGGGGAGGCCAGGTGGAGCAGGACTGCAGCAAAGTGTTGGGGTGAGCAATGTGGAGGCTGATGTGCTTCTCCCAGAACATAGGATCCACCAGTGCAGCTGGGGTATGGTCTTGTAGTGGGAGACAGGGCCAGACAGGTACACCAAGGCCTTGCATCCTCAGTGAGGAATCTAAACATTTTTCTGTAAGCTAAATGTTTTGGGAATGGAGTAGGATAGAAAGGGATTGGCACTATATGAGGAAAGGGGTGTTAAACTTAATCAGACCCCGTATTTGTTGTTTCCATTAAGGTTAACATCTAGTCAAGAGCATCATTCCATTAAACTAACATCTTGCAACCTACAAACATGTTTTGATAAATACAGTAATTTTTCAGGAATATGGCAAAACGTTTTTATATAACCCTATTTATCTGGAGTAGTCAACTAGTTTTAAACTAAATATGTATATTTTATATAATAAGAGGATGTTATGCAGAAAACAGTACGTCTCTAAACAATTTTTGTTCCACTTCGTTGGAAACATTACGTAAGCACCACACACTCTTTCAAAATTGAATATGGAACCTGAGTTAGAAGACACTTTTCTTTCAAGGCTGCATTCCCATAAACTACCAACCCTGGAAATGGATTATTCTAGAACAGGGTTTGGTCTCCGATTTAAGAGACAATCCACAGGCTTTCACTTTGGCTCTTTCCAATCTGTGGCTTCTTTGTCCTGTTCTTTATTGACGAGTTTCCTCCTCATAAGGGAAAATGTGGGTAGCAAAGTTTTGCAGGTGAAGTAAAAGTTATTTTTAGCCTTTTTATAAGCTCCTGGGGAAAATTGCATTTCATTTACCATATGTCATAATGGCTCTAGATAGAATGGAAGACTATTGGACCTGAGGAACGTGAAGATTCAGGCCAGTAATATAAATGTTGTCAATCCAAAAACACTCAAGGACGGTACTCGCTAGAATAATTATTTTACTTAAGCTATGGCTAGTTCAGTTAACTTGGCAGGCTTGAATTGAGTTGAAATTCATTTCGGTTTTAAAAAACACTCAGGCAGGCTGATGGAGTTAACTAGTTATTTGACTAAATTGACTCCCAGTGTGAAGTAACTAGTCAATTTAATCAAAATGTTCCAACTGACTCTGCATGCAGAGGTAAATGCAGGCAGTTGAACGTGCTCTCCTGGCTATTCTTTATTAAATGAAATAACAAATGTAAAGAGTTTTATAAAATGTAATATGAATAGCAGATGATATAAAATGGGCCAGAAAGCAAGCAGTTTCTGCCCTGGGATTAGCACTCAGCAATCTCACTCACAGAGTTTCGATCCTCTAAATATATTCGCCAGATTACTGCTTAAACTCACAATCCACCTTGGGTCTTCCTGACTATATCCGCTAGGATATTTCTGGTCATTCTCTGTAGAGCCAAAATGTTTTGAGGATCTACTCTGTTCTGTACATGCCTTTATGCATACAAAGATTACATTTTCCACTTAAGAGGAAAAAACAGAAAATTAGATCATTTGTAACATGCTCTAACAATGGACTAAAATATTTTCTGCCTGGGATGTATCACTGCCAATTGTTTTGTGTCACAGGAAGAAAGGAAAGAGGGAGGGAGGGAAGGAAGGAAGAAGGAAGGAAAAAGAAAAGAAAGTCACCGCATATTAGAGAAAAAATATTAAGTGGAATCGGCATCATATAAAATGAGTAGTAAATTGAACCAAGTTAAAGCATAGAATCAACCCCCTTCTAACCCTAAGAATCTCTGGGTCTCAAAAACAAAATCATCTCTTAGCATCCTCCTTCCTCCCTCTTTTGTAACATTTTATTAAGATGCTGTGGTGCTTCTTTTTAAAGAAAAGGACAGATTTTTAAAGATGCAGGATATATTCAGTAGCATGCAGGACTCTAGAAATAGGGGTTTTGAATGCTAAGCCTGAATGTTACTATCTTGTGGGAAATGGGTTCAGTAGATGAGTCCTCCTTACTGTGGAGAAAGAGGAAAGCTGAACAGTTTGAAGACTTCTTAGCAGTGAGACTTGACTCTGAAGAGCCTTTGAGGTGAGTGACATGAATCAGAAACATATGGATTACATTTCGCTTCAAGTGCCTCAGGGCTCAGAGTGTTTGGCTAAGTACATTTTAGGTTTTTCCCAGTACAGAATTAAAAAAATACGATTGCCTGAAGCAGTTTCCCAAGCCCAACTTGTACTAGGATTCAGTTCAAGGAATGTCTTGCCCCACTTCTATTAGAAATGCAAATGAGCCCCAAGCATTGGATTTTTCAGAATGCTCTCAGGGAATACATGGCTGATCTGTAGGAGGCAGCTGTATAGATGGCATCATTATGAGAAGAGAAACAGAGAAGAAAGAGAAAGAGAGAGAGAGAGAGAAAATACCCCTTCTTCAACTATCCAGATGATGAGTTATCAAATTCAACTACTAGAATCTTCTCCCTTTGTGCTAAAGCATTATTTGTGTCCTTTCTAATTGTCTCTTACCCTGAGCAAAGGGAATTCACAATGGTGTGTGAACCTCTGAGTGTGAGTGAGGTCCTTAGGTTGTCTCCAGTGAAGGTCACTAGAAAAGACTGGTCCAGAGGATCATACCAGAAACCTGTCAGATCCTCCAAAAAAGGAGAGACTAGTACTATTGCTAAAATGAATACAGGATACATATTTCTTCCCTAATACAAGGGTATTGGTGGTATTGGGACTAGATTTCAGTTGATTAACCTAGGACTCAAATAATAAAGATGATAATAATGTCAGATATTTACTTAATATGAATAATCTGATTTTGATAAATTTTAAGACCTCATCCCTAGACATTCTGATTTCAGTTTCTGGAATAGGGCATGGATATTTAGTGTCCAAGACAGAAGATGTGCACCAGGAAATGCATTTCAGGACTGTTGGGAGTAGCATTCTTTTTGTAATTAAAAAATAAACAGCCTGAATGTTCATAAGCAGCAAAATGGAAAAATAAACTGTACTATTTTGTATTATGTCATACAATGGAATTTCTCTACAGCAGTACAGTGGACTGTGGACACAAGTTATGAACACATAAATATGGCAGCATCTTAGAAACACATGGAGTGGACACTCCCACTGGAACAACCACTCCTCTTGCCTCTGGAGACCAGATGTAGCTGTCATTGCTGCCACCTCCCATCATCAAGACAGATGTTTGCTGTCCTTGGGGTGAGGGTATCTGATTGGCAAGCCTGGCCCCTGCTTTCAAGGCAGCCTGGTAAAGCAAATCTCTCTGACTTTAAAATTCTCTAGCGGTGGGTAGAGTAAGGTCTAGATTGTGAGGTAGGAAATTTCCAAAATAGAGGAAGGAAGATTGATGTTGGGAAGCTGAAAAGAATACCAACCGTTATTGTAAACTCCACGAGAAAGGCATGAGATATGAGAAGCAGGAGTGAGTCAGGAAACCAGTGAACCCATTATTAAGTCTAAATAAGCTGTAGTTGATGCTTTAAAAATACTAGTAACACACTAGAATTTAACTCCTAGATAGTATCTTATGGGAGATGAAGAAGAGATGGGGAATTAAACACATCATAAATCTTTTGTCCAGTTTTGGAGAATAATATAGATAATGAGTAACTCTAGGGATTGATAGAAAAATATGTCTAAATATTACATTTAAAAGTGTAAGGATGAGGGGAGAGAAGTGAATAGCTGGCGCACAGAGGAGTTTTAGGGCAGTGCTCTGTATAATACCAAAATGATGGAGACGTCATTATATGCCCAAACCCATAGAATGTACAGTGCCAAGAGTGAGCCATAATGTAAACTATGGACTTTGGATGTCACATCATAATCATGTGACGTTAAACCCAGATATCATTGGATCTTTTAACCTTCTGAAAGTTCCTTGAGTATTGTTAAAGTAGAAATAAACTCTGGCTTCTAAAAAAAATGTGACAGTGTAGGTTCATCATTTATAACAAACGTACCACTCTGGTTGGGGGTGTTGATAATGGGGGAGGCTCTGCACGTGTGGGGTCACGGGGTATATGGCAAATCTCTCTACCTTTCCTTCAGTTTTGCACTGAACTTTAAACTGTTCTAAAAAAATAGAGTCTTAAAAAATTGTAAGGATAATTTCTTGGGGTAATCATTAGAATGGGCCACAAGAACGGCTTCAGAGGTGCTGGTAACGTTGTACTCTGATTACATCAGTGTGTGAAAATATATCAAGCTGTATGCTTGTGATATATTTTACTTCAATAAAGGTTTTTATATTTTATGAAAGAGCAATATGGGTACATGGTAAAAACACACACACACACTTTTTTTGAAAGTATAGAAAGACATAGAGTAAATAATGTCTTCCAATACCTCAGACCCACAGCGTTCTATGTCCCCTACCTAGAGGCAATGCTGTAATAATTTCTTCTAAATCCTTCCCGAGATATTTTAAGATTGTGTGGATTCATGTTTGTGTGTATGGGTGTACTTATGAGATATATATGTATATATACACATATATTTATGTACATATTTATTCATGTGTATTTCCCCCTCTTTTATATAATCAGTGTACTATTATATTCTACATGGTGTTCTCCATCTTGCCGATTGGGTTGATTTGCCTCCTCCTTTTCAAGGGCTGCACAGAAGTCATGGATTCTATTGTATGGTTATACCATTATTTATCCAGTCTGTGCCTACTCAAAGCAATACAGCAGAGAATATCTGTATAAATATGTCACTGAAGACATGTATGACTGTATTATATATCAGTTACACATATATGTATGAATATATGTATATAAACATATGAAATTGCTAGATCAAATGGTAGATGCCTTTCTAATTTTGATCTCACCAAATTGCTCCCTGAAAATGTTGCACCCTTTATATTTCACCCTTTATATTTCACAAAGTGTTATCAGAGTTTTTCAACATGGCCAATCTGATAAATGAAAAGCACCACTTGTTAATTTTAATTCACCTTTATTCAACTAGCTAATTTAATAGTAGTTAGATAGAACTTCTCTCATGTGTTTAATAGCCATTTGTATTTAGTTTTTTGTATATTCTTGTTTTGCTCATTTTTATAGTGAGTTGCCATTTCTTTATTAATTTTTATTGTGGTAAAATATACATAACATAAAATTTACAATTTAAACTATTTTTTTAAGTATACAATTCAGTGGCCTTAAGTACTTTCACAGTTATGCAGCCATCAGCACTATCCAGCTCGGGAACTCATCATTCCCAACTAAAACTGTACCCACTAAACAGTAACTCCTCATTTCCTTATTAATTTGAGTCCTTTATATATTAAGATAATTCATGATTTATCATTTAAATCCCCTTAATAATCATCTGAAGTAGGCAGTTGCTTGTATGATTCATTCCAATCAGACTTTTACCCTTGGCATTCAACTAAATCTGCTCTTACCAAGGTTGTCAATGACCTCCATATTGATAAATCCAGTCATCACTTTCATTTCTCATCTTGCCCTATCAGCAGAATTTGACACAATTGATCACTTCTTCTAGTAAAACTTTTCACAGTTGGATTCCAAGGTGCCACAATCTCATGGTTTCTCTTTTATCTCATTTGCTTTTCCATCTCAGTCTCCTTTGTCAGCTCTTCTCCAAGTTTTCTAATCTTTGGAGAGGCCCAAGTCTCAGTACTTACATTACTTCTCTTCTTCGTCTATACTCACTCCTTTGGTGATCTCTTCCAGTCTTGCAGCTTAATAGCATCTATATGCTAATGACTACCACATTTATAACCCCAGCCCAGATCTCTACCCCGAACTCCACACTTGTATATTTAATTGCCTCCTCAATGTTTTTACACAAATATTTAATAAGTATGTCAAAACTAACAGGTTCGAAATTGAATTTGTAGATTATAGCTTCTGATAATAGTACATCAACTTGGTTGGACTATCCCTCCAATAAATAGCAGTTTAAAACTGTGGGCAAAATATTTTAAAAACACATTAGAAAGCACTACAGAGCAAAAAAAATATAGAAAGAAGTTGTAGGGAAACAGCCCCATGAAAAAATAGGAATTGTATGTGGTATATATACATTTTTGTGGCTATTTGCCTGAGGGCACTCCCTGATCCACATGAGGCAAGGCTAGAGAAAGTCACAGACTTGCTGAATTGAGGTGTCAGAAGACAGAGTTTTGGGCTGGCAGAATGACTTGAAAATTAAAGTTGGGAGAAATACCAGAAAGAAGGGGCTGAAGAGGGGTCAAACCCCCAAAATACGAATATAACTCTTAGGACTGTTGAGTAATCATTGAATCATGCATGTCATGGGACTATTCCAGGGGCCCTGCAGAAAGAGCATATGAAGGCTAAACGAACTGAGAAGAGATCTCAGCTGCTTCCCACTACAGGAAAGACAGTTTGGGTTTGAGTCAATGCCCTTCACAGGGAGATAATGGAATTCAGAGTGTCTACAACTTACTACACACTGTCCAGCATTCAGTAAAAAAAAAAAAAAGAAATACACATACACACGCACACACACACACACTGGACAGATGAAGAAACAGGGAATGGAGATCCAGACCAGAAAAAAAAAGCAATCAATGGAAATGACCCAGAGATTTTTCAGATGTTGGAATTAGTAGATAAGAACTTTAAAGCTGATATTATATATATTTCAAGGAAATAAAGTTGTATTCATAATGAATAAATATGAGAAATCTGGCAGAGTAATTAAAACTTTAAAAGAATACAATAATTGTATTAATTAAAATTCTATAAGGTGAATTTAAAAGCATATTGCAGATGGTAGAAAAAGAGTGAATTTGATGACGTATCAATAGAAGTTAACCAGTTTAAAAAAGAGAAAAAAAGTACTTAAGCAATTTGCTTCATCAACCTATGAGAATATATCAAGCAGTGTAATATATGTGTAACTGGAATCCCCAAAAGGAAGCAGAATGGTGCAGAAAAAAACATTTGAAGAAATAATGGCAGAAATTTTCCAAAATTTGGTGGAAAAACACTAAAATTTCAGATCCAATAAGCTTAGTAACAATGGAAATTAGAGAATATTTTGAATTAAATGATAATAAAATTACAATATGTGAAATGTGTGAGGTGCAGTTAGAACAGTGATTAGGGAGTAATCTGTAGCTATAAATGCTTATTTTTTTAAAGTTTTAAAATTAATGATCTGAGTTTTCACTTTAGTGAGCTAGAAAATTAAGAGCAAATTAAACCCAATATAGTAGAATGAAAGAAATAATGAATACAGAAATCAATGAATTTGTAAGTGGAGGAATTTAAAGTCAATTGTTTTTCTACATACTAGCAACAAATTAATATTATTCATTTATAATGCCTACCAAAAATAACAGATTTAGGAATAATTTTTGTGTGAAAGACTCATATCCTGAAGATTGCAGACCATTACTGAGAGAAATTATTGAAGACTTAAAACAAATAGAGAGATATATCATGTTCATGAATTAGAGAACTTAATATTGCAAAAATATCCATTCTCCTCAAATTGATCTATAGATTCAACACAATCCCAATCATAATCCCACCACAATTCCTTATAAGAATTTAGAAGCTAATCTTAAATTTTATATGGAAATACAAAGTACCTAGATAAACTGAAGAAAAGGAAGAATGAAGTTTAAGGACTTGCACTCTCTGACCTCAAGACTTTTTATAAATCTATAGTAGTCAAGGCAATGTGACATAAGGTGTAGAAAGACAAATAGATCTATAAGGACAAAAAAAAGGACCTTAACCATTACTTCATATCAAACTCAAAGATCCATTTGAGAAGAATCATGAAATATAAAATCTAAAACTATAAAATCTTAGAAGAAATTATAAGAGAGTATCTATGTTACCTAGGGTTAGTCAAAGATTTCTTAGAAAAACAAGAAAAACAATTACTATAAAACAACAACAACAGAAAAGATAAATTAGACCTCATCAAAACTAAAAACATTTGTTCATCATTAAGAATATTAAGGAAATTAATAAATACACCACAGATTAAGGGGAAATGTTTGTAAAAATATATCTGGAAAAAGGTATTCTACAATCAAAAGGCAAGCAAACTGATAAAATATTGATATAAAGACTCGAATAGACATTTGACTAAAGAAAATACAGGAATGGTCAAGAAGCACATGAAAAAGTGATAACATCACATTCATTAAGAAAATACAAATTAGGTCCACTATGAGGTATGCATTGCCTACCTTTAAATTGGTGAAGATTAAAGAGACTGTTATGCTTGTCGATGGGAGTATAAAATGATATAACCACTTATTTTTTAAAGGTCTGATAATTTCTTTAAACATCTGTGACCCTAATTCCACCTCTACCTCTAGTATTTACCCAAGAAATAAAAGCACATATTCACAGAGACTTGTATAAGAATGTTCACAGCATCTTCATTTATAATATCTCCACACTAGAATCAGCCCAAGTATTCATCAACAGAATGATGATATACAAAGAAACACTAAGGGGCAATAAAATGCGGTATATTCATATATTTATGCCATGGAATACTATTTAGCAATAGAATGGAACGAATGAGTGAATGGTGCAACAACATGGATGAATGAAAGTAGACTTACACAAAAGTGTAGTGCTGTCTGGATCTCACAGATACCATGCTGAGCAAAAGAAGCCAGACAAAAAAGAGACACAAATGGTTCCATTCATATAGGCAAAGTAACTCTATTCTGAAAAATAAAAAAATAAAAATTGGAGCAGTGGTTGCCTCTGGTAACTGAGAGGGACAAGGGGGAACTTTACTGGATGATGGAAATATCTCATGTCTTGACGAGGGTTTAGTTTACACAGGTATATTTTTTTTGCCAAATCTCATCAAATTGTGTAGTTTAGATTTATGCATGTGAATATATGTAAATTTTAGATTAAGAAAAAATGTAAACTAATATTCAACTCAAATTAATAGGTTTTCTTTTCACTACCTTCTGTGTATTCCAAGCTTACACAAATGAGCAAATATGTTGAGGATAAGGAAGTTAGCTTTCTCACTGTTGGGGAAGGGGGTTACAATCAGGGGAGGGAAAAGGTAAGAATGTACCCTGTGCTTCTGGATTGGAACTGGAGATATCAGTATGAAATCATGACTCTTAAGGCAGGTATATAGATAAATAGACGGATAGATGAAAGAAGGAGAGTGAGAAATATTTATATATAACACAGGTATGTGTGTATATATATATATATATATATATATATGAATGATATATACATCTGTATGTCATAGATATTGACACATATTACCCAGCTCTATTTGCTGAGAGGGTACAGGAGCAATTACACAGCAGTATTACACAGCAGTAGGAATAAACATACCTAGTGCCCAGATCTTAGTTTCTGCTCAAATATCTTTCTTTCATACACCCATCCTTCAAGTATGTTCTTAAATGTCTTCTCAGTGAGGCTTAAGCTGCTCTATCCTATGTAAAACTGCAACTTTTCATCCAGTCTACTCTTCTCATCCAACATCCTTGGTTTTTGTGCACAGTGCTTTTTGTATCAATTTCTAACATGCTAATTAATTAATTATATATATTTCCTCTCCTCCTGCTAGGGAGTGAACTCCTGGAGGACAGGGATTTTTGGTTCATTGCTGATTATCTAGCACCTAGAACAGGGTCTGGCACATACTAGGTACTCAGTAAGTGTTTGTTGAATAAATGAATGTCTGACCACGTTACCGGAAACAAGGTTTAAATTCATGGCCAGTAAGTAACAGAGGTGGGATATAACGCATCTTATATTAACTGCAGGATTCATTACACAAAATGCCTTTATCATGTGAAAGATCTGTAATATGAAACCAAATGTGACTCTGCATCGTAAGCACTATATCCCCTGCGGCACTGAAGGTAAACTTCCTTGCTTCCTAGTTCAGCCCAGGCTTAGGTTAGGCCAGTTCAGAGAGTAAACTCAAGAGATATACTTAAAATCCTTTTGTTCTGAATGCTCATTTAGGTCACTGAAGATAGACCAGGCCTTTGAGGTAGATATGGTGGCACCTGCCCAATGAGTTCACCTTGGGGACATGGTTTCTCAGCCCCAGGACTTGCTGGGGCTGCAGGTCCTGTGTATCCTCTTTCTTTATCCTCACACGCTCACCAACAACCTGGTAAAAGAGTGTTCATGTGAACTCCTAAGAAATTTGTCCACGTAAGGGAAAAAAGGGAGTGAAAGGAAGAAAGATGTCACATCTAGAGATCAAGAAGAAACAAAAATTAACATCAAAAGAAACAGCTACTTGTTTGGCAACTGATGACTGTTTTTCTAGAAAAAAAATATATTTTCTCTAATATTAGTTTCTAAAAGGGTAACTGCAGAAGAAAGAAACAGCTAGATTTCTCCTTAGCAGAAGCACAAAACTATAGACAACAACAAGCAGCTAAAGCAACAAAAGAGGAAAAGCTCTGTCTGGACATTTTGGCTTAAAACAATTGGAATTTGGAAGAGGAAAAAGAATGTGACGGTTTAGGTATCACTCAAGTCTGTTCAATTGCAAATATGGACCTAGAGGTCCAGTAGTTCCTTTAGATTCCCCAGTCCATTAGGTTCTGAAGGGGCTGCTAATTATACAATATATTCCTTTGGTTGTAGGTAAACATATGACCTTTACCTGGCTGATCTTAATACCAAGAACCCTTGGCCATGGTGTTTGGCTTAGGAATGATCTCATGCCCTAATGGGCAGGATCTTTCTGTAGATTTCATGTAGAGACTAAGCGAGATAAATCCTCATTTTCTCCTGAGTTTCCCAACCTGGGATGGCATAAACCTGACTTTGTTGATGCTCCCCGCTTCTTGTCAATGGAGAAAGCCTGTGGGCAGCAAAAACAAATGAAGCCAAAACCAGGTATGAACAGAGAGAGAAAGAATGAGAGAAGCCAGGTTCACTGTCTGAATTCCTGGGAGCCTTCGAGACTAATCCTGCCCCTGGACTTCCTAGCTGTTTGGGTTTTTTCTAGCTACTTGCAGTAAAGAGAGTCCTGACCAACAGACCCACCCTTCAAAATGCCATTTGTCTATTTGTCAAGTGATTCTTTACACCGTTATCTAAGCACTATAAAGAGGAAGAAACTGCCATGAACCCAGTCTTCTGAGAGCTGAAAACAAAAAACATGCAATAATAGCTGTTGAGATTCTAAGAATTCCCCCATTGCAGTTTAGTAAACCTCAGGGTAGTTTTTTCATTGAGCCATGCTTAGCCATTGGTTGAACTCAGGTGGGCTCAGGAACCAGTCCCATTGGATCTCAGCAGCATAGATAAGTAGGAGGAGGAAATTGTGAGGAGACCAAGTCCAGGGGAACTTATGTAATTATAGGGATGACTCTGAGAAGAGCAGTCAGGAGACCGGCTAAGAGTGCTAGATTTAGGCCAGCCTCACAATCAAAGGAGATCCAACATGAGAGTGAGACAAAAGGGTAGAAGTGGATGAATCTGTGAGTCACAAAAGGTAGCAGAATTACAGTTCTAGGTGACTGATCCATGGGAGGAGTGGTATCCAGACTGTGGCTGGAAGTATGGGAGGTGTTACCAAGTTATACTGACCAGAGTCCAGCAGAATTCCAGCCTAACAGGTTACAGTTCTTTGGAGATCTGGTTTGCCTTTTCTGTGTGGGCAAGACACCTATCAGCCACATATTCAAGGTCCATGTGAGAACCCAGAGTTCAGAATTCACAGTGAGCTCTGAGTCTTCACCCAAAACAGTCTGGAGAGGGTGAATCAGATGATGAGTGTAAGCTACAGTCCTAGAAAGGGTCCAGGGACAAGCCGGAAACCAGAGTTCAACACTCACATCCAAGGGCTTGTGGGGAATCCAGAACTGGAAATGAAAGACCAGAAAAAAGTGGTTCAAGGCTGAAGAACCAAAGGAACAGACTAGGAGACAGGAGAGGTGATGAGAACAAAGTGAATGCTTCTAAGAAAATTTCACAAAGGACGTTGCAGTGCTCCCAACTTGTTTTTATTAATGGGCTATTAAGTGTGATGTGGCAGTTGGTGGACATCAGGGAATAGAGGAAGCAAAGGCAGAGGCCATTGACACACAATGAGCAAACTGTGGGCTCTGGGAAAGGCAGCATTCAGTGGGTATGCAGGTTGTTTGGGCCCTTTCCTGAATACTGTTGGGGTGAGGTAGTGGCACTATTCACTGGACTTATAGTCATGTCCCAAGAATGGCAGGATCCTGTTCTGCCATCTGCCCTGTTCACTCCAATAGAAGAGAGAGGTGTAATGGGTATGAGCAGACTGCCTGGGCTCAAATGCTAGGTTCACTGTTAACTAGCTCTGTGACCTTGAACAAGTTATTTAATCCCTATTCCTTAATTTCCTCATCTGTAAAAAAGGAGAATGTTTTGGTACTACTGCATAGAATTATTATAATAATATCATTAATACACATTAAACACTCAGAACTGTCCCTAACAGATATTAAGCACTCACTTAATGTTAGCAGTAATTACTCTCTCAAGAGAGAAATACATAGGAACAGTTAGGAAATAGGAAACAAAGGGCCACTTTGCTTTTATCTTGCAAGTATCTAATAAGCCCAGTGCAGAGCACATGATTTGAGTTTAAAGTCTAAGGGATCTTTGCTACTCCCTAAAGCTTAAATCCAAATCTTGGATCTTAACAATGTCTGGCCTGGCTTATTATCAGAAGCTAGAGGAATGACCCCTGTGCTTGGGAATGTTTGAGAAAAGAGTCTACTTATTCACCAGCTGCAGCGAAGAGAGGACAGCAAAATGCGGAATGATGATGCCCCTAGTAAATGTGGCCCAATGAATGCCCCAGGCTGCTCCCCAGTCATATTAGTAGCATATTTCCCTACCTAGGTAGGGGTACTTTGGAAAGGGGGAGTGGGCTGGATACATAGGGAGTAGAGCTGGGTCTCTGTGGAGAGAGCCGTGGCAGGTATGTCCATGCCTATACATGGATATCCAGCCAATTATAATAAAGCTACTTCCAGAATCCACAGGCTGGTGGGTCTGAGCTTGTTTCAAAAAATTCTGCCTCCTGCTTTCAGGATTTGCTTAGGAACTGGCTGGAACAAGAAGCAACTCATCACGTGCATGGCTAAGTGGGTAATACGGCAATTGACTGAAACTTTACCCTTGACCATACTTGTATCATTTCTACTAAAAAGTGTACAAACTTGGGTGATACTTTACATAACAATGAGTTTATATTGATAACATTTTATTTCCATCTTTTAAAGAAGCTATTTTTTATTACTAGTTGGCTCAGTTAAAGCTGTTTAAGAGGTGTGAACAGTGGTGCCTTTCAGTGCAGGGTCCTGTAATGCTCTTTCAACAACTCCTCCCGAGCCTTCAGCACTGCTGCAGGCTGCTTTCACACTTACAGTTTCTTTTTTTTTTTTTTTTTAACATCTTTTTTGGAGTATAATTGCTTTACAATGTTGTGTTAGTTTCTGCTGTATAACAAAGTGAATCAGCTATACATATACATATATCCCCATACCTCCTACCTCTTGTGTCTCCTTCCCACCCTCCCTAACCCACCCCTCTAGGTGGTCACAAAGCACTGAGCTGATCTCCCCGTGCAATGGCAGCTGCTTCCCACTAGCTATCTATTTTACATTTGGTAGTGTATATATGTCAGTGCTACTCTCTCACTTCGTTCCAGCTTACCCTTCCCCCTCCCCGTGTCCTCAAGTCCATTCTCTATGTCTGTATCTTTATTCCTGTCCTGCCCCTAGGTTCATCAGAACCATTTTTTCTTTTTCTTTTTCTTTTTTTTTTCAGATTCCATATATATGTCACACTTATAGTTTCTGATGATACTGAAGGCAGCCCCCCATGCAGAAGTTATATAGAGATATGACATAACCTTGGTGTGCACCCTAATTTGAAATGATGAGAATACACAGAAGGAAATGTGTGAGCAGATATTAAGAATATTGTATACAATTAATATTTATGTACAGCATGAGATGGGGGCATCTACTGGAACGTAGTGGTTGCAGCTGGGAAGGGTTGTTACCTGTGAATCCCAGTTTCTCTTCATTTTTGGCATATTGGATTCTACAGATAAGATTTGTGGCAAGCCTCCTATAGTGAAATATTGCTGCTTAACCTATGAGAGCAGAAATTTTGTTTTCCCTTTCTCACTTCTCTCTCACCCCAGAATAGTCTCTTCTGCTTAGGTATAGACAAATTTCAAAGAAACACAGCATTTCTGGTCTGGAAGCAATCTCTTAGCTCATCATTCTTTTTTTTTTGATACATATTTCCCTTCTAGAATCATGTTTCTTTTTCTTAAAATACATCCTTTAGATATTCCTTGAGTGTACATCTGTTGTTGGTAAACTCCAACTTTGTTTGTCTAAAAATGTTTTTGTTTCATTTTCATTTTGGAAAGATCATTTTCCTGAGTATATATGTGTAGATGGTTATTTTTCCTCAGAATTTTGAAAATATTACTTAACTGTATTTGATTTTTGTATTGCCGTAAGGAATGTGATGTGTGAGTCCAATTGTTATTTCTTTGGAGATAATCTTTTTATTTTAATTTATTTTTTTAATTTATTTATTTTTGGCTGCATTGGGTCTTAATTGCTGTGTGCGGGCTTTCTCTAGTTGTGGCGAGCGGGGGCTACTCTCTTCATTGTGGTGCACGGGCTTCTCATTGTGGTGGCTTCTCTTGCGGAGCACAGGCTGTAGGCGCGCGGGCTTCAGTAGTTGTCGCATGAGGGCTCAGTAGTTGTGGCTCTCAGTTGTGGCAAGCGCAAGCTCAGTAGTTGTGGCGCAAGGGATTAGTTGGTCCGCAGCATGTGGGATCTTCCCAGACCAGGGGTCAAACCTGTGTCCCCTGCATTAGCAGGCAGATTCTTAACCACTGCACCACCAGGGAAGCCTCCTGGAGATAATCTTTTTTAAAAAACTGTTTTTGAGATTTTATTTATCTTTTTTATCCTATAATTTTATTTATAGATAGAGATTTCTTTTCTATTTCAGATTTATTGTGCTTTTTGACTCTGAAAATTTGTGATTTTTATCATTTCTGAAAAATTTTCATTATCTTTCAGATATTATTCTTCCCACTTTCTCTGGTCTTTTCTTCTGCAATTTTGATTAGATGTTTTCTAGACTTTCTCTTTCAACTGTCCATATTCTATTACATTTTCATCTTTTCCTCTAAATAGTAAGTGCTTCAGTATGTACTATGCAGTAAGCTATTTCCTTAGAGCTATTTTTCAGTTCACTAATTCTCCCTTTAACTCTGACCATTCTGTTATTCAGTCCATCCACTGATTTTTAATTTTAAGAGTTATGTGATTTTTTTATTCATAGACATAATTTGTTTGGTTTTTCTCAAAATGTGCTTATATTTTTTCTTAATATATTGTTCCTTGATTGTATTTTCAATTTCCTCTCTTATTTCTTTTCATGCCAATTGTTTATTCTTTTTCTGGCAACTCCTTCCTGAAGTCCATGGAAGCCTAAATCTCTTTCTTTGTAGTTTTGTCAAATCTTACACATTTCGATTTGTTTCTCAGAGTTTTGTAAATTTGGTTTCTCAACTCTTATTCATTTCAGTTACACCTGTATGAATTCTGCAAAGTCCGCTTTGAGGGTGATTCTTTACAGGAATAATTTGCTTTTGTTTCTGCCTGACACTTTGTCCATGACCATTGTAAGTTAATTTGGGGCTGAGGCTTCCTAAGTCATCTACATAGTATAGTAATCCATGTAAACACAGACCTGTGTTCACAAATTTGAGAATTTTTTCCTCACAAGAGCTTACATCCAGATTAACAAGTTTCTCCTCTTCCCAGCAGGCTAATGTTTTCTACCCACCCTTTCACTGAAGTTAAACTCCTTTTAAAGCTCTTGATTCTGTATAGGAGTCCTAATTTCAACTCTGTATCTTACATAGCCCCAGGGTTTGTCTCATGTCCTCATATGCAACCATTAAATCACACTGAGTCACAGGGACTAGCAAAGGCCCTGAGAGCAGCCCAAGCTTCAATATAAGTCTATTACTCTTGTTCCCATTCCTTCTTAGTTTTTGGCCCTTAAGGATTTCTCTTACTTTGTTGTAAACTTGTCCAAACCTTTAAACGTCTCTGTTATATTTTATCCCGTGTTTCTAAGTGTTTTGAAACAGGAGAGTTTTTCAAGATATTTATAATAGTTCTTAATAATTCCCTGATATGAGTTGCAAGGTTAACTTAGATCAATCTGTTCTTTATCATAACACAACTCTGATTTCAAATGTTTGTTAAATCAATATGTTTAAATAAATAAAATACAATAAAAGCAGAACTTCTCTGGCTATATAGCTGGGCAAGCTCAGAATTCTGCCTCTTTGGAGTTTTCCTTACTCTTCATGGCAGCATCCAAGATACCTGCTAGGACCTATAGGACTACACAGGTAGTGTAGGACTTCTCTCTTAGACTGAGTCCATGCCACAGAACGAAATGAGTTAAGACAATAAATTGAGGTAGCATCTCTCTATTGAGGCATTTGGCTTCCTATTTGTAAATACAAGTGGGGCTTATACCTAAACTTAAGGCTAATGTATTTATATGGTCCTAATAAGTTTAAGTGCAGGGTTACCTTGATTTCTATAGCTATGCTCATGAAAAATTTAATGTAAATCAAATCCTACATTCCCACTTACTTTCATTGTAATATCAGAGCTATGTTACCATGGGAAAATTAGTATGGCCCCAGGACCCAAAATCACCTTAAAGAATGCAGAAAATCTATTATAAGTACATATTAATTGGAAAAAAAACCAATTTTTTATAATAAAATATTATCTCTTAATAAAATATTAAGCACAAAAAATGGAACATTGTAAATTAGATTGTAAATGAGATATGGAAGAAAGAAGCTCCGTTTCATTAACCAAGCACTCCAGGCTTTAAAAAACTATATTTATTATATCCACAAACCCTATCACATGCAAAGACAGCTGAATTAAGCATGTCTTCTCTGATAGTTTCTGGTTCACACTTTTCCCAGGTATGTTAGAACAGTTGAAAATGTAATGGAGTAAAAAGCTGGTCATAGACACAGACAGGTTTAGATATCTGTAACCAAGATCCTCTGTCAGTGTGAAGCTCCCACACTTTCTCTTCTGGTCACAATTGCAGGTAATACCTTTTAGTGGCTGGTTTCAGAAGTCAGAGCCAGAAAGATTTGTGATCGGAAAGGTTGGAAAAGTGGGATTGGGTGGAAAGACCACATGACTCGGAGATTTGTTTGCTTCCTCAGCAGGACAGCAAGAGCAAAGGGAAAAACATGAAAGTGAGGCAGGAAAGAGGGAAGGGAGACAGAACAAAGAAAAACACAAGGCAGGATGCAAAAACCAAAGTGCCTTTACTGGAATGAGCAGAGTCAAATTTAGGAAGGGACACTTGTATGTGTCGGCTCCTCCAAACTCCTTCACCCAGTGGCCAGTATTCTCTATATTTTGTGACATGTCTTGTCTTCCTTACTCGACTAAATTTCTTAAGAGTGGAGCATAAATAATAATTGTTATATTTCTGAAACACTTTGTTTATAATGAGATTCTCTCTTACCTTATCTCACTTATTATTCAAATTAAGGAAGGCATTTGTTAAGATTATCTCCATTTTACAACTGAGGAAATTGAGTTTCAGGAAAGTTAAGAGATTTGCCCAGGATCGCATAGCTAGTAAATGATAAAGCCAGGAGTTGGAACAAAGTACTTTGACCAACCTTCCTGTGTTTGTCCTACCAAACCAGTACCCATGTCCAGTTCACTTCTGTATCATTTATCACATCTTGCATAGGACTTTACACAGAGCAGATGTTTATTTATTGAAGGAATAAATGTTTCTGGAGGGAAACAAACTTCCTATTGAGATGGCTTGCGGGAATCTTTTCAAGTGTTCATGTGAAATTATATCATGTCCAATTTGACTCTCCAGTTGTACTTCATCTCTTATGTTATATGTGGTTATCTGTATAGCCATGATTTTCCAAATGTCTCCAGACCTTTCTCCCACATGGGAGGGGCCCGTTAGAAGAATACAGCCTCTTTCTGTAATAGCTTACACTTCATGATCTCTTCTTCTGGACGCTGGAGTTGGCTTACACCATTGGGAGTGATGGTTAAACTGCTAGAACTAACATTTGTAAGCCATCCACCAGAGGCCAGGACAGTGCTTGGAGTTTTAGAATCTTCATATCATTTAATCCCCTCAAAATATGATCATGTGAGAAAGAATTATAATCTACAAGCCTCAGAGACATTGCCCAGATTAAGTAATTTTCCCAAGATGATTGTGCTAAGTGAGAAAGTACGGATGCAAACTGAGGGTGACCTCATTCAGCAAACATCTATGTCAAACCTACTCTCTTCTAGTAGGTTAAAATGCTAAAAACTGCCTCCAGGGAGGTTTAATTTAGCTGATGAGGCAGATAAGTGAAGAGATAGAGGATTGCAATGCTGTGTAGCAAGGGCTATGTGAGAACCAAGCCTGATGTGCTGTAGGAAGGGGTTTTGAGGAGTATCAAAAGAAGACTTCACGGATTACCATATGATCCAGCAATCCCACTACTGGGCATATACCCAGAGAAAACCATAATTCAAAAAGACACATGCACCCCAATGTTCATTGCAGCACTATTTACAATAGCCAGGTCATGGAAGCAACCTAAATGCCCATCGACAGACGAATGAATAAAGAAGATGTGGTATATATATGCAATGGAATATTACTCAGCCATAAAAAGGAACAAAATTGGGTCATTTATAGAGACGTGGATGGATCTGGAGACTGTCATACAGAGTGAAGTAAGTCAGAAAGAGAAAAGCAAATATCGTATATTAACGCATATGTGTGGAACCTAGAAAAATGGTACAGATGAACCGGTTTGCAGGGCAGAAAATGAGACACAGAAGTAGAGAACAAACGTATGGACACCAAGTGGGGAGAGCAGCGGGGGTGGGGGTGGTGTGCTGAATTGGGCGATTGGGATTGACATGTATACACTGATGTGTATAAAATTGATGACTAATAAGAACCTGCTGTATAAAAATAAAATAAAATAAAATTCAAAAATTAAAAAATAAAATAAAATAAAATTTTTAAAAAAGAAGCTTTTGAAAAGAAGATTATGTTGAACTAAGTCTCTGGGGACGTTTGGAAGTTAGTCATATACAAAAAAGAACAAAATACATTAAAGGCAGGGATTATAATATATATAATATACACAAGACAATATATATGAGAAAGGAAAATGAAATATCACAGGTCCTTGGACATGATAAATATTCCATAGTAGTTTCATAAAAAATGAACAAGAAGGACGTCCCTGGTGGCGCAGTGGTTAAGAATCCACCTGCCAGTGCAGGGGACATGGGTTCCATCCCTGGTCCAGGAAGATCCCACATGCCGCGGAGCAACTAAGCCCGTGCACCACAACTACTGAAGCCCATGCACCTAGAGCCCGTGCTCTGCAGCAAGAGAAGCCACCGCAGTGAGAAGCCCGCACACAGCAATGAAGAGTAGAGAAAGCCCGTGCACAGCAACAAAGACCCAACGCACCAAAAATTTAAAAATAAATGAATTAATTAAAAAAAAATAGAATGAACAAGTGAATAGATAGATGGTTGTTCTACTCAGAGAACTGTCAAGAGAGCCAGAACTTAAGAGGGTGCGTGGTTTAGTGGAGCTAAAGAAGTATGAATAAAATTGGGCATCAAGCTTAAGAGTTTGAATTTGGTCCTGAAGTTAATAGGAAACCATTGGAAAGTTTTGAGCAGGGGAGTGCTACAAGATTTAAGTTTGGGAAACACCACTCTTACAGCAAGCTATGTATAGGGTATAAGTGAAGAAGGCTCAAACTCTAAGCAGGGAGAAGAATTAGGAAGCTCCTGTAATAATAACACAAGAAGATGTTGCAAGAGGCTAGACTAAAGCAGTAATATTGGAAATGGATGGGATGGGACTAACTTGAGAAAAACTTAGGGACAAAGAGTCTATATATAGGTTTGGGGAATGATTGGATTTGAAGATGACCTGGTGGTGGTCTTCTCTTTTAATGAAGTTGAAGATAGAGTGGCAGATTTGGGGGAGGGGAGTGGATTGTTACACTTGGTGATGAACACATTGAATTTGAGACCCATGTGAAAACATCAGAGGACATCTAGATGAATATATCAGCCTGGAGCTCATGAGAGAAATCTACTCATGTTGATTTGGGAGTTATCAACCTATAGGTGGAATTTTAATCAAGAATTAGGATGAGATCACCAGGATATAGGAATGGAGATCCAAGGATACAGCTTCAAGGAACACTGAATATAAGATACAAGAAGAAGAAGAGCCCAAAATGAGCCTGAGAGGAATAATGCTGAGGAGGAGGAAAACTAGGAAGGAGGGAGGGAAAGGTGGTATGGACACCAAGCCAAAGAGCGGGTAGTTACTCCTCTTAAATGTCAGAGAGAAAACACTTGAAACAAGGACACAAAGTTGTTCTGTGGGTTTCACAACAAGGTGACTCTGGAAAGGAGGACATCGGGTTGGAGGCATAAACCCCAATGCAGAGGGTTGCAGGACAATGTGAAGAGTAGGCAGCAGCAAACAGTCTTTCAAGAAGCTTGTCTGTGGAGGAAGGAACTGACATAGGACAGTATCAGAAGGAAGATCAGATATATGTGTTATGAATATTTGCTCCCAGTCTGAGGCTTATTGGTTTATTAATCATGTCTTTTGATGAGCTGACGTTTTTAATTTAGATAGAGTCCAATTTATCTTTTTTTTCTTCCTTTGTGGTTAGTGTTCTCTGTGATCTCTCAATGAAATCTTTACCTAGCCCCAAGGTCATGATGATATTCTCCTATGTTTACTTCTAGAAGTTTTATAGTTTTAACTCTATGTTTAGATTTATGATCCATTGTCAATTAATTTTTGTGTATGGTGTGAGGTAGGAATTGAGGCTCTTTTTTTTTCCCAATGAATATGCAATGGTTCTAGCATCACTTTTGAAAATACTTTTTTTCCTCATTGAATTGCTTTGGTCCCTTGTCAAAATGTATTTGACTACATAAGTGTGGGTTTGTTTCTGCCCTCTATATCATAGTTCATTAATCTCTCTGCTTATCCATTTGTCAATACCCTATTCTCTTGATCAGCATGTCATCTTGGCTCCAATTATTCAGTTTTTAACTAAGCAGTTAGTTCAGTTGACTCACCATAATTATAGAGACATTTGCCATTGTTTTATTCTTTCATTTATTTGTTTTTTTGTTTATTTAATGCATATTTATGTATTGCCAGCCTTGTAACAGACACTGTGGTTGGTACTGGAAAACAGCAATTAATTAATTAAATGTAATTCTTGTCTTAAGGAACTACCATAGTGAGGGAGACACTTAAAAAAAATCATTATTATACAATGTACTAAAAGTAATCAGTCAAAAAATATTTATTGAGCACATACGTATTGAGCTTGGCAGTGTGGGTTACTGAGCTCATGTCACATTTCAGCTTTGCAAATGCAAGTGTGAGCTGCTCTTCCTAACCTCATGTCACCCACATCTTATCTTTTCCAAGCTACACATTCACTGCTAATTAGTTGGATCCTTCTCTTTTGAACATTTTCCTACCACAATAGTATGAATAGTAATACCTTATATTTGCACAGTGCTTTCAAGTTTTCAAAGTGGTTTTACATCCATTATCTTGTTTTTCTCTTTACATTTCTCCTGTAATTTAGGAAGAGCAAATAATGTTATTTTTATTTGACAGAGCCAAGTAGATCACAGAAGTGTTAAGTGATTTGCTCACCGTCACACAGCTAGGTTTACAAACCTTCCCCTTTCCACCACCTCAACTCCCTTTCTGCTTCTTTTCCCATTAATCTCTCTTTTCAGCATCTTACCAGTACATGCTGTACTGGGAAGGCTTCCAGTTTCAGGTACCACTCCTGGGCTCCAAGTTAAGCTGCCACAATGGTTCCTTATGTTGAAAGACTACAATAGGTTGTCAGTGTTATCTTCAAGTGCTGACGGAGATTTATGAATGGGAATGGAGAAAAGAATCATGATCATTTTCACTATTACAATTGCCTGCAGAAGATTCATAAAATTTCTGACACATTCTTCATCCTTTTTGCCAGGCATCAGCTGTCAAGGGAAGGTCACCCCTTCCCACCCAGCTTTGGAATGAAGTGCTAAATGTGTCAGAAAGCTCATGCCAGGTGCAATCTTCTGCCTTGTAAACAGTTTTCATTGATAATACGTTAAAGTTTGCTTTCTTTTCTTAAGCCTTCATAAAGGTGCTTGAAAACCAGCACTGTCACTGATAAGTGTCTCCCTTATTGTGGGACTTTTATGGATATGGGCTTGTTTTAAAAAGTTAAGTTGTATAAGTGGCTGGATATCTTGAGTCTTGTTTGACAATACGTTGACCAGGGTGTCAGGGCAATTGCTTTTACATGAGGAAATCTACACCAGAGTTCTGAATTTTCCTGAGCTCATTCCCTTCTTCCATCCCCTCTCCTTTCCACCTCCAATAGCTTACAAAAAAAAAAAAAACCCAAAAAAACCTTACCAAGCCTCTAAAGACATGGAAATGTTAAATGCATATTTTTTAAAAAAGGATTTTTAGGTCAGTTTATTTTTTTCAGTGTTAATGCAGAAAAGGGCCCCATTTTGCATCCCCGCTGGCAGTGTAGACAGAGTGAGGAGTGTGTAATTGGGATCACGGCAAGAAGTATGCTAGGGACTGAGAGAGTTTTACAAAATTAAACTATCAAGAGGATGGGAGGGAAAAAAGGAAGAATATTTCTTTGGGCAGAATACGGGATACAGTACATGCCCATTTTTCGACAGAAGATGAAAGGGATGCATTATCCTACCAAATCAGAAAACAAAAAATGCTGGCAAAAACAGAACATGAAATGATCAGTTTAGCTCTAGGTATTATTATTATTATTATTAAATCATATATTATCCAACCAAGCTTCAGGGTAGGAGAGTAAAGTCAAAGTTGGATCAGAATTTTGGACCAAGAGTACGTCTACAGCGCTTTCACACTCTCAATTTCTTAGTCACCCAAACTCATTATCTTGGGCTCCATTGATGGATAAGTCAAGAGAAGCAGAGGTTTACCTAAGGTTACACAGCTGGAGACTGTCCAAGCAAGAAACTAAGTCTTTTTGAGTAATTCCTCCTTTGCCTGATTCTTATCCAGTCTGTTACAGTACCCTGACAGTTTTTCTGCTTCTGTGCTTTCATTTCATCCCTGCTGTCTCCATGCTTACCAAGTCTCTCAGCACTTTACCTCTAAGGTTCTTCATTCTGACCTCCTCCTGTCTTACACGTACTGACCTCTGACCTTCAGAAACATGGCTCTCACCATGTTACACCCAGGCATGCCTGTTCTCCCTGGGCTGCCTTTTTCTCAATGCCAATCAAAATCCCTATAACCCATGTCCTTCTGTATTCATTTCCTAGGACTACCATAACAAATTACCACAAACTGGGTGGTTTGAGACAACAGAAATGTATTGTCTCACAGTTCTGGAGGTTAGAAGTCCAAAATCAAGGTGTCGTGGGGCCACACTCCCCCTGAATCTTTCCTTGACTCTTCCTTTTAGGGCTTTGCCAGCAATCTGTGCCATTCCTTGGCTTGCAGCTGCGTAATTCCAATTTCTGCCTTTGTCGTCCCATGGCACTCTCCCTGTGTGTCTCTGTCTTTACCTGGCCATCTTCTTATAAGGACACAAGTCAGGTTGAATTAGGGCCCACCCTTCTCCAGTAGGATCTCATCTTAACTAATTACATCTGCAATGGCTCTGTTTCCAAATAAGGTTAATGACCTTATTTCCAAATAAGGTCATATTCTTAGGTATCAGAAGTTAGACCTTCAATGTATCTTTTTTTTTTTTTGGTGTGTGTGTTTGGGGGGGAACTTTTCAACCTGTAACATCTTCTTAAAGTGGCCACATCCAACCTAGCTAGCTTTAAATCCCAAGCCTCCCAGCATGTAACCTCAGTCTGGTTCCACGTGTGCAATACAGACAAGTCAAGTGATAGCGCCACCGTCAAGGAAAAAAGGCTGAGTCCTGGGGAGAGTGTCTACCTGAGAGGGAAGTTTATTCAAGGCCTCCTAAGGCATAACAGCTGGAAGGTATTGTGGTCAAGGGGAGCATAAAGTTGCTGGAGAGGACTACATACTCTCTCTTGTGTAAGACTCACCATATTCATTCCCACTTCCAGAGCTTGACTTATTCTGTTTCTTTCCACCCCCAGATAATATCCATTCTGCTTAGCCTTCAAAATCCTATCCATTCCAGAAAATCATTTGCACAGTACACATTTTCTTGGAAGCTTCTGGACAACAATCCAATCTTTATTTTTAATTCTCCAGCCCTCATGGGACCTGCAGCTTGCATAGCTCAACTTTGCACCTAGCTATGTACTGCCCATTACTGTTTGCACCAGGTCTGACCATTCATTCTCTGTCCCCCAGAGGACTATGGTCTGGGATGAACCCTTGGAAAGCTGGGACTCTTTGGGTTAGATAAAGCTTAGGCACCATCTATTTCCTGATTTCTTAAACTATGCTGAGAGGTGCCATGCAGATGAGTGTGGTGAGAGAGGATGTCAGTGGAAGAGCTTCTAAGCCAGCCACCCCTGTTCAATTAGTCATCCTACTTTGATCTATTTTTTTTTTTTTTGGAAGAGCTATGTAAGACATTATTTGGATTTGAAAGAGTTCTCCAGCTAAAGAAAAGTTTGAAAACACAAATTTAATTTAGTTTCTTCATTTTACAGGCAGTTTACAGTTTAAACTGAGATGCGGACAGACTTAATGTCTCCTCCACCATGACACAGCTAGTCTGAGAACTAAACACCTTCTTTCTACTAGGAGTATACCTACTTCATCTGGTATAATTCTCTTAACAAACTTGGGGAACAGCTGTTATTATTTCTCTTTCAAAATGAACAAAATTTAATACAAAATAAAATTCACATGATTTGCTTGAGCTGTGCCAGTTAGCAGGGGTGGAGTTATATCCTAAAGCACCTGTTCATTCCACTGGACCACACTGTCTCAGAAGAATCAGGAACTCTTGGAGGTAAACCATGAAGATCATTTAGTTGCACCACTTTTATGATGTTTGTGGCAGACCTCTAATCATAAACTCATTAAAGGCTGGTTACCATCATGATGTGTGACACGTTAGGGATTCAGTGAAAATTGATTTAAATTATTGTGTCATTTGGTCATATTTTATATATGAAGTTTATATATTCAACTTTGTAATAAAAGTAGTATTCTGTTTCTCTATATCCTTAGTAAGCCTGAGATAGAATAGGTTCTTATTTAATGCATAGTCCTGCTGAAATTGTGCCATAATGAGGTATTTAATCTATTGGTTTCTTCTTTTTCTCATGTATTGTACTAAAAAACTTTAGTTTTCATTCATATTCCCTCTTTTTTGTGCCTCATGATTTCCAAACATGGCTGGCTTCTTCTAAAAGCACCACCATAAGTGGTCTTGGGAAAGTGTTTCAGTTCTTCTGTGGAAGCCCCTTTATAATCCAGAGAAGCTAAATTAGGCCACAATAACCTAAGGGTCTGCAATGGTCCTGTTTTTTCTGACCTCAGGCAAGAGACCTTCTCTGGTAACGAATAGGGATACCTAATCTCTCTTTCCCCCTGGACAGCATGATCCTGAACCCAAGATGCTATAGGAAGGTGGCATATAAGAAAGCTGAGGAAAGGATCTTTTAAGTTTCAAGTGGTTATTAAATATTTTACTTTTGCAAGCCTTTAAATTGCCATAGGTGCTGGCTGGTGTCTCTTTGTGTTAGTTATGAGTGATATAAAACTGTCTGGCCAATGAAAATTTAAAGGGATGCTTTCACTGTTGTCTGTGCTAGGTGATATTTCTTCTCAGCTCAGTAAGCATACAAGAATTTTTGAATTCTGATGCTGTGCTATGTGCTGCAGTGTTTGAATATAGGGAGAGGTAGAAATTTGTCTCCAAAGTAAGTATCCATTTAGAAAAAGGGAAAGGCTAGCATGAGCCCAGTGGCGTTGGATTGGAATTAGAAGTATCAGTATGAACTCATGGTTTTGTAACATATATACAAAATGATAGATAAAAAAATAATTATAGGGCTTCCCTGGTGGCACAGTGGTTGAGAATCTGCCTGCCAATGCAGGGGACACGGGTTCGAGCCCTGGTCTGGGAAGATCCCACATGCCACGGAGCAGCTAGGCCCGTGAGCCACAACTACTGAGCCTGCGCGTCTGGAGCCTGTGCTCCGCAAGAGAGGCCGCGATAGTGAGAGGCCCGCGCACCACGATGCAGAGTGGCCCCCGCTTGCCACAACTAGAGAAAGCCCTCGCACAGAAACGAAGACCCAACACAACTAAAAATAAATAAATTAATTAATTTTTTAAAAAAAATAATAATTATAGATGTGTGTACACATGGGTTAATAAACATATATGGATTTCCTATCTCTGTCCAGGAAGAGGGCCTATAGGAAATGGCACTCTAGCAGCCATGATCACACCTAGTACCCAGATTTTGGTTTCTAAATACCATTCTCCAATAAAAGGAACCTGGACTTCTTGGAGAAGTGGTTGATTCCAGGGCTGGGGCAGGGAAAACACAAGATGAGCCTGGAGTATCTGTGGTGCCACAAAGTAAGAAGGATGAGGGCATGCTGAAAAGGCAGGAAGCTCTCAATGGCCAAAGCCAGCACAATTTGAACAACAGAAAATAATGATAGGGCTTCCCTGGTGGCACAGTGGTTGAGAGTCTGCCTGCTAATGCAGGGGACACGGGTTCGAGCCCTGGTCTGGGAAGATCCCACATGCCGCAGAGCAGCTGGGCCTGTGAGCCACAGTTACTGAGCCTGCGCGTCTGGAGCCTGTGCTCCGCAACAAGAGAGGCCGCGATAGTGAGAGGCCCGCGCACCGTGATGAAGAGTGGCCCCCGCTTGCCACAACTAGAGAAAGCCCTCAGACAGAAACGAGGACCCAACACAGCCATAAATAAATAAATAAAATAAATTTAAAAAAAAATAATGATAGTATTGGATTAGAGCCCATACAATAAAGCAAATATTCATGAGTCTATGTTAATATAAATTAAAAATTGAATAAGTAAATACATGGGGAAGAAGGGACATTTTTTCCTTACAGAAGAAGTCCAATTCATCATTGTAAAAAGAATGTGCCAAATATGAAATCAACATTAGAACACCATAGTAATAATTGTTTTAGGCAAGATCCACCAATGGATGCTAGAATTAGTGAGAAGAAATAGGATATTTGCATAGTCTAAAAGTATCTCTCCCAAGATTCTTATTCATTCCAAAGGGAAAAATAGTAACTTTACAGTGGTGATATCTGCAAGCAGCATTTTTACTAAGTGACTAAGGTCAGCTTTGACATCATGTATCCCCTGGTACGATGCACTGTGATGTGCTTGCCAAGACAGCAAGACTTGACATATCTTGCCAAAATGTCTGACCTCAATCTAATCATGAGAGCTCATCAGACAAACCCAGATTGCAGGACAGTCTACAAACTAACTGACCAGTACTCTTTAAAAGCATCAAGGTCATGAAAGACAAGGAAAGTTTGAGGAACTGTCACAAGATTGAGGGAGGCTACGGAGGCATAACAACTAAATGCAACATGGGGTCCTGGGTTGGATTCTGAAACAGAAATAGTCTGTTAGAGGAAATACTGGTGAAATCCACACAGAGTCTGGAGTTAGTTAAAATTACTGTGCCAGTATTAATATCCTAGTTTCAGTCATTGTACAGTAGTTATTTAAAATGTTAACATTATAAAACTGGGTGAAGTGTATAGGAGAGCTACCTGTACTATTCTTGCAACTGTTCTGAAAATATATAATTATTTCAAAATAAAAAATGTAAATGGTACGTAAGCATCCAGCTAGGACATTTTCTTTCACAGTGAAATTTGATTAATTGCAATTCAACTAACTGGAACCTTAAAGTATGGAAATTTTTCTTCTCTTTATCTTCTGTAATTAGCAAAAAACCTAGCAAATAGGCTACCTAGGATTTATTCAGAAATTTCAAGGGAAAGCCTGGAGTTAGTGTAGCTCCAGTATAGTCTATAGTCCTGGATTCTGGGGTGAGCCCCACCTCACCTCCCTGTCTAGCCTCTTCCTCTCTGGGCAGCCTACTCTGCAGTTTCTAAGCCAGTTTCTGAACCCATCAGGCACTTCCACATCTGTACTTTATCCATGCTCTTTCCTCGACCAGGAACTGCTTTTTCCCTTCATCTATGCACTGGCTTTGGGATCAACCAGAGCTTGGTTCGATTTATGGATAGTCCTGTCAAAAATTTGTTATACAAGTCTAAGTGAGTTACTTAACTCTCTGAACCTTGGTTTCCTCATCAGTAAAACACAGGCACTAATCCTTGTTCTACATGGATTTTAAGGTGTTGAGCTCAGTGGCTGATCCCCATAGACACTCCGTAAAGGGTAGCCCTGCAGTTGGTATTAATGATGCAAGGTTCATCTATGCCATCTTTCCTGCGAACTCCTTAATTGATTAATTTATTTGTGTATCCATTAAACAAAGGTCTACTGCGATCTACCCCGTGCCAGGCACTGTGCTAGACCTTAGAAAGACAGCAGTCAGCAGTGCTGATGGACCCAGCTTACAAAGGCTAATGCAGGAGGCATGTATCAAACAAGTCCTTCCAAGTGAGAACAGTGCTGGGAGAGGGGAAATGTTGGTTTCTGAAACCTGCTCTAATCTCATTGATAAGAATCAGTTACTCTTTCCTCTGCTTTCAGACAGCAAGGACAGATTCTTGATATTCACCGATTTCCTCTGGTTAAGCAGGAGCAAGGGAAGGTAAAATTAAAATAGATTATTTAGGACTATTTAAGAAACTTAGACTTCTCCAGAAAAAGTTCATTTCAATAGCAAGTGCTGCTCTCATTCATCATGTCCTAATTATCTAAAAATTAACTTTAATTCCTTATCAGTACTACTCACTTCATCTATGCATTCAACTGAAATCTCTGAGGGCCCTAGCTTGGGCTGGATACTTTGTTGGACTTCAGCTTCAATGAGCTCCCTGTCCAATGGTTGACGTCAAGGTACATAAATATTATAATACGGTGTGATGAGTTAAAACCCAAAGGCGGGAGCATTAAATGCTGCCTCGGGGGAGAAGTCAGAGAAAGCCTAACCAAGGAGGTGATATTCACCTGGGTCTAAAGGAAAACAAGACTACTTTCTGTGAAAAGGACCAGGATGTCCTTTATCCTTCTGCAAAATGGTAGAGAATGTACCACAGAATAAAAAAAAATTCATTAAATAGTCAGTAGTGTGTTCCCAGACCAATAAGTTGTCGTTTTACTTCTGTCCCACTGGATTTTGTAGGCTAGGAGGCAAGGACCAGCTAGGGCTCTGAGAAGGCGCACACTGGATGTTGTTTGCAGACTGTCCTGAGTGCCAAATGTAGGCTAGGCCTCAGTATGTGTGTTCATCAAGTTTGCAGTCGTTCTGGGTGATTCTATTCTTTCTTCAAGTGTTAAGTTTCTTTTGATTAATATCTGCATATGAGTCACTCCCCAAGCTGTATTTTTTCATACTCATCATATCTCTTTCAGTCATTTCCAAACACCTCCCTGCCTCTCAAATGCTTCTCTGCTGTGGGTGTTTTTGCAGAGAACACATCCTGCCCAGAAGCCTCAGGCTCCCGTGTGTGCCACCAAATATATCAGCAGTCTATTCAGAATGAGCTTAGAAATTCCTGCCTGGAGGGCACCATCTAACCCCCAGGGATGGTTGCCAGAGGTTCTGTAAACTTTGTTTCTCGGAAGAGTCAGGCAGTGGGATGTGCCAGAAAGGGGTCATATATGCTGCACCTGGAATCTTCTTCAGAGTCTACTTTTTATTTTAATAGTATGCAGTGGGGATGCTACAGCTGGGGTTGTAGAAAGAGCTTTAACCTTGGAGTCAGGTGATTTGGATTAAACTCCAGTTCTATCTCTTGTGAGCCACTGTGAGTAAGCGTTAACCTCTCTAAATTTCAATATCCTTTTCTGTTAAATGGGCAGAATAAAAATTGATCATGCCCATCTTCTTGTGAAAGTCTGATGAGATAATGAACATGAAAGCTCTGTAAACTGCAAAGCACTGTAGAAATTTGAGCAAGGTATTAATTTCAATGATAACCCTAAATAATTCTGAATATAATGGAATGATTCTTTGATGACATTTTCAGATTTAAAAATTAATCACTGCCATTTTTCTAGACAGCTTATTATGATTATCATACATTACTGGAAGAAAGAAATTATCATTTATCTGAGCTTTTCTAGATATATAAATTTTTGCTCTGTATGGTTAGTTTGTCATATACTTCAAAACCCCACCAAACTGCAAAATGTTAACAAGAGATGATGCATTTATATCCCTCCTGCCTTTGAAGTTAGAGGAAGAAAAATACTGAGAACGCATATCCTGTGTTAAGAGCTCAGGCTGGGGGGCCAGGCACATGAAGTTTGGATCCCGGCTCATCTGGGTCACAGCTGTTTGACCTGGGCTTCAGCTCCTCATGGGAATAATGACACCTCCTTCATAGGTTAGAGTGGATATTAAATAAAATAATGCATGTGGAAAACTCTTGGTAAACTGTTCAATGCCTCAGATAAATTATAGTTACCATCATTAGGTGAGAGATCTTGTATTCTTTTTTAGATTGACACGAAACAGTCATATCTCTGGGTGGTGAGGTGTGTCTGACAGTGCTCTGTATCATAACGCATTAGAACATAATGGAAAAGACCATGAATTACAGTCACACTTCTTGAGTTCAACTCCTCTTACTAGCTCAGTGACCTAGGTCAAGTTATTTAACCTCTCTGTGCCACGGTTTCTCGTTTCTAAAATGGAAATGACAACTCCCTCAACTTCACAGGGGTGTTATGAAGAGAAAATGAGTAAGATAATGAATGAAGACTTGATGTCAAAGGTTAATTCTTTTTATTACTACATATTTTGTGTGCCCAGTATTTCAAAAGAGCCCCTTCTTTCGTGATCAGAGTGAAGACATGCCAAAGGAAACACTTATATACTGTTAATGGACAGCAGCCCCCCTGCCTCAGAAGCTGTTTTCCTTTGGCGGGTTTATTTATTTTATTTATTTATTTATTTTTCACACACACACACACACACACACGCACACACACACACACACACACACACACTGTATTTTATTTTTACAAGAGATAAATAGACTGACACCAAGCATTGTAAATGGATGACCACAACAAAAGCAACAATGATTGCAATTACCAAACACGAAACACACTCATACTATGTCATAATATTGACATTCAGTCCAGTAATCCTCCACTGTAACAGCTCCTTTACTTTGCAGTGAAAATTGATTTGTATATTCTTTGCCTCTGAGTCCTTGTGGGATTTTTTTTTTTTTAATAATTCAAACAGAAAGTCACAAAAATTATAATCATCCTGGCGGGTTTATTTATGCTGGTTTTCCATTTGGGAGGGCTTGCTTTTCCCCGTCTCTCCACCTGCATCATAACTGGCTGCAACATCCAAAGGCAAGATTGGCTTTTTCTTGGAAACCTGCTGTGATAGGACACATACTAAACTAGAAAGGCTTGTTTGTAGTTTGCTCATCATATTTTAGGCACCGTCGTTTGCACGATGGGACACTGGTCTGGGAGTTGCCAGCTTCTGGCTCCAGCTCTGCCACCAACTCACTGTGGCCTTGAGCAAGTCTTTCCAGCTCCCTAGCTCCCAGGGTCCTCCTGTGTGCACTAAAGGAGAGATTCTCTGTTTAAGGAAATGTTCCAATTGCCAAAATACTTCCTTTCTGCATTCTTCATGTTTAAATGTTATTTTTAATTTCTAAAACAAAGCAAAACAAAAGATGGTGGGCGTAGTTGATAGGTTATTTAGGGATTGTTTCTTTTGATGCCCATTTTGAGGCAGAATTCAAGGTGGCAATTCTCTCTTGCTATACATTTGTGCTTCTTAAACCCCAATTTGAAAGCCGCTGCACTAGATAAGAGGCTGGCATGAGTCCCTCAGGGGTGACTGATAACTGAGCCCCACCTCCCCAAGCCCACTGGAAGGAAGGACATTTGGGGCTCCACATTCATTAGGAAAGTCTAGATTCCCGAGTGCATTGCAGAATTATTATTTCCTGGGAACAAAGCGAACAAATACAAAATGTTTAATGAACAGTTATGAGAATAGATTGTTGCTTTCCATTTTCCTTTCTCTTTCCTCCTGGCACCATATCGTTCTTCACCTCCTACTGCAGTGATCTGTCTCCCCTTTCTCCCCTCTAACTGGAAGCACTTCCTTTGGGGCAGGGGTTATATCTTACTCCTCTCTATGTTCCTAGTGACTAGTACCTGACTCTGCACATTATAAACACTTAATAAACTTAGTTGAATGAATGTGTGATGGATGGATGATCACTAAGATCCTTCCACCTTGCACACTCTAATTCCTATACCAAAATATTGACTGATTTACTTTTTCCGTTACATCTGGCATGGTCTCTGGTCTTTGGGGACAGCATTAAAGTATAATTTATTAAATATTGACGCATGTCCTTTCTCTTTCCTTTTATTCCTTCCTTCAGTCTGTAACAGACACTGCGTAGGTATGACTGAACAAGACAGACATAGTCCTGCTGTGGATAGTAGGAAAGCAGAGTGCATGAGGTAGAGGGAAAATGCAAGCTTCCTAAGGTGGAAAACTCTGAAAGTCCAACTGGGATCTTTCTGTCGTCATTCCAAGGGTTAAAGTAAGCTATGTCATAGACTAGTCAAGTGCTTCTCCTGAGACCATCCCTACTTAAATTCATTTCTGCCAATCATAATGTCCTACTTGTGCGAGCTTGCTCGGGTATTACCTCTGTCTCAGTAACGTAATCTTCTACCCTCTCCTCCCCGTGCTGCCATCTTATTTTCATCCTCATAGATCACACTTCCCTCTCTATCTGACTCAGCATCATATTAACTCCTCACTGGCCACCTCCCTCATTTCTCTTTTTCTGTTTTTTAGTGTTGATATTTTCTGCTTGTGTAGCTGGCCTTTCCACCACTGGCCCCGTTAGCTAATGGGAGGCAACAGATTTTAGAGAAAGAGCCTGAGCTTTGAAGACATTCAGACTTGAATTTAAAGTCTAGCTTCACTAATTAACAGTTATGTGACCTCGGGTAAGTGTCAATAATTCCAAATGCCCAGAGAGGTCAAATAAAATGAGGAAACTGAGTTTCAGAAAAATGTCTCTTACTGTTTTCATTCAATCTTGATTGGCTATGTGCCTTTTATAATAATAGCACTTAGGATGTATTAAGTGCTTTTATAAATGCCTTGCACATATTCACTCATAAATTCCTCACAGTTTTCCTAAGAGATGAAATAATAATCCTTATTCTCATCTCTATTCCTACTTTATATAAGAGAACGCAGACACACAGGAAGTTGTGGTATGTGCCCAAGGTTGCAATAGCTCATGAGAGTCAGAAGCCTGATTTAAACAAGGGCATTTCACTCCACACCATGCACTCTGGCGCCTCCCTGTTCCCAATTATACTTCACTTTCTTACCTATAGAATGAGACTAATAATATACATTTCATTTTCATGAGAATTAAATAAGATAATGTATAGAAAATCCCTGATGCTCTCCTGCCATTTAGTGGATGGTAAACAAATGTCAGTTCTAACTCTCTCCTTTATTAAAAAAGAATACAGTCTGTGATTTTACATTTGTCTTCATTTTGTTATGATACACCCACTGTGTTCTACCTATTCTTCATTCCACATAGATATAAAAAATGTGTCATGCTTTTCCTTTTATGAATATTCTCTCTTCTCTGTTCACTCATCATTAAGTCTCCTAGCTGCCATCCCATAGCCTTTATTTAACAAAAAATGATTTGCATCAGTGTAAACATGTATGTAGTTCAAAAAGGCAAGTGGTACTAAAAGATTTATCCTGAAAATATCAGTACCCTGCCTACTCTGCCCCGCATTCAAGTGCTGCTCCTAAGAGGCAACTACTTTCAACTCTCTTAGTCTTTTTCCTAGAGTTTGCTTTTATATTTTTAAATAGTATGTATATGCTCTATATCTTGATTTTTTAATTTTATTGAAGAGTAACATTTTTATTGACATCTTAGGTAAGATGAGGGTTTAACAACTACCACCACCACTCCCAGTCACAAACACAACTGTCCCACACATCCTTGTATTTTAATTACATCACAGTTTTGAAAAACGTAATGTCCAATCTCTATATCATTATGAACACTGAGTTAAACATATGTAGATAGATAGATAGATAATGTGTATATGTCTAGCTTATACATCATGTATATATACATATATAATGTGTGTATATAGGTGTGTGTATGTGTATATATATCTCTCTCATAGCTTAACCAAGTAGTATTCTATGATTACATTTAGTTTCTCAATCACCTTTTTGTTTTCCCTGGAATTAATAACTGCCTTTAACTCTCTGTGTCTCATCACTAAATCATCTGACACGAGGGAGAGACCAAACTTTTAACAGAAGGAGCATCTACTCTACCTAACCCCTGGCTTCCAGTCCGGCACCTCACCTTTCCCTTCTCTGTGCCTCCTGTTCCCAGGTTTGGAGCTTCTCTGGTCCAGTGTTTTCACAGAAAAGACCTCTGGTTACTTTTGGGGTGGAAAAGCAATAGAGATTTGTCTGCACGAGTTCAGAGAGGGGTGAGGGATCCTTTAAATTAATGGTTCTCAACTGGCGGGAAATTTTGCACCTGAAGGGATATTTGGCAATGTCTGGAGACGTTTTTGGTTGTCACAACTGGAGAAGGGGGTGCTTCTGGCATCTAGTGAGTGGAGGCCAGGGATGCTGCTACACGTCCTATGATGGGAGACAGCCCCCAAACAAAGAATTCTCGTGCTCCAAATGTCAGTAGAGCCAAGGTTGAGAAACTCTGCTTTCGACAGGATTTCCAGCAGTCATCTTGTTTGAAGACCCTCTGCTGTCTCCAGAGGAACTTGCCATCTCTAATTCCTGAGCTTTTCAAAGGCCCTAAAGAATGAACCAACTGGCTTTTCACTCGTACCTCCCTGTGCAGACACTTATGTTCCAATGATCCCTCATCTACAAGTTTTCCACCTTCCAAAATACTTTTTAGCATTTCTGGTCCTCTCTTGTCTCCCATCCCATTTTCCTTGTCCTCATAGGCGCAAACCTGTTTTATTCCTTACCTGTCTTTTCAGTTGAGTTTTGAGAGAGAGCCGAAATAAATGGGTGTGTTCAATCTGTCATGTTTAACTGGGAGTTTACAGCTTTCCTAAAACTCTTAAAGAACTATTTTCCCACTTTCTTTTTACAGTCCTATGACATGAACTACAGGTTGTTCCTATGTTTTTTATATTGGGTCGACCAAAAAGTTCATTCGGGTTTTTCCACATCTTATGGAAAAAAACCCGAATGAACTTTTTGGCCAACCCAATACAAAGATTCTGGGAGTGAATTGTCATATAAGGATGGACAAGGGGTATTTTGTCCTCTGTAAATGTGTTTGCGTTATGAATAAAAACAGAAGTCAGAGGGCATGAAACATTAGAAAGCTTAGGCTCAAGTGGTGTAAGGGCTCTGAGTGATCATCTAGACCAGTGTTTTCTACCTTCAATCATATCACTTGACCATTCCAGCCATATCCATTTACCTCTTGTACAAATAATAGTACTCAATAAGCATACTTTTAAAACTTAAAATTCAACTTATTTTCAAAGAGAACGTTGTATTACTGCTATCAGTGGAATAGCAGGATCACTTGCCATAATTAGAAGGTGACCTTAAAATCAAATACCATTGGTGGGAGCGGTAGTGGTGGAGACAGCATTTCAGTTCTAGCCAGATACTGCTGCCTGCCAAAGGCTCCGAGCCTGAGGCCCACTCTTTTTAAAAGGAAAGTCAGTAAGGGATTAGAAGGGTGTTAAAGACATACCAGTACCAAACTGAGGCTTTCTCTATGATGATACAATGTGAGAAAAGACTGAATGAATGTTGAAAAGGGAATTAATGTTTTTGCTATGTGGTTCAACGTGATCATATGTTCCCAAATCCCAGATCAGCAGCGTTAGGCGTCAGCTCCATTGGGTAGCTCTAGCCTAGTCCAAACCTGCTCTTTATTCTTCAGATGGTGAGTTGAAGGATGAGGGGGAAATACCCTTCACAGCATCCCCAGCTGGGTAACAGCAGTGTGGGTGCCCAGTTCCTGGTCTCCAGGCCCTAGTCTGCGCTTTCTCTCCTGTACACATCCAGCGTCCCACCAAAGTACAGGCGCCAATAAGGAAGTGTTGAAAGAACTGAGTAACAAAATGCAAAGTCAAAAGCAGTGAGACCTGTTTCTCTTCCCCCTTTTCCTGTCAAACATGCAGCAATACATAAGGATTGTTAAATTGACGCGCACGTGTCATGGAAGCCTGCTGGGTTCCCTCTTCCTTTGGACCATTTTTCGGTTAAGGATTGTTTTCCTTTTGAAAATATGTTCTAGCTACTTTTTCACAACATTATCCACACTCTACAGAAAGGAAGCTTATTAAAAGTTAAAAAGGAGCACAGAAAATAGCACTTAAGTTGGAGCCGAACAAAAGAATGCATATGGTGGGAAAACTGAGAATCGTGCCTTTATTAATTAACAGTATTACAGGTTCCATTTTCATATACATTTTTAACCCGACAGATTTAGAAATAGATATTGAGCAGTCATGATCCTGAAAATATAAATCATATTTTGACTTGGAGTTTCAAAAAAAATAAAGAGAGGAAAGCTTATATCAGGCTAATTAATTCCATTCACCATATCTACAATAGAGATTCTCACAAAGAAACAAAACCAAGGAAACAACGTAATTCCCCCAAATTCCTGGGCTCTTTTATTTCTCCAGTCTTTATTTCTAGATGCATTTCAAAGGCAACTTTCACTTCTACAATTAGGCTAATTTTTGCTAATCAGGATGCCCCGAAATATGGGGTGCTGGGGAGTCTAACAATTATTGAACACCTTTTTGTGTAATGCAAGTGGGTATTTTTTTAATGAGGTGGAATTCATCCAAAAATGTTACTCCCTACGTATTTTAAACATCTCTTGTTTTATTTGTTAGTGACATCAACCATAATAGATGAAGTGTTGGCATGTTAGTCATAACACATATGCCTCCCCGGGTCCTTTTTCATCCTAACACATGGAGCCCTCCCTGGCCAGGAAAGCAGAGCTGTGCTGCTCTTTGCACAGAAGTGGCCCCTTACTGAGGAAGGTGGTCATTTGACCTGAGACAGGCCTCTCAGTCAGTGGTCACCACCAGTGACCTGTTTTGAAGGGCTTTGTCCAACTGGGCTGAAAATAATGAGCTAATTCAACCAGGCTATCTCCTTCCTCAAATTGGCATTCATAATACAGAGCTACAACAGACACACAGCGATGGAAATGCTTTGCAAGAGAAGTCATTTGGGCCATGAGAGAGGAGTGGAGAGATCCATGGGCCTGATTCTGATCAGGTTTCTACTTCCAGGCTAATCTGCTTATATTTTTGTAATCACTCCCCTTTCAGGGTAGTCCAAGGGAATTCTGTTTCCTCACTGATAGAAGTAGGTATTAGCAGGCCCATTTTGTAGGTGAGGACACTGAGGCTATGAGGTAGGCTATAAAAATCACTCATATAATTCAAATTCAGGCCTGCCTTTGTCCCAACCCAGTGCTCTATTCACCATGCCTTGCTGCTTTCCCAGATTCACCATCTGAGACCCCTTATCCCAGGATCACACAAGTCCAGAAACATTCACAAATAGGGAGAAGAGACCTCAGTCAGTCCTATCTTCAAAATGCCTCCTCGTCCTTTTCTCTCTCCCTCTCTCTCTCTTTTTTTCTCTAACTCCCTCAGTTCTGACTTGGCCCCCTTATCTTGCACTTGAAACAGGTGCTCTTGAACCTAACTAGACTTTTATTTCCAACTTCTGCCCTCAGCCAAGCCCTCTCCACACATCAGCCAGAGTGATTTTCTCAAAACATCTGTTGATGTTCAAATGATGCTCTGCTTCAAGATGGTGGATTGAGTGAAGCCCCTCACCCTCCCCTCTTCATAAATCCCATCAGTCTTGGGAAGCATAGAATGAAGCACACTTTTCCAAGTGTTGAGAACAGGAAGGGGAGAGATATATCCATAGCAGAGATTTTTATAAATTTATGGAGGACTGACTATAAGGGGGATGGAGTCATGTTAACTGATAAACCAGGGAGAAGGGAGACCCAAGTCAGAAAGGCTGCAGGAAGGTGGAGGCTGCTCCCAGAGCAGCTCTGGGACAGGAGGCAGCAGACAGAATTCCTACTGAGGACAGAGGCCTAGAGGGGAAGCAGGTCCTAACAAGTCTGTGTTGAGTGCTGTCTTGGGTCCGATGCTCAACATGTTTCTTCATTTGTAAATATGGTAGGATGACCAAGGACCACCAGACAGCTGAGGCAATCCAATAGCAAGAAGGTGGACATCCACAACCAATCACCCAGGAGGTACAGAGAATTTTCAGGAAGAGAAGCAAGCTTTTAATAAATTCTTATTAGTATCCTCAGAGAGACTTAAGAATGTATTTTCCCTATAAAGCACAAAACAGGCCATTATGGAAAGAAGCAGTCAAAGAACAAGAAAAAATTCATGGAAAGAAAAGATATATATTTGCTTGCCAACAAATTCATTTAAAGAGCTACTAGAAAACATGGAGGAGTTTTTCTAAACATGGAGCAAAAAATACAAATACAGAAAAAGAGGAGGTGAACAAATATGAGACACAGAAAATCAATCAAGAAGGACCAACATCCATCAAAAGAAAGAATGTTTAGAATGCCCAAAGACAAAGCAGAAATAAAGAAAGAAAATATAATCTTGGAAATAAAAATGATATTAATATTAAAAACTCAATAGATGAGGTAAACTTTAGATTGGACACAGTTTAAGGAAAAACTAATGAAAGAGAAAAATGAAAAGTACTAAGCAGATGAAAAAGATGTTCAGCTTCACTAGTTATCAGGGATTTGCAAATTGAAACAGTGGATTCTATTTCACATCTCTTTGGTTGGCAAAATTTTCAAAAAGTCTTAAAATGCTAAGTGTGGATAAAGATGTGAATAGAAATGGGAAATCTCATATACTGCTGAAGAGTACAAATTGGCACCACCCCATAATTAAATATTTAGCAGGATCTAGTAAAGACGAAGATGCATATACCCAACAAACTAGCAATTTCACTACTTAGCATCCTAGAGGGAATTTCACACATGTGCACAAGGAGATATTTATAAGAAGGCCTATTGCAGCATTGTTTGTGATAACAAAAAATTGAAAACAACTTTAATACACATCAACATAAGGGATAAATTTAGATATAGCCATACTGTTGAATACTTTAAAATACCTAAAAAAGAATGAATTATAATTATCCATGTATCAACATGAATAAATTTCAAAAACTCTATTGAAATGTGCAATATATAAATTTGGAAAAAATGTGCAAACCAGTTCTACATATTGTTTAAGACATGTATGTATGTGTAGTAAAACTATAAAATTATGAAAGGGAATGAAAAACACCAAATTCACAATGACAGTAAACTCTGGGGAGGAAGGGAGGAGAATAGTGTTAGAGAATGTTACCCAGGAAACTTCAGTATCTATAGTTTAAAAAGATATTGTGGGAAATTTCAAACATACACAGAAGTAGAAAAAATAGTAAAACATACCCCCCTGTACCTAACACCCAGCTTCAATAATTATCAAATAATTATCAAACACTTTGCAAATCTTATTTCATCCATTTGCCCTTCACACATATCTACTTATTTTTCTGGAATTTGTAAAGAAAATATCAGACATCATGCTTTTTTTACCCATAAATATTTTAGTAAGCACTTGTAGCAAATGAGAACATTTTAAAAACTTAATTACTATACTATTCTCATATTTATCAAAATTATCAGTAACTTCTATAGTAAGATGAATAGTGGTCCCCCTAAAGATATCCATAGCTTAATCCCTGGAATATGTGAATATGTTACTTTACATGGTGAAAGGGACTTTCCAGGTGTGTGAAGTTAAGCCTCTAGCAATGGGGAGAGCATCCTCAGTTATCCAGGTTAGTTCAATGTAGTCATAAGGGCAATTAAAAGAGGGAGGCAGAAGTGTCAGAGTAGGTGATATGAGGAGGGAAGCAGAGTGAGCTTTGAAGATTCTGCACTCCTGGCTGTGAAGGTAGAGGAAGGGGATGTGAGCCACGTAATGCAGGTGGCCTCTTGAAGCTGGAAAAACCAAGGAAACAGATTCTTTTCCTAGAGCCTCCAAAAGGGATGCAGACCTACCGAACCCATGATTTTAGCCCAGTGAAAGCCATTTCAGACTTCTAATTTCCAGAGATGTAAGGTAATAAATTTGTGTTGTTTTCAGCCACTAAGTTTGTGATAATTTACTGCAGCAGAAAGAGGAAACTAATGCAATTTCTTAATATCATCTAGTGGACAGTCAATAGTTAAATTTCCCCATTGTCTCAGAAATATCTCATTACAGTATTTGTGCTGGTACATCAATAGAAGAACTAATTTAGGGGACTTCCCTGGTGGCGCAGTGGTTAAGAATCCGCCTGCCAATGCAAGGGACACGAGTTTGAGCCCTGGTCTGGGAAGATCCCACATGCTGCGGAGCACCTGGGCACTTGAGCCACAATTACTGAGCCTGCGCTCTAGAGCCCGCGAGCCACAACTACTGAGCCCACGTGCCTAGAGCCCGTGCTCCGCAACAAGAAAAGCCACCAGAATGAGAAGCCCACACACCGCAGTAAAGAGTGGTCCCTGCTCGCCGCAACTAGAGAAAGCCCACATGCAGTAGCAAAGACCCGATGCAGCCAAACATAAATAAGTAAAATAAATACATTTAAAAAAATAGAAGAACTAATTTAGGAATCAGAGGCCGGCCAGGATTTGTTATCGTGTGACTTTGGGCAATTCATTTGCCCTCAGTGTTGTTTCTGGTTTGTTTTTTAATGTGTGTAATGGGAAGTTTTTAATCAGCATCCCTATCACAGGGACTAAATTACCAAATGTAAACATACTTTAAAAAGTTTAAAATGCTGTGTACTATCAGGTGATTGGCTCATAATCCCAATTAGCCAAATAATATTTATTGAGCAACTATTATGTGCGGGATGCTTCCAAGCAGAGGCAGGACACCCGTATGAAAAAACCTGATTCCTGACCACAGGAGGTTTACCGTCTGGTTGTGAAAAGCATCCTAATGTCAGTGGAGGCCGTATGAAATAGTGGGCACCCCAAGATGTGAAAGTCAAACAGACCTATGTCCAAACCCAGTCCTATTCCCAGCTTGGCCACGTACTCTTGGAAAAGTTGCTTAAGCTCTGAGGGCTCTTGTGTCCTTCAGAGAGTTGATAGGGTGATTCAAGGAGTTAAGCCCTGTAAAGCTTTGGGTAGGTGAAAAGTGCTCCAGGCGAGCTGGTTTCCCTTCCAGGTGTTCTAGCAGCAAGATTAGCATTACTCAGCCTAGATTCATGACTCAGCAGGATGAAACTATCTAAAGGATGTGCAAGCCTGAGGTGTTGGCAGCTCAGAGAAGGTGAGACCATTGTCAGGTGGAAGCCCAGAAAATCAGTGGCTTAAAGAAGATTGTAGGATTTGACCCAAGCCTTGCCAGGTGTGGATCATGTGGACAGGGAGAAAGTGGGGAGGGCTTCCGTTCCAGCCGGGAGAGGACAGGGATGGGGAGGCAAGCTCACATTAGGAGTCAGACAGCAAGGAGATGGGGTCAATGGCAGAGGAGATTTACAAAGGGCAATAGCAGAAGAAAAGATGGGGATGGAAGCTCACAGCCAGATTACAGGAAGTGCTTTATCAACTCATCCTTCATTTACCAAGTAAGTCGTAGCATCTACAACGTGCCAGTCATTATGAACCCTTCTCTTTCCCCCTGCTACTGCTGCTTCAAAGAACCTTGAACCCTGATTTGTCTTGCCTTTTGGAATTCTATAGCTTAAAAAATAAATAAACATAGTACAAGCAAAATTCATAAATCCCAGGCAATGGCATCGTGACAGAGAGCAGAGCACATTGAGGCCACTGCCAGAAGCCAATTCCTGCTCTGAACCTTCCATTAATCCCCACAGTTTCCATTTAATTTGGAGGCCTGTACAGAATGTCCCACACAGAATTGCTTGCTGTCTTATTCACCTTCATCTCTGAGTTCCTGTTTGACCCTTACATCAGCATATATTACCCAGCCCCATACCCTTCATGGCTTTTTATTTGAGGGGAGTGACTCCGAGTGAAGCCATTCCTGGGTCATGGGCCCAAAAGAAGCTGAGTGAGCAGACATATGGAAGGGGAGTTGTTTCAGTGTGAAGTGCTTGTTTCTGTCCTCCTTTCTGGCTGTAGGTTAGGAGGCTGGATAGGAAACAGTGCTGTTGGTTAGGGTTGAGAATAGCAAACAGAAACCCCCTGTGTATTTAAGACAGAAAGGCATTTAATATAGAAGAAGGACTTATCAGATCACGGGGAGGGCTGGAGAGAGAGCTCTAGGTTGACCCTGCTCCCAAATAGCTCCCAGAGCACTGCAGAACTGACCCACCAAGGGAGCCACCTTCTGTGCCCCAATCAGGAGGCTGTCCCTGGAGCTGAGGACACTCCAGGGTAACCAAGATGCTGGGATAGAAAGTCACTGCTACAGACACCATCCAATTCTGTAACTGACTCCCAGCTCCACCCCTCACCAGTTTGTATGCTGGGTAACATACATAATTCTCTGAGCCTCCATTTCCTCTTCTGGGAGATGGATGTAAAAATCCAACCCAGATGGTGGTGGTAAATAGGAAAAGGGATAGGGTAGTGGAGGAATCTACCCCCACTGATCTGAACTCAATGAATTTCCATCCCCTCCTCTTCCTTCTATGGCTGCTGAACGCCTCAGAGAAAAAACACGTCCGTATGGGAGTGAAATTTTAAGTTTCTGGCTACTGACTGAGGGAGGAGCATCTGGGACAATATCAAAGAGCAAGTGAGAGAAGTTTTAACGCTGTGTTAAAAGTCCACAAGAAAGTCGTCAATGTATTCAATTTAGTTTAAAAACAAAACTTTAATTTGCATGCATTGTGGAGATAAAATCGCCAGGTGGACAATGGCCTTTTCCACTGTCCAGGAGAGAAGGATGGCTTCATATGGACACTGCTTTATCATTCTTTGCCCCTTATCAGCTCCATCCCTTTTCTCAGCTGTAGAGAAGAGCTTCTCCAATGGAGCCCCAAGGAGCCAGCCCTGGGGCTGTGGTTGCCAGCAGTGTCCACGTCTCTATTACGATGTCTGCCTGCTCGTTTCTTGCCAGAATGAGTCATGGCCCCATCATAATCTTCATGAGTATCTCTTCAAACACAGTCTCCTCACTCCTGCTGGTGATCAATCTTTTTAATTCTCTTAACATTTCCTGGGAACTTACACAAGGCCAAACACTGGGCTGCCTCTGGAGGAAGTGAAGTAGGATCACTCTCAGACTAGAGAGGGTGGCAGGCATGTTAACAAAAACTATAATTCAGTGTAATGAGTGTATAAAGAGGATCAAGGTTGGGGGTGGTGTAGAGGAGAAGAGCCCTGGCTCTGCCAGGGGAAGTTGGCAGTGCTTTCCAGAAGGGCCTTACCTTCGTCACTCTCTCAGCAGCATCCCACAGTCCACCACTGCATCCTCCCTGGACCCTCCCCGCTTGGTTTAGGGGGACACTGCTTCCCCCTTGCTTACTCCCCCTTCCTCATCAGTCTCCTTTGCCATCTCTTCCTCTTCAAATGCAGCTCTAAATGTTGAGCCTACCCAGGGCTTCTACTGAATCCAATTTCTTCTTTCCCTAAAGTTTGTCACCATGTGACTGAATTCATTCCCATGGGTTTAAATGCCCACTTTCTGCTAATACACCCAACACCTCTTTTCTGAACTCATACATCCAACTGCCCACTTAGCATCTCCCCTTGAAGATCTTAAGAACATCTGGAAATTATGTCCAAAACAGAACTCTTGATCCCATGTCCCCGACCCAGGTTCCTCCATCTCAGTAGTAGTACAGTCATCCACCCTGCCCTTTGTCCTCCTAAATGCCACCTTTCATTCCTCCCGTATGCAACCCATTAGCTTGCTGGTGTTCAAACTCCAAGCTTTAGCTCTAATCTCTAAGTTTAGGCCGTCATTTCCGGCCTTGACTACTGTTAGCCTGCCTCCGCTTCCGTCCCTTCCAATTCATTTGCACAGAGCAATAAACATGATCTGCTAATAATGAGAACTACAGCACATCAATCATCTGCTTAAACCTTCTAATGGCTTCGCATTGCATTTAGGGTAAAATCCCAATTCCTTCCCTCCCATGTAAGGCCCTGTATGATCTGGCCCATATCTACGTCCCTAGACTCATCTCCTGCCATGAAACTAGATGTGTCAGAGAAGTTGCTTCAAACCCAGCTCCGGGAACACAGTAGTGCTGACAGGACCAGGACCAGTGAGCCAAAAGAGGCTTGAGGTCAGGATGGGGTGGGGGGACATGGCTACCTGAGCAATCTCAGGTTCCTGACCCCCGGTAGTGGTATCATCAGCACACCCAGATCAGACAGACTCAGTGGACCCCAAAGCAGGATCCCCAGTGACCAAGCAGGCCATGTGTGCTTTCACGGGAGGCCAAAGCAGACCCAAAGGACAGGCACACTGCCTCCTGTGCTCTGGTACCGTGGAAGGAGGAGATGGGGGAGTCTGCTTGAAAGTTGAGAAAAGTACAGATAGGAAGTTTAAACTTTGAATTGATTGAACATTTATCAAAAGAGAAACTATTTTAAGTCATAGTCACTTAAGTGGAAATGCTTCTTTTCTTTTTTCTTTTTAACTCCATCACTTGGAATGGAGCTCCAGAACAAGGTGAAGACAATTACAGTAAGTTTTAAAAGTTCTTTATTTTGAACACATCTTATTTGTGACCCATTACAGATATAAATGTAACTATAGATGTGGACATAAATTGGAAATAAGTTAACCTAAATGTTAATAATAGTCATTCCTGGGATGTGAGAGCAAATATTTTAACTTTTTAATATTTTTCTCCTTTCCAATTTTTCTGCAATGAGCATATGTGACTCAGAATCAGAATAGCACAGTTACTGTTTTTTTGAGAGTTCAAGCATCTCTTCATCTGTGAAGACATTCCTGATTCCAAAGGCAACACCTAAGAGCTCCTTCCCTGTCCTCCAATAATTATCTGGCTTTCTCACCAGGTTGTGAGCTCTTCAGAACAGGGGCAGTGTCTCGTCATCTATATATTCTCAGTGCCAGCCCAAGACACACAGCCATTGGACATTGAATAAGCATTTCTTAAATAAAAGATTAAGAATCCACCATGAGAGATTCTTCCTTTTGGCTTTAGACATTGCATTTTTAGGATACTTTTGTTCAATTGCTAATGTCTAATAGGATAATAAACCCTTTGTCAGCAATTAACATTTAATAAAGAATAACCGAACAGGGCTTAGAAAAGCAAGGCAGCAGACCATAAATTGGGCTTGTCAAGGAAGAAGCTGAGGGACTTCCCTGGTGGCGCAGTGGTTAAGAATCTGCCTGCCAATGCAGGGGACATGGGTTCAAGCCCTGGTCTGGGAAGATCCCATGTGCTGCAGAGCAACTAAGCCCGTGCGCCACAACTACTGAGCCCGCATGCCACAATTACTGCAGCCCGCGCGCCTAGAGCCGGTGCTCCACAACAAGGGAAGCCATGGCAATGAGAAGCCCGTGTACCGCAACAAAGCGTAGCCCCGACTTGCTGCCAACTAGAAAAAGCCCACGCGCAGCAACGAAGACCCAGCGCAGGCCAAAATAAATAAAGAAAAAGAGGAAGCTGAGACAGGGTCAGGGGCCAGTACAGCCCGTGAAATGATGTAACGTGGAGGGAGGCAGGACCAGGGCTGGCGACGTGAGTGAGGCACTGACCTTGGGCACAGAATTTCAGAGGGCTCAAAAAACTAAGTGATCAAGATAAATCATATTTCAGTGCAATATTTTTAAAATCAAAATTTATGCAAAAAAATCCACAATAAGCAAAAATCAAAATTGTTCAATAAAAATAAGCTCAGTATCACTAATTTTCCTTTTTGCCTCAGGCTACAATGTGGTCAGTACAGTGCTGCTACTGATCTTGTCTTGACTTAAAAGTTTGGTATTTTGTTCATCCTGGAATTTTTTTTAAATTAAGTTTAATTTTTTAAAATAATACATGGAAATATTTATCTTGATGATGGAGTTTTTGCCGTCACCTTAAATTTTGCCCCAGGGTGAGTGCCTCCCCTCCTCCTAGTACCAACCCTGGGTGATTGCCAGCTATGTGGGATGGGGGGCGTGGGGGGGTATTTGAAGTCCACACTCTGGGGCAGGAGAAGGGATCTATCTCCCTGGCCTAACACCAAGTGTCTTAGTCTATTGGAGCTGCCATAACAAAATACCACAGACTGGGGGGCTTAAACAACAGAACTTTATTTCTTGCAATTCTTGAGTCTAGAAGCCTGAGATCCAGGTACCAGCATCGTCAAGTTCTTGGTGAGGGCCCTCTTCCTGTCTCACAGACAGCCACCTTCTCCCTGTGTCCCTTATGGTGTAGACAGAGGGAGAAAGCACTCTGGTGTATCTTCTTATTAAGATACTAATCCCATCGAGGGGTGCTACCCTCATGACCTCATCTAACCCTAATTATGTTCCAAAGGCCCCATCTCCAAATACCATCCCATTAAGGGCTAGGACTTCAACATATGAATTTTGGAGGAGCATAATCAGTCTGTAACACCAAGGGTGAGCATTGCTTTTGACAACAGTGCCCGAAACAACAGCGGGGATATTAATAATATTAATAATGTCTTAGAGCATGTCCCAGCTTCACTTACACTGTCTCATCTAATCATCACGGGAAGTCTGTGAGGAAGGATGAGCAGGCATGGTTGGCCTGTCTACAGGATGAGGGGACCTGATGAAGGCAAGTGGTACGTGACTAGCAGGGTGTTGTTTGAACTCAGGGCTCCTGGTTCCAAAGCGATGCTCTTTCCACCACTAGAGCGCTCTCTCTCCCTCTCGCTCGACCGGTGAAGGACATTTACTTATCAGGTACTTTAACCTCTGTTATCTCCTTTACGGTTCTAACCACTCTGTGAAGTAGGCAGGACAGGGATTCTCATCACTGTTTTACAGTTGAGGACACTGAGTCCAAAAAGACATTGCGTTGGCTCAAACCATAGAACACCTAAGTGGGAGAGTCAGGTTTCAACCCAGGTTCTGTGAGCACACCTCCCCCCTAGCAGAGACACCCAGGTCCCCACCCCGTTCCATTGTGAGGGGTGAGGGGGTCCTGCCTGCTTGCTGGGCCTGGGCTGCTGTGATGACAGGAGACCTTGCAAACCTGCTAAGTGAGAGGGTGTCTTCCTGCCAAGGCACCATGGGGCAGCATTTGGCTTCTTGGCATGATGGAATGTGCTGGCATGCTGGCAAGCTGTTCACATCCAGCGTCAGCCTTTTCTGGAGGCCCTCTGATGTTCACAGCCCTCCTGTGGATGAGGGCAGTTCCCAGGCTAACAATATGCAGATGGTCCTCAGGACAGGCTGTGGGGAGCCAGGCTCAGGTCCCTCATTTCACCTGCACTGATCAATTGGTAGCATGAGGGGCTTTCAGAGTCTCCCATATACCATGTTTTCCTCAAAACAGGAGATGTGCCCAGAGTCCCTCCAGGAACTGTAAAAATGCTAGCATGTGGTAAATGGACCACACATCTTAAAATTCAAGTATGGCGACAGGAGCAAAATACTGGGGAGAGAAAGTTGATCCCAGCCAAAGACATGTAATCAAAGAGGAGCCAGATGAAATCCCTTGAGGAAGAATTCAAGGGGTGTCTCATACAGAACTCAGCCCTTTGAAACCCAGGGAATCAATCACTAAAGGCTTTCATCTGCTTAGTGGAGCAATGATGAGTCTTTAGAAAGAAGGATGTCAGGTAAATGCGTTTGTGGCTCCGAATAAAGAATTAATGCACACCAAAAGTTCCAGCGGCCACAATATTAACTATAATATGAATGACTGAGAACAACAGTATCAGAGGCTGGCAATGTGTTGGAAGCTGCCAATGGGACGAGCATCCAAGGAAAGTTTTTTGTTTTTTTTTAAATTAATTAATTTATTTATTTATATATATTTTTTGGCTGTGTTGGGTCTTCGTTTCTGTGCGAGGGCTTTCTCTAGTTGCGGCAAGCGGGGGCCACTCTTCATCGCGGTGCGCAGGCCTCTCACTATCGCGGCCTCTCTTGTTGCGGAGCACAAGCTCCGGACACGCAGGCTCAGTAGTCGTGGCTTATGGGCCCAGTTGCCCCGCGGCATGTGGGATCTTCCCAGACCAGGGCTCGAACCCATGTCCCCTGCATTGGCAGGCAGATTCTCAACCACCGCGCCACCAGGGAAGCCCCAAGGAAAGTTTTATCTTCCTTAGACAGCATCTATCCTGTGGGAGTCTAGAGCAGACCACATTAAATAAGAAAACACCAGTTATTTGCCTTTTCCTCTTCTCCTTTTCATTCCTTCTCTTCCTCTTCTCTTTCCTTCTCCTTTACATGTTTTCCATCTGTGTCATATTCTTTCTCCTTTTTCCTCTTACTTCCTCTTTCTCTTCCTTTGTCTCTCTCTTCCATCTTCTTTCTAGCTTTCTCTCTCACCAGTTATTCCTTTTTCCACTTCCCCTTTCTCTACCCTTTGCAGCTAGATTTTTTGCTCCTAAGTTCCTTTGGCTATGTGATCTGGGGCCACCTGGAAACTGAGAAGTCCCCCTGGAAATGAAAAGATTATACAAGAGGCTTGTTGGCACAGGAAAGGAGAGCATGTGTATTGCTTTTAAGTTTTCGAAACTGGAATGTTATACAGCCATTAAAAATGATGGCCCTGAAAACAGCTTATCTGCTACATGGAAATGAAAAATTCAGGATGCAAAATTGTATGTGCAGCATGATTACAATTGTGTTTAAAATCCAGCCTAAATCTATGCAGAGGGAAAGCCTGGAAGGAAATACACCAAAAGGTTGACAGCCATCTTTTTCAAGTAGGGAGACTTTAGGTGATTGTTCTCCATTTTTTACTCCTTTCCAAGTTTTATTTAGTAAGCACACATTGCCTTTCTAGTGACAAAATAAGCAGTAGGATGGTCTTGCCGGGAACTTGCTATCAGGGCACTACCACTTTGCAGCTTGAGGTCACACCTTGTAATGGGCAGGGCTTGATGCCAGCTGAGTGAGAAACAGCTACTTATGAAATTTCTTACCAGTCCCCACACAATGCATGGTTCATGGAACCCTACTTGCTTTTCAACTTCGAGACAGGAAATTCATTTTTATTGAGTCCCCCAATGAGGGAGCCGGCATTATATTGGAAGCTTCACATACCTTATCATTGCAGCCCTAAGAGAGAGGGGCTATTATCATCCCCCTTCTACAGAGGCAGAAACTGAGACTTGGTAAATGATTCATTCACCATCACACAGAAACTCAGTCATAAAATAAACTTTAACTCAGTTTGGTCTGAATTCTCCATTACCCCAAGTGATCTCCAAGGAGTTCAAGCTTCTGAAAGAACCAAAGGTGGGGAAAAGCTCCTGAGGATAGTGAAAAATTATAGAAACCAGACAAGTTTGGGTTGGGAAAGGAACTAGCTTATTGTACGGAGGTGAATTCCCTGAGTACTGCATGATATTGGTTATCACTACTGGCTTCTGAGAATGTCTTTTCCCTTGACATCTTAGTTCAAAATGTTTCTATATGGAAGCAAACTATTAACTAGGGACCCTAAGAGTTCCACATTCAGTGCACATTACCATGCACTGCAAAAAGTAGATTTTTAAAATAATTTTTCGGTCTATATCATTAATTATTTTTACTTACTACTAAGACAACTTTATAATATATCATGAGGAAAATAAAGATATAATATGACCATTCAATCACATTAACTGTTCACATTTTTCATTGGTGTCTATAACTTTTTATACCTGTGTGTATGTGTTTATACAGTTGCAATCATACTTTTACACAATTTTTGTCTCCGTTTTGTCCCTAACATTTGATATATGCTTTTCCATTTCCTATACTTTGTTATTATAATTTTCAGTATGTACCTGGTGTTCCTGAAATGAATATGCCACAGTTATCTTAATTCCCTATCATTGGGCATTTTGTTGTTTTAATCATTACAAATAATGCTGTTATAAATATGTTTTATATATCACTTTTTTTTTCATGTGAATTATTACCTTAGGACAAATTCCCAAGACTTAGATTACTGGTACAAAATATGTAAAAATAGTAATGATTCTAAATATGTGCTGCTGAATTATAATCCAAAAAGGATAGACCAATATATAGTACCCAGATCTTAGTAAGTACTTAATAAATGTTTAATGAATACATGAATAAATGTCATCAGCGACATATGTAAATCTTCTTTTGAATATATAAACTGTTTAAGCGAAAGAGACATGTCCTTAATTTATTAAATGCATGTATTCTAGTCACATTGGATGAAACCAGAACTTCTGAGAACCAAATGTTCTTTTCTCATTTATTTTAGTTGTTCTAACCAAAGATTTCCAATAAGGGAAGGTTCTTCAGGAGACTGATTTGGAGACTTTTGCTAGGGAAAGGGTGGAAATGGGCCCCTTCACTGTGACCACTGGGAGCCTGGGTCTGGGTTGGAAGCCCTTGGGATTTCCAGGCTCCCTCAACCCGCCAGGTTTTCCCATGTCCACGTTGGCTTCCCAGGTCTGTGCGTATTTCCCCCATCCCTCAGGATCTCTTGAGTTTAAAGCTCCAGTGTTACCAGTTCTCCTCTCCTGATTCCAGACTTGAGCAGAGTCTTGGACAGTAGATCCACCACAAACAACCCAAATGAAGACACTGGAAATGAAGAAATGCACCAACTAGAACTCAGAATGTAAGCCTCAAAACCAATGTGTAAATTTGAGGGAAGTAAGAGGGAATCTTTCAAGAAAATACTCATTATACTCCCCACAGGACTAGAAAGCCAACAAGAGCACAGAGAAGACACCAGTAATGGTGGAATCGCCCTAAAGGCAGCAGAATCATCAGATACTAGCTCATTTGACAGATAATAGGAAAAATAATAACTACAAATGGGAGCTTGCAGGAACAGCAAAAGATAGCACTAAACTTGTAAATATGATAATAGAACCAAAGGTATCCATGGACACCTTTTCATCAGGGTAAAGAATTAGCTCTAGAAGCCTATGCATATCCAACCCAAATCCCACAAAATGTACAAACATTTGATATAATGCAAGAGAACAAGAGACCTGGGCAAAAGAATGTGGGGTTACAGCCAATGGACAAAAGAAAACCAGGCCCAACAGGGCCAGTGGTGGAGAATGTAAAACAGGAGGGTGGGGGTGAGTCCAAGCAAAATGAATGGTATTTATGTGAAGAGTGTGTTTCTCAACTGCTGTCCTTAAAGATAGACCATCAGAAGGTGACCGGTCAGAATTGAAACTGAAGGACAAAGACAAGCTCTCCTAAGTGATCATATGCAAAAAATAAGAATTATGTCACACTTCGCCCATCCACATTTGGCCCAGAGCAAAGGCCCTTGGAGGGACATCCACCCAGAGCTAAGAGAAATAAAGCTAGTTCACATACAGCTTCTTGCCAAGATTATTGTTCTCCTCGTAAGCACAAAGAGAATGTTCCAAGACCCACCCACAGGATGTGAAATGATTTGTCAACAAAGCTCCACAGATACAACGATCACTTTAGGAAGTAATGTAGCTTTAAAGCTCAGCAGAGTACAACATATTTTTTCTTAAAAGATATTTCCTAGTAATTAATATTCATTTTACCAAACTTTGCTGTCTCATGTGTGATGTTCTCTAGCCTAAGTGCTTCTTGCGTTTGATGCTCTGGTTAATACACAATGAAGTGTTGTCCCTTCTTTTTCAACAAGTCTTGTAAGGTCAAAGCTTTGAACTTCATAAGATGAATTTATTTAAAATGATGCATTCTTGTGACTCTAGGAACAGTACTTAACACACTGCTCTGCGAATTTTGCGCGTTTTATAAGTGTTGGTAATGATAAAAAGGCCTGTGTCAAAACCAGGGAAAAATGTTTTCAAAGGGGTTGTATCATCATGCTCACTGAGCTTGGATTTTTTTTAATTAATATTTATTTTTATCAAAGTAATACATGCACATAGTTTAAAAGTCAAATAGTTCTAAAAGCCTTATAGCAATTTCTAAGTAATTCCTTGCCCCACCACTTCACACTTTTTCCAATGTCCCTCTGTAGAGGCAACTATTTTGGTTTTTGGGGTGTTTCTTCTGGCATTTAAGCATACACATTTCTAAATAATATACATATATTGCTCTCTTTGGATTAATGAATTTTAAGTATTTTTTTCTGTCTATTATGATAGATGAGGATTTAGCTCCTTCTTTTCTGCTTCTCCTTCCCCATTATATTTGGATAAATCAATATTCAGTTATTTCTTATGCACATGTTTCTAGCTTTGTATTGTAGAGTACTACTCGATATTTGCTTTCTTCCTTGCCCTTTGTCTTTTCTGAAGTGGATTGACGTGTGTGTGTGCGTGTGATTGTGTGCATTTTCATGTTACTAGTCATCTTTGTATATGTTGTTAATTTCCCCCACATTTTCCCAAAGCTTTTCAGTACAATTTTCTACACAGTCAGCCACATCAAGAAATTTTAAATTTTCACTTTTTTCTTGGGTATATCCATCTGGAATACCTTTATCCTCCTCCTATCTCAGCCGAGTGCTGTCCAGACCAGTGGAACAGTGTCATGCTAGAAATTTCCTTTGGTTTTTCTCCTGAGTTGGATTTCCTGCCTTCGAATTTTTCATGATGCTTTAGAAATCTAAAGTTATTCTGATTCTTCTTTTTATGTACCTGTCCATTCTCATTGTCAGCTTGTAGGAACTTTTCTTCGAGCCAAACACCCTGAAATGTCACAAAAGTGTCCATTGATGAGAGCCCAGTTCCTCCCACAGTACCCTCAAGGGACCCTTTTAATCTGGAGATTCATGTCCTTCAATTATAAGAAATATTCTTGAATCATATTATTGATTATTTCCCTTCCTACATTTATTCTGTTCTATCTAGAACAACTGTTTTTTGAATGTTGAAACAAGTTAGTTGATTCTTTAACTTTTAAAAATCTTTTCAAAAATACTTTCATTGAGACTTTTTCATTTCTGCTATCATATATTTGATTTCCATAAGTGTGCCTTGTGTGTGTGTGGGTGGGGGGGAGGCGGTGTTTGTTCTAACTGTTCCTTTTACACAGCATTCTGTTCTAGTTTTGTGGATGTACTATCTTTTCTTATTTCTGAGGATAATGATGATTGATGATATATTTGTTGTTCTATTCTCCTTGTATAACCTGCCACCTCTGATTTGCATTGTTCTGTTTGTTTTGGCCTCCATCTTCTGTGTTAGAGGCTGTCCTCATGTGTTAGGTGATTCTTCTTTTTTCATGATAATAGGAAATAATGTAGTTGATTAAATTTGAGACCCGCAGTAGCATTTTGTGGGCGAGCTCTTTAGGGGAACCTCTCATGTGATTATTTTTTGGTCTCTTCCCTTGGTCTTGTCACATACTCCAGGGAGTACTGTTCCAGCACCCTGCTGGGAGGGCAAAATCTGGCTGCCAGCATTCTAAGCTGAACCACAGAAGAGGGTTGGAAGTTCTCAGCATTGGGTATGTTATTAACCACTCAATGCCATCCACTACGCTTGTCTACTCCATGTCCAAAGACCTTTTTAAAAATCTTATCCAGAGAGTAAAGCTCCAAACTTTTCATGAAATGGGAAACAGATAGTTACCCAGGAATGAGGATTAGGGAAGGGAATCTCCTTCAAAAAAAAGTGCCTTTGACAATCATTTGATTTGATCTTTCCACCTCTTCTCTCCTAGTTCCAGAACTTCTGGTGCTGACAGTTCCCGAGCCTTTTAAAGATTCTACAGTACAACTTTGGTTGGTTGTCAGATTTCCTCACTTCATCTTACAGTTTTATCACAGCTGCTAGGTGCATTATCACTCATCTGCCTGCTTTTCCACCTTCAAACATTTGAATTGTTGTTGCCTCTCCTGTTTTCCCTTCCTCTTAGGTTTATATCTTTTAAACCAACTACTTGCCTTGTTTTAGTGTATTTTAGGAGTGAGCTGTATTACCGTAGGTGTTCAGGTATTGCTGTATTTGATTTGAGCCATATAAAGCTGCCATTTTTTATAGGTTAAAAAATGGTTTGAAACTGGCAATTTCATATGATTCAACCCTATGTATGCCTCTTTTTCCACATCACTTTAAAGTTCTCTCTTTTTTTTTTTTTTTTTTAAGTTTGGTAACTTTTTAATTTTTTTTTTTGGCTGCGCCTCAAGGCTTACGAGATCTTAGTTCCCCGACCAGGGATCAAGCCCATGCCCCAGCAGTGAAAGTGCCAAGTCCTAACCACTGGACCACCAGGGAATTCCCAAGGTTGGTAACTTTTTTCTTTTTTTGAATTTTATTTATTTTTTATACAGCAGGTTCTTATTAGTCATCCATTTTATAAACATCAGTGTATACATGTCAATCCCAATCTCCCAATTCATCACACCACCACCCCAACCCCCTGCTGCTTTCTCCCCTTGGTGTCCATACATTTGTTCTCTACATCTGTGTCTCAATTTCTGCCCTGCAAACTGGTTCATCTGTACCATTTTTCTAGGTTCCACATATATGCGTTAATATACGATATTTGTTTTTCTCTTTCTGACTTACTTCACTCTGTATGACAGTCTCTAGATTCATCCACGTCTCTACAAATGGCCCACTCTCGTTCCTTTTTATGGCTGAACGTGGTACATTGTACATATGTACCACATATGGTACATTGTATATATGTACCACATCTTCCTCATCTATTTGTCTGTCAATGGGCATATAGGTTGCTTCCATGACCTGGCTATTGTAAATAGTGCTGCAATGAACATTGGGGTACATGTGTCTTTTTGAATTATGGTTTTCTCGTATATATGTTCTTAAGTTGTGCTTCACATGAAAGCATGAGATCACCCTGTAAAATCAACCTGAGTATTTTTGACTGCATGATACCTGCCCACATTTTTACTCCCCGCATTAATTGCTCCTTTTCCCAGCAAAAGGATTTCTGTGTGCCTTGCCAGGGTAAATACACCAAGCTTTGGTGTATTGAAATGAGTAATGGTGTTGACATTAAAGGTGCAATTCTTACCTTCAGTATTTACTCTCTGTATAATATTAGGGATTCCCTGATCCTTAGTGTTTTCCTTAATAAATCCTTCTGTCTTTGGTGTTAGACAGCACTGATTTTACAAATTTATTAGCTGAGTGACCTTGGAGAGTCTTCCTTTCTAAATCAGAGTGATAGCATGATGGGAGGACTAGATGTGACCATGAAAGTAAAGGTCTTAGCATTGGTATCTGGCATGCAATAAAGGTCTCAATGTTAATATTATCATTATCAATTGTTAGCAGTATTAACAGCAATAATACATACACAACAGGTATTAAGTTACAAGGATCGAATACATGTTCATTTCCTCTCTCACCATCACTGCTCTATAGATGTGAGTCAGATAAGACAACATACGGAAAATTTCTATGTAAATCCTATCTATAGTTTGCCATGTATTGCAGACCACTGATCAATATTTTTCTTTGGATTGGTTAACCCAAAGGAAGCTGCAGAATGTTTAAAGTAACTGCTTACTGCACCTGCCGATCAGACAAATGTACTTTCTGTTGCTTTTGTACCTTTCTGAAGTAGCTCCCCAAGCCACTGGGATCCAGACCAGCAGAAGTGACAAGTTAGGTGCAAACCAGTCTCTTCTAGACCCAAATGTATTTTATTTTTCAAAACTGAAATTGGTGTCAAAGAATAATCCTTTCCCCTAAAGCTTTTAAGAAATGTAATAATTAAGGAAAGAATAAATGTTAGGCTTTCTTTTCCAAATGTGGTCTTCCCTGCGTATTTTTCAGATGTCAGTAGATGAGACTAACCAAAGCATTGTTGGTCAATGTGGCTCTTAGTTACACTACTGTGAAACCTACTGTGATCTTGTACAACTTTGTGAGATGTAAGCATATGAAGAACCTGTAGATGGATCAAAGGATGGAAAAAACTTCCCAGGTTATCTTCCCATTGGTTTGAGACTATTTCTATGAGAAAGTCTACAACAAGAGTGTAAGTCTTTTGTCAAATGGATAAAGTAGAGTCCAATAGGAAAAAGTCTTTAAAAGAGCTGTATTGTGATGTACTATTGCTAGTAACTTGTTAGGAAGAAATGTCTTATAGATTAAGAGAATTATTCAAACCATCCAATAGTCTGTTTTTAGAATTAACAGAACACCACGGTTATAGAACAATCAAAGTGGAGGAGCAAACTAACTGTTATTGAACACTAATTCTCCTTCTTAGCTCCCTGGGGAAGGAAAAGTGGGGATTATTATCTATTAAATGAATGAGTAAACAGAGGCTCAGGGAGATTAAGTAATCTACTCAAGAACTCCCAGCATTTTATGTCGAAGTGGAACTGGAACCCAGGACTGTTCAGTTCTAAAGTGTTAGCTTTATATTCTCTAACCTGACATATGAGATAACTAAGACTTAAAAAGGGGAAGTGATGCACTTGAGGTTTCCCTGCTAGTTAGTAGTTAAATCAGAACCAGAACTTTGGTTTCTTGACTCTTAGTTCAGTTCACCATCCTCTACTTTATATTGTCTTTTTCACAAGTCACAAGTCACCCCGTAGACTGTCATTGTATAGATAATTTTGCCAAGTTCATAAGTGAGAATGGATTTGTCCTGGTCTCAGGTTCTAACACAAGGTTAGTAGAGAGAATGGAGATGAGTCCTGCCCTGGGAGAGTTCTTAGATAGCCAGGAGCTTAGTCAGCAGAGATTCTTTGTCGTTTCTTGGCTTGGTCAGATAGTGGCTGTTGAGATTCATCATTTTGTTACTTCTCAGATGTCTGTGAAGTAACTGAGAACTAACAAGGCCCCCTTTCCAACTGTGATATTGAGACATAATCATGAGAACCTACAATGTTTGCTTGACTTTGCGTAGAGAAAGCTCATTTGTCTAAAGGAATAATCCCTTTGAGCATGATGATTCAGGCTGTCATTCTCTAAGTCCACTCTAGTTGTTACAGATTCCACAGGCTTGGCCATGGCAGAAGGACTTTAAATGAAACCTCTGAAAATGTTTTAAGGGACATCTTGATAGCTAATTGCTGTACTTAATGCTAGGGTGTTGGAAATTTTTCTTTTAAGTAATGGGATGTTTTTCATGCAGTGAAAGAATTGCCTTACTAATGAGCTCCATGTTAAAACATACTGAATACCAACTCTATATGTGTATGTATAAATGACAAGAAAAATTATCATCAGGAAAGTTATTATTAACTTTCTAGAATATTCTAAGGGCAAAGAATGAATTACAGAAAATATTCAATAGATCCATGGAGATTGCTAGCAAATAGGAAGAACATGCAATGAAATTAAGCCTGTTTTAATTTTCACTTCAATTTTAACCTTATTTACTGAATTGTTAAAGTGTCAAATATAACATATGTGTTTGTACGTATAATCTGTGTAAAAATTAACTGGAATGCAGGTAGTTTGGTGAATTCTGATCTCATGGTGGAAAGATTTCAGCTTTGAAACCAGAAAGACATAGGTTGAAATTCATGATTTGCCACTTAATGGTTGTGTTATCCTTAGTGACTAGATGTAAGCATTTTGAGCTGTCTATGGAATCAGGGTAATAATGCCTACCCATGATTAAGCATCTAAGAGCCTGGAGCTCTTAGAAGAGTGCCTAACACATTGTACAGATTGTGTTATTGCCTCCAATTCGTCACCCTTTCCTGAATTCACATTGCTTGCTATGTATCTTTACAATGCTCTCCTGCTGTGAGCAGGGCATACTCGCTTGCCTCTTGTCTTGGGTGTGGTCCTGTGATATGCTCTGGCCCATAAAATGAGGCAGACTGTGACATGTGACAGTTCCCAGCTGAGGCCTTAGAGGCCTTGTGTCTTTCTGCTTTGCTGTTGCTCCTCTTCCATCACTGTGAGAGCATGCTGGACTAATCTGCTAGTTTCAGGAGGAGGATAAGAGACATATGGAGTGGAATTGCCCTAACTAAGCTGCCCAAGCCTAGAGCAGAAGCCCCACCACTCCCCTGCCACAGCCAACCCATATACACATTGAGTAAGTCCAAGCAGAATGAACAGAGCCACTTAGGTAAGCCCAGCCTACATTAGCCAACCCTCAGAAGCATTAGCTATAGTGATAAATGTTGTACATTTATAAAATCAATTGTTTTAAACCACTGAGTATTGAGGTGGTTTGTTACACAGCAGTCGCTAATTGATATACTCCTAATAGGTACCTAATAAGATCTTTTTCTTTTCTTTTTTTTATAAATTTATTTATTTATTTATTTGTTTTTCACTGTGTTGGGTCTTCGTTGCTGCGTGCAGGCTTTCTCTGGTTGCAGCGAGCGGGGGCTACTCTTTGTTGTGGTGCACAGGCTTCTCATTGCAGTGGCTTCTCTCATTGTGGAGCATGGGCTCTAGGTACACGGGCTTCAGTAGTTGCAGCACGTGGGCTCAGTGCGGCACGCGGGCCCTAGAGTGTGTGGGCTTCCGTAGTTGTGGCATGTGGGCTTAGTAGTTGTGGCTCACGGGCTCTAGAGCACAGGCTCAGTAGTTGTGGCGCACGGGCTTAGTTGCTCCGCGGCATGTGGGATCTTCCTGGATCAGGGATCGAGCCCATGTGCCCTGCGTTGGCAGGCGGATTCTTAACCACTGGACCACCAGGGAAGTCCAAAATCTTTTTCTAATGAAATCCAGAGTTTAAAAACCACAACACATGAATCTTTCAATGACATACCTGTTTGTACCAATTTGGCCCCCTTAACAAACTCTGTACATGCACAACTGAGGCTACAGACACCCTACAGATTCCTTCCAGAAGCTCAAAGTTTGTCTCCAGTGTCCTCCTTCTCTGTCAAGGTATCCTCAGATTCCATTACTTAGTGCCTGGATTCTTTCTCTTGGCCCAGCTATGCTGACTTTCATCTTGGTCCTTTTAACAGCTTGAGTTTTTATTTTGATTGAGGCTGGACACTCTCACATAATATTCAGCTTTATGCCAGCAGCTCACAGGGCTTGTCCCACCACATCCCCATACTCAGCCCAAGCTCTGAGACATGATTTCTGACTTTCCTTTTGTCTAGGAAGAAAAACTGAGCAAGAATTACCCAGGATGATAATGGCTTAAGTAGCACTCTGATTGTAACTTTTGTTGGAATCTCTTGGCTAAACAATTCTAATTGTAGCGTGAGGGCAAAACAAGAAATTTTACAGAGTCCTGTCAAAATCCTCCTCTCAGATAAGTGAGAGCCCAGGACACTTTAATCCCAGAAGTCCATACTGGGCAGAGGGTAAAATGAGACCAATCTTCAGGTTTATAGAGAATAGAAATAAAGAAGGTCCAAGAGACAACAGCAATGAACGAAACTCAAATCAAAAGCCAACTAGACAGTTCAACCAAAATATCAATACAAAGGACTTAGGCCAAGAGGCGTAATCCAGGAGTGAGGTGATAGCTAGGAATCCCACTCCATGTTAGAGTGAGAAGATTTCCACTAGAGAAGGAAATGGGTCCTGGAGAAGATCCCTGAACTCTACGTAGAGCTCCTGAGAACTCAGCTATGGCCAGGGAAAAAAACTCCCCATGTCACATGACAATTCCAGCTGTACCTTCAGTGAACTAACTATACATCAACTAATCATTACTGTCAGAAGACTTCTAGTGGTTCTTGGGCTTTGTATATAATACACATTCAAAATACACATTCACATTTTAACATTCAAAAAGCGAATCTCACCCAACCACGTTTCTCCCAATTACTCCCAATCATTCCACAGGAGAAGAGAGGAACAGAACAGCTGCCCTTACTCACCATACCCTGGGGACAGCTCAGCTTTCTCAGTTCCCAAGGATTCCATGGGTACAGGGAGATGTCATTGACAGTGGAGAGAACTGCTGTCTATATATGAAGAAAATTGTTCATATCTGCCCACGGGCCATATGTAGTCATAGAATTTTAACACAGAAGTGTGTGTGGTGGGGGAGAAAGAAAACTAGATGACCAACAAGGGATCAATCTTCCAATAGGTTGAATTAGTAGAGATCTAGGTATGGATGTATTTCACATGTCTAGTAAATCCTGTAGCCTTCTAAAATACCTTACATCTCTGTCTGACATTGTATCATTAGAGATTCATTTACTGGGTTAAAAGAGTACCTTAAATATTTCTCCAAGAGTACTCCATTATAATAAAGTGGTCCTTGGGAGAGGTGAGAATCCACTAGTCATCTAAACTTTAGTGGCAATTAGCTTAATAGAATGAGGTTGGGATAGGCAGGCCGACTTGGTGGAATTTCATGGTGGGTATCATAAGGCCCTAAGCACCTGGCTGTGAAAACGATGGCAGGGTAGGGACCAGGAGACAAAGAGAAGAGTAGACAAAGTGAGAGAACTGAGAAAATTTTCACATGCTCAATAATTAGAATGTTGGAAACAAGTAGGAGAAAGGACAAGCCAGGGTTCTAATGCTAGCATCTTTCTCAGTGGACCATCTGGGGGACCACCTAAAATAATGTACATAAAGCATCTAGCACAATGCTTGACACACACTAGGCACCCAATAAATGACAACTATCATTAATTTTATTATAAATAAGTTTTATTTCCCTAAAGAGATGCCTGTGTTCTGAAACAAGTGGCCAGAGACCAGTCTTTGAGGCTCAGATCTGGAATCCCTAAACCTCATTCAAGCCCACTTTTAAATCCTTATTCTACACAGTTTTCCTGCTACCAAGCCTGCTGCCCATCTCCCATTTAAGCCCTTTCTCTCCCCTTCCATTTGGATATACCATCTGATTCTCTGGTCCTTCTTTCTCACCTGTTTTCCTTTCATTTCCTTTGTTCAGTGTTTACGCAGACCTAACACGCTTCCTAGAATGAACCACCCTTCAGACTCTCCTCCTATATATGGTTACCCTTATGCAGACCTTTCTAGTCTGTCCTGGATTCACAGGAACAACCTTAATGGGAAGAAACTTGCACTTTTAGAAAAACTGAATGTTAGACCTCGTGCTGCCCTTGGTGGCTGTGTGACCATGAGAAACTAACTTATCATCTCTGAGCCCCAATTTTCTCATCTATAAACCTGAGATAACATTTTCTACCCTGTCTATTCATTCAGCATTTAATTCATATTTATTGAACAGTGATCCATGTAATAAGTATCCTATAGTGAGTGGAAAATAAACATGGTCCTTCTCTCCACAGACCTTATAGTCCAGGGTGGGAGAAAGCAACTCAGACATTACTAAATAATGTAAATAAATATAAAATAATAAACATGATTTAAAATAAAGTCAACTGTGGCAGGTGCTGTGAAGAAGGGGAGTTGAGGGGCTTCCCTGGTGGCGCAGTGGTTGAGAATCTGCCTGCCGATGCAGGGGACCCGGGTTCGAGCCCTGGTCTGGGAAAATCCCACATGCCGCGGAGCAACTAGGCCCGTGAGCCACAACTACTGAGCCTGCGCGTCTGGAGCCTGTGCTCCGCAACAGGAGAGGCCGCGATAATGAGAGGCCCGCGCACCGCGATGAAGAGTGGCCCCCGCTTGCTGCAACTAGAGGAAGCCCTCGCACAGAAACGAAGACCCAACACAGCCAAAATAAAAAAAATAAAAAAAATAAAAAGAAGGGGAGTTGAGCATATATTAATAATAGAAGGATTTTACAGAGCAGTGGAATCAGGGAAGATTGAGTTGCCCTGAGGAAGTAAAGCTTGAACTAGGGTTTGAAGAACTGGTATGAGTGAACAGGACAAGAATATGTAGGAGAAAAGCATTCTGGGCAAATAGAACAGCATTTTCAAAGGTCCTATAATTACATGGGATATTGACAAGACTTGATGTTGAATTGTATAAAAAGGTGGAGAAGGTGAAGTTTTGAGAATGTTCTTCCTTTCTAGTGGGTGAATGGCAGTTCCAAGCAATGTATAGCTGTCAAAAACTGAGAAGGGTTGGGACTTCCCTGGTGGTCCAGGGGTTAAGACTCCATGCTCCCAGTGCAGTGGGCCCAGATTCAATCCCTGGTCAGGGAACTAGATCCCACATGCTGCAATGGAGATCGCTCATGCTGCAACTAAAGGAGCCGGTGCAGCCAAATGAAAACAAACAAACAAACAGACAAACAAAAAACTAAGAAGGGCCTAAGATTTTACCCTACTTAGAAGCTAACAAGTTAGTCTCTTACAGTTTTATGGATGCTGGCAGAAGACATGAGACTCCTGGGCTAGAGACAAAGGACTTTCTTACTCATGTCATAGCCAAGTGTGGGTTTAATGTTTACATCAGTTTCCCTTGCCCCAAATCCCACGGGGGTGCCTGAAGTGGCCCAGGTGGATGCTGTGCACACAGCAGGTTCTCACAACTGGGGACCTCCAAGCTTAGGTAACACAAGTCCTTTATAATGAGTGCACACAAACCTGCCATTTGCCCTGGAAGGAGACATAATCTTTTATTTTATTGGACAGCAAGCAAATCTGCTCTTTGTTCCAGAGGTTGTCACTCCCTATAGAAACATCCTTAATAAGACAGTCCACAAAAAGGCCATGAGTGCCTCTGCTCTCAAGATGTGCAGAAACATAAGAGTCCTAGAGGGAATTGACATCCTATGGTACTAAACCCTGGAGAAGAATCATCAGATTTTATGGCTGCCGTGGAGATTGAGGATGAAACATAACAATGTATGCTAAGTTGACTGCAAAACTACAAAAAATTAAGAATTAACCATGTCACCATCTTTTCTTAGTCAAGTCACACTTTGTGTGTGCTTTGCTTGAAGCTTTGCAATCAATAAGGAGGAAAAGAAAACAGGAAGGGAAGTGACATTTGGTAGTAAGAGACTTTTGGGATATTTCTCACATGCCAGGTTGAATGCTAAGGTAGAGTTTCTTATTTTGCTCTCATAAACACATTATAAAATTAATTTTATCCTCATTCTACGTACATGTAAGGAAATTGAGCTTCCGAGAGGTAAAAAAACTTCCTCAAGGCCCCTCTGTAGGTCAGTGGTGAAGCAGCCATTCAATGCCAGGTCTCTTTAACCACTAAACCCATGTTCTTGACCACTGTTTTACATTATGTACCATTTTCCTGCATTTAATCTTCACACAAACTCTATCCTCAACTTTCACAAAAGAAAACTGACACTTGGAGAAGTTGAGTAACTGGCTTGGTTCTACATTCTGTGATATGTAGCGCTCTGATGGGCCACCTTTCTTAAGTCTCACCGATTAAGGTGACAGTAAGCAAAGAGGAGGGGTCATGGCAGTGGCTGTCTGGCCTTGGTCAGTAGGGGTAGAATTATAATAGTCATATGTGAGTCTATGAGAAATGATGCCTTTTCTCATATCCCTTGAAAAATGGGCCAACAGGCCTTATTTGAAAATCTGTTATTAAAAAAAAAAAAGCTCTGTGAACACAACAAGTATCATGAATATGACACTAGCTAAATAAATTATGGAATATCCATGCTCTGAGATACGATGTTAGCCATTAAAAAATAAAGTAGATATATAGGTACTGACATGAAAATAGCTCCAAGATGTATTAGTATGTGGGAAAAAAAAGAGCAAGTAACAAAACAATATTTACATTATTTTCTACATTTGTGTAAGAAACAAAACCACAAATATACGTGTGACTAGAGGTAGATGAATAGGAAGAGGATAAGAGGATCACTAGTTAACATGCCTGGGAATGTGTGTGGGGGGGAGGGAAGGCCAGCGAGGAGACTGTGGCCCCCAGGGGGATCTTTACATTTCATTTTACATATTTTTGTACTGTTTGAATCTTTTACAATGAGATTGCTTTTCTATATCACTTTGGTAATGAAATGTAAAGACGAAAAGAAGAATAACTTCACCACCCCCTTATATTTGTCACGTCCAAGTGTGTTCCACGTGCACAGTTGGCGCCACAGGACACATTTCCATGTATTACCGCCTAGCATTTAAACCCAGGGCTTGAATTTTGCATGTGCCCAAGTACCTTTTAACATTGCCTATGGAAGGATTGTCATTTAAAATATGTTTTGTACTGCTTTTGAAACACATTTAATCTTTTCTCCATTAATCTGCTTTCCCTAAACCTTTCCCTAATTCTTCTCAAGGATTTCCCACCTGCTGTGCAGGATATACAACAGAGTGACTCTAATCATGTTTGGAATTATTTTTATCAATTTAATCCATATTTGGCAGTTATTTCCATTCCCAAGTCTTAGACATTTTAGGAAGTATGCTGATCAACTTCTCAGTGTTACATGACATTGGCAACAGATAAGATAATAAACAGATAATTATCTTCTGAAAAATAATGTTAGCTCTTCACATAGGCTAAGCTTAGCTGAGCTCTATCTACTGAATATGTTTTAGGCCTTCCAGTTGTGAAAGTTCTCTACAGCCGAGAATAATACTCTTTGACCAGGTTCTATACAGGCTGCATTTGTTTTGAAGCCCTTTTTATGCAGGCTTACGGGTTTGTTGTTTTTTGCTAGCTTATGGGCTACCTTTTGATGTGTGATCCAGTTTGAGACTTTAAGTAGAGAGGGAAGGTCAAGTGGCTCATCATTTGAAATTCTGCTTCCTTAGATTTGGCCAGGACTCCCTTTTGTCCTTGAAGGAACTGGGGGTCAGTTTCTCCCAGGGTTTTGACCCCCTTGGCTGCAGATGCTGGGTCTGCTGCCTCACTTTGCTTGACAGAAATGGCATGCCCCTCAGTGTCTCTTCATTTACGCAAGACACAGCCTTTGGGAGCATGCGGGAAAAGCAATGAGGCTGGCATCAGAGAACACAGCCACTGGGCACTGGGTGGGCCCAGGGCTGCCAGGAGACAAGGCAGACATCGTGGAGTGTATTGTTTGACTTTGTTTGTTTGTTTATTATGCTTTTGTCATGAGAAGGAATCATGAAATGACACCTGGTAGTTCTGATAGAAAGCTCTGTGTTTTGAGCCATAGGGTTTATGTCCAGTTTGACATGCTGTGTGATTTGGACTCTATCTTCATGGTCTTTGTGCACTGTGAATTCCGACCTTTGCAAACTGGAAATTATATCCACTAGCCTTGTTCTAATGCTGTCATAAAACACTAAAAATCCTTTACATCAGTGAAACCTCACCAGAATGAAGTATTTAGTTTCTTTCTATACCCAAAGCTTTACGGGTCCAACACTGGCTCTGCCACTTACCAGCTGTGTGTCTTTGGACAAGTAATTTAATCTCCCGAAGCCTTGATTTCTTCATGTCTATAAAATGAACTTCCTTCATGAAATTGTTATGAGAATTAAATGGGATAAAAGTAACAACCCCGAATCTACCCCGCCTCTGGACTTCTCGTCGTGCAAAATAATTAATGTCTTTATTGTTTAAAACACGTTACCTGGGGATTCTTCTACTTGGAAACAAGAGCATCCTGACCAATGGGTCACATCTGATTTTGCTGCTTCCAGCCCTTAGGGTTATGCTTAAACAACTATAGCCTGGCCCCTCAGGACTCAGCCCAGGAAATGGCCATCCTGGGGGTCATTTTCCTTCTGCCCCTGCCTTCTGACAATAAACATGTGGTAGCATCTGGAACTAATACTTCGGTTCCTGAATTCTTGCCCTATATGCTATTTAATTGCTTCAAAGAGACAAACCCTTGACTCTTTCCTCTCAGCTATTCTACTTGGAGTCTGAATCGTGTGGCTGAGTGCCTACCCTATGTTTGTTTCATATCTGCCATTTGGCCTCAAATTTCTGTCCCATGGTTTCCTCCACAGCCACTGCTGTGACTTTCCTAGTGAGGATCTCCTGCCAGCCATACTTTATTTCTCTGCCAACAGCACTAAGCCTCATGTTCCAAGCTTCCCAATTTCTCCATAGTTCTTGTACATGAGGAAGACACTGCTAGGGAAAAATTAAATGATATTTCCTTTCCACTTTCTTTTTCCTGCATTCTTTTTTTCCCACTTATATAATAATGCAATAATGTCAATATATATGAAATACTAAGACCTCAATTTTCTTAGAATCTAAGCTGTTTTGTTGAACTTCTTCAAAGCTCCCCATTCTTTCCTCATCAATACCAAATTCAGCTGGGTGTTGTGTGAAATAGCCTGTGTGACCCTGAGTGCATGCTCTGAATCGCTGTAATTGCTTAGAGTAGGACTGAGTTTCTTGATTATTGAATAGATGAATAGATTTTTCTTGCCTAATATAACTACTAGCCCCATGTGATTTTTAAATTTAAATTCAGTATAATTAAATAAAATAAAAAGTTCAGTTTTTAATCACACTAACCACTTTTTAAGTGCTCAGTGGCCACCAGTAGCTAGTGGCTACCATATTGGACAGCACAGATTATAGAACATTTCCATCAACACAGAAAGTTCTATTATACAGTACTGTTCTGGATCATGAAGTGTCAAATTTTAAAAAAACTGAGTGTTAATTTTCCAATTATGGAAGGGATATGAGCTTAAATATGGTGATAACTTGTTGACCTTCAGGGTCACACCTCTGCTCCACAGACTAACCGTGTGACCTTCAGCAAATTACTTCCTTGAACTTTAGTTATTCCAGATCTACAAAATGGTGGTAAAATGTATTGCCCACTTCCCTGAGCTGTTGTATATGAAAGTGCTTTGTAATTAAAAAATTCATATTGAACTTGGGGGGGATTGTGGGGGGTGGAGGTACTTAGTAGAAGTGATCACCATGTGTCCTTTGCCAGCTCTTAAAATAGGGGGACAATTTTGGGGCGGATAGAAATGTAGTATTGGCCGCAGCTCCACTAGAAACTGGGATCCGTCACATGCTGTTTTTGACAGATTCATCATATCGTCAACCTTTCCTCTCGACCCAGCTGCACCCAGGAACACACACTGGTTTACTTGACCATGTTTGACAACATTTCATCCAGGGCCACAGCCTTAAGGGACAATTCTTACCCACATTCTTACCAATGAGGATCTGAGTAGCACATAGGGGTCCCTCGTTTCATTCGGTGGCTGTCATTGACCTTTCAAGACCAAATGCCAAGAGTCCATTCTGCTTTTTGATTCAGGTACAGAGGACCACCACTCACCCTGGGATAATGCCCTGGTATAGCATCACTGAACTGACTCTTAAATAATCTCGTCACAAACAACCTGTAAGCCATTTGTAAAGTCCCACAATTTATGCCATTTTCCCATGGTGGAGGACATTAGAAACTCAGCCCCATTTCATTATCCATTTGAATAACTTTTTCAATTTCGAGCTTGCTGCCTAACCATGGGGGCTGAATTATGACTAGATTCCCACTCTCGCTCTTTCTCTCTCTCCTGCTTAGTGGGAGCACTAAATAGATAAATAAAAATCACTGCAGAATAATTGTAGGTGCTGTGGGCTAGAAGCCAAACTGGGCTGATCTGCAGCCTCTGAGCCTTGTCTGTCTGGGTCTTTTTTTTTTGGCCCTTCATTATAGGGAATTCAATTATAATCTTTCTCCATAAGCACAGTGGAAGTTTGCATACACCAGCCCTGAGGCATTATTCATCATAATGCATTTTGAGAGTGAAAGAAAAAGAGGAAGATATCTCTGGTTTCCCCTAAAGCTGTATTTTTCATTTGGAGACTTTGTCAAATTTTAGCATTTTTAACCCTCCCCTAAGTCCCTTTCTCAAGCATAAGCTATTTTCAGAGCGTCCTCACAAAAGTGCTAGAGGATGGCTCGAGTACGAAGTCAAGGCTTGTTGGCATTTGCCGGGGAGGGTCCCTCACAAAACGCCGAGCAAACAGAAAGAAATTTAAGCCTGGGAATTTGTCCCTTTCCTTGTAGGATTTTGGGACTGGGGGAAATCTTAGGGAAAGTTTCCACTGAAGGAGAGACAACCAGATCTGTAGGAATCTGCTTTCTCTGGTACTACACCCTGTCCTAGTAATGACAGCTACCACTGAATGCTTCCTACGGGCCTGGCACTATTCTGAGTGCTTAAAAGGTATTAACCCATTTAAAATTCATAGAACTCCTTTGAGGAAGATAGTATAATTATTCTCATTTTGCAGAGGCAAACCTAGAGAGTCTTTTTTTTTTTTTAAACTTAGTCCAGTTCAGAGAACTAGTAAGTGGAAAAGTTGGGATTCAAAATCTAGATAGATCCTCTTCCATTATCCTTTATATATACACAAATAGTTTATATCAAAATAAGGAAGAAATACTCAACATTACTACGGTTCTCATGTCCGCATCTTGTCACGTAGTTGTAGGTGTTAGTTATAACTATTTTTTCCCACTACTCATTCTATATTGTATTCAACAAGCATGTTGGTTGGTTGTGGTTCCTTTCCTGGTGGAGTGACCCAAACCTTTGTTCCTGAAGGGTCTTGACCATAAGCAGTCCTGCATATATTAAGTTGTTGTAGTTTTTTTATTTAGTTTAATCATAGGTCAGGGGAGTATTAAGGGGCTCCAGGGAATTTCTTGCATTCCAGACATATTCCTCCTTTACTTCATGGTGTAGTAGCAAACCAATTTCCCCCTATAGTCAGGCTCAATCACCCCAGTCAGTAGAATAGCTCCCGTTTTTTGCCTGTTGATTCTCTGGTTTGAGGATCCCAAAATGGCCAGGTGGCAGTTTCAACTTCCACTTTCAGAGAACCATTGCTGTGTCCCATGGTGGAAGCGTTCCTCCTTCGGAAAGTATGTCCTGTACCAGATCCCTCACTTGTGGGGACAAGATGCAAAAATGTTTCTAGCGGATGACTAGTGAGAGAAGTCTCAGCCATTTCCACCCCGGTCACAGTCCCATGAGTCCTGTCTATGGGAGAAGCACCACCACATGTTGGTTGCTGATTTAGAGCACATACTGCCTCCTGTGGAACATCGTCCCAGCCCTGCAAAGTTTTGCTACCCAGTTGTCACTGTATCTGAGTTTTAAAAGCCATTCTACTATTCTGTCAGGCCAGCACTTTAGGAGGGAGTGGGGGACATGGTAAGACCATGAGCATGGACCCATTCCTATATTTCGTTTGCTGTAGAATGAGTTCCTTGACCAGAAGATAGGCTGTGTATAATATTATGATGGTGAAGAAGGCATCCACAGGTCAATGGATGGCGGCTGTGGTAGAAATATTGCAGGTAGGGAAGGAAAATCTATATTCAGAGTAAGTGTCTATTCCAGTGAGAATATAGCTATGCTCCTTCCATGGTGGAAGTGTTCTAATATAGACAACCAGATAGCTGAATGATACCCCTGGGGAAAGATGCCATACCAAGGGCTCAGCAGGCTGTTGACAGATTGGGCACTCTGTGTTACTGAGCCCATGCATAACCCCCGCCATGTCACCAGAACTACTTTGTTTGTGAGCCCACTGGGCAAGGATAGAGGAGGCTGAGGAAAGAATCTCACTGATGTTCACAGGACAGGTTAGCTGATCTACCTGATTAAGTTTAGGATAATCCACAGTTATTCTTCAAGATGTATGTGTCTTCTGCATTGTTGAGTGGGGAGGTGGTAGGGATCACCATCCCTACATCTTTCAAGTCCTTGATGGTGTCACTAATGTCCATAATCCTTCCAGAAATGTGGTATTGGTTTTGGCTTACTATTTTGGTAGATAGGGTCAGTTTCAGTGCATTCCACTTGGCCATTATTACCATAGTAGCTCTCATTCATTGGACAAAGGAGTCAATATGGAGATTCTCCCAGTTTGTAGTACTTCTATTCCGATTATGCATTCTAGGCCTAGTTTAATGACTACAGTTTTCACTGTTATTAATGGCCTTTATAAGAACAACCACCACAGTTCTCTTTAAGGAGGCTGGAGCCCCCCTTGCAAATTTCTTGTTCACAACCTTGGTAAAAAGAATGTGTTTATAACTCCTTAGGGGACGTGATGAGGAAGTGAGTGAGCAGGTCTTACCTGATAAACCCACTCTGGCACTCCAGTCTCTCTAAGACTTTAGATAACTTTACAACATACTAAGGAAGTTCTGGCTTCAAAGATATTCTTTAGACCTGTAAATGAATGTTCATAGTATCTCTATTCATAGTAGGCCAAAACTGGTAACAACATGAATTTTCATCAACAGATGAATAAACAAATTGTGTTATATTAATACAATGAAATATAGAATGAGCTACTGATACATGCAATAATATAGATAAATCTCAAAAACATTTTATTGAGTGTTAAAAGGCAGACACAAAAGAGAAAATATTAGATGATTCCCCGTTTGTATGAAATTTAGAATAGGCAAAACTAATATATTAGTGTTTGCCTAAATCAAAGGAGATTGGGGATTGGCTAGTAAGGAGTACAAGAGAACTTTGGGAGTGATGAAAAGGGCCTGTATCATGAATGAAATGTTGCATTTTTCATCTGTACACTTAAAATGGGTACATTCATTTTTTTTTTAAATAACTTTATTTATTTACTTATTTATTTTTGGCTGCGTTGGGTCTTCCTTGCTGCAGGTGGGCTTTCCTGTAGTTGTGGCGAGCGGGGGCTACTCTTCGTTGCGGTGCGCGGCCTCTCATTGCAGTGGCCTCTCTTGTTGTGGAGCACGGGCTCTAGGCACGCAGGCTTCAGTAGTTGCGGCACGTGGGCTCAGTAGTTGTGGCTCGTGGGCCCTAGAGCGCAGGCTCAGTAGTTGTGGCGCACGGGCTTAGTTGCTCTAAGGCGTGTGGGATCTTCCCGAACCAGGACTCGAACCCATGACCTCTGCATTGGCAGGTGGATTCTTAACCACTGTGCCACCAGGGAAGCCCAGGTACATTCATTTTTTAACAACTTTATTGGATTCAAAATACCATATCATTCTCCCTTCATAAATTTACAGTTTGATGATTTTTAGTGAGTTAAACAACTGAGCAACCGTCACCCTAAAAGTTTCCCTCCTGCCCATATGTAGTTCACCCCCACTTACTCCCAGCCCTAAAGAATCACTGATCATATTTTTATCTCTACAGCTTTGCTTTTTCTTGAAATTTCATGTAAATAAAATCATGAAACACATAGTCTTTTGTATCTGACTTCTTTCATTCAGAATAATGTTTTTGAAGTTCATCCGTGTTGTTGCATGTATCAGTAGTACCTAACTTTTTATTGCTGAATAGTATTCTATTATATGAAGAAACCACATTTTGTTTATCTCTTCATTTATTGGTTGATTTTTTTCGATTGTTTCCAGGTTTTGGCTATTACAAATAAGGTGCTATTAGCATTTATGTGTAAGTCTCTGTGTGGACATATGCTTTCATTTCTTGTAGATAGGTAGAAGTGAAATTGGTGAGTCCTATAATAAGTGTACATTGAAATTTTTGAGAAATTGCTGCTTAAAAACTTTTTAAGAGACTTTTAAAGAACCTGCTTTTTAAGAAGCATCATGGTATAGTGGAAAGAATATTGGCATTAGAAGCCAACAAATCTGAACTGACTTCCCATCCCTGCTGTTTAGCAGATGAATGACCCTGGATAAGTCATTTAATCCCTTTGTTTCCTCATCTGCAAATGAGTGTAAATAATTCTATATTTTATCAGTGTTGCAAGAAATACTTTAGATAATGTTTATAAAGTGCCTAAGTACAAAGATAAGGAACTCAATAAAGGGTAACTAAGAAATGAACCTATTTACAAAACAGAAATAGAGTCACAGATGTCGAAAACAAACTTATGGTTCCCAAGGGGGTAAGGGGGTGGGGAGGGATAAATTGCAAGATTGGAATGGACATATACACACTACTGTACATAAAATAGATAACTAATAAGAACCTACTATATAGCACAGGGAACTTTGCTCAATACTCTGTAATGACCTATATGGGAAAAGAATCTAAAAAAGAGTGGATATATGTATATGTATAAATGATGCACTTTGCTGTACAGCAGAAACTAACACAACATTGTAAATCAACTATACTTCAATAAAAGCTAATTTTAAAAAATAGTAAGTAAGGATAATCACAATAGTAGTAGTAGTAGTAATAGTTAATGCCTCAAATACTTTGTTATTTGGGGAATAGAGTTAGCACAAGCAAATAGTCCACTGATCATCCCCAAACCCACAGCCAGATCAAACAACAGGTGTTCGTTATATAAAGTGTTTGCTGGTATTTATTTTCATTCTTCCTTCTTTTCCTGAGCTTCACTTGGCATATGGATCAGTGAACTTCTCCAAATGCAGGCCACTAGATAAAGTTGTTGACAGGAGAGAAACCAGAAGGCAAGAGAGAACAAACCAGAAAAACAACAGTAGTCTTATAACTGTGCCTAATAAAGCCTTCCTGAGCGGCTCAGGATCTCAGAGCTTATCACACAGGAGAAATCGGAATGAAAGAAGCATGTCTCCTTACTTAACCCATTCAGTGTAACAGTTTGTCTCTGTACCTGATGTGGCCAAGGAATAGGTTGTTAAGGGCTCAAGGCACCTGGGGAGGACTACGAGTATTCTCTAGCTTTAAGAAATACACCATCTAGTTAAGAAAAGAGCCTATAACTCAGGAAGGAGTCAGCCGTCTGTCTACACAAGACAGTGCATAGTCAGTTGCTCAGTGATGTGGTCCAGATTCACTGACTGCGGGAGTCTGGCGGGGAAAGATTTGTCTGTATATGGGGGAAATTTTGTCGAACAATGTAGGCTTGAAGTGGACACCAAGTATTTCCTTTTTTAAGATGGATAACTTTAATAAGGCCTCAGAGAAAGAGGAAATATAGGAATAGCGGACAGATATTTGGAGGGTAAAAGGGTAGAAATGGATGTACTATGAAATGATCACTCAATTTCTGGAACATGACACTTTAAGACATGAACTGATACCAATGTGGCCATTAAAACAAAGCTAATGTTCAGTTTAATGTTCATAAATCAAATAATGATGGCTTTTACACTCAATGATTTTGAGGTTAGCTATCCAGGAAATAGTCACCTTGCAAGAGAGAAGGTAGCAAAAGATCCTACAGTTATGTAGGATTTACTACATACTGTACAGTGTGTACATCGTCCTGATTGGTAAGTACAGTGTGTCCTGTGGGAACCTTGAAAAACATAGAAACGTACACATACACAAACATAACAAGGAAACTGATTTGGCCATAATCACACCATCCAGAGATTCTGTTTGTTAGAATGTTATCTTTATCTTTTCAAAAATGTTTACATGTGTGGTTGGAATGATTGTAGTGATGTCGCATATGCAGTCTTACACTGCACATTAAAACTCATTCATCCTCCCCTCAGATGAAGACCAGGTCAATTCAGATAATGAGAAGTCTTCCAGTCACCTTTGGTCACACAGCAGTTTAATTCAGTAATTAATGTCCAGCCCAGAGTAACAAGATAAAGTTCCATCTTTACTTAACGGCAAAGTCCCCACCCCCACCTCTCCCACCCTCCAGTTTGCCCCGTGTAGGTCCACTGCCTGCTGTGGGAAAGGGGGCTTCTTTCTTCTTTCCTCGCCCAGTGCTTCTACTTCTCCTGTGACTTGCCCACTTGGTTTCTGATTCTATGGAGCTGGCATGTGAGAAGGGAGAAGAGAAAAGGACGCAGCAGAATCCGTACGTGACTGATGCTCAGTACTATCTGGTCTTGGCAAGTATTTAGGCTCCTTTTTTCTCTCACAGAGCATTTCTGTGGGTTTTTTGGAGATCCCCTCCCCAACCCTATCGTTGGGAATTTCTCACTTATAATTCCCTGGGTACTAGTGGATGCTTTGTCCTGGCTGATCATTTAAAATGCCTTGCTGAGCCTTTAAGATCTAGCAGTATATCTCCAGTTTGCTTTGCTGAGGTTCCTGTGTCGCTCCAGGTGGCCCCTCTTGGACAGGATCTCAGGCAACTTCTCACCAACTCTCTCTGGCATGTGGCCCTCAAATCTGGCCCACAAGAAACAAACCTTCTACCCATGACGGGAGTGAAATTACTTCCCAAACTGCCGCCCCTAGTCCCCCTCTGCCAGCTGCTGACTCCAGCTTCTCTCTCTCCAGACTTTTCAGGCATGAGTGACACACTCCAGAGTTCTCCACGTTGTCTCGCTGAAATCTCTTCCCTGGACTTAAAAGGGGAAGAGAGAGATGAGCCTCACAAAACACCAATAACTCTCTTCCTCTCTAAATAACTCCTCTTTGCATCTGTAACTTCAGATTCTGTTTACACTCTTGAGGTGGATGAGAGGTTGAGTTGCAAGACTGTTTTGTGAACACCTTGGGAGATCCTCCATGCCTCTCTCACATCTGTTGTCTTAGGGTCACAGCTTAAACTGAGACTAATCTAGTTTTATGTGTGTATGTTTAAGTGGATATATATAAACAACTTTTGGCTCCCATAAGGCATGGGATTTGGCTGTGGCTGAGATGAGATAGTGGTTCACTCACCATTTCCTCTTCTTCCTAGATATACAGCTATACAATATTTCCCTCTCCCCTTGCACTTATGTATTCTCATGGGAGTGTGACTCAGTTCTAGCCAAAAGAATATGAGTGAGTATGACACGTGCCTCTTCCAGGCCAGGCCTGTAAAAACATCCCATACACGAACCCTGTAGATTTTTCCTTTTCCACTGCTTTGTGCAGTAGAATGCAACCGTCTTGGAAGCCACATGTTAAAAATGATGGCACCACAAGTGGAAAAAGCTTGGGTCCTAAATTTTTACAGGGAAAAAAGCCTCCCACCAGTAAGGAACACACACTTATGTTAGACTTTACGAGAATGAGAAAGAATTGCTATTGTAAAAAGCCACTGAGATTTTGCTGTTGCAACTGTGGGCATTACCCTAACTAATATACCTTTTTTATGTTAGGGTATTGGATGTTTCTTCCTGATTTGCAAGATCCTTATATTTATTATTAAATATGTATTATTCACTTTTGTCATAAATTTTGCACACACACACAAAAATCCCAGCTTGCTCTTTGCATTTAAAATTGTCTTTATGTTGAGTGCCTGAAAAAATTAAGTTTTATACAGTGGGATCTGGCAATCAGTATTTTTATGATTTGAGTCTTTTGCCATTATGTTTAGAAAGGTATTCTTGAATGTTGGTAATTATAAATTCAATTGCCAACCTCTCCACTGATATGCTGGTTTTCCCGGCAAGTCTTAATTCCTGGTTTGGAGGCTTCTCATCTAGAGCTACACTAAGATTTTGAAATGGTCACTTGAAACTCACTTTGAAATTCTGAGTGAAAGGTTCTCAGCTAAAGAGGGAAACAGTATGTGCAGCTGGGCCTGGTGAATAAGATTAATCTTAGACCATTAAAGAAAAATGTCTTGTCAGAATTTACATAAGTAAAGTTCAACTTTAGAGTATCACTACTTTGTATCTTCATTCCCATTTCCGGCCAGACACTCAACACTCCCAAGATAATTCCTGGATGGGTAGGAATCTTCAAGAACTCTCTCTTTATTCCTGGCCTTTGAGCCATGATTCACGAACCCAAGTTTCATGATGCCACCCTCCACCTTCTCTTGACCTCTATCCTATTTATTTAGATAACTGCAGTGAAAAACAGAATCTGAATTAACATGAGCCCTCACATCTGCATTACTTATTCTACAACCAGAGTGGCAAAGAATGGCAGAATTTGTGCAACTTTGGGGAGGAGACCCTTAAATTCATGCTACCTCAGGCACTCCCACTTCATTTGTGGGTAGGGGTGACCCTGAGTCAGACAGTGATTAATGTAATTATTCAGCATCTGATTTGATCACTTGCCAAAAAAACCCCAGTGTTTTCAATGGTCTGATTTCCAGTATTGACATACTCAGGATTTCCGTGAAATACAAGGTGTTATTTAGGGAAAATGTTACATGTCAAAAGCATTTGCCTTCCTAGTACTTAACATAGTATCTGACTTATAAGAGCCACTCAACACACATGTGTTGAATGATTGAAAACCTTTGCCATCCTCGGACACAGAGAGTGGCTTGGAGGTGTCATGTACAAGCATACCCGAGAAACAAGAGTAACTGGAGGAAAAAATCATGAGAATTGAGGAGAATGAAAGCTTAGGACATCAAAACAACAACAAGAAGGAATGGCAAGACTAGAGCCAGGGATATGATCAGGTTGCTGTAGGTGCTGGGAGACAAGGGTTGTCCAAGAAAATGGCACCAGCTTGAAGAACTGCCATTTGTGAGAAACCAAGAAGGAGTTCCAAGGGAGAGAGAATCTAGGAGAGACAAATATGACAGAGAGCCACTCCCAAAGCCTCATGGGAGAGAAACAGAAAGATCGGTGCCTGCTCTGGTGATATATGAGCTCAGTCACTCCCCAGTGAAGGACACCCCCTCACACAAAGCAGGACTCTCCGGCACTTTGTGCACCCTTAAATCATCATGTGGGAAGACATTGCTTTCTTTTTATTCAGCCCCTTACTGAAACACTATCCTGAGGGCTTCCAGAGCTGGGGCAGGAAGAGGAAGAATCTGAAATACTGGAAGGGGACTCCAGATACGGAGAAAGTTGACACCATCCCCCCACAAAGTGAAAAACATGACCAGAACACCCGACATAAGAACTGCACCCCTGAACGGGCTAAGATCTACCCTGACACTGTTTCATCTGAAAAAGCAAACCATTTGTATGTATCTAAATGTGTGGCAGGGGACTTCCCTGGTGGTGCAGTGGTTAAGAATCCACCTGCCAATGCAGGGGACACGGGTTCGAGCCTTGGTCTGGGAAGAGCCCACATGCCGCGGAGCGACTAAGGCCGTGCGCCACAACTACTGAGCCTGCGCTCTAGAGCCTGTGCTCCGCAACAAGAGAAGCCACCGCAATGAGAAGCCCACGCGTCACAACGAAGAGTAGCCCCCGCTCACCACAAATAGAGAAAGCCTGCGCACAGCAACCAAGACCGAACACAGCCAAAAATAAGTATAAATAAATAAATAAATAAATGTGTGGCAAATATGCTTAGCATTTAGCAAGTCCTCTCCTATTATTTATCATTATCATCTCATGATTTATTAAGTCAGAATAGCATCTCAGATTACTTTAGCAGTGAACAGGAGTGGAAGGATAAGAGGTCTAGGGAAGCTTAACTCCCATAAGAAGCTAAAAGATTAGATGGTTAAGGTCTAGAACAGTGGTTCTCAAAGTATGGTCAGCTGGACCAGAAGCATCAGCACAACCTGTGAACTTGTTAGAAATGCAAATTCTAAGTTTTGGATTTTTTCCTTAGAATAATTTCTCAGAAGAACAGTTACGGTACCAAAATATATAAACACCCTTAAGGTATGTTATATGTATTTCTAAATTGTTTTCTAGAAGGATTATATCAATTTACATTTCCATCAGCAATTAATAAGCATTCTAGTTTGACCACACATTTACCAGAATAGAGTTTCATTATTTTGGTTAGTTTGGGGCAAATATTATAGGACAATTACGGTACAAATAGAGGGGTGATTTAATTCTCATTCTTTTATCTCTTCCTTCCTTGTACTTGAAAGTAGAACATGAGTTGACATTGCCCATTCCCATCATTAAACTAGAACCAGAAACTTGAATTTTCTTATGACATTATTTGCTCGGGAGTCTGAATAGGGCAAGTCTGATTTGAATCACATCTAAGAGTTTAGTTAATTTGGTTCTCAAAAGAATTCTTAATAATAACACCACTTACAAGGTGCTATCAAGGTATGATCCTTGAAGTGTTAAATTGAAGTTTCAATATGAAAAGAAGGAAAAAGTAAGAAAAGATAGAGTAAGCCACATTCAGTCTTTATAATTCCTCATATTTATATTATACCTTTTAACTAATAAGCACTTTGACATCAATTATTTCATTTGTACCAACACTGTTATTCTAAGTCTTAAGAAGCTAAATAAAACAAAGCTTTTGGAGGTTAAGTGACTTGCCTAAGGTTACAGAGCTGCTTTTAGCAGAGATTGACCAAAACCCTAGAATTTCTATTCATTCATCCAACTATCCATCCATTCATTGATTAAGTGAATAAATATATATTGAACATGCTGTATTTCAGTGCTAAGTCCTGAGACTAGAGCACCGAACAAAAAATAGAAGTGGTCCTTGCCCACATAAAGCTTGCTGTTAGACAATAGGAAACAGACAGGGAAGCACTCAATTACATAATACATAATAAACTACATAAATTAAATTGTGGTACATGTTATAGAGGAAGGAACCATGGAGAGAATAATAGAGAGCTATTTTATTTAGATAGAATGATCAGAGAAAGCTCCTCTAAAGAAGTGATGTACAAGCAAAGATCTAAAGGATAACAAGGCTTCAGGCCAGAGCATGGTGTGTGTGTGTGTGTGTTTGTGTGTGTGTGTGTGTGTGTGTGGTAAAAGGTGCATTCCAGATAGATCCTGATGTCCAAATACCTGACATGGAAAAGCTTTGGACAAGTTTCAGGAATAGAAAAACACCAGTCCGGCTGGTGCAATCTACAATCTCTGCCTCAAACTGCAGAGCCCACGCTCCCTGGAGCCTGCGCACCACAACTAGAGAAAAGAAAACCCACACGCCACAACTAGAGAGAAGGCCGCGCACCACAGTGAAAGATCCCACATGCCTCAACGAAGATCCCGCCTGCCGCAACTAAGACCTGATGCAGCCAAAAAAAAATAAATAAATCTTTTTAGAAAATTAAATAAATAAATAAATAAATAAATAAATAAATAAATAAAAGGGACCATTGAGTGCCCAGCACAATAAATGGGAAAAGACCTACAACATGGAACTTTCCATTATGAAATTTAGAACCCAGAGGTAGAAGACCCAGAGATAGACAAGAAGAAAATAACCACATACAAAGTAAAAGGAACCAGCATACCATTGGACTTTTCAACAGCAACACTGAAAATTAGAAGAAAATGAAGCATTGCTTCAAAATTGTGATCGGTCATGATTTTTAACATAGAATTATATTCCTAGCTAAATTTTTAACCAAAAGGATGAAAATACAATATGTATATTTTCATAATTGCAGGAATTAAAGTGAATGTACTCTTTCTTAGAAAGATTGAAGAATGTCCTTCAGCAAAATCAGGTTGTAAACCAAGAAAGAGAAAGTGATGCAGGAAAGATTTTACTTGCAGGAAAGATTTTACTTAACACAGAAGAGTGATGAAGGGGAGTCATGAGATGTCAGCTGTGCAGGAAAACAAGGATTGACTGAAGCAGGAGGGCAGAAGGCTATGGAAGTAAAGACTCCAGAGAAAGAAATGGAACTCTTAGATTATCTGATGTGTTTGCTTTTTGGAGAAGATTATAAAAAGCCAAATAATACTGTTAGGAGTCCATTAATTCCATGCATATGCTTCTTTGATAAAAATGAAAACCAGTTAAAAAAAGGAAAAAAAAACATAAGCCACTGGATTAGTTTGCTCAGGGAAAGAGAAAAGCAGCTACGAGAGTCCTGAGAACATTCTGGCTCAGAGGTCAGATAAAGGGAAGAGTGGGTGTCATGGGAATCAGAAGGGAGGGTGTAAAGAAAGGGTAGATGATTGCTGAGACACTGAACAAGCTGAGAATTGAAAGCTGTCCTTTTGATTTAGCATCCTGTAGGTCTTCGGAAACTTTGGCATGCACATTTCCCGGGGAAATCATTGGCAAGTTGGAAGGGGGCAAAAGCCAGAATGAAGTGGGATAAGTTAGTGTGAAGCCAACGTATAGACAACTCTATTTGTCTTAGTCTATGAACTCAAGAAATAGTGGTATATGGAAAGAGATGTGGGGTCAGCAGAGACTTTTTGTTTTGTTTTCAGTAGATGCAGGAGATTAAATAGAGCATGTTTGTTTATTGGTGGGCCTGACGCAGTAAGAGAGAGAGGGACTGAAACTGTAGAAAGAGGGAACAACCAAAGTAGGACAGTGTTTGAGGGGATGAGAGCCAGGGTGCACATAGAAAGGATTGGACTTTGATAGGCTGAAGGGCACTTTTTCCATTTTAACCAGAGCAAAGAAGGGGAAAATGGTCCCCAATGAAGATTGCACGTTTGGTGGAGTAAAGATGGTTTTTCAATTTTATCCATGAAATGAGAAGTCATCATCTGAGAGTAGAGGACGAAATGTAGGAGGTTTCAGGAGAGAAAAAGAAGTTAAAAGTCGTCTTCTCAGGGAATAGGGAAGTAAGTCAACAAAAGAAAAATACAAGACTTGCTGGGCAGTTTTGAGTGCCCATTTGAAGCTGGAGCTTGTGAATTTAAAGTGATCATATAGCTCCATTGCATTTTTCTATCCACAGTCAGGAGTTCAGGCACAAGTTCAGAGAAGGAGAAGGTGGAGTTTACCCAGTGCTGCTGTCTTGTCTGATGAATAAGATGGAGGGAGTGAAGATCAGAGGTTTTCTCAAGGAAAGGTAATAGTGAGGGAATGCTAGAATCTAGACTGATGGCCAGAGGGAATGGGCTAAAGAAAAAATGGGGGGATCGGTAGGCAGGATAGCTTTTTGCCCCCAGGGGCTTTGCAGTGTCGATGGAAAGTAGGCATCTGAATACCATGACACAATGTAATCATTTTTGCTGGGATGGTCATTGGAAGAATAGGGTTGCATGCTTGTCGAGAGAACCTGTGGGGCTTTCCTTCAGGCTGGTGTCCATGGCAGAGCTAAAAGTGCCAACTTCTGAGTTCCTGCCATCCTTCTTCAGAGTCCCGAGGGAAAGAATTTATTTAAATGAGGGTTGACCTAAAGTTGATTCCCAGGTCTCTTCTAGCAAGAATACCCTATGTCCTGTAGAAGCCAAGGCCTAGGCTATCAGAAAACTGGTGTTTTAAATCCTGGGGCTGCCACTTAATGGGCTGTAAGGCTTCAGGGAAGCACATAGTCTGCCTGACCTTGAGAAATATCCCTGGTTTTTAACATGTTTCTTAAAGATCTGATTTTGAATGAGCAGAATGTATGTGTCCCGCCATAGAAAAGAGAACATCATGCATCATCTTACACATAAGTAATAGGGTTTTATTATGTCAAACGAGGAGTGTCCAACTGGCCTTGCTGAATACTTATTGTGAAGAGGAAGAGCTATGGATCAATTACTCTGAAATCAATTATCTTGGTTGACGTTTCCAGGAATAACTGCGTGGTAAATACTAATCCTATAAGATGTGACCATTTAGTTACTTTTTGCCTGTTCCTCTAACTAGCGTGCTTCCTCCAGCTTCAGGGGTTTTGCACCCAGGATGCTCTTCCCCAGATCCACCCACATTTAGAGCTTCACATTCTGCAGGTTTCATTTGAACACCACCTCCTTGGAAACACCCTCCCTGACCACCTCCTTGCGTACCGTCTCAAGCCCACTACCCTTATTCTCATAGACACAGTCTGTGAGTTTTCTCCTAGCACTTAGCTAGCAACTTTTATAATTATGTATTTATTTGTGTCATTTATCATCATATCCCCTATCTAGTGCCCAACAGGTGGAAGACATTAAATTTATATTGAAAGGTTGAAAAACTGGAGAATATTAATACCTTGGGTATGATGACTTTTTGTGTGATTAAGTGGTTATGTGATTGTGGGGTTTCCCACACTGGTCTTCCACCTCTATTTGGGCAGTGATCCTGTGTTGGTTTTTTCTTAATTTTTAAAAAAAATTTTATACAGTTTTAAAGGTTACTTTCCATTTACAATTATTACACAATATTGGCTTTATTCCTCGTGTTGTAGAATAATACATCCTTGAGCCTATCTGACACCCAATAGTTTATACCTCCTCCTCCCCCACACCTACGTCACCCCTCCCCACCACTGGTACCCAGTAGTTCTCTATATCTGTGAGTCTCCTTCTTTTTTGTTATATTCACTGGGTTGTTGTATTTTTTAGATTCCACATATAAGTGATGTCATACTGTATTTGTCTTTCTCTGATCTATTTCACTTAGCATTATGCCCTCCAAGTCCATCCATGTCGCTGCAAATGGCAGAATTGCTTTTTTTTTTTATAGCTAGGTAGTATTCCATTGTGTATATGACAACTTAGGTTGTTTCCACATCTTGGCAGTTGTAAACAATGCTGCTATGAGTGATCCTGAGTTTTGTTCCCAAGAGTATGCCTAGTACGTGACAGGTGCCCCCGAAAATGCATTGGCTAAGTAAATAAATTGAGGGATGAATGAATGGATGGATAGACAAATATGTTTCACAAATAATTTTTCTAGAAGTAACATTGCCCAAATATAAGTGTTCTACAGACGTTTTATTGAGATTTTCTTTTAGCCGTGTTATGTGAAGTATTACTTAAGACCACAGTCATTCAACTATGTGGATTCAGAAGAGCACTTTTGGAGAAGAATCCTGTTCCTGCTCAGAGTTTTTGCTAAAATTTACTCACCTCAGAGCAGGGTTGAGATGGCTTTTGTTCAGGTTGTGTTCTTGTTAAGCAGCTGTGCCCAGTTTTCAGTTAACTCATTTGGGTCTCCACTCAACCAAAGCCCCCTGCTCTTTGAATAATCTCTGACTCACTGCTACTTAGCATCTTCCAAGCTGAGCTTAGGAAAATGGCACTGAGGGATGACAGTAGAGAGAAAGGTTCCTTGAAGGATACGTCCATTTCTCCAAGTTGTCCAGATGTAGTTCTGAATTAAACCAGAGCAGCCAAAAGCTAGGTTCTACACCATATCCCATTTGTCCCAGAAGGACTACATTTCTGAATTATGCTTGGTTTTGATGCATTAGCCTCCACTGGGGATCACTGTAAACATAACCCCATGAAAGCCATCCTAGGGTCTATCGTGAGTAACTGTTGAGAAAGTCGTTCACTGCGGCACACCATATTCCCTGTAGGAAGGGCCACAATAGATATCCTCACATGATCTGGGTGTGAAGAAAGGTTTGCTTTCTTTGAGAATTGTTTATATTTTTAAAATTACATAATCACTGTGAACTGTTCAATGATCAGATTCCCCTTTTCTTGTTGGCTTCTGGAAAGTTGAGAACCAAGAATGGCTCGCCCCTAGCAGGCATGCATTCCTCATGTGCTCATTGAGAGCCTCATTCCTGGCTCTACTTTGTTTGCACCCAGATTTTTCTTCTTGTCCCCACATTTAAACTTGTGCTGTCTTGTCCTGTGTGAGATATTCTTGGACATTGCTTCAGATTACTTTATGGATGAAAGTAGAACACGAATAACTGAAAATTCATAATAATCTCTGTCTTGCTGAATTACTGTAAGAATTACCCATAAAACACATATGCAATTTAAAATATCAAAGGTATTCAAGTAATGATTCTGCTGCAGCTACTATTATTGCTGGTGCTGGTGCTGTTATTGCTGTCTACACTCTATGGTCTCACCTTAAATTTCCTTACCTTGCTAATCAAGCATTGCCTGTAGCTTTAAAGAGACCCTGGTTAGATTATTGCGTTAGTTTCCACCCTCCTTTCTCCCACACAGTTACCCTAATGGCACATACTGGATAACAGCTGGAGAGTATTAGGGATGTCAGTCTGGTTTTAATTTCATTAAGAACTACTTGAGACTGCTTCACAGATCTGGCCGCTAACCACTTCGTGAGAGAAGGGAAGGTACTGAGCTTTGAAAAGAGGGCCTGTTCAGAATCCCGTGAATCATTCGGAAGCATTGGTCGTCAGCTAGGACTTTGCCACCCAGAGTGCGCTCAGCAAGCCAGCGGCATTGGCCCTACCTGGGCACTTGTCCGTCAGGCCTCCTCCAGACCTACTGAATCTGTGTCTGCAATTTAACCAGAACCCCAGGTGATTTGTATGCACTTTAATGTTTGAGAAGCACTGAACTAGGACAAACTGTGAGGACAGCAGTCCAGGCACCCTGCATTAGCTGCTGGAGAAGTGCCATGCCGCCAGCCCGCTTGGCAGAATTTCGATGGGATTATGGGAAGCATGTGCACGCTGTGATCTGATGAGTGGTTCAGATCCTAGCTCTACCACTGGTGTGCTGTGTGACCTCAGACAATTGGCTTCACCTTTCAGAACTCGTTTCTTCATCTGTTATATAGAAATAATCACACACATGCCCCTGGGAAGGTTACTATGAGGATGGAATGAAATTGGGTATGTTAGGATGACCCACAAAGACATAAAGTATGACAGTTTCTAAACAATGCCTTATGACGACTGGCTGCAGTCTTTGCCTAAAGGACACTGGGTGTTGTGGGATGTCTCTAGACCACAGGACCTAGAAGGTGGCTATCTATGGACCAGGTGCCAGAGTCACTGCAGGCACTGTCTCTGAGGGTATAGGGCTCTCCAGACTGTGGGTATCTGCCCTTGGGGCTTCTGTCCAAGCAAAGCTTAGCCAGGACCTTCTTGCTTGATTCTACCCTAAGGGGAAACCAACTGGGAAGGAGTAGGCCACCCTAAAGAATAGGAATTATTAGTCCCATTTGATAGGCGAAGAAAGGGGAATTGATTGACTCACAGCTGACATTCACAGACTTGGTGTTTGGACACAGCTTTTTCAACCCTGTGCTCTTTCTATCTACATGATGATTATTGTGGATACATTGACCCCACCATTATAATTGGGATTTAATTAATACCAGTCAAATAGTACCAATCCTAAGGTAAGGTGCCCTCCTCTTTAATACACACCCAGGATACACAGTCCATTCACCAAAATAAGGACTGTCTTGTTTAAACACTTTTGTAAATACAAATGGTGTCTCCTTAATTATAACTCCCTACTATCCCACTGGCCTTGGGGCTCTAAATCGATTTTATGGTTCTGCTCATTGCAATGAGGATTCATCTCACATTGAATGGTCCTTTTCCTTAAGGACAGTGACCAGTGGCTTCCTGGAGTCCACTCTACATGATTAACTTGGTAATATGTCGCCTGCATCTTCCTGGGCTAAAAAGCATCAACATTTCACATCAGGACCTTGATTTACTAACCGTCTGCTCAGAAGTCTGTCATCAACGGGGATGATTTCTTACTCCCTCCAGACTGCACGACTTTGCCAAGGTTCTAGTGAGTCAAGGCCTGACCTTGAAGGCAAAAGGCATACTGTACCTCCCTCTTTAATTGGTTTAATCGTCTGCCTGTAAAGGTAGGCGGCAAGCTTTTCTGGTTTTTCTCGCAAATCTCCTACATGTTGGAGATGTGACTTCAAGACAACCTCGTATGTGTATCTCTGAGGAATTTCTTCTTTATCGAGACTTTATTGTTAGGATCTTTGATACAGCAGTCTTTTAGTTGGAAGGAACAGATTCGCTTTGTGCCTCTGGGAGGGAAAAAGAAGAGATGAAATGAAAAGATACATGTGTATGCTCACCCAGGAAAAGTTGAAGAAGTGGGTAATAGCAAAGTCACAGACTGGGCTTTCTTTGGGGGACAGCTCTTCTTATCTGTCAACTACACTTTCACGAGGACTCCTGCTCTGCTTTTATTTCTGCTGTGTTTAGTTGTGATTTCCTCATAACTTCATCCCACATCCTACATCATGGCTGACAGGTCCTCTACTCCATGGATATTGTTTGACACTCAGGCCTTACTAACTGGCACCAACCTCTCAGTCTCCACATGGCAAAATTCCTTAAAGAGAAATCCGATTGGTCCAGTTTGTTTTGACTGGTCAGGCATTGATTGCCTTCGGGTTGAGTGTCTACCCCAGTCCAGTCTGATCATGGCTCCGTCATCTCCCTCTTTCAGTAGTGACCATGAGTGGGGTAGGTCCTCTGGGAGCCATCATGGGCAGGACATGGACTTGTTAGTCCAGGCACAGCCTTGTCATTCCAGTTCTCTGATCCTCGGTTTAGTCAGGGCAGAACAAGTATGCACAAAGTTACATCAGCTACAAGTAGCACCTGTTAAACTCCCCCATCCCCAGTGACCTCAGGAGCACCCAAACACAGCAAGCAGGGTGAGTGGGAGAACAGACAGCAAACACCCCGTAAGGAAGGATATTGCCCTGGCCAAATCCCTGGGGCACTCCAGGCCCCTCTGTTTCAGCAGCTCTGAAACTCACGTGTTGTGTACCTCTGTTTAGACCCTCCAGGTCTTGTGTCTTGCTGACTTCCTGCCTCTAGTTAATCCTAACCTCTGACTCCGTAGACCCAGCCCCGAAATCTTAGTTCCCTGGTTCTAACCTGTGATTCCTGATCTCTGATGCTTGTCCTCTTATCTAACTTGTTTGCCTTTTCATATCCTCATTTTGAAAATCCAGCTTGAGGATAATAATATACTATAGTGTCTGCCTCAGTTATGGGCATCTAGCACAAGGATAGTTAGTGGAATGACACACATAAAATAAATTGATTCTTTCCTCTAGAAATAATGTGATTGGGCCATTCACTTCATAGAATATCAAGTAGCCATCAACATTGAGAAAAAGCATATATGAAGAAAGATTCTAAAATAGGATGTTAAAAAGAATGTGGAACTGTTCTTACACTATGAACATTCTTATATAAAACAGATACAGGGATTAAGAGAGACGGAAAATTTTGAAAGAGAAAACCTAGGGGTGTTCACGTTGCACTTTTTCTGAAAATCCTTCAGAGTTTGGGTTGCTATACTGCTTTTCCATGTTGTTTAAAAGGGAGGTGGGGGTGGGATGAGAACGGTGTGAAACTGCAGAACAAGTGATCAGAGGGAGGAGGAAGTGCTTTCTAATTAGCTGCCACCGTTGGATGTGCGAAGTCGGCCTGATGCTCCCTCGCGCTCCCTTGAACACAGCAGAAATGTTTCAAAGTGCTTTGCCAAAAATGATCAGTAAACTTTCTTTCAAGTCTGCTTTGTCAAAGTCATGATTAAACGGTGGAGGATGCCAACCAGAAGTATGGAGGTAGAGTGGGGTCCTAACGGAGTGAAGGGAATAGAGTCTGGGGATCAGATTGAAAGAACAGAAGCATTCTGGGCAGGAAGCACCAACAGCATGAAGCAGAATGGCCTTCCAGGGTGATGTATTTGGAGGTAACTGAGACACCCAGAGAAGATCCGGTCTTGGTTGGTCTTTGGGAGTGCAAGGGACCCACGTCCCAAAGGCCTGTATGTTAACCAAGATTCCGAGGCCCAGGCGACAAAGTGATAGGGGGCACTCAGGATGGGGAGGTCAGCCCTCTGGAGCTAATACTGTCCAGCTACCAGAGTTATGAAAGCAGAATCGCCCAGCCATGTGCAGCACCAGGGATGGTCGCCCCAGGCCTCATTACATCAGCCTCCCTGCACTTCAGCTTTCCAGCAGGGCACCATGGCCTTGTGTGGTCTGGCTGCCCTGCTCTGAGCAGCAGTTAACACAGGGAGAATGTGTTGGTTTGTGTGCTGCATACTAAACTGGTCTCTATCGTGTATAAGTGACGTTAGACTTCCCAAATAAGCTGCTCTTCTATTGATGACTGTCATGTATCTGAATCCCAAGGAGCATGTCTGTATCACCATGGACTTCAGGTAGAAGATTCTGGGCCTTGACTGTAACCCTTTTGCAGCTTGACAGGAGATAGACAGTGGCTCTCTGGACGAGGATCTTAGTAAATCTGAGTTCTATTACCCCGTAGATGCCAAAGAAGCAAGGATGAGAAGTAAGGTGATAGGGTAGCCAGAATGTTGAACTAAGAGTCCAGGAACTGTATTCTCTCAGCAGCTCTGAAACTCACGTGTTGTGTACCTCTGGCAAATCATTCAGCCTTTCAGGATCTGAGTTCCTCTTCTAGCCTATGGGAATAGAACTATTTCAGATTTGTTTTAAGTTATGTTAATAATTACCGGATTCGGTCCTATTCCTTTAAACCTGTCAGCCCAAGGTTTCCTAGCCAGAACCCAATAATAATGAATCCCTGGGAGTTTCTTATATGAATTACAGTCCATATCCTGAACTGTTTTATCCTGTCCAGCCTTGCTTCCTAGCTGCTCACACCTCAGGTCTTCTTGGCTTCTGCACCTCATTTCTCATCAATGTTGAGATGAGCCTCTTGGGGAAGAAGCCTCTGATTCCAGTCTGCCCCTTCTCCACACACTCTCCTCTTGGACTTGGCATTCTCTGAGACCCTCCCCATGACAGCCTGGCTCACTGGACCCTCCCTGGCACCATTTTCACTGCATTTCACCCTGGATCCAACAGTGAGAACTACATAATCATTATTTAGTGCTCTGTGATTTTTTTGAGAGTCCCGCCCTTAATCAGAAAGCATGTTGGTATAAGACAGGAGCTGGGCCTTGCTTCTTTGTCTTTTGCTGTTTAAGAAATATTCTATTTAATACTTTACATAATTGTCCTGACTTGGGGACTGACTATATTTTAAAAACAGAAAATCCTGAACGAACCTGAAAACACTCTGTTGTAAAGTTCATTACATATAAAGTAAGCCCTAAGAGACATGAAAATGTATCCCATAAACAAAAGAAGAATTTTAGAGACAGTTCATTTGGAAAATGCTGTACCATGCATAAAAGCATATTAACGGCTCTGAGAAATACTGTATTAAAGAAACCTATTTAAATTTGCCTAATCCAGTATTTGCCACATTAATCTGACCAAGAATCCTTTGTTCATGAACATCTATTCGTATATATCACATCATTGGAGCTATGCAGGACATTTAGACAATTAGATTTAGACAATTTAGACAATTTAGATTGAGACAACTTTAATGTTCCCTATCTATCTATTTATCTGTCTATCTACCTATTGCTATCTTTCTCTTTTCTCCTATCATCATCATTGTTGTTATCATTTAATAAACCTCCAGTTGTCTGAAGGTTATAATATTAGTGATCAGAAAAAAGTCTGATGCAGTGCTACACAAATACTGTGTTATACATTGAGAATGGCTTGTGATGATACATTGAATGTGTTGCTTAGAAATAACTTAATAGTTACCTGCAGGCATCAAGTCCTAGATATGTGAAGTGTATTAGACACTCTGGGGAAATAATCAAAGAAAAAAAAAGAGAAGACTTTAAGAGGCTTATAATCAAGTTGGAAGAAATAACTATCATGTTACAAAATAATTTGAAAATAACTCTGAAGAAACCTATTAATGCCCAAAAAATAGTAAAATAAAGTCTATAGAGCTATCTAAGAAAATAATGGTCAGAGGAAAATGGAATTGATATCAGAAGTAACTGGAATTGGGTAATCAGAGAGCAATAGAATTCTGGAAAACATTTGGGCAAGGCATAAAGAACTTAGCAGACCTGGGAAAACTAATTCTAAACTCTCAGAGGAAATTGGCAAGAGTCCATTTTATTTCACAGAATCTGCAAAAGACTCAGGAGTTGATCTAGTCAGTTACCTCAGGAGGCACAGAGTTGGGGTACGGGTGGGGGATATGGAGAGATTAAAATTAAGGATGCTGGGTTGGAAGTCTACGGAGCATTTAGATCTCCAGATCCCCTTCACTGCTCCTAACAGCCCGGGAAATGCCCTTCCTTTACCCCCAATAAAAGGCTAAAAAGGATAAAACAGAGTCTCTGGTTTGGGGGAAGTCGGCACAGTTGAGGATGGGAGTACTGTAGCAAAATTGCGGCAATTAGCAAAACATAGACATATTAAATGGCAAGAGCACCAGTTCCCCCACCCCTGCCCCAGTCGTTTTTTTTTTTTTTTTTTACATCTTTATTGGCATATAATTGCTTTACAATGTTGTGTTAGTTTCTGCTGTACAACGAAGTGAATCAGCTATATGTATACATATATCCCCATATCCTCTCCCTCTTGAGCCTCCCTCCCACCCTCCCTTCCCCACCCCTCTAGGTCGTCACAAAGCACCGAGCTGATCTCCCTGTGCTATGCAGCAGCTTCCCACTAGCTATCTATTTTACATTTGGTAGTGTATATATGTCCATGCCACTTTCTCACTTTGTCCCAGCCTCCCCTTCCCACCCTGTGTCCTCAAGTCTGTTCTCTACGTCTGCATCTTTATTCCTGCTCTGCCACTAGGTTCATCAGTACCATTTTTCTAGATTCCATATATATGCGTTAGCGTACGGTATTTGTTTTTCTCTTTCTGACTGACTTCACTGTGTATGACAGACTCTAGGTCCATCCACCTCACTACAAATAATTCAATTTCGTTCCTTTTTATGGCTGAGTAATATTCCATTGTATATATGTGCCACACCTTCTTTATCCTTTCATCTGTCGATGGACACTTAGGTTGCTTGCATGTCCTGGCTATTGTAAATAGAGCTGCAATGAACACTGTGGTACATGAACTCTTTTTGAATTATGGTTTTCTCAGGGTATATGCCCACTAGTGGGATTGCTGCCACAGTCTCTTGGCAAAACAATGGCAGGGAAGCCAGGCAGGTATGATCCAGACAGACCTCAGAAAGGGTCAGTTCTTGGGGATCTGAACTGCCCAAGAAGGAACATTGAAACAAAAAAGCACAGTGAAACAAAGATGTAAGACATCTAGGGAAAGCCTCTAAAGTGGAAATTGAAGACCAAAATAAACGAAAATAAGCAACTTAAAGGAAACAGAGATGAAATGGGAAGAAATTTGCAAAATATTATCATCAGTGTCCTAAGAGATAGATTAGAAGATACTTCAACCATGAAATAAGAACAGTGTACCGGGACTTCCCTGGTGGCACAGTGGTTAAGAATCCGCCCACCAATGCAGGGGACACAGGTTTGATCCCTGGTCAGGGAGCTGGGATCCCACATGCCGCGGAGCAACTAAGCCCATGCGCCACAACTACTGAGCCTGCACTCTAGAGCCTGCGAGTCACAACTACTGAGCCTGCGTGCTGCAACGACGGAAGCCTGCATGCCTAGAGCCCGTGCTGCATAACAAGAGAAGCCACCACAATGGGAAGCCTGTGCACCACAACGAAGAGTAGCCCCCACTCGCTGTGACTAGGGAAAGCCTGCGGGCAGTGATGAAGACCCAAAGCAGCCAAAAATAAATAAATTAATTTTAAAAAAGAAAGAATAGTGTACTATAAAAAGAATCATTCAAAGAACAACCACCACCGCCAGCTCTTGGAAATTAAAATTAATTAGAAGAAACAGACCAATTGATAGGAGTTTTCAAAGATTAGTGAAGGAAAATTCCTTGAAAGTTAGGAAAAAACAAAGAGGAGAGAATAAGAAAATTAGACAGCCAGTTCAAGAAGTCCAACATCTAAAAGTTCTAGAAAAGAAGAACAGTAAAAACACATGGAAAGAAACAATCAATAGAATACAAGAAAATTTCCCAGAGATAAAGAACCCAAGTTTCCCATTCAAGAAAGCTAAGTGCCCAGAAAAGTAGATAGCAATAGACCCATACAAAGAAAATCATTCTGAAATTCCAGAACACTCAGCTTGAAGAGAAAAACATATAAAGTTCCACGAGGAAGAAAACAGGTCACATAGGAACAGCTATGAGGAATCAGAACGACTTAAGAGTTCTCAGAATTAACATTGGAAAGTGTTAAGCAATTGAGCAATACCTTCTTTTGAAATTCTAAAGGACTATTGTTTCCAATCTAGAATTCCATAATAAGCCAAATTATCATTCAAGGAAGAGCATAATAGACATTTTCAGTGATGCAACATATCAAAATATTTACTCACCCCAAGACAATAGAAAACATGGGATACAGGAAACAGTAGATCCACCAAGAGGGAAGAATCCGCAGGTGAAGGAAGATCCATGGGTGACAATGGTCCACTCAGTGTAGAGAGCAGTCAGTCTACTTTGGAGCAGGTCAGAAGTCTCCCGTAGGGACTTATTCAGAAGATAAAGCTGATAGAATACTGCATCTGAATGTCCTGAAAAGAGATTTAGACAATTGGTGAGCAGTTTAGTTTGGGATTTGAATTAGTGCTAAAACATAGAAGCTAAGCAAAGAAACAAGTAAAAATATCATCATTATTTAAGCAAAACCAACAAGATGCGGGAAAGGAAAAGCTGTCTCAGTTTTGAATAGCACTTATATAGTCTTTATAATAAAACACTAATGTCATATTTAACCAAAATTACCATATGACTCCATTAATAGGTGGAGAGATGGGAAGAGTACATTGTGTGTAGGAGCAGAGGAAGGAAAGAAAGATAAATCCTCACCCCTTATAGTGAGAAATAAATACTTCTTACTAAAACTGAAAAATCATGAGGTAGCAATGCAAGCATATTTTCCAGAAATCTTGAGGTAAATGTCAAAATGATCAGCTAAAAGTTTTTGCCCCTGGGGAGAGAAAAATGGTAGGTGTGGGGAGAGAAAAAATGGTAGGTGTAGGGAGAGGTGCTGGGGAGAGGGAAGCTTTTTTTTTTGGTAGCAAACCTTAGAGAAACCATTTTACTCTTTAAAGTGTGTGCATTTATAACAAACTGTAAGAAAAAAAATGAGGGAAGGCTTTACAACTCATTTTGTAAGGTTATAATAGCCTTGATATATATGAAAATGAATTTATAGACCAATCTGTTACAAGCATAGATACAGAAATCTCATATAAAATATTGACACATATAATTTAGCAGTATTTAAAAATAATATGCCAAATCCAAATATATTTAATCCCAGAAATCAAAGAGCAAAAAAGCATTTAAAAATTGAACAATATAACACACTGAGTTAACAAATGAAAGGGGAAAACATGAGACCATTTAAATAGATTTAGGAAAATCATTTGATAAAATGTAGTCTTTATTCAGGAAATAGACTCTTAGCAAACTAAATTGTAGAGACAATTTCTTTCATATGATAATAGGTATCTAAAATCTACATCATACATTATATTTAATGAAAACTTTAGAAGCAGTTCCATTAAATTGAGAAACATAACAAGAATACTCACTATCACCACTTCTAAGATTCTAGCCATTGCTTTAAGAAAAGAAAAAAAAAAAGTCATAAGTATTAGAAAAGAGAAATGTCTTTATTTATAGTGATTTTTTTTAATAGGAAGTCCACCAAAATTTACCAAAAACTTCCATAATTAATAAGAAAACTCAGCATGATATCTGGATATCATTTTACTATTCAAAAGTCAGTATTTTTATATATACCAAAAATAAACTCTCAAAATGAACTGGAAATAAAATTTTCGTTCACAATAGCAACAAATCTCTGAGATAATTAGTATGAAATCAACAAATATGTGTATTATAGCTCTGGAGAAAATTTCAAAGCTTTATTGAATCACATAAAAGATTTTCTGATGTAATAGAAATTGTATCATGCCCATCAACTGGGAAACTCAATATCACGTATATGTCAGCTCTCACCCAGTTTAATCTATAAATACAAAGAATGTCAGTTAAAATCCCAAGGAAGTTTTTAGAACTTGGCAAGTTGATCCTTAGGTTCATGAGGAAAAGAAAAATGTGTAAAGTAGCCAATACAATTTTGGAAAAAAGAACAAGATTGGGGTTGGTGGTGGTGCCTGCCCTATCAGATACCAAGATGCCTTATAACACTATACTAAGTGAGATAGTACATTACAGACAAAAAGACAGAAAAATAGACCAATAAAGTCATCAAAAGTGAAAATTGATATATAACAGAGATGGCATTGCAAATCAGGGACAGAAATGGACTATTAAAACAATAAGAGGGAATTCCCTGGTGGTCCAGTGGTTAGGACTCCAAGCTTTCACTGCCAAGGGCCCAGGTTCAATCCCTGGTTGGGGAACTAAGGTCACACAAGCCGTGAGGCACAGCCAAAAAAAAAAAAGGAAAAAAAAAAAAACCTAATAGGATGTGGGGACAATTGGCTATCTATACGGAAAAAGATAAAATTGGAAATTTGGAACCCTATCTCATACCATACACAAGTACATTCTAGGTGGATTAAAGAATTGTAGGGGAAAAAATGTCATAAAGTATTCTTTATGAAAATGTAGAAGAACATGTTATGACTTGGGGTAAGGAAGGATTATATAAACAACACAAATTGTGATTATATAAAAATTTAAAAATTCTGTTCAACAATAGACACAGAAAAATGAAGAAAACAAAGCCCAGGTTGGGGGAAAGTATTTGCCATACACATAACTTACAAAGGATTGATATCCAAAACCAATAAAGAACTCTAGAAATAAAAAGACAAGCAAACTGATGGGGAAAAGGGCAAAAAATAAATAACAGTCCAGAAAAGAGGCACCTCAAATGAAAAATAAACAAATGTAACAACACTTATCCCTACTAACAATCTGAGGAAATGCAAAACAAGACAATCAGAGGCCAGTTCATACCAACCAGATTGGCAAACATTAAAAAGCCTGATGACATTAAATGTTAGCAAAATGTGGGGAAATGGAAGCTCTCAAGAACTGCTGATAATAATGCAAATCAATACTGCCTCTTTAGTGGGTGATTTGAAAATATCTAGAAAAGTTGAAAATGTGTGTGCCTTACATATATTCCAGCTTTTCCACTTTTACTATGTACCCTAGAGAAATGTATACCAAGAGCCATGTATACAAAGAGCCATGCAGAAAAATGTACATCCTAGCATGGTTTGTAACAGCCAAAAACTGAGATATGATCTAAGCTAACAATGGCTGTTACTGTTTGGATAGAAACTTTAACGCCATGACGTATCTTATGTGGCTGCTCAGAAGTTTTACATTCAGCCATTTCAGGCCCAATGTCATGTGAGCTACACACACTCTAAAAACAAAACCTTTCTATTCCATGTTGCAGCTTGGTGCCTGTTATCAAAGGGACAAAGCCATATCATCATTTAGAACAGAGCTCAGACACCTCAGTTGTGACAGGTTCAAAGCTCAATTTTGCCAATTTAAGAGAACACAAATGTAATCTTTTTGGATATGAACAAAGACTGACAACTATGTTGATCAGATATTTATTTGCCAATTGTAAAAATGTCTTTTAATTTTGTGCGTTTGCTCTTAGTGAGAGCCACAGGTTCTACAAGTGTAAATGTGGATGGAATGGATCGATGTAAGCTGATTCCCTGATGATCAGTGGGCTCCTCTGAACAGTCCCTGGTGACACATTCTCCTTTGAACACTTAGTACTTTTGGCAAGAGGCACCACTTGGACCAGGCAGCTGTGCTTTCCAGAGCTCTGAACATCTGTCCAAATTGTGGCACAAAACCTGCCTGTCCCAAATTGACCTCATTACTCATTTATAAACATCCAAATAGATGATAGGGGAAAATCATCCTTGTGCTGCACGAGGGATCGCTCATTATTCTCCCCATCAGCTCCGCTGCTGGCTTGCATTACTGGGGAGACCTGGAGAGCTTTTCAAAGGGCTTAACAAACACCACGTTACCACTTTGGATGCAGCATAGACATAACAAGCCTGGAAGAAAAGAACAGCCTTTGTCCCACCTATTCAGAGATGATTCATATATGTAGTATGAACACATCGTCCAGAGCACTTGTTCTTTGATGCTTATTTCCTGTTTCCTCTTTTAATGAGCAGCCCAGGTTTCCCTGTGTGCTGTGGGCTTTGTGAGCCCCTAAATGGTTTCTAGGGAGCTGCCAGTAGCATTAGCTGGTTTGGTAAAGCATTTGGACTCTTGCCCAGTTTCCACTTCACCTTCAGATGAGGAGGAACCCAGTTGAAAGCCCTGATCAGACTGTGCTTCCTGTAGTTTTTCTAAAAGCCCAAGGGCAGCCTGAGAAGGATGAAATGTTTCTGTTCAATTTTCAGATCAAATCCAAGTAACAGGAAATTAGTAATGCTGTTAAGCATGAGCTCCTTTTTTGTGCAAAGGATACTTTATTTTAGAATTAATTTTTATTCCCTTTCAGATAAAGTCAATAGATCTGTTAACAAGTATTAAGCATCTATAGATTACCTAGCACAGGCCATTTACAATAAGTGGTCAAGGGTATGGACAGCCTACATTTGAACCCTGCCTCTCTTATTTCCTAGCTGTGTGGTCTTGGGCAATTAATTGAATTTCTCTAAGCCTCAGTTTCCTCATCTGTAAAATGAAAATAATCCTAGTAGCTGCCTTACAGCGTCGTTGTGAGGATTAAACGAGTTAACACATGCAAAGAGCTGGGAACGGTGTCAAGTGCATGGCAAATATTCAATAAATGTTGGCTACTGTGAAAACCTAGTGCTGTGCTATACATTTGGAGCTAAAAGAAATTATACAGCACTGCTGCTTCCCTCAAAGGTATTTAATTGAAAGAGACAAGTACTATTCATATGAGATAATTAGTGCACAAAGCATTTTCTTTGTCAGCAGCATAGGCTGAGGTAAACTCCTAAGCAGAGTGATGCAGGCTGTTAGGAAAGAGGATTGCATCTGCTCTGCCATTTCCACCACGTGGTGTTTAAAGAGTTAACAGAGCAATGAGATCTGAGAGCAATGAAAACATAAAGCAAGACTCACAGAGGAGACAGAACTTGACCTGGGCCTTGAAGTTTCAGCAAAATACACACAGGTAGAAGAGGGGTCTGGCGAGGCCATTTTAGAAGGAAGAACTACGTGAGAGAAGAAACAGATGGAGTAAATCTGGCATGTGAGGAGATGATGAGGCAACCTTAAAAATGGGATTTGGGCACCTGTCACTCTTTGCAGCACCAGTTCTGAACTGTGCACCTGCAATGACTTTCTTCATTGCTTTTCCACCCAAATACTCCTGTTTCTTTCCATGCTATCTCTTCCCCACTTTATCTTCTTTCCTTTACCCAACAGACCAGATGCTTCCAACTCGTGATTACAATTGAAATCTTCCCCTAGCTGAACAGCCTCTGGACATTCTTGTAAAAATCTCTCCCGCCTCAACATGGTCCCTGGTATCCATTCCCCAGGATGGTGCTCTTGTCAGAGTTGACCCTACAGGAAAAAGACACGTTAGTCATTGATATTCATTTCAACTGCTTCATGAAGACACATTTTTTTTTTACTTTTATGTTTTTTATAAATTTATTTTATTTATTTTTGGCTGTGTTGGGTCTTTGTTGCTGCACGCGGGCTTTCTCTAGTTGCAGTGAGCAGGGGCTACTCTTCGTTGCGGTGCGCGGGCTTCTCATTGCGGTGGCTTCTCTTGTTGTAGAGCACGGGCTGTAGGCACGCAGGCTTCATTAGTTGTGGCTTGCAGGCTCTAGAGCACAGGCTCAGTAGTTGTGGCGCAGCGTGTGGGATCTTCCCTGACCAGGGATCAAACCCATGTTCCTCGCATCACTTTGTAGTGATTTCCAGTACAATTGCAATCTTGAGCCCTGTCACCCTCACCAATAGTAAGGCCTCCAAGTAACAGGGACATTGGACCTGGTCTCCAGCTGAGCAAGGTGGACTATATTCCAAGGACTTGCTCATCCTGGAGCCTGTTCCTTCTAGATTAGTCTATAGCTTCCAAGTTCTAGGGTTGTGCTTTATAGGAAGAGGTGATGGGGAGAGGGAAACTTTCTCAATGGGAAGATTTCCCATCTGAAGCCTAGGCTCTTCTTAACCCTTGACAAAGGAATCTTTTAAACAGTGCTCCTTTCCGCACTGAATTGTCAATATCTGGCCAGAGGCCTTGGAATCAGAACAGAATAATTCTGCACAAATGTATGGCAATAACTTGCTCACTCCTTGGGAATCCGGTGGCCTATGATGTCCTGGTAAGTGGCCTAGAGAAGAAACACAGTCAAGGCAACGATAAAAGGGAAGGGACTTTCACCTTTCTATGTTATAAGCCAAAGACTTCTATAGACAAGATGAAGCAAACCACAAACACTGCCTTAAGGCAAATATGCAGGTCAAGTGACCAGACCTTGCACGTAATTCTGAACTGGTCCAAAGACCTCAGAAGTACTAGGTGGAGTCTCCTCCAGTCCACAGACCTTTTGTCAGTATCTTACTACCTGCAGGGACTTGTGCAGTGCCTGGCACATTTGAGTATTTGGTAAGTTACCAAAGCTCGTACGTTAATGGCTTCAGAGCATCTGAACAGAATCAATCAGAAGAGTGAGAGATTGGAGAATCAAGTGGGTTAATGGGGTTATGATTATGTTTGTTTAGTTCATAGGGACATGCACATTTGTGATTTAACAGGTCAGTTTCATCCTTGCAGGAGAAACTCAGTGGTCCATGATGTGGGGAATTTTCATTTTCCTCTGGCCCTGGCCCTGGTTTGAATTGCACGTGCTGATGGGTTAATGTGTGTGATCCCATCAAATGGCTCCTGAGTGAGCCTAGCAGAGTGCTGGAATCTACGTTTGACACAGATATTTGTTCTCTACTCATATCTATGTATGTGTTTATGGGAAAATTGTGTGGACAAGTTGAAAGTTTAAAGTTCCTGAGGGTCTCCTATGATTAAAGTCTTGTCATACTAGAAAAGGAAGGAGGCATCAGATCTAATAAAGGGTCCGATTAGAACTAAAGGACAAAATTTCCTTCCTTTCAACACTAGAACAGGTTTCTTTCCAGAGCAGCTTAATGATTTCAAGGGGGTCCTGGATAGGCAATTTTTCAAGGATTTTGTGGTCAGGGGAACCCATGACATCTGTCTTCGTACCTCCAGTACTCAGCTCAGTGGCTGGCACATGAAAGGTCTGAGTGAAATCATAAAATATTAGAGATATTAATGCTCTAATCCAATCACACCACTAACCCAAGAGGAAAACAAACACCAGAAAGGCTAACTGACACCCTCAATATCTCACACTATGCCAGTACTAGATACAGCCCAGGTCTTTAAATGCCATTTCAGTGCTATTCCTGATAGAGAAACACTTCACATTTATATTCATAAAAATACTCTTGAGGGTTAGATAGACTCACATATTAAGTGGTTTCTCAAGCTATTTCTAGAACTTCTTGAAAGAAAGGGTTGTTTCAGGACATGGTGAATTGGAACTTTTCCTTTCACCCTTAGCTTCACCATTGTACCACCTTCTCCTCCACGCAGAGACTGACATGAAAGGACATGAAAAAGGCACACAGTAGATTCACTACCTCCAAAGGGCTAAAACCCCCTTTGAAAGAACTGGGACTTTAAGGACTCACTTGGGGGTGGGGGCTCACTTCCCAGTTCACCCTCATGATTGACAAAGACGCGTGGAGGAGTTTCAACCATGTGTTCAGGAAGCATGGATAGCATCATTTATGCTCCAAGCACTGGGCACTGTGGATGGTGCTGGAAGGATGTAAAGAGAAAACTGATGCTGACGCTGATTAGTCCAGGGGAGAGAGAAGACAACTGCTCCCATACACAGGACATGCACTGAGGGCCAGACAAAGTGCAGGGGAAGCTCCAAAGAGGGAAAGACCCCATCTCCTGGGAGGCAGTCAGAAAAGTCTTCTTGGTCTCTGAAGGATGTGTAAGATTTGCAGATGTGGTTTAAAGACCATTCCAGACACAGGGGAAGGAGTGGGCTAAGGCATAGGGGCCGGAAATCTCTGATCTGTGTGTGAAATACTAAATCATTCTGTCAGAAATGTAAGATTTATGAAGGAAAAACAGTCAAGCAGAGGTCAGTGTTTGGTGCTAAATTATTGGGACTTTGATATAAAGAGCTTAGAGCATTTAGGGAGTCACTAGTGATTGCTAAGTAGAGCAAAGCAACGATTGAGCAGTAGTATCACAGTGTTTCGCTGGCAGTACTGCAAAAATTCGGGTGGTGGATGCTGTCAATGTTCTGTCAAGTGCCTGGGTCCCTTAAAAGTCTTTTGCTATTTCTCTGTGCCCCCCTTCCCAGCTTCTATATGCTTCACTTCTAACAGCTCACAGCTGAGAGTTTATTCAGAGGACCATCTTTGGGCTACAGGAGGAACTTTGACAAAACCAGCAGAGTGCTGAAAGTGCTGGTGAATTGACATCCCTTGGGGCAGCCCTTAGCCAATGATTGACAGTGTAGAGGTATGAAAGCCCAGCTCCCTTTCCTCCACTTGGCACAAACTCTGAGGTGCAATGTACACTCCAGAGTTCCCTGCGGGATCAGGCGAAGGCTGGACTGTGTGTGAAAGTTCATCTTTGCTTAGATTCTTCCCCTCCCTGTCTTGCTTCCTGTACTTCCTTAGCAGTTTCTCCAAGAAGCACTTCTTGATAAATTACTTGCTTATGAATCCTCATCTCATCTCAGGGTCTGCTTCTAACAGACAGACAGGTTGGAATAGGAGGAGTGGTAAAGTCAGGCCAGTTAGGAAGCTCCTGCGAAACTCTAGGCAAGAGATTGCGGAGACCTGTGCTAGGAAAATGGTCATGTGATAAAGGTCAGGAAGGCAGAGGAGAAATATTCCAGAAACAAATAAACAAGACCCTTAGATACATAGGGGAGGTAGGGGGAAGTAGAAGTCAAATAAGAGCCTATAATTTCAATCCTACATAATAGGATTCTGTTAAAAGAGTTGGAGAAACATATAAGGAAGAGCATATTTGGGAGAGGAGACTGGTTTAGTTTGGAGAGGCGCCCTTGCAGTACGAGGAGAAGAATTCTGTAAGAATGCTGAACAGCTGACAGAAGGGGTCAGGGATGGAGATCCCATTTGGGCCTTCATCAGCACTGAGCTAGTCACTGAAGCCGTGAACTAGGAGAAGCTTCTGGAGAGAGTCTGGGCTTTGTGTCCATCTATGGAAGTCCCCAAAGAGGAAAACATGGCAAAGCTCTTAGCGTTTGGGAAACCAAGTGCAACCCCAGCAGTGGGCATGACAAGGTCTGGGATGGATCTGAGCTGACTTCTGTACCAATGTCTGTTGACAAAAACACTCAGTGAGAACTCTGCCTGGCAAGTGACCTCCACTCCTGCAGCCCCTTCTCTCAGAAATGTGTCTGGGAAGCATTCGGGGGCCTGATGCACACTGGAAAATAAGCCATGACAGTCCCGAGGATGTTGATCAAAAGGCAACATTGTCTGTAAAGAGTTCATTGGGGAATTGTTCGTGAATCTGTTATTTTATTCTAAAGATCTTATCACAGCATATCAAGGCTGGAAGAGACCTGAGAGGTCATTTAGTTCATTTGGCAGATGAAGAAACTGGCAGAAAACAGTTGCATGGTCAGGCTGGATCGTGACCAGAGAGCTCATGCCTCCGAAGGCCAGTGCTGGGCTCTTTCCTCACCCCACTCCTGTGTTCTCCATCCCTGTCCTGTCCTGCCATTCACATCCTGGTCAGGGTTGGGAGGCCCTCTGCATGGAGTCATGTTTCAAATGAAATGATTTTATAGCAACTGGAGCATCTTAGTCTGTCATAGGACAATTGTTAAGGATTTACTATGAGGAAGGATGTGAAAATGCAGAAGAATGCTATTCAAATGTAACAATAACGCAGAATGTCTCTACTTTGTGGCGCTGTTCCTATGCGATGATTATAGATATCAATTAGGATCATGAAATTAAGTGAAGCCACCAGACCTCTGCAGGACTAAACACTCTTCTATCCTTTTCATTTACACTGGACTCCAAGCAACCAAATGAATATCATTTGTATCTGTTGAAGGGAAATCATGTTTAAACCAAAGCTCCTAGTTAATTAAGTCAAGTGGATGTCTCTGCCATGAAATAATCAAGCACAAACATGTACTGATCAGCAAACATGGGCCGCGCATTGTACGAGGTTCTGGAGTTAGAGAAGTACCATCCATGCCCTCAAGAGGTCACAGTCTAGCAGAGGCAAAAACTTGTAAAGAAACGATCAAAATACAGTGAAATAAGTGTATTGATAGAGAATTGTCCAAGGACAGTAATGGAAAAATAGGAGTGCAGGCTCTCACTAGGGAAGGACTTGATTTACAGAGAAGTTGGTGTTTTCCATGGAGCTTGGATGAGTTGGAGGTGAGCCAGGTAGGAAAAGCAGGAAATAAAGGACATAGAGTCAGGAAAGTCAACAACAATACCAAAGGCAAGGAGGTAGGGAGAGCTTTGCTGTTTTCAAGAGTTATATGGGATTTAAGTATCAGGCACCTATTTGAATGGAAGGCTGAGTGGATGTCAATGAGTGGCAGCAATGGAGGGCAAGGTTGGAATGAGGAAAGGGCCAAATGATTGAGGGCGTTATAGACCATAATGCTTTGCTGGCTGTATACAGTGCAGGCCAGTGGTTCTCCAGGTGTGGTAGGTATCTCCAGGTGTGGCATCCAGCAGCATCACTATTACCTGGGAAATTGGTAGAAATGCAAATTGTCAGGCCCCAGCCCAGCCCTATTGAATTAGGAATTCAGGGGGTAGGACCCAGGAATCTGTGTTTTAACATGACCTTCAGGTGATTCTGATGGATGCCAAAGTTAGAGAACCACTACTCTAGGCGCTGGGGAGAAAGAAAAAGGTGAAAGATGATTTTATGAAGACAAAGAACCACATTCATTTATTGGGGCTAAAAAGGAGAAAGAAAGCACTGACTTTTCTCTACAAAAATGCTAGCTCAGTCCTCCAGCAGTGCTCAGCTAGAGCCTTCTGGGGTCCTATCTGGGTCTTTTCAATCGAGTCCTGTCTCATCAGGTAAGTAATCTTGTAGAAACAGCACCTTATTACCCTCCATCAAATGAGCAGTGAGGAAGTACTTTTCATTTGAGTTAGATGACTGAAAAGATTTGTCTGGGGCAATCACAGTAGATGGCAGTGATTTAAGCTAAGTTCAGCTCTGGGAGACAGCTGAGCTATGGGACAACCAGTGTCAAGTTTAGGCTGAGGTGTCAGCAGGCATGTTGAACTGCACTCACACCCGAAATAGCAGGAATTCAGTGCATTCCCCGATCCTCTTTCAAACCAATTTCTATATTGAAAAAAATGGAAGTTTACACCTGACCCCTCATCTGAGGGTGAAGTCAGATAACCTATGACTCGGTTGACTGAAAAAGCAAACAGTCACCCGCCACTATCACCTTCCCCCCAAGACACTAATGAAAGAAAATGGAAAAATCAGTAGAGAAGCCAAATGATTCATAAAAATCAATTGAAGCAGCATGAGATAAGCAGAAAGCTTAAATTTTAAAAAATGAAGTTAAGGCCATCAGACAATTCCAAATGAAAATAAATATCTTTAAACAAGACTCTGTGTAACCTTGGGTGATTGCATTGGGCAGGATTTGACCACAAAATTCATGGTTAAAATGCAGAGGGATCTCCTTGGCCAGGGACACATTATAACAGACCCAAAAGAGGTAAAAGGAGCGATTTGAGCATCAGCACACTGGACAAAGGCTTGCGGAGGATGGACCAACAGGCATGGAAGCTGGGTTGGTGTACATGTTGGAAGCTTCCCCTTTTACCATGACACACACTGCCCACAACTCCCTACCCCGACAGCTGGAGCTGGTGTGGAAGCCGGCAGAGCACATGGTCAATAGGCAATTACAGTAATCGACTCTTGGAGGAAGTGACACAAGTGTAAATAGCCTACTCCCAGTTGGTTTGTGATTAACGTGACAACTTGGACGTGATTCCCTCCATGGAAGCAAGGACAGCCTAGTCACTTGGAGTAAAAATGGATAAAAGAGTGTCCTCTTCTATCCATCGTGCCCAAACTCTCAGTTAGTATCAGCTGAAGAGGAAATCCAGGATGGAAGGAATAACTGCATATACCTTGAAATAAAAAAAGCATGTGTTGGAAGTACCAAATATTTGCAAAAGACCTCACATATACATTAATGCACTCAATCCTTTATGAAGCAGTTGTTAGCATGGGCCCTATTTTATCCCTTTTTGACAAGGACACAGGCTCAGAGTGGTAAAACAGCCTTTTCAAACAAGCTGGGTAGCAAACGTCAGATTTGAGCTCACGAGTTTTCTGAACTTAGATCCTGAACTCCTCCAACCACAGGAAGAATTAAGATAATTAACTGGGGCTGCAGAGGAGGCAAAGTGATGCATGGGTGTGCAATCAAAAGACATTAATGAAAAGCTTATTAGATCCAACCTTAGGCATTAATCATGGCCTCAAAACTCAACACCACCTCAGTCGCTCTGGCTGTCACTCCTTTGGGTACTCAAGAGTGTGGAGACTCTCCAGACCTTGGCTGTTAATGGACCCACAGAGGGAAAAAAGACTTCTACCTGCACCTTGGGATTCAAGAGATAGTAGCAGCAAACTAAGAGAGGTGAAGATTTTAAATGTGGTTTGGAAAATGAGGCTTGGTAGAACAAGTTAGGAGGAGAGCCATGTATGACAACCGTGATGGGAGAGAGTCATACCTTCCCAATGGGGTGGAGATTGGGAATTCCCAAGGTCTTGTTGTTAATGAAGCTAATTTTAAGTTACAGAGGAAAATGGAGGTGATAATTACAGCCCTTGGAGGATAAGATCAAGTGTATTGGAACCAAGGCTTCGTGTCAGAAATAGGGGAGAAGATGGGAAAGCAAGCTATTCTAAGGGGACAAAATGTCTTGGCAGACAGGAAATCTCATGTTCCTGGTAGAGGCTGAAGCTCTAGAGAAAGGAGCCAGGCATCATCCTGGTTAAGGGGTAAGAAGCCCAGGGTGGGCCACATCTCTGCGGGTGAGGAAGTGTGGGGAGGCCTCAGGCCGTGGGTTCAGCCTGCCTGGGGACCAATGATACCCTGTAATGCCTCTCTGTTTGCACTGACTCTCAGAGCTCCAGCTGACACGTAACTGGTGTCATCAAGGAGGGTGAGGACCACTCCTCAGCTGTGAGCTATCAGACCCAGGAGAATTCTTCAAGCTCTCAGAAGCAAGTGCTTTCAGAGCAAGTGCTTTCTCCCCTTAGGAGAAGGGGAGGGAGGCTGTGCCTGAGTCTGAGGAGGCCTCAGTACCGTCTATTTATTTTGCCTTTTCCATAAACCATCGCCCCCTTGAGAGAACAGTCATATAATAGCTTATAGGGACAGGGAAGACATTCTCTTTGTTGTGAGGCAGCCAGTGAACGAGAGGTGGGAGAGGGGGAGATGCTCTAATAAGCTGCTTGTGATGGGGGCCAAGAGGACAAAAGCAAGCTCAAGTGACAAAAGATGGCCAGGACCTGCCTTCAGGAAGGAGTGTGCTCCGAACTGGAAGCCCTTGGTTTACAAATGCCATGATGAGTTTGGGCATCCGCGTGGGAGGGGAAAGGCTAGGAGAGAGTTAAATTGGCCTGACTCCTCACCCTCGAGAGAAGTTAAAGTTGGGAACAATTGAGAGAAGACATCCAGTGACACTTGGGAGCTCCATGATTCCTGGGTCAGGGATAAAATGACGTGTCCAAGAGGCCAAAGGGGTGTTGGGAGAACAGCAGTGTCCAAAGAGGGAGTTCAAGGTGTGGGTTGAAGGGTGTGATGTAACTTCCTTTTCTCTGTCCTCTACAATATTTGTCAGACTCTAGATGCTTATTGTTACTTTTCCATGAATGAGTTATTATTGGGGGTCAAGGTTGTCTAGGAAATGAGCTGAGTTCTGCCCTTTGCAGGGATCCAGGAGCCAATGCTTAGAGTAACAGCCCTCTGGGTTCTACACGGACCATCTCATTTAACGTTCTCAGCAACTTGGTGGAATAGATATTATTATCACCATGTGAGAGTGAGGAAGCTGAACCTCCAGGAGGTCTGGAAGTTTGCCCAAGATGTTGAGGCAAAGTTGCACACAGATCTTGGTGATGGTAAAGCTCCCTTGCTTCACTTCCATATGAATCGTTCTCAAATGTGGTCCCCTGCGCCAGCAGCATCGGCCTCACCCTGGAACTCGTTAGAAATGCAAACCCACAGGCCCCGCTCCAGACCTACTGAACCAGACGCTCTGGGGGTGGGGCCCGACATCTGTGCTTTACTAGGCCTTCCAGAGGATTCTGATGCTCACTCAAGGTTGAGGACCATTGATCTGTACTCTAGTGCCTCTCAGAGAGCCCACCCAGCCCTTCAGGTCTGATGGGTCTGTGACTCACTGCCGGGGACGTGACATGCCCCTTGACAGCTCCAGGTGCCTGAGTGAGCAAAACCTGCAGAGGCACAAAATTCAGTCCCTCGGCTGTACAATGAGATCAACTTCCAATCTCAGAGGGACTGATGGGACCCCACGGGTGGTAAGTGTGTGCAGACGTAATTATAGTTTGAAAGTCAAGGCGACGATGTTAGAAAGACCCTTAATCAGCCTGCTCCAACATCACCCTGCCTCCAGGCCACCTCAGTAGTATCTGTCTTTGGGCAGGACTGTCCACTTTTTGTTTTGCCATGTCTATAGACTGGGAAAATAGGGGCAGTGCGTCTTTCAGATTTTTATATATAATATATACATATGGCTCTGGGCTGAGCCACAGAGAAGCAGAAAGTGTGGTGGAATGGGAGTAGCTCCTGGCTTTTGAGCTCTAAATTCACGTTTTAACTTCGCAGACAGTTCTCTCTGTGATCTGGGGCAACTCACATAACCTCTTTGTAAAGCAAGGATTATAATAACATCTACTTCTCATAGTTTGTCACAAGAATGAGAGACCCTGCATGAGGCAGTGTTTTGTAAAATGCAACATTTTATGTTGTTGTCATTGTTTAGAGAGTTAGAGTGTCATCTACTTTCCTACCCCAACCTTCAGACTTCACAGGTAGGTACCTCATTCCTTCAAATTTCCCCTCTCTCTGGAGTCAATGATTGATAACGGATGTTCATCTGGTAAGTGAATCCTGGTATTCTCTGATCCCTATTGGATAGCACAATGCCCCATGTAGAACACGCCAGGGAGTGCTGGGACAGGCCAGAGGTGCAGGGATGTTTCAGTCCTGGGAGCCTTTTAACCACTTTTCCTGAGGAGACCCATGGTTTTTAGGTCAGACAGGGGCACTTGGAAATCATGGAATCCATTCTTACCATCACCCACCCCCTTTATTTATAGATGGAGAAACAGAGCCCAGAAAGGGGAGTGACCTGCCCAAATGGCCTGTTTCTTTCCTTTTTTAAAAAATTATTTATTTATTTATTTTTTATTATTATTATTTTTTGGTCTTCGTTTCTGTGCGAGGGCTTTCTCTAGTTGCGGTGACCGGGGGCCACTCTTCATCGCGGTGCGCGGGCCTCTCACTGTCGCGGCCTCTCTTGTTGTGGAGCACAGGCTCCAGACGTGCAGGCTCAGTAGTTGTGGTGCACGGACTTAGTTGCTCCGCGGCATGTGGGATCTTCCCAGACCAGGGCTCAAACCCATGTCCCCTGCATTGGCAGGCAGATTCTCAACCACTGCGCCACCAGGGAAGCCCTAGCCTGTTTCTTTTATTTATTTATTTGTTTGTTTGTTTATTTATATTTTGGCTGCACTGGGTCTTAGTTGCAGCACACGGGGTCTTTTAGTTGCGGCATACGGACTTCTTAGTTGCGGCATGCATGTGGGATCTAGTTCTCTGACCAGGGATCAAACCCCGGCCCCCTGCATTGGGAGCGCGGAGTCTTACCCACTGGACCACCAGGGAAGTCCCAGCCTGTTTCTTTATAGCCTCCATTCTGAGAGGATGTTTCCCTGGAAGGCGAGAGCACCTGTCCTGGGCAGTGACATGGGGCAAAACCCTCCTCCCAGGTGCCAACACAGGCCATTTCTCTGGTGCATTTGTACGTGACAAAGACCTACTCCTGGCCAGAGATTTTTCTAGTTATAGTATGTAACCAAAGTGCCTGCTAGATTGCGAGTCAACGTGGAAGCTGGGAAAAGAAAAGAAACTTTTGAACGCAGTGCAGTTAGAATGGTACTTATAATCTGTGAAAGATAGCATGGCGATAGAAAGCATGCTAGCCTTGGGAAAATACAGACAGCGTGAATTTACATATTCTTCATCATCATCATTATCGCATTAACATTTATTGGGTTCTTACCTAGTGTCAGGTGTGATGCCAGGTTCCTTGTATGGGTTATCTCATTTCATCCTTCAGTGGGTCCAGTGGATGAGGTATGAGTATCGTCTCCATTTTGAAGGTGAGAGCACTGAAGCTTAGTTAGGTAGGAGATGCTTAGGTAAGTGATTTGCCTGAGGTCAAGTGAGCTCGCTATTAACCAGTCAGACCCAGAGTTTGAAATCATGCTGCTATCCTTTTTGAAAGGGCCACAGCTTACAAACTGGTGACTTGAGCCAGATTAGTTCACCTCTCTGAAGTCATCTAAAAACATTCCAATGATAGTAATCCAGCCGCCGTCACAGGGTTGTTGTGAGGATCAAAAAAATAAATAAAAATCACTTTGTTAACTTACCACACACAAAACTAATTACTATTATTGCTAGCTTACTTACAAAAAGAATAAAGGACACATTTATTGTAGGGTAATTAAAATGGGAGTAAAGGAACAAGAGTAGTACCAGAAGACCTAGGGTAAAGTGAGTTACTGCAACTGAGAGATGAACAAAATAGCTTGGAGCTTCCCAAAAATCAAGGCAAAAAAGGGAAACAGTACCTTTCATAGTGCTCACTGGCTTATCAAAGAAGGAATGCCATAATGTCAGGGAAGACCAACCTCTTGCACTACATTCTAAGGATAATTTATCCCCTTATTATTCTATAAAGGATATTAAACGACACAGTAGAGGCTGCTTGTGGTGATGACTTTACAAAAATTTCAGGAAAGTTTTTTTGAGTGACCTTACTTATATAAACCGAGGGCTTGATTGTCATTCTAGGAAGGTGTTCCAGTAAGTTAAAATGATACAGCCAATGCATGTGTAGTGTTCTGCTACCTCATAGAGAAATAGAATCTGTCTGAAGAAGAGTTTATAATTTGATCTCAGTGACATTAGAAGGATTTTCAGTATAGAGCCTTTTCCTTTGAGGACATGGGTCCAAGATTTCTCTAAAACTATTCCATCTTCTGCCTCCCGATATACAAATAGAGGCCTTCTCCAAGACAGTTGTTCTTAGCCTTCTTTAAGAGAGGTGTATATGGCAGGGAACTATATTCAATATCCTGTGATAAACCATAATGGAAAAGAATATGAAAAAGAATGAATGTGTATAACTGGGTCACTTTGCTGTACAGCAGAAATTAACACAACATTATAACTCAACTATACTTCAATAAAATGTATAAAAAAGAAAGAGAGAGGTGCATATGGGACCACATGCCAAGGAGAGAGGTCCATCCTGTGAAGGCAGCCCAAACGGCCGCAGAGGGAAGTGAGATCAGTGAGGCAGATGAGACCAGGAGGAGGCAGGTGGCTCCCCTGGGCACCCAAGAAGCTGCCAGGTGGAAGAAGGCATAGGCTTGGTTTCCATAGCTGCAAAGACCAGGGTAAAATGAACAAGTGGAAACTCCCCAGAGATCCATTGATTCTATCACAGCCTCAGGTAGCAGTTATTGTACCTTAGATGCAACTCTTGGGTGACTTTCCTTCTGAGAAGTTAACTTGTATTCAGATTTTCATGGCTATGACATCTCTGGGGGATTGGATGGGAAAAAGGAAGCTAACTTGGAGGAAACAGAAGCATTTTCCTCCCTTTCTTCCTCTACTGTGAGCTTTTGGAAAGCAGCATAGCACAGTGTTGAAGGCATGGGTTCTGCCACTAAATTCCCAGGGTTCAAATCCAGCTGCTGCTGTTTACTGAGAACAATAGTAATACTTGGGGTTGAACTGGTTGTTCAGCTCCCACCTCAGATCCATTTCTATCCTTCTCTGCTGTACTCGGTACCCGAGAGGCTGAAGTTTATGGACTCTATCACCCAGCTCAGGGCCCTCTGAATTCCACTGGAGTTCCACCAACAGAAAGTGAGAAGAGAAGGGTCAGGGTATTTATTAACTTTCAATACCTTCACTCTGCCCACACTCAGTGAGATCCTAATTGGGGCAGTGGATGCAGTCCTCGACAGCCACAGCTCCTGTGGGGCGGCCACAGCTTTCACCCCTAGATTCTAAATACACTGTTACCCTCCTTGACCTTTCCTGTTGTTGTGATGAGCAGTAATGATTCTCATTGTCTCTCGTCTGTGGGTTCTGTGCCATTCTTAGATGATTCCCCTAATCCAGATGACACATCCACAAGAGTAAATAGCTCTTTTACTTAACTCTCTTCCCTTACACCCTGTGCTTCAGGCCATCTGTTTTCTGGCAGGGACCCTGACTGATACAAGGTTGTAGGGAAGTTAATATGTTTAGTGCCTGGCACATAGTAAGTGCTCGATACATGTTGGCAGTTATTATGAGCAGTAGCAGCCCAGGCCCTCCTGAGCCCCAAGGGAAATACAGAAGTTTTTTTCTTATCTCTATTGTCGGAGCCATCCCAGAACAAGAAGCTCTGCCTGGTGAACCATTGGGTTCAATGATGGGAGCAGATTAGCTGAAAAACTAAGAGAGGGAGTTTATCCTGAAGGGAGAAAAAGGATAGCTTAGGGTTGGAAACCTCCTCAGACATGAGCCCTGACAGCAAGTGCTGGGGCCAGAGGATGAGGAGAAGCCCCAGGAATAGTGGGAGGGAGCCCCCAGGAACAGTGACTGGCTAAGAGGAGCCATCCGAGACCCAGGCAGGGAAGGGCTCTCCGGGCAGCTGCCCTTGTATTTTGGGATGGGAGTCTCCCACCATTGGTTCAATGACAGTGTGAATCCTCCCTACCACACCTTAGGTCACATGTAAGGAGACCCTTAATGGGAGAGAGATGAGCTCCAGTATCTGTGATTTGGGAACAGGCTTGGTGTAAGCTGGGGACCCAGGGGAGAGGATACTCCTGTCCCTTGTGGAAGAACTTCTAACTGTTGGAGTTGGCCCAAGAGAAGCTTTGCATTGGTGGAGATGGTTCCCCACCACTAGAAGGCCCACTGTGTCAGAGAAAGGTTGTGTCAGTCGGGGTCCTGGGAGGAAGCAGATGGCACAGTCAAAGTGGGTAATCAGTGCAGAGATGAACACAGAGGCTATTTACAAGGTGTGGGCAGGCAGTGGCAGCAGCCAGCTCAGAGGGGCCCATGACAGCCCGTGGTGCGTGCTCCTTCCCAGCTCTGCCTGCCTTGAGCAACTTCGTGTTGGTAGTTTGACATCTGCCATGATGGAGCATTTACATCAAACACCACAAATCGGGCTTTTGGGTTTTGTTTTTTGTTTTTCATTTTTGTTTTTGGAGAGCTGGTTTACCAGTACATCACCGTAAGAAGCATCCCAGGGCTATGAAGAGCTAGAAAGTGTTACCACTTCTGGGCTTGAAAGAACGAGGGGAGGTAGCAAATACCAGAACCTCCAGGCAGAGAGCTGTGAAGGCAAGACCTCTGGACAGAATCTGAGGTCTTTGGTAGAGAGACAGACATAACCCATGGCTACCCCCAAGGGAAGGAGCCAGGGAAATATTTACCAAACTACGCTCTCCTACTGCACGGCTCCCATTGGCCAAACACAATGAGAACCAGAAGGATAGGAAGCCAGTGGCTTGAATTCATACAGGCCAGTCTCCTGGGTCTGGACGGTGAGCGTTGCAGGACAGATCTGGAGCAAAACAGCAATCATGCAACCCCCCTGGTAGAGGAAATTCAAGCACTGTGATGAGAGTGGAGATAGGGGCTGGACCTGGGAATTTTGAGCCTCTTGCAACCCAAGAGCCTATGATAACAGGAAGGGTTTTCCCAAGGTCCAAGGGTTCAGGCAGGTGTTGAGATGTTTGAGGTGAAGGGCAGGGTGCCATGGAAGGCAAAGAAGGAACTCCAACTGTGTAGAAACCAATCTGCCTGCCTCAGTCTGGTCCAGCGCAGCATAACAGCATCCACGTCGGAATTTGACTAAGGACCCCCCACTTCAGAAAACACGGCCCTTGAGTCCTTGGAATTCATAATGAATCCTTTTTCTTTGGCTTCTGTTATTTAGCACATTTCAGACTAGAAGAGAAACATAAACATTTTCATGCCACATCTAATACAATTATAAGGTCATTACACATTTTGTAGTGCAAAACAGCTGTTTCAAAGATTCTTATTAGAATTTAACAGAGTTTTATTTGTTTGGGGCAAAAAAAGCAATCTTTTAAATTGTGATTTAATGAGACTGTTAAATGTTCATCACCAAGTGGTTACTTACTAAAGCTGCATGGAGCTTGGCTATTTGAGTTCAGAAGAGGTTTACACACACACACACACACACACACACACACACACACATGCACACAGGAACAAATCCGCACATTTTTCTCTAAACCCTCTTTTCTCCCAAATTATGACCCATTCTTTTAAGGACAAACTTTATAAAGCTAAATAGATCTAAACTCCAAATTTCTGTGTCTGAGTGGCTTTTAAGTCAAATTCATGAGTCTTTGTAAAAATACCTTGGCTTCTAAAAATTATCTTCCCAGCACCTTTAAAGAGGGATGTGTTTGCATTGCAATTCACCAAATGATAAAATGTCTGTTACCAGCCCTAATATTTGGGGTTCTATATATATAGGTTCTTGTAGTTTTTAGAGTATTTCTCACTAGATAGAGAGACTTGACATACAACCTTCTTTTCTGGGGTGAGTGTTGGGGGTAGAGGGAGAGGAAGGATTTTGCCTGATGACCTACCAGTGATCTAATACAGATGTGTCATTTTGTCAGTCTGCAATACTGTGGCAGTTAATCCACCAGCATTTATAATAATTGCTGTATCCTGCAGAAACTGTACTGTGATACAATGTATCCCTGGAATTCATAAGTAGGTTGTTTAAATGCAAAATAATTATTAAGCACTCATTCTTGGAATTCATCCTGAGATAAGTAGCCCTTAAGAAAATGTCTAATACAAAATGACATTTGGGTTTTAGAATATATAACCTTTTGTATTAATGGTATCCCAAGGTGTTTTACATAGTAATTGGATGGTAGTGTGGTAAGTATTTCACTAAATGAAATGGCTCTTGGGACTGAAGTAGAGGTTTAGCTATTCTTGGATTTCAAGTTGGATTTCATTGACTACGGGGAGGTGAGGGGGAATGCCAGGCTGTTTAAAAGTAGCCCAAGGCCGCCTTGAAACTTCACTAAAAATATCAGCTTCGAAGCAGAAGGGATCTCAGAGGTAAAGAGACCAAGCCCCTCTATGATAGATGAGGGACCTGGATACAAAGGTGAGTTAGTGGCCCACACAGGGCTGGAAACCAGGTCTCCTAACCGAGAGGACTTGAGGCATAATATTCCTTCAGGGTTCACATTTCTCTCTGTCTACTAGGTCCTAGCTAGGTAACTCAGAGCAAGTGAGCAAGTTCCTTAATATTGGTGGGACTCCATTTTGTTATCCACAAAATTAAAATAAGTTAATCTGCCAGAGTCACGGGAGAAATAAAAATTATATATATACAAATTAGTTACACACACACACACACACACACACACACACACACACAAATTCAGTTCCGAACATTTTCAGTACTGATTTGCATCACTTTTCATATTAATGCTGTTAATGTTTTACAATTACAACTTATAATTAGGCAAATATGACTCATCCGACTTTCCATGTCCAAGTCTCAGCACTCCACCCGCACATCAAAAAACAAACCAAAATGCAGTTAGATGCCGACTAGATGCTAAATAGAAAGTTTGTAATTTATTGTCTCATCGAAGATTACATTGTGCAAGTGAATTGATCTCGTGTCAGTCATGGACGTCTTGAGACTAGATGTACGTCAGACTTGGAGAAGATGAATGTAGATGCTAACTTGATATGTTTGGTGGGGGAATGCCTTAAATTGCAATGGGTGGGTGTTAAAAAGTACAACCACACAGCAACAGGCTGAGAGAGAGATTGCCGGGCATATTTGAACAGATAATACTCTGAATTTTTTGTACATTAGACTATATATTTATATACATGAATATCCTTATAGATTGACCACTGCCACCCAATTTAGATTTATGGAAGTTCATACTGAATCCTTAAAAAAAATTAAGAATAATTACTAATTTACCGAAGGGGTCACAACCAGCGGGTTCTTTGAAATGCCTCAGCTCTCTAGTGTGAGTAAAGTATGATTTGACTTGTTTTAAAATCAATTTACGAGTAAAATTTTCAGGAACACATCTGCTAGGTAAAGCAAGTTCTGCCAGTATCCTGCAGTGAAAGTGACAGTGATATGTTCAGTTTTTGTAATGGATAAAATTATGTGAGCAGAGAACATAATTATATATTTTAGAAAGCTCCTAGAAATACTTATAAACCTGGATTTTAAAAATCACATTTTAGATTTCTAAATCAGTATATGAAACTGTTCAGCATTTACCTCTTTCTCTGGATTGGCCACCTTTGAGACACCGGTTGGGTCATCCCGCAAATACTATGGAAGACCTACTAACGACTGCACTCTGGAGGCTGTTAGAAAAGCCACAAAGCCTTTGCACGCTGGTGACCTAATTTAATCCTTGGGCAGCTCTATGGACTGGAATATCATTATTCCCATTCTACTGACAAGGAAATTAAGGCCCAGAAAAGTAAAGCCATGGATCCAAGTCACGAGGCTGGAATTCTGGGCTGGCTTCCTGCCGATTTCTTAAAGCACACCGCTGCCTCTTCTCCCACTGCCCTGGTTCAGAGCAGCACCATCTCTCACCCCAAGTAGCACAGCACCTCTTCTTCCGGTCTCTGCCTCCAGCTTTGTTCCAGTTCATACATCACAATTCTGACCTTTCTGCTCTCTGCCCCAAACCCTAAGTGGCTTCTTATTACCCACAGATAAAGTCCAAACTCTGTAACATGAATTCCAGACTCTCCGCCATCTGTTCCCCATATATGTCTCTACCCTTATTTTCACTCCTCCCTGCTTTGCATGTTTCATTCCCAGCCACGCAGTCTGACTGTAGGTCTCTGCAAACACTACATATGTCACCTTACTGCTTGCTTCTGTGTCTCTTCTCCCAGAAATGCCTTCCTCTCCTCTTCGTCTGGCTCACTCCTGCTTCGCCTGGGTATCGCCTCCAAGGACCCTTCTCTGCCCTCCCCCCATCTCCCTCGGTGGGCTTTGCTGAGCCTCCCCAGGGTTTTCATAATCCTCTGTTATGGCCCTTGATGCATTATTCCATGGGCATGTTATTGACTGGATGTGTCCCTCGACATCAGAGACTCTGGGATCATCTTCTTCTCCCCAGAGCCTCACTCAGGGCCTGGTCCACATTAGGTGCTCAGTAAATATTTGTTGGATGGATAAGTGCATGCATGAATGAGTAATGAAACATAGGCCAGGGCTCTTAAATGTAAGTGCAGTGTAAGTCTAGCTCTCTTTTCAATATGCCAAAGCTCTAAGTAACAAAACACAGCGAGCACTACCACCCACACCCCGCCTCATACTTAAGAAACTCACAGACCCAGCAGGCATGGGACATTCAGACCCAGAACTAGAGAGAAATGGCAGCAAGGGGTGCTGCATCAGGGGCTCATGGATTCCTTGTAGCACCCTACCCTCGGGGAGCTGTAGGGAAGAACCCTTCCTTGCCGCTCCCTAGCTTCTAGTGGTTCCCAGCAGTCCTTGGGGCTTCCTGGTTCGTGGCTGTGTCACTCCAATCTCTGCTTCCGTTATCGCATGGTCTTCCATCTGCAAAGACCTCCTATCTAAATAAGGTCACATAATATTTCACATTCTGAGGTTTCAGTGGATATGAATTTTGCAGAGACATCATTCAACCCATAGAAGAGGTGTCTCTCAGTTCTTTCTACAGATGGTTCCATTTACAAAGTGGTTACCAAGACCCTTCTTTATCCCCTGCCCAAGCCCCGGTTGGAATGTCTGCAGAACTTAGCTGGACTGGATGTCTTTCCCTTGAACCCCCAGTATCCCATAACTGGGATCCCAATAACCCATACCAGACTTTCTTTTTTTTTTTTTTAATTAATTAATTAATTTATTTATTGGCTGCATTGGGTCTTAGTTGCGGCACACGGGATCATCGTTGAGGCACGCAGGATCCTTCGCTGAAGCGTGCGGGCTCCTCATTGTGTCACACGGGCCTCTCTCCAGTTGTGGTGTGCGAGTTTTCTCTTCTCTAGTTGTGGCGCGCAGGCTTCAAGGCACATGGGCTCTGTAGTTGTGGCGCGCGGGTTCCAGAGCATGTGGACTCTGTAGTTTGGGGCATGCAGGCTCTCTACTTGAGGTGCGCGAGCTCAGCAGTTGTGGCGTGTTGGCCCAGCTGCCCCACGGCATGTGGGATCCCAGCTCCCCGACCAGGGATAGAACCCATGTCCAATGGGAAGGTGGATTCTTTACCACTGGACCACCAGGGAAGTCCCTACCAGACTTTCGTGATATCAGCCCCTCTTTTTTCTGGACTCCAGCCATCTTCCTATCCCTTCCTTCTGTTTGGATGATACTCTGAACTACAGTGGCCTCACTCAGGACTTTTGTCTAATGGTACTTTGCATCCTCCTCCTGTTCCCCTCACGACTGGCCCCCATATTCAGAGCAACCACAGACATATCTCCACGGATGTGCTCCCAAGCCCTGCCCTGGCTCCCCACCCTGACACTCGACCTTGCCTAGGCTGCAGCTCTGATGGATTCCAGTCCTGGCATTCTCCAGGCTGGCTTACCTCACCTCTCACAAAACCCTGATTCTAACAAAGTAATATATTTTCCCTGAAGTAATTTTTCCCTTCCTGAAATCCCCTATGACTGTTGCAGATCTCATTTATAAACTGAAATAGTCCAGATAACAAGTTCCAAGTGTACTAACACTTTAGCATCATAACCTGTTAGAAGGGAAAAGATTCTTGGTCGTCTTCCTCTCTTTTAAGATGTTTTCTGTTGGTCAATCTGCATGCTTCCCTCTAGGGCCCCTCTTTAAAATACTTACAGAGGCAAAGGCAGAGGATTCAGCTATATTTGTACAATCGTTGCTGGCGTTATACAGGAGACAGATGTGGATTTCATCTTTCATTAGCACAGTACCTATAGTCTTTTAAAGCAGACCTGCTTATGAATGTGAGGTATGAAATACATCTGAATGTACTCTTCACCTAAAAAAAAAACAAAAAAACCCAGCAAGTTTCACACCAGAAACTTCTTCCTGTATCAGGCAATGGGGTGAGATGAGGCTCTGACAAAAATGGTAGGTATTACATAACAGTCCCGTCTTCTTACAGACGCGTGCGCAGCTTTAAAATAGAAACGGCAAAGTGGTGCATTGTCTGCAGAAGCAAACTATTTGAGGGAGGTTAGCAACATTCCCATTGCCCACAGTATGGAAGTAACAAATAAGAAGGGGATGAAAAAGATCCCTATTGGGCATCTCGGAGTGATATCAGAGAAAGGATGCTGGTTAGACATCATTTAGGAGAGTTTCAGTGGTCAAAGGAAGAGTTTCCATCACCTTGAGGGGTCAGCTCTCCTTGAGTCAGGAGAATCTGTCCCTGTGTCCAGAGGCCACTTTGTAAATTGTACTATCTATAGAAAGGATGTACAGGGTGGAATAGTGTCTCCTAAAAATTCATGTCCACCTGGAACCTCAGAATGTGATCTTATTTGGAAACAGGGTCTTTGCAGATGTAATTAGTTAAGATGAGGTCATACTGGATTGGAGTAGGTCCTAAATCCAATCAGTGGCTGGTGTCCTTATAAGAAGAAGGCCATGTGAAGACACACAGGGAAGACCAGGAGATGACAGAGATTGGAGTGATGCAGCTACAAACTAAGGAACTCCAAGGATTTCTGGGAGCCACCAGAAATTAGGAAGCGGCAAGTAAGGATTCTCCTGTTTTAAACCATCAATTTGTGGCAATTTGTTACTGCAGCCCTGGGAAACTAATCTACCACCCAACCCATTTTCACAACTAGGTAAGAATAAGCTCTCTTGCTACTGCCCCCCACGAGGATGCTGCCCCAAGTCACACAAATGCCCTCTCTGTTCACCTGTCTGCCTTGCTCATTCCCGCCCCCAGGCGCCGGTTCACACTCTGGCATTGCCCTCTCTCCTTACCCACCAAGTCTAGTTCTTTCAAGACCTTGCTCAAGGCCTCAGCCCTCGCTCAAGGCCTCAGCCCTCATCAGGCTCAAACTAACTATTTTAGGGTGTCCTTCTGCTTCTCTGTGAATTGTTTAGACCAATGATTTGGGCCCACTGCTGTCAGTTTTGACCCCTCTCCAAATTCCAACCTCCTGCCATTCCTCCAGACACCCCCTCCTCCCCCAGCCTTGTGAAGGCTCTGCACTCACAAGAGACACTCACTGAATTTGTACTGAATTTGTGTCACATGTCTAGTGGGTCAACGGCCCAACAGAAAATTTTATAGCATGTCATATAGTCCTCTGTGGCTTGCTGCAGTGCTGGAATGCAGATCCAAACATGCTGTACACCTGAAGTGGGTTTAGAAGGTGGCTTGGCATTGTGGGAAAGAGACGTCACCTTGGAGACCCAAGGTGGAGATCCAAAGCCTTTGCTACTTATTAAGTATTGTAAACAAATTAGAGGTGCCAGAAGGCAAATGACTTCCTCCCCCATTGGCACTTCTTAGTTTGGGGCCCATCTTTGAGCTTATGTCCCCTGTTAGACTGTTGGTTCCATCCAAGTGCACTGCCTTTGTGGGCAAGGAGAGGGTTAGGTGTGCTGCTGAGGCTCAAATTCAGGAATTTTCAGTGGGAGCATAGCAGAAGGGAACACACCACTGGGCATGGAACCCACGAAGCTAATCAGGAGAGATGTTCTCTGCCCGCCATGGGGTGCCCTGTCCCTTGCGTCTCAGATCCAGTTCCTCACAGGCCCTGCTGTAGCCTACAGTCAGACCCTGCTCCCCACCATCAGCTGCTACTGCCAAGAGACAGGAAGGGGTGGGCAGGAAGTCAGCAGCCTGCCTGCTCCCTCTAAGCAGCCTATCATGCCCCTGGGCGCCTGCTCAGGGCACCCACCACTCCCAGGGGTGGCGCACCCTTAGCATTAGTCCCAACTTTCATCAGAGAACTCACAAAAGAGTCTTCCGTCTAAATCCTGCTGCTTCCTTTGAGATATTTCTCATCGTTCCTTCTAGGCCATTGTTAGTTTCCAGTGTTGCTGTGATTTTTTTTGGGAGGGTGGGGAGTGGGGATGGTTTTCTTTCACTTCTAGGGCTTTAAAGCAGGAAGGGAAGGCCATCGTGTGTGCTCAATCTACCACGTGATCAGGAAGCCCCAGGCAAATTATTTAACTTCTCTAGGCTTTGTTATTTTAATATATAAAATTAGAAAAATGATAGTAGCTATCTCATAAATACGGATTCAATGAGATAATGCACGAAAATGCATAGTACAATGGCCACACACAGAAGGGGCATAGATATTACAAATGCATAACCTTTGATGAATCACCTGACTTCTCTGAGCCTCAGGTTCCTCATCTGTAAAATGGGGTCATAATAATGACTTTGTATCTGACACCAGTCAATGTTGTGGTCTTTCTACTTTTCTCCTGAAAAACCTGTGCTCCAGCCACAGGGACCCATTTGATGTTCCTCACACAGTTCATTGTTTCTGGCTACTGAATTATCATTTTTGCCTCTGATATTCACACTGTGCCTGTACTTTCCTGCCTAGGGAAACACTACTCATTGCCGAGGTTACTCAAATCTCACGTGCTCTGGTAAACCTTCTCCTTCCTTCAGTCATTCATCAAGAATTAGTCACTGAGCACCACACGAGGCTAGGAGCTGAGAATTCAGCAGTGAACAGAGTAGACAAGACCCTAGCTCTCACAGAGATATATTTTTAAAAATAGGCTTTATTTTTTAGAGCAGTTTTAGGTTTACAGGAAAATTGAGAGAAAGGTACAGAGATTTCCCATATACCCCCTGCCCCTACACATATATAGCCTCTTCCATTTTCAATATCCCCCACCAGAGTGGTACGTTTGCTACAATTGATGAACTATATTAACACCTCATTATCACCCAAAGTCTATAGTTTACATTAGGGTTCACTCTTGGTGTTGTACATTCTATAGGTTTTGACAAGTGTATAATGACATGTGTCTATTATGGCATCATACAGGGTAGTTTCACTGCCCTAAAAATCCTCTGTGGTCCACCTATTCATCCCTTCTTCCCACTAACTCTTGGCCACCACGGATCTTTTTAACATCTCCATAGTATTGCCTTTTCCAGAATGTCATTTGGCTGAAATCACACAGTATGTAGCCTTTTCAGATAGGCTTCTTTCACTTAGTAATATGCATTTAAGTTTCCTCCAAGTCTTTTTGTTACTTGATAGCTCATTTCTTTTTACCTTGGAATAATATTCCATTGTCTATATATACCACAGTTTATTTATCCATTCACCAGCTGAAGGACATCTTGGTTGCTTCCAGGTTTTGATGATTATGAATAAAGCTGCTATAAACATCCATCTGTGTGCAGGTTTTTGTGTGGACATAAGTTTTCAACTCCTTTGGGTAAATACCAAAGACCACAATTGCTAGAATGTATGGTAAGAGTATTTTTGGTTTTGTGAAAAATGGCCAAACTGTCCTCCAAAATGGCTGTACCATTCTGCATGGTGCACCATCAGTGAATGAGAGTTCCTGTTGCTCCACATCCTTGTCAGCATTTGGTGTTGTCAGTGCCCTGGATTTTGGCCGTTCTAATAGGCAGGTATTGGCATTTCATTATTGTTTTAATTGGCATTTCTCTAATGATGTATCGTCTTTTCACGGCAGCTAATATTTTAGGGCTGGCAATTCAGTCTCTCCTCTACAGAGCACAGAGTTCTCCAGACGCTCCATGCATCCCTTTATCAGTGTTTTCTCCTGCAGGCTGGCCGACTTTGGAGCAGGCCTGTCAACTTTCATTTTCTTATTCCCCAGAGCACTTGGCACAGGGTGGGTGCTCAATAATTGTATGTAAGGTGCCAGCATGTTGAATGATTGGTTGAAAATTTGATCAGCATGCTGGTTTAGAGGATTCATGGCAATGGGCAAGAGTAAAAAGATGTGCAGCAGCATTTGTGAAATAATAAGCAACAGGCATGTATGCCAGTGCCTGGATCAAGTGCTGCTCTCAAAAGCTGCGAGTTGACTTCTGGCCAGAGCCCTCTTGGAAGTTTCTTTATTCTGCAAGTGCAGCTCTTTTCCTTTGCTTGACGGGGGAATGTATTGAGCGCTCCCAGATGGGCCTTTCCCCAAACAGGACCCACTGGGGCCCAAATGAATCAAGTTGAAGGAGGGTGAGCAGAGTTAGTAGCGAGAGAAAGTCTTAGCTGCAAGGTCAAGCCTCATCTGAAAACAGGCACAAGGGAAGACAGGCAGTTTTTCTCATATCATTGTACAAGGAAAAGGGATATTTCCTTCCTTTGCTGGTGAATACCTTCTCACTATATGACTAAGTAATACTATCATGATTGATTCCATCTCCCACCTGAGATGAGATCCCAGAAGAATTCTGGCAAAATCCTGGAACCCAGTGTTGGAAGACCCAGTCCCAGCCCTACCACCACTCTAGACAACTCAGATAACCTCAGACTCCTGACCTCTCTGTGCCTCAGTTTCCAGATCAAATAAAATGGACATGGTGAAAACTTCCCCCTGGGTGTGTAGTCATGAAGAAGTATGGCAGTTAACTTGAAATGCTTTGAAAAACTGTAAAGCACTCTATAAACGCAAAGCATTAATATTTCCCTCTTAGAAGCAAGTTCTTAAAGTGACCCCTTGCCTACTCGGCATCCTTTTCTCTTCTCTGTCTCTGCTGCAGGAAGCAGCACCTGAAAAACAGGGAGAAAAGAGCAGAGAATGCAGACTTGAGGGAACTGATGGCCTCTACGAAAGGAAAGGAGCAGAGAAGCTAGAAAATGAAAGAGCCAGTAGTTCAGCACAAGGACGCCGAGGAATACCTGACCTTGTTAGAGTGTTTTGCCTCATTCAAAGCACATTCCCCACACTGTTTTTTTCTCACAAGAGCTGGTTGAGTCTATCTAGGTCAGATAGATATTCTGTTCCATTTGAGTGACAAACTGAGGCCTAAAGAGGATAAGTGACTTGTGTGAAGTTCATGGAAGTTCAGAGTGGAGCGGGAACTACAAGAAAAATCTCCTAAATCCCAGCCTGGAGCTTTTTCCAATACAGCCCACCATGCTGCAGTATTAGGCAAGAGAGAGTGCGCCTTGGTCCTACGGTCCCTCAACTGAGAAGGATCCTGGGAGACAGTCTTAGCTTCTGTAATCTTAATAAACCTTTTTGAGATCATGATGAAGCTCTGTTAAACCCAGCTTCCAGGAAAATGCATGCACCTCACTCCAATTTTAACACACAAGTTCAAGGGCTTGCTTGAAGCCAATTTACAGATCTGGAGTTGAGTCCCTCTTCTAGGGTGTACTTAGAGACGTGTTCTAAGCAAAGAGGTGAAACGTTACTGACTGCTTAGGGGATAACTGACAGGTAAGGGAGTCATTTTGTTTTCTTCTACTTAGAATACCTCAACTAACATATACATTTCAAAAAGGAACTGATTTTGAAAACAGGAAAATAAAAAATAGACTTTGATCCAAGCAGCCTGTCCCAAGGACTGCCAAAACGTGAGTTACACATCCAATATTTAAAAGACTTCAAAGTAGACCCAAAAGGTTATTAATTTTAGAAATTGCCACTGTTACTACTATTATTGCTTTTTGAAATTATGACTTTTTCTGCAATTTTTGTCACTCTTTCTCTCTTAAACCTAAAACTTCAGCTAAGTAATGCTAGATAGGAAAGTTAAATGTAAAATACTGAATTTTCAAAACTCTTTGCTCACGAAGGCCTCAGCTGGTAGTTTATAAAAGGTCAACAGCTACTAATAAGAATAGTTGTCTCCTGCTTGTAAATTGAAATCGTGACAAGTTTAGAATGAATTTTGGTTGTGTTTTTTTTCTCCTACAGCCCAGTGTTAATTCTCATAGCCATTCCTTTAAGCCTTGAATCCAAATATTTCTATACCATTTTTTATGTACAATCTAAATGTAAATTTATTAAAAAAAAAAAAGCACTGAGGAAACTCTTGGTTCAGTGGTGTCTGAGCTTCATAATCCAAGATGTGTTTGGTTCATTTAACGTGAGATCTGTTTCCTGAGTAGAAATTCTTTTAAACCTGGGTATTTAAAAAATCTTGCCCAAAGTTAGGTCATCCACTTTCATGGCTAATGTGAAGCCCCTTCAGACTCTTTCCAGGGTTTCAGTCCTTTACCTGAAAATTGGAGGTGTCCCTGGAATCCTTTACTTAAAATATCTGAAGCTGACATCTCTTTTCCCCTTGAAACTTATTCCTCAACTTCCAATTCCTACTGAAGTCACCATATTTGCTCAGGTATGCAGGTGATAAGCCCCTAAGATACTTTGGATGCTCCCATCCCTGTACCCCACCCATCCCTGTTCATTCCAGCCAGTTGCCAGGTCCTAAGTTGTCCATCCTCACAGCATCTCTCAACTGCCCATCACCTTCATTCTCACAGGTGCTCTCTAAGCTGCTACCTGGACTGATGTTACTGATTTTCCCACATCTAATATCGATGCGCTCTTTCTTAATGCTATATTTTTGAACAAAGCCCAAAACTAAACAAACAAACAAAACAGCTCTAATCAAGTCATTCCTGTGCTCAAAACCTTCAAAAAGCATTCTTATATCCAAATTATTAAGCATGGCATTCAAAGCTCTCCAGGGCCTGGTTCCCACCTATATTTCTAGGCTTTTCTTCCTTCTCCCAGTTACACACTCTAGACTCCAGTCATATTTCCCTGTTTTCTACTCCCAAGCTTCTTTCTGCTCCACTCTTTACTCCATTAGAGGAAGAGTGTGGGAGCTTCACTGCTTAGTTTTTCAAGTTCAGCCCATTACAAGCTGTTAACGCTGGGCAAGGCACACAACCTCTCTCTGCGTCTTGTTTGTAACAGGGGGATAATAACACAGATGCTGTAAGGATGACTTGATTTAAGTATGTAAAACCCTTAGCAGAGTGCCCCCCACACAGGAAGACAGAAATAATCGTCAACTACTGTTATTATTCGCCCCCGATTTATTTTTATCCCAATTCCTGTCATTTTTCAATGCCAAACACACGTCATCAATCTCTTGAAGCCTTCTGTCATCCTCAAAGGATAATCTTTCTCCTATGAACTGTCCCACACCATTTTCTAACTCACATTTACTTGTATCCACACATTATCTCTGCCACCAAATTGTAAATTCCTTTTAGAAGCAGGATTTATTCATTCAGTTAATAGCACTTGAGGGCCTGCTGCTATGTGCTGGGCTCTGTGTTAAGCACAAGATCAATATCTCATTCCTCTTTCTGTGTTTGCCAGCATCTAGCTCTGTAAGACATAGCTGGCACTTAATAAATATTTCTGTCATAAATGGATGATTATGCCCATTCAATTAATGATTTGGTAAGAACATAAATGATCTCTTTTCCCCCAAATTGTGAGAGTGTGTAAGCCCCAATACAGTGAAATTAGTAACCTATTTTAAGACAAAACTTTAAAATCCTGTAATCTTAAGAGATGCTACCTTTTTTAATATTTTAAAAATGAATCATTTCATTTAACAAAATTCCTAGTTTTTTTTAGAACTTAAAAACATGCACACGTTTACGGAATATTACTCAGCAATAAAAAGGAATGAACTAATAATACATGCAACAAGTTGGATGGATCTTGAGGGCGTTATGCTAAGTGAAAAAGCCAAATCTCAAAAGGTAACATTCTATATGATTCCAGTTATATAACATTCTCAGAAATGACGAAATTATTATTTTCTTAAAGATTTGATAATGTATAGATTATACTTCATTTAAAGTTATTTTAAAATATTGGCTATATTCCCAGTGCCATACAATGGATCCTTGTAGCTTGTTTATTTTATACATAGCAGTTTGTATCTCTTAATCCTCTACCCCATCTTGCCCCTCCCCCTTTCCCTCTTCCCATTGGTAACAACTAGTTTGTTCTCTATATCTGTGAGTTGATTCTTTTTTGTTATATTCATTTATTTGTTTTATTGTTTAGATTCCATATATAAGTGATAGCATAAAGTATTTGTCTTTCTCTGACTTATTTCACTAAGCATAATACCCTCTAGGTCCATCTATGTTGTTGCAAATGGCAGAATTTCATCCTTTTTTATGGCTTATATTCCATTGTGTGTATATATTTACACACACATATACACAACATCTTCTTTATCCATTCATCTATTGATGGACACTTAGGTTGCTTCCATATCTTGACTATTGTGAATAATGCTGCTGTGAACATTGGGGTGCATGTATCTTTTCAAATTAGTGTTTTCATTTTCTTTGGATACATACCCAGGAGTGGAATTGCTGGATTATATGGTAGCTCTATTTTTAGTTTTTTTGAGGAACCTCCATACTGTTTTCCATAGTGGCTGCACTGATTTTACATTCCCACCAACAGTGTACAAGGGTTCCCTTTTCTCCACATCCTTGCCAACATTTGTTACTTGCAGACTTTTTGACATTAGCCATTCTGACAGGTGTGAGGTGCTATCTCATTGTGGTTTTGATTTGCATTTCTCTGATGATTAGTGATGTTGAGCATCTTTTCATGTGCCTGTTGGCCATTTGTGTATCTTCTTTGGAAAAATGCCAAAATTATTGAGATGGAGAACATATTAGTGATTGTCAGGGGTTGAAACAGTGAGGGGAAGGGGGTGGGTGTGACTTGAAAAGGTAGCACAAGGGAGATATTTGTGGTGATGTTCTGTATCTTGATTGGGGTGATGAGTACAAGCATCTACACATGTGATAAAATGACAGAGCTATACATACACATTGCAGCAATATCAGTTTCCTGGTTTCAGTATTGTGCTCTAGTTACATAAAGTGTGACCATTGGGGGAAACTGGGTGATGGGTACACTGTACCTTATCTATACAGTCTTTGCAACTTGCTGTGAATCTGTAATTATTTCAAAATTGAAAGTTAAAAAACTGTCCAGGTTTAAATAAGGAAGTTGTCTGGGCTCTTCTGAGAAATTAAAAGGAATCACCAAGTTTCCTAGGGACCCGTGGGGCTGGGACCTCATTGGAAGCGTAAGCAACTTCATGGGAGACTCTCCTGTTGGTCCTGATGTCACTGCTCATCAGAGTTACTCCTGTCATCACATTACTCCTCTTTATACCTGTCACTGCTTTCTTTTGGTGCACATCTGCCTGCTGTATGCATCCTTTTGATCCCTTCACTTCCAGCCTTCTTAATGTTTTAGGTATGTTTCTCACAAAGAGCATTTTTATTTGTTCTCAATGCAGTTTGAGACTCTGTGCCTGCGAAGATGTGTTTCATTCATCTGTGTAATGTATCAGTTAGCATTTAAGTGGAGAAACAGAACAAGTAAGAGATGTATATTAGGAAATTTATTGCAAGGAATCAGGTCAAACAATTATTGAGGCTGGTTTGGCAAGGCTGAAATTGTAGAGCAGGCTGTCAGAAAGGGCAGGCTGGAACTTTCAGGCGTAGACTGAAGCTGCTATCCACAGACTTGAATTTCCTCTTCTTCAGGGAAGCCTTGGCTCTGCTTTTAAGACGTTTCAGCTGATTAAATCAGACCCTCACAGATTGTCTAGGATAATCTCCTTTACTTAAAGTCAACTGATTATGGACTTCAGTCACATCTACAAAGTACCTTCACAGCATCCTCTAGATTAGTGTTTGAGTAACTGGGGACCATAGCCTAGTCCAGTTGGTAAATAAAATAGACCCTCATAAATAGTATATTGTTATCATTAACATATTTGGATTAATTCCTACTGTCTTATATGGATTTTCTCTTTTACTAGGTTTTTTAGTTGTTGCTGCTGTTCCTCTCCTCTCCTTCCTCCCCCTCCTTCTTTCTTAATTCCCTGCCTTTTGTTGAACTGTGAGTTTCTCAATTACCTTTTAGCTATTTTCTAGTTTGCAAGTTATAATTTTTATTCTTTATGTGATTGCCTTTAAATTTTTTAAGATCCATATCTGACTGTGTTTTTCTAACCAAGTCTAAAAGTAATCGTCTTTATTCACCCAAACAACAATGAGGAAAATAGAGTATTCTAATTATTTCTGAACTACTCCACACTTAAGAAAATAAGTCATGTTTTATAAGGCCTTATTTTTAAAATCATATTAATTGTTATTTTTTTCACTGCCCAGTGTCATTTTTATTTATGAACATGCTTACTAATATTTTTCTCATCATCACCACTTAGATTCTATTTCTCCCTTCTAGATTCTATTTCCCTCATCAGAAAGTTCTTTCAGTAAGTGATAAGCTCTTTGTAGTTCTTAAAATATCTTTATTTCATCCTCATTCTTGAGTGATAATTTAGTTAAGTGTAAGATTCTGAATTGGCTGTTATATTTTTCCCTTGATACTGTGAAGGCATTATTCTTTTTTCTTCCAGATTACCTTCTGACTGAGGAGAAGTCCAACATCAATTTGATTGTTTTTCCTCATAGATTTCCTGTCTTATCTCTTCTGGTGGTTTTTAAATTGTTTTCTTTATATTTGACGTACTACAGTTTCTCTGTCAGTCCGTGTGTCTGTCTCTCTTTCTCTCTGTTTCTCCTACACCCCACCTCAGTTTTCTTCCATTTGGGAGTTTGTGTGTGACTTTTCAATCTGAAAACTCATGTCTTGCTACAAAATTCACCAACATATTTGCATGTTACTACTCCTTTCCTTCCTCTCCCCTTCTGGGACTCTTTTAGACACATAATGGAGTTTCTTATTCTATTCTTCATCTCTTTCATTGCCTCTTTCTTTTATTATTATTATTTTAATGTTTATTTATTTGGTTGCGCCGGGTCTTAATTGCAGCAGGTGGGCTCCTTAGTTGCATCTCACAGGCTCCTTGGTTGTGGCATGCGAACTCTTAGCTGCAGCATGCATGCAGGATCTAGTTCCCCGGCCAGGGATCGAACCCGGGACCCCTGCATTGGGAGCATGGAGTCTTAACCACTGCGCCACCAGGGAAGTCCCTCTCATTGCCTCTTTCTTATCATACATCTTTGAAGTCTCTAAGTTGGATTCTTAAATTCATCTTCCAATTTATTAATTTTTGCTTTGGTCTACTTTGACATGTTCTGTTGAATTTTACAACTATGACAGCAATATTTTTCATTTCTAGAATATATGCTTATTTTCAAGTCTGCTTACTCTGTTTTCATAGTAAATTCTTCTAGCATGAGTTCAGTTGACTGATTTATCTCTTTGATCATTCTTTTATTTTTTATTTTTTAAAATTTTTTATATATATCTCTTTATTGGAGTATAATCGCCTTACAATGCTGTGTTAGTTTCTGCTGTATAACAAAGTGAATCAACTATATGTATACATATATCCCCGTATCCCCTCCCTCTTGAGCCTCCCTCCCACCCTCCCTATCCCACCTCTCTAGGTCATCACAAAGCATCAAGCTGATCTCCCTCTGATCATTTTTTAACATAATTATTTTGAAGTCCTTTGGAAACTGCTCTATTTTCTTTAGTATCTCAACTGAAAATTCTCTCATTTGTTGTGTCTGTTGCGTCTCTCTTATGAGAGTGGGTTTCCTGATGTGCTTCATATTTTTTACTGTTAGATTCTTCTCAACAGTTGTCTTCCACAGTAGTTTCTCAGTAGTGCCCTAGATTGTGGAGGTGATCTCATCCAACAGTTAAGCATTTGCTTCTAACAGTGCCCTCCAGATTTATCAAGTATGGAACACTTAAAAATTGTTTTACAATAAAATATTTCAGGCATACAAAAACATATAAAGAACAGTATAATGGGTACCTGTATAACCTTTTTCAGCTTAAGAAATAAAATATTACACATACTTTTGAAGCCTCCATATATCACCTTTCAATTGCAATTTCTTCCCCTCCTACCTCCAGAGATAAACACTATGCTGAATTTGGTGGGTTTTGATCCCTTACACATCCATATATTCCTCCAAATAATACGTGTGATTGCTTTATATATTCTTTAACTTTATAAAATGGTATCACACAGTATCATTTTGCTTTCATTTTCAATTAAAATTTTTATTTTGTCATTTTAATAATACATAAATCTCTAGTTTATTTAGTTACAGTTCTATATTATATTCCATGGCATGGATGTACTATAATTTAATTATTCATTCTACTGTTTATACATATTTAGCTTTTTCCTAAATTTTGCAGTTACCAGAAATGCTGCTGTCAACTGTCCTGTACATGCCAACTTGTACACACATGCAAGAATTTTTCCAGAGAAAATCCCTAGGAAAATAATTGTTGGATAATAGGGAATCTGTTGTCCACTTAATAGATTTTGTCCAACTGCTCCCCAAAGCTACACGTAATTTACTCTTCCACCACTTATAAATATCATTTCATCTGGCTCTTCATCTTCACCAATTCCTAAAATTATCAGCATGTTAATATTTCCCACTCTTGTGGGTTTAAAATCATATCCCTTTGTGATTTTCTCTTGTGTTTTATATCTCTAGTCCGCAGTAAGAGGAGACTTTTACACTTGTACATTTGCCATTTGAGTTTCTCCCTCTTATTCCAGTTCTTTCAAATTCTTTTTCTTCTTGACTTTGGGATGCTTTAGAATTAGCAGGATGCAAATTCCCAGTAGTAATCATTGAAAATGTCTCCTCCCAGTCTCACTTATCTTTCACTTTTCTAATGGTGACTTTTGGTTTATAGAAGTTTTCATCTTAATATAGTCAAAGCTCTCAATCTATCAGGTTAACATTTGTGCTTATTTGCCTGGTTAAAAAATCTTTCCACACTTTGAGTCATAAAAATATTTTCCTACTTTTTGTTTAATTTTAAAGTTTTGCTATGTAAATTTAGCATTTAAACCCACCTGGAATTTATTTCAAGTATGGTGTAAGATAAGCTTTGCTTTTATTTTTGTATATGAGTAATTAATTGTGCCAGTAACTTTGATTAAATTTTCTTTTTTCTAACCACTCTACAGTTCTACCACTATCATAGATCAACTTTGCATTCATGTACAGGTCGGCTTCTTGCCTTTTATTCTCTTCCATTGACTTATCTGTCTTCTCTGTGCCAATTCCACACCATTTTATTTATTATAGCTTTATAAAAACTTTGATATTTGATAGAGTAAGCCCCATTTAGCCTTCTTCTTCTTCAAAGCTGCCTTAGCTATTTGTGGCACATTGCTTTTCCATATAAATTTTAGGGCCAGCTTACCAAATTCTGTCAAAGAACTGTCCATTTTTATTGGAATCACATTGAAATATTAGTGTACATTGTGCATTTTACACTAATCCTACTATTTAATTATGTATATTAGTGTAAATTATGATATTGAGTCTTATAAATTCTTGATACTCAAGTGTGGTTTGTAGACCAGCAGCATAGGCATCACCTAGGAACTTGTTAGAAATGCAGAATCTCAAGTTTTGTTTTACTGACTTATCTTAAAATTCATTAATCCTTTCTTCTACTATTTCTTATCCACTACTAAACCAATCTATTAAATTCTTTTTATTAGTTATTATCCTTTTATGTCTAAACTTTTTGTTTAATTCCTTTTTTACAGATTCTGCGATGCATTCTCTAATGAAATGCTCTATTTTTCCCTCGATTTTCTTGATCATACAATCATACTGTGATCACTTGCGGGACTATTTCTATTGTTATATTTTTAACTCTGGTCATTTGATCCCCTTTCTAGCTTTCTGTGGTAATTTCCATTGAATGCTGGACATTGTATCTAACAGTAAAAAATGTAAAGGCTCTGGATAATGTTATCTTTGTATATGGAGGATTTAATTTTTTTCTGGCAGGTGCACAGAGTACAGGCAGATTACTTTGATGAGCTGAGACTGGGCTTCAGGCTTTGCTGGAGACAAGGGACTCTATTTTCAATTTGCTTTTGCTCTTAGGGCCCAGCTGTCAGTCCTAGAGCAGTCAGTCCTCAACGGAGTCAGTCCTCAATGGAAAGCCGGGCGTGTTGACCAGGGCCTCTCCACTTCTGTAGGTTCCAGCTCCAACCTCTTTCTCTCCAACCAAAGCCTCTACTCAAGCTCTTCAGCCTCACAGAAGCTGCTTTCCACTTGGATTCTTGGCACCTTGCCCAGTGCACATGCAGCTTAGGAGCTGAAAAACAGCTCTAAAGAAAATTACCTGTAGAATTTTTAAGCTGACTTCTTTGCAGTTCCCACTTCTGTGAGATCTGGACTTCTCAAGTCCTGGCCACCTGGGTCATCCAAAGTCTCCAGCTCAGTGAGACCATCACAAACCTCAAGCTGCTTCTTTCTACTTTTCCTTGTTCCACAAATCAGCAAATCCCCTTAGGGGAACAAATAGAGGCTAATGTGATGTTGCCCTCAGTGGGCTTATCTTCTCTTTAAGACCTTGAACTCTCACATCTTATCTACCTTGGTTGATCTCTGATGACTTCAAACAGTTCTTCTTATACTGAGTAAAACAGTTTTTACCCAGTATAATTATTCTTGAATAGTTATTGTTGGTAGTAGGGTTAGTGTTATACAATTTTTCCATCATAGACAAAAATAGAAGTCACTTTTTTTTTCCATGAAAAGAGTATATTCTTTTATTGTTTTTGTTCATACATGTTGTTTCAACTTTCAATAGTAAAATTCAATAAATTTGATTCCTTAATTATAAAAACTTGCTTTACACATTATTTACATGTTGCCAAAGTCTACAGCCATACAAAACATCACAAGGATTTGACTCTATGCATGGTACCATCACAAAAACTATGTATAACTAAGTAGTCACTTTATACATAGTTTTATTTCAATCTATTTCCTAATTTTTTTGAGTAAGTGGTTTTCAATTGGTTTTCAATTCTTTTTCTTTTTTTCTAATAGGAGAATGTGAGGTGTGATGTTCTTGTATATATACCATTGTAACTATACCCCACAAGTTTGTATATATCCATTAGTATTTGGTTCTAAATATTTTTAATTGTCTACTCTGATTTATTCCTTGACCTATGAGTTATTTAGAAGTGGAGTTTTAACTTCCCAAATATTTGGGATTGTTTAGTTTTCTTTTTCTTACTCATTTCTAAGTCATTTGCACTTTGTTCAGAATTGTGATCTGCACGATATCATTTCTTTGGTATTTATTGGGACTTGCTTTGTGGCCTTGCTTTGCGAGACATGATTCTTGGTCAGTTTTCACAGAAAATCTATAAATGTTTGAAAAGAATGTGTATTCTCAAAAATTGTTGGGTATAAGGTTCTATTTGTACCCATTCTGTCGAGCATGATGATTGTGTTGTTCAAATAGTCTATATTCTTACTAATTTCTAGAGTTGTCATTATAGTGAGTTATATATTAAAACTTCCTGCTGAGATTGTGGATAATTCTATTTTTCCATGTAATTATGTCAATTTTCGCTTCTCTGTATTTTTGATATTCCAATTTAGAATTGTTATAGCTTTCTGGTGAATTACATTTTTATCATTATGTAGACAGTGCTTTCATCTCTAATAGTGCTTTGGGTCTTAAAATCTCTTCTATTTTTATAAAGCTTTCTAGCTTTTATTTGGGTAGTATTTTCAATAGATAGATAGATAATGTATTTGTGTTTACATTTATTTATTCTTTTATTCTTTTATTTTCAAACTTTTGGTTCAGATGTAAGTACTCAATTCTTATTTTTTAAACTAACCTGCAATATGTTTAACCACTGAGTTTAGATCATTTATAGTTATAACTCATACATTTGGATATATTTATACTGTATTATTATATGTTTCTTTTTTAATTTTCCTATCTTTTTGTCTCTTCCCTGGTTTTTCTTTTATAATTGGTCAGGGTTTTGGAGGGGATTTTTCTCCCCCATTTTTCACCTCTGCTGGTTGGGAAATTATATGTTCTTTATTCTTCTAGTGATGCCCTTAAAATTTTAGCAATGTAACATTTTCAGTATGGTTTCTGGGAAGAGACATCCACAAACAACTTTAAGCCTAAGCCCCTGTGCTTCCCAGGTAATAGGAACTTGGCCCACATGAACATAAGGCACATAGCACCTAGCATGGGATTCCAGTTTCTTTCTTAGGCAAATGTTTTACCCTTCACAGCCCAGGATGAGTTGTGTGCCACCGGCCACTTCTTGGGCTATGGATCTGAGTTGTTCAGCACAGTAGCCAGTTGTCCAGTACCAGCTGCCTACGGTCCGGACTCCTTCCTAGTCAGGACTTCCCTGCCCTGTGGCATCTAGCAGTTCCTGGCAGCTCCGTGGCCTCCCTATTGTCAACCTCTTGTTGCTTTTGTTTTGGGTGTCCTCCTCATTTTTGGTATCTTGATATTTTCACGTCTTGCTTTCATACTTAGTTACATTTCTAAGTTTTTTCAAATTCTATCCATAATTTCTCATGTTTGGAGAGAGAGAGTGGCATCCACAGTTAGCTCAATATACCCATCTAAATTCACTCTATAAAGCCAGAAAACTTGCAAAATTTAGAAAATTATCTCTTCTAGTTTGGAAGATCCTTACATCTAAATCCCCTCACCATTAAAGAGTGCTTCTACTACAGTACAAGGGATTGGTAGTGTAATATATCAAAAAATTCAGTTAGTAGGTAGACAGAGGACTTCATTCTGTGTCAGGAAATTCATGTGAGTTCTGGTTCCATTGTTAACTTTGTGACTGAGTAAGTTATTGAGTCTCTCTCTGAGATAAACTTTTGCCCTCATATAATGCGGCTAGTAGATGCTTCCACCTACCTCCTATTTCAAAGAATCCCCTTGAATATTAAATGGAAGATTAAAAGATTAAATTATGTAAGTGAAAGTTCTTAAATTTTTTAGAAGTATCTATCAACAGGTAATTACTACTATTAGTGTCATTATCAATGGCTAGTTATATACCAAAGAGGAGAAGAGTTGAAACTCCTGGAGCATAATAAGTACATTTCAACTAACCTACAGCTTCAAGCATAATGCCCTGAACAGAACAGATGCTTAGAAATTATGGATGGGGGACTTTCCTGGTGGTGCAGTGGATAAGAATCCGCCTGCCAATGCAGGGGACACGGGTCTGAGCCCCGGGCTGGGAAGATCCCACATGCCGCAGAGCAACTAAGCCCATGCACCCAACTACTGAGCCTGCGCTCTGGAGTCTGTGAGAGTCACAAATACTGAGCCCGCGTGCCACAACTACTGAAGCCCCGCGCCTAGAGCCTGTGCTCCGCAACAAGCGAACACCGCAATGAGAAGCCTGCGCACCGCAACAAGGAGTAGCCCTCACTCGCCGCAGCTAGGGAAAGCCCGCACGCAGCAACAAAGACCCAACGCAGCCAAAAATAAATAAAATTAAATCTTAAAAAAAAAAAAAAGAAATTATGGATGGATCAATGTACAGCAAAGAATCCATAGCAAAACTTATAGACTAGTTTTTTTATTTGTGTTTGAAAGTTAATACGTTCGAGGTATTAGGTCAGGAAATATTGTCAGTGTATTGCTCTCTAGAGTAGAATTCAAGCAAATCCAAACGTACTTTCAGTTATTGGTAGACACGTAAGCTTTTAATAATGGGTAAAAAAAAATCTTTCTCAGAATGATTGTCCTTGATAGCTGAAGTGTAGTAAGGCTTTAAAAAATACATTAACTAATTGCTTGTTTTCTCTGATGTTTGCTATTAATGGTTTTTAATTGTAACATATGAATTTTAATTCATTTGCCCCCAGAAACCAGAAAAAAATGAAGGTAAACATGGTGACTGCTGCCAACCCCAGGGGTTAGTGAGGTACACTTCACGTTTCCCCTATTTGGATGATATAAGTTGAATTCTCTGCATGAGACCTTCAGACAAGTTCTTTACGATAGAAACCCAAAGCGAGAAAGTTGATTGCAGTAGCTACCCTGGGCAGAGTCTTTCTGAAACAGCTATTGCCCAGCATTGTTAAAAATGTACTTGTGGAATCTCAATGTGGTTTTTGGTCCCAGAGGGATATTGTAGGCACAAGCTTTGCCAGCAGGACAAGGGGGCAATCTTAAGATCTCTCCTTTATATTTATAGATCTGACCAAAATGTGGGAAACCATCAGGGAAGCTGAGGCTCTAGCCATAATTAGTCTGTGTTCACCAGTGCCCGTAAGTTACTTCCTGATGGGAATGTCAGAATCCTCATTACCTGGGGAGTGAAGGAGGGTTATCACCTCCTACCTTAAATCCACTTGTTTAAACTCCACCCTGGTGAACCCAACCAATGCTCTTTTCAGTCCAGCAAGCTTTCCCTTCTTCTAGTCGTCCTCTGCCTTGGTATTAAAACACCATCAATTTCATACCAATCTCCTACTCAGGAGTAAGCAATGCCTCCCCATTGGTTACTCTCTAAACTCATTCTGCATTCAGAGCCATCCACTATGTTTTCTGGCTTGGTTCTGATTCTGGTTCCTCTCTCCTGCATTTACTGCCACTGCAGACCCTTGCTCTGACGGCCCACTCTATGTCGGGCTTCTATGTGTTCTATTCATTCCCTCTCGTGTTCCTGGAGCTCCTCTAGCAAAAGCCCTCAGCTTTTGAAGGGCTCCACTTGGAACAGTGTGGGATGAAGGACATCCTTTAGCCATGCAGGTGAGCCAAACCAATCTAGTAGAATCACCTGCGCGGGGGGTCTTGCTGTCAGCTGTCCCTCACATTCTGCCTTCTGCATCTCTTTCAAAACTAATCCAAATCTCACCTTTCTCAGCCATCTCAATGCATTCTCTTTTTCCTCTCAGTGATTTTAAATCTTAGAGATTTAAGATAAAACAGATAAAAGATAAAAACTTCCATATTGGGAATCAATATTTCCCAAACCTGAAAAATATATCAACTCTTCCAGTGGGGGAAAATAGTCTCTCATATCCTTACTGTTAACTTAAATTAGTGTTATGATGATATGTAAAATATACAACCATAAGATGAGGTACAAATCCTTTATAATTTTATATTATATAAAAAGTTATAATTATGTAAAACAAAAATTCACAACCAAAAACAAGTTCACAGCATGTCACAGACAGTGTTCTTTTGCTGCATTAATTATGACAGAGGATGTCATTTTGCTGAAACTAAACCAGCAACAAAAATGTGTTTCTGAGTGCCACAGTGCAAGTTCTTCTGGGTTCAATCAATAATCTGCCACTTCTTAGCTGTGTCACCTTGGGCAGATAACTTCTCTGAGCCTCAGCGTCCTCATGTGTAAAATGGGTCAGTGGCTGTATCATACAGTTATTATGAGATCAAATACGTCTGGAAAGTATTTAACCATAGGACGTTTGTGAAGTTTTCTGCATAGTGTCTGATACATCATAGGTGTTCAGAAGTTGGTAACTTTTACTATCATTATTAGACTTATACCACTGTTCTCATTTTATAATTTTAAAATACTGAGTCTTAGTCAATTAAGTAACTGTCCTTAGGTAATGGAAGATTCTTTAGGTTAAAATGCTCTGGTAAGAGCCTACAGTACAGAGAAGAAACATTACAAATTTAGGCTTTCTTATGGTTATAGATTGACTCCATTCGGACAATAATCCAAACACCACAGAGCATAATGTTAGCGTTACAGGAATATTTCATTTCATTAATTTATTTATTTATTCCCAACCTTGTTCCCAAAAGCATTTGAGGCACCTTGCATATGTGTAATGCAAAAACATGATAAAATAAACTGAAGAGGAAAGCAAAATAAAGAGAAAATAGAGACTCTAGTAAGAAAGTCAAGGTTAATATCAGTTAGGCATACTCTACATTTCAATAAAGTCACTAAAGGTAATGCAAAAATTTCCAACTTTTCAAAGAACTGAAACATAAGGGATTTTCCTCCTATGAGTCATCAAATAGGAATACTGTTTGAAGGAGTGACCTTGATTTCAACAATGTTGTTGCTTGAACCCAATTGTGAGTTTTATGCAAATGATAACTGCCTTGTTCCCCAATGCAAGTGAGTAGCATAATGTCAAAGATATAGTCAGTAAGAGCCTACTTTTACAGTAGGGTGGCCCAGCCTGGTCTGCTGATGTGGAGGGACTGCCACCCTTCATGAGACCTCCAGGGACAGTATTTCTTTCAACTGGGCTTTTGGTAAATACTGAATAACATATTTTTTGGTTGATAAAGATAATAAAAGCATCTGCATCTTGAGTGACTCCTATGGTCAAATCCTCAAATGCTTTGTATTATCTCTGATACACTAAGGACTACCGTTTATGTGATGCTTTCTATGTGGCAGGTATAGAACCTATAAATAGTGACTATAAATAGTTACTGCATTTTATCCTATAACTATCCTATTTTACCATGAGAAACCAAGGCTCAAAGAGGTTATTTAACATGTCCAGGGTCGTAGAGCTAATAAGTAACAAAGCTGGGATTCCAACCCAGGCTCATCTGACCACAAAGCCATCCCATGGCTACAGATAATCAGCTCTTCTCAGAACTGCGGGGGGAAGACAGAAGGGCAGGACCAGGCAGTTCAGTCTTGCTTTTGTATATATGTCTGGTGGTTTTTATTATAGTAATGATTACAAACATTTATTGAGCCTATTATGCACCAGACACTGTGCTGAGCACTTTAATATCAATATGTCATTATAATTTAGTATTACCCTGTAAGCTAGGTCCTGATATTATTATCCCTATTTTATAGGTGAAGAAATTGTGGATTAGAAAGATTACGTAACTTACTCAGAGTCTTGGAGGTAATGGTGCCAGAATTTAAACCCCGGTCTAACTGTTTTTGGAGCTGGTCTTACTATGTTGCATTACTGCTAGGAAGTGTACAGAGGGCAGAGGGAAGGTACTATCATTATAGATCTTCGTATCTCCTGAGTCATATGGCCGTGCAACTGTGGGTACTCAGAAACTATTCATTGAACTGCCGGGAACATTATCAATCGTGGGTTGCGTGTTGATGGCTATCTACTAAGGATCCATATAGAAGGAGGTAAAAGGCTATGTATGCAATGATGGCAGATGACAGATGATGGATGGATGGATAGAAAGATAGATTGATTGATAGATGATTGATAGATACATAGATATAGGTAGATGGTAGATATATATATAGAGAGAGAGATAGATAGGTAGGTAGATTGATAGAGGTAGACGGTAGATATAGATAATGAGAGAGAGAGAGATTGATAGATAGATTTTCCAGTACATCTCGACTCAGATACCCACTCCTCAGGTGTGTCACCTTCAAAACAGTTGACCATCATAATCATTGGTCAGTTTGCCAAAATAGCACACTCTTGTGGTAAGGCTACATGATACAGGTTTTATGTCAGCAATTTTGAATAGGGAACTTGTTCTTTTCCTGGCACAATCCAGGTTTTCATATTTTTAAACAATGAAGTCATATGGTGAAACATTACATTTGGTGCTCATTTTATCAGAAAATTAGTCCCAATTCTCCACTTCTCTTAGTAAGTGTAGCCTGGCCAAGTTGTCCTCAAACATCCTCTCCCACACCTGAATGCCAGCCAAGCTCCAGGGCAGAAGGTAACAGATTTCCAGAATGAAACCTTTCAGCACCGGCAGCCAATCACGTGGGAGTGAAGGAGGCTCTCTCCTACAACTGAAACCACAAGGGAGTTAGAACAGGAGGCAAGATAATTACCTACCTGGCCAACAGCCAGGGGAGCAGCCCGGCCTCTTGTGAAAATGCCATGGGAAATGTAATGACCACATGTGGTAAGGAGGACCTCGCTTTCCTACCTGATCTGATAAGCAAGGTCAAGGCAGGACACTGATCCCAGGGACAGAAGGGACCGGTATTTATTATTTATCCAACACTAGGCAACAGGCAGGTTCTGCACGATGCAGGGATTGGTCTCAGCACCTATTTTAGGGCTTAACATTTTTCTCTGGGGACCTAAGTTTCTTGAGTTTAGTGTTTCCCATTTCCTTAAGCTGAGCCCTGATGTCCAGGGGTCTCTAGTGACCTGCATGGGAGTGGGGGTCAAGGCTTCACAGATATTGGAAGTTCACCCTGTCTCCTCACTCATGAATTCACCTCGGCTTCTCTTCCTCTGTCCTCTCCATCTCCCTGTTGCTCATCCATCAGGACTGAGCTTAAATGTCTCTTCTCTGGTCCCCCAAGAGTGGACAGGGGACTCCCTTGGGGGATGCATAGCGCGTTGTAACATCTGCCACAGCGTGCACCTCACTGAACTTTGAACTCCTGTTTCTCTCACTAGACTGTGAGTTTCTTGCCATCAGGGACTGTTCAGTATTTTATTCAAAGGCGGTAACCAATACCATCTGTTCTTGTGTAACACGTGGTCCCTGTGATGCAAATGAGCTCATACACAAGTTGCAAAGAGGGGTATGGTGTCTGCGTAATGTGGAAGTCTCATTGGTTTGTAGGCAGTTCGTTCTAACACTTTCCTCTTGTTCCATCAAACAGCAGCCAGTGCAAACTAACATACTGACTCTAGCAAGCCACGAAAGGACACGGTCCTGAACCCAAAGCCCATTCACCTCAGTGTGTACAATCCCCATGTGTCCCCTCAGAGATGCTGTAGGTTTCCTGCCTGGATCCTTCCAGCCTACCTGCTTCTACCAGGGTCACTTCCAGATTTCAGGACCTGTCAGTCACTTTCTGGCTCTCCCTCACTGAGGGTATTCTCTGCCCTCCGGGAGGGAGCGCTTGGCTTGTGTTTAAGGCAAGAAGTGCCAAGGAATTAGTGCCCCAGGAGTGATCTGCAACCTGCCAGGGTCCCACTTGGGGTTGAGTCCCAGTTACCCGCAGTGGTAGCTCCTCATTAATGGCACTTAATAAAGGGAAGAGATTTTCCTCCCTTCCCTCTTTCACTACTCTACTCCCTCATTGTGCTTCCTGAGATCACCTCCCAGTAAACTCCCTGCACCAAAATCCCGATCTCGAGGTACATTTTGGGGGAAAGCTACACTAACCCACCTCGCTCTTCCTCTTGACTGCATCTTCATGTGGTACTGCGAGTGCCTATAGCAGGGCCCTCCATAGCCTTGCCCTTGGCCCTGGCCCTGCCTCCGTAACCCAGCAGCTTCCAACTCCCTTACCCCTCACACCCACTTCTACCAAGTAACATCACCTTTTGAAAACTACTTGTTTAATAAATATTTACGCTAGTTTTTGTCTTTTAGAAATTTAACATGTCTTTTTTAACTATGCTATATCTTCTTAGAACACCTATTTGTTGTTACTTGTGTTAATTAATGCTCGGGTTCCAAAATTGCCTAGGTTTTGAGTGGTCTATTCTAACCTTATTTTACCTCCAAGTCCTGCTTTTTTTTTTTTTTTTTTTTTACAGAATATGAGGTTTTTTAGGAATATGTATATTGTGTTACAGCATAGCCACCTGTGTTTAGCAAGGTGCCTGGCATTCATAAGTTGATCAATAAATGTTCAGTGAATAAATAAATAGATGACTGGCTGCATGAGTGTTCTAGTTGTCCCACCTAACTTTGGAGAAGCTGCAGTTTTCCATGTGACAGAACCTTCCATTTAAAACTAAGACACCAATTCATATGTCCATCAGAATTTTCAGCAATGTTTTCATTACGATGATTACCTATCTTATTGGATTTCATTATGTATCATTAAGGTATTGGAAGAAATTTTTAAATGCTTAAAGGAGAATATTCTAATGAAAAGGCCCTCTCAGAATTTGAATGTGTATAATTCATTATGTCTAGCTACATATTTATTTCTACAGAAGCACCACGACCTGTAAGTTGGGTGGCAGCTATTTTGCTGTCTGCATGTAGGTTGTTTTTATTCCTGCTGTTTCTAAGTTTTAAAAACATTTTTCACTGACAACGTGCTATTATAAAGACTACAGTCAATTTATACAATTTAGATAAATATATTTCAGCCAACAAGATTAAAATGATCCACTTAACTCCATAGAACAGTCAATTAATCAGCATGTATGGAATTGATTAAACATATTTTACTTGGAAGGGACTATGCTATGAATCATGGGAAGATACACAAAAGTCTCAAATGATCATAATTTAGGTTTTTCATGGTTGGACTTCAAATATCCTGCCCTCTTTTCCCCAGGAGTACATGAGCCCCATTTTGGGGTTTGAATTAGGTGGTACCCGTAATAATCAATATCCTCCATCTTCAAGGGGCTTTTATTTACATGGGAAGATAGACAAGCGTGGGAAGGAAAATAAATTGAGACAACAGTGTAAGTAGCACAGATCTATTTCCTCCCAAAATATGTTCCCCATGTGTCCTAAGGGTTCTTTGGGAGATGGGCGAGGAGCTGAGTGTGGAGGGTCTCGGACATCTCAGAACTCCACTTCTTTTTTCAAATTGGGCTCATGCATAATGTTTATTATATTTTTAAAAAGATTCCACTGCTGGGGGAAATGTTGAGATTCACAGGCAGAATCAATAAGAACAAAGAATTGGGAGGAAGGGTTGGAGCTGGGGGTTCCTGTGAGCTCTGGTTGTGTAGGAAAGCCTTTTGAGGGAGAACAAGGAGAAAGGGTCTTAGGTGGGCCTTGAAGAAGGGGTGAAATTTAAGATAAATGAAAAGAAGGGAAAATGTTAGGTCAGTAATGAGGCCCATCAATATATATACACACAAGGATATATAATTGCAACGAACAACTTAGTGCTGCCCTCTCCCAAAATACCAAACCAAAACAAACAAAAAAACCTGCCACCTGAAATATCTAGATATCCAAGGCTGAGTGTGCTTAACCTGAATTTTCCGTGTTTCCAAAAATTTTTTTTAAATTCGCTTTGCTTACAATCACCACTTAGCTGAAGGCAGTGGGCATAAAACATACTTTGGGGGGGGGTCAGATGTTCCTGGGATAGAATTCTGCCTTTGAAACTTACAAGCACTCAACCTCTTAAGATATTAGTTTCCTCATTTGTAAAATGTAGAAATACCACCTAACGGGTGGTGTAATTATACACTCTACAGAGGGTGTAACACACTGCACACTACATACTAATGTTTCATGTACTTTTTGAACATGAGTGAAAATAATTTAGTATGTTGTAACTAAGTTTTATGTCTATAAATTTTTCATTACTCATCACCTGCTAAATAAGAGTAACATGGGCCCTCATGCTTCCTATATTTGAGAGGGGAAGAAAAATATCTCTGCAAAAAAATAAAGTGCAAGATAGCATTAAGGCTGTGTGTAGCAGAGGATCAAACAAGTGACTGATGTTCCATGCGGAGACCACCACACTATTTTGGGTGTCTGTGCATTTGCACATGCCATTTCTTTAATGTACCCCCTACCCTTTCCCACCTAGACCAGAGCTTCTCAGATGTTAATGCGTTACCAGGAATCTAGTTAAAATGCAGATTCTGATTCCCTAGGTCTGGGGCAGTGCCTAGGATTCTGCATTTCCAACAGTTCCCAGGTAATACCATGTTGCTGGTCTACAGACCACACTTTGAATAACTAGGACCTAAGACTAATTTTCAGTCTTTAAAACCCTGCCCTTGGGTAAGACCTCCCTTGAGGAAGCCTTTCTACCTTGACATTGTCTCAGTCATGGTGAAATGCTAAGCAATTAAAGCTTCAAGACAAGTCCTGTACCACTAGGAATGCCAGCTAAAATCCAAGGTTCTCAGTTAAATTTGAATTTCAGATAAATAATCCCCCAAATTATATTGCATGGGACATACTTATGCTAAAAAAGTATTTGTTGTTTATCTGAAATTCAGATATACCTTGGTGTCCTTTATTTTTATTTGCTAAATCTAGCAACCCTATCTACCTCCTACTGCTCCCACCTACTCCCAGCGCCTGCAATCACGTTGCTGCTCCTCAAAGTCTTAAACAGACATCCCAGAGCAGGCACAGTCTTTTCTCCACGCCAACATGGTAACTTGGGGGCACTTCTGATTTTTCACTTAGTGCACAAGATGAGCTCATTGTTCACTGGACATCTGTCTTCCTGTGAGCTCCTTGAGAGTAAGGACAGCAGCAAAGAAGGCCTAACACAGCCCAAAATAAATAAATAATTAAATTAAATATATATATATGTGTGTGTGTTGATTAATCCAATCAAGGATTATCTGTCGACATATTAGAACCAAGTGTAGGCAGGGGAATAAAGGAGGAGCCCCTGCTTATCTCTAGAACTGTCTCCATCTTTCAGCCAAATGGAGCACTGACAAGGTGTTGCCATGTGACAACTCTGATATTCACGGAGGCTGACATAGGGCCTGTTGCCTCGAAAACCACACGAAGTCATGGAAGACCCATCGCAAGAAGCAATTTCAATTCATTATTCAACATTTACTCAAGCTTAGGTTCATTTGGTATATGTAATCGCTAGCAAGCCACGTTTCTTTTATGAAAACCGAGAATCCAAACACAGAGTAATTACTCTATGGAGGAAAAAACCACCATCGGTCAAATAGTGTCACTCTAAATATTGACACTGTATACTTTCTGCTCTGGGTTAACCATGTGGATCCCACTGGCCTCCCTCTGTCATGCTGTCTCTGCATACAGAGAAGGAAGGTATTAGGTATAGGAGAATGATAGGGGGAAGGTTGAAAGTCTGAGCAGCAGCCCAGGAGGCAGAAATGAAATGGTCAGTGTGGTAAGAGGGAAAAAGGAAGAGCTGTACATCACATTTACAAGTTACAATGACCATCACCACCATAGTACCCTGTGGTTATCAACCCCCATGCTAAGTGCTTTATACATGTTAGCTTATTTGGTACTCAAAAAAAGTCTTCTGGAAAGTTGTGCAATACCCATTTTACCCCACCATCCCTGAGGTCTACCCAAGCAGACCATGCACACCTACTGTGGATAGAGCAGAGGTCTTTTGATTCCAGGAAATCAACTTTCAACATCCCCTTGCTTGGATACCTCTATCATCCCACCTCCCAAAGTGAATTTCTGTTAACATTTGCTTTGTATTTTTTCTCCCTCATAACAATTTACGTTGAGCATCTTTTCATGTCAAGAATGTTTCCGTGAGAACTCTAGACCTCCGGCTGAGCTCAGGGTGGAAGTACAGGATGCCTTGTCCCCAAGGCAGGAGTGCCTTTCAGATTGTAGAGAGGCAATGACTTTGGGTGAAAACAGTTACAGGTCTTCAAAACCAATCAGTTCTGCTTTTTTTGTTTTGAGAGGTCAGACCCCAAGTGGACATCACAGTGGAAAGAGAATCCCAATACATTTATCATTCCAAGGAAAAACTTAGCAATCACATGCTTCAGTCTCCTTATTATTCCAGTGTAGAAACAGGCTCAGAGATGTGAAAAGCATGCCCAAGCCCACATAACCAGTTAACCTTCAACCTAATCTGTGCCTGTGCTCCACCAGTCTGCTACCTGGCTTCTGTCATGAAGCCAGTGCTAACTGGAGTGCCAAGCTAATCTGAGTCTCAAAACTACCCTGAGCAAGAACCTAAAACTATGAATATTCAGCACTCTCTCTCATACAGATGTGAAAGTTCACCCAGCAAACTTACAGCTTCAGTACTCTTTGCTCATTACTGAACAGAGGCTCCCTCTTTCCCCTCAATACCGAGTTTCCAGGATATCAGCAACAATGCTTCTCCAGTCTAGAAAGATGTAGACGCCCCCATTTCCAGGTGTGTGGGGCTGTTGAAATGTGTGGCATTGATAAGTGAAATGTCTTCCTAGTATTTTCTTCCAGTAGTGGAAACGCTTACTTAGAAGCCATGCATGATTATTATTTAATTAAGAAGATAAGGGTAATGAAATCAAATTTAAGGACATCTAAAATCTCATCACCCAGAGATAAGTACTGTCAATATTTTGTCTATCTTCCTAGGTATTTTTCTATGGATGTATGTGTGTATGTGTGTTTCTCTGTATTTAAATATATTTCTCTTACAAAAAGAAGATGGTATTATACTTACTGCTTAATCATTTTTCAATTAACAATAATAGCAAATTTCTCCTCATGTCAATAAATGCATTTCTTAACCTGTTTTGATAGATGGAGAGCATTTTATTGTTATGTATTCATTTAGCAAATATTTACGGAGCGCCTACTTTGCCCCACATACTGTGCTTGGTACCAAGGATACAGAGTTGAATAAGACAGTCAGCATCCCAGCCTTCATGGAGTTGCATCACTACACAATATAACCAGTTTGCTTCCCAGCACCATTTGGGGTTCTGAAGTTTGAACTTCTAGGCCTGTGTAGCTGGGGCAATAGCTGGCACTCAGTATGTTGAGATAGCATCCTGCGGACACAGTTACCAAAGGCCAGGAGGTCTTTAGAATTGGTTTCCAGAGAAGTGACTTTCTCACATCTCTCTTCTTCTCACCTTCTGACTCTGTTTTTACTATAGGGCCTGATACATATTTAGTACCCAATAAATTCTTGTAGAACTTAGTGAACGCAAGTTATTGTTATGTGATATATGAATGTGCTCTCTGCTTATAAAATGTGCATTTTAAAATAATTTACTCCCCTGCAATGTAATGTTAGCAAGCAAAGAACACTGCACAGAAGTTACCTTGCTGTTCTTTTTTTTTTTTTTTATAAATTTATTAATTTTATTTATTTATTTTTGTCTGCATTGCGTCTTCATTGCTGCACACAGGCTTTCTCTAGTTGCAGTGAGCAGGGGCCACCTTTTGTTGCAGTGCACGTGGTTCTCATTGTGGTGGCTTCTCTTGTTGCAGAGCACGGGCTCTAGGTGCATGGGCTTCAGTAGTTGTGGCATGCGGGCTCAGTATTTGTGGCTTGTGGGCTCGGTAGTTGTGGCTCTTGGGCTCAGTTGGTCCACGGCATGTGGGATCTTCCCAGACCAGGGATCAAACCCGTGTCCCCTGCATTGGCAGGTGAATTCTTAACCACAATGCCACCAGGGAAGTCCCACCTTGCTGTTCTTTATACTATATACTAGTGTTTAATACTGTACTATATTAGTCTATTCTACACTGTACTATGCTATGCTGTAATTAGTACCTTATGAATAGCTTGTCACATAATTGCTATACTTTTGTCCTAGCAATGAGTCCACAAAAAAACAAAAATGCTTTTTCATTCACTACCCTAGGTGATAAGGATAGCATTAGCCCCTTTTAAATGTGGGGAAGTGAAACCCAGAAACATTAGGTAACCCACTGAATATCCTAAACTAGTAGCTGTTGGAGCCTGAGCCAGAATACAAGCTATTGCTTTGCTTGTTAGTTTAGCTACAGAGCATCAGTAACAAAGCAAGTAAGTTCAAGTAAAAGCAAAGCAAACACACTAAATTGGAGGAATGGATAACAGAGTCAAGATGGCAGTGTGGGAAGACACCGCTTTAGTGTCTCCCCACAATTAAGGTGCCTGCTGGCCTCTGTTGGGGACCCTGACACCCAAGGAGACGGGAGGAACCCCCAAGTGAACTGGTAGGATGTTGGGGTACTAAGGGGGGAGGAGAAGTGGAGGCCAGACAGGATTGGCGCCCCTGAAGCTGGGGAGATCAGGAGAGGCAGGTGGGCGGGGCCTTCCGGGAGGAGCGAGAGAGGAGCGGAGGGCAATCGCACAGCCCACTCGGGCACGGGGAGCCTGCTGAGCTCACTCCCAGGCTGGTGCCCTGCCCTCCAGGGCCCACCCTCCCCCAGCCACATTGGTCCTGGGGGCATAGGAAGGAGGTCGAGGGGAGAACAGGAGAGGCAGGTGGGAGGGGCCCTCTGGACTGGAGGAGCAGGAGAGGAACGGAGGGCGTTTGCCTCACCCACTAGAGCCCAGGAAGCCTGCAGGACTCCCAGGTGAGGTCCCCTGCCTTCTGAGACCAGGAGTGGGGGGCTGTTCAGTTGAGCCTAAGCCCCACCCCCCACAGCCCCAAGGGCCTTTTCCAGCCCTGTAGGTCCTAAGCATAGGCCCCACCCAGTGCCCAAACCTCACCCTTGCTTAGGCCCCGCCCTCCACAGCCAAGGCCTTTTCCCCTTATTTTTTTCTTTTTTTTTTTTCTTCTTTTTTTTCTTTTCCCTCCTCCTCTTTTTTACTATTGTGGTACTGTTGTACCTTCCGGTTGTTGATTCATCTATATTTTTATTTTTATATTCTTTCTAACATATCTGTTAGTTTCCTGGTCTAATTTTATTTTTTACTTTGTTATGGTTCTCTCTCTCTCTCTCTTTTTTTTTTTTCTGCCACCCCACGTGGCTTGTGGGACCTTGGTTCACGACCCAGGGGTTGAGCCAAAGTTCCTGTGGTGAGAGCTCAGAGTCCGAGCCACTGAACTAACAGAGAACCTCAGACCCCAGGGAATATTCATCAGAGTGAGGTCTCACGGAGGTCCTCATCTCAGCACCAACACCCAGCTCTACCCAACAGCCTACAAACTCCAGTGTTGGAAGCCTCAGGCCAAACAACCACTAAGACAGGAACACAATCCCACTCTTAAAAAAAAAAAGAGATGGCAAAAAAATATGTCACAGATGAAGAAGCAAGGTAAAAACCTACAAGACCAAACAAATGAGGAGGAAAGAGGCAATCTACCTGAAAAAGACTTCATAGTAATGATAGTAAAGATGATCCAGAATCTCAGAAGTAGAATGGAGGCACGTATTGAGAAAATACAAGAAACGTTTAACAAAGATCTAAAAGAACTGAAGAACAAACAGAGAGGAACAACACAATAACTGAAATGAAAAATACACTAGAAGGAATCAATAACAGAATAACGGAGGCAGAAGAACGAATAAGTGAGATGGAAGACAAAATGGTGGAAATAACTGCTGAGGAGCAGAATAAAGATAAAAGAATGAAAAGAATTGAAGACAATCTCAGAGACCACTGGACAACACTAAATGCACGAACATTCAAACTATAGTGGTCCCAGAAGAAGAAGAGAAAAAGATAGGGTCTGAGAAAATATTTGAAGAGATTATAGTTGAAAACTTCCCTAACATGGGAAGGGAAATAGTCACCCAAGTCCAGGAAGCACAGAGAGTTCCATACAGGATAAACCCTGGGAAAAACACACCAAGACACATACTAATCAAACTAACAAAAATTAAATTCAAAGAAAAAATATTAAAAGCAGCAAGGGAAAAACAAAAAATAATATACAAAGGAATCCTCATAAGGTTATCAGCTGATTTTTCAGCAGAAACTCTGCAGGCCAGAAGGAAGTGGCAGGATATACTTAAAGTGATGAAAGAGAAAAACCTACAACCAAGATTACTCTACCCAGCAAGCATCTCATTCAGATTTGATGGAGAAATCAAAAGCTTTTCAAACAAGTAAAAGCTAAGAGAATTCAGCAACACCAAACCAGCTTTACAACAAATGCTAAAGAAATTTCTCTAGGTGGGAAACACAAGAGAAGAAAAAGACCCACAAAAACAAACCCAAAACAATTAAGAAAATGGTAATAGGAACACATATTGATAATAACCTTGAATGTAAATGTATTAAATGCCCTGACCAAAAGACACAGACTGGCTGAATGGGTACAAAAACAAGACCCATATATATGCTGTCTACAAGAGACCCACGTCAGAGCTAGGGACACATACAGACTGAAAGGGAGGGGATGGAAAAAGATACTCCATGCAAATGAAAATCAAAAGAAAGCTGGAGTAGCAATACTCATATCAGATAACATAGACTTTAAAATAACGACTGTTACAAGAGATAAAGAGGGACACTACAGAATGATCAAAGGATCAATCCAAGAAGAAGATATAACAATTGTAAATGTTTATGCACCCAACATAGGAGCACCTCAATACATAAGGCAAATGCTAACAACCATGAAAGGAGAAATCGACAGCAACACAATAATAGTAGGGGACTTTAACACCCCAGTTACACCAATGGACAGATCATCCAAACAGAAAATAAATAAGGAAACACAAGCTTTAAATGACACAATAGACCAGATAGATTTAATTGATATTTATAGAACATTCCATTCAAAAGTGGCAGAATACACTTTCTTCTCAAGGGCACATGGAACATTCTCCAGGACAGATCACATCTTGGGTCACAAATCAAGCCTCGGAATATTTAAGAAAATTGAAATTGTATCAAGCATCTTTTCTGACCACAACACTGAGATTGGAAATCAGTCACAGGAAAAAAACTGTAAAAAACACAAATACATGGAGGCTAGACAGTATGCTACTAAATAACCAAGAGATCACTGAATAAATCAAAGAAGCAATAAAAAAATACATAGAAACAAATGACAATGAAAACATGACAACCCAAAACCTATGGGATGAAGCAAAAGCAGTTCTAAGAGGGAAGTTTATAGCAGTTCAATCTCACCTCAAGAAACAAGAAAAATCTCAAATAAGCAACCTAAATACACTTAAAACAACTAGAGAAAGAAGAACAAAGAAAACCCGAAGTCAGCAGAAGGAAAGAAATCATAAAGATCAGAGCAGAAATAAATGAAATAGAAATGAAGTAAACAATAGCAAAGATCAATAAAGCTAAAAGCTGATTCTTTGAGATGATAAACAAAATTGATAAACCCTTAGCCAGACTCATCAAGAAAAAAAGGGAGAGGACGCAAATCAATAAAATTAGAAATGAAAAAGGAGAAATCACAACTGACATCGAAGAAATACAAAGGATTATGAGACAACTACAAACAACTATATGCCAATAAAATAGACAACCACAAGAAGAAATGGACAAACTCTTGGAAAGGTACAATTTTCCAAGACTGAACCAGGAAGAATTAGAAGATATAAACAGACCTATCACAAGTAATGAAATTGAAACCATAATTAAAAATCTTCCAACAAACAAAAGTCCAGGACCAGATGGCTTCACAGGCAAATTCTATAAAACACTGAGAGAAGACCTAACACTGATCCTTCTCAAACTCTTCCAAAAAATTGCAGAGAGAGAAACACTCCCAAATTCATTCTACAAAGCCACCATCACCCTGATACCAAAACCAGAAAAAGATATCATAAAAAAAGAAAACTATAGAACAATATCACTGATGAACATAGATGCAAAAATCCTGAACAAAATACTAGCAAACAAAGTCCAACAGCGCATTAAAAGGATCATACACCATGATCAAGTGGGATTTATCCCAGGGATTCAAGGATTCTTCAATATATGCAAATCAATCAATGTGATACACCACATTAACAAATTAAGGAACAAAAACTGTATGATCATCTCAATAGATGCAGAAAAAGCTTTTGACAAAATTCAACACCCATTTATGATAAAAACTCTCCAGAAAATGGGCATAGAGGGAACCTACCTTAACATAATAAAGGCCATATATGACAAACCCACAGCAAGCATCATACTCAATGGTGAAAAACTGAAAGCATTTCCACTAAGATCAGGAACAAGACAAGGATGTCCACTCTGACTACTCTTATTCAACATAGTTTTGGAAGTCCTAGCCACGGCAATCAGAGAAGAAAAAGAAATCAAAGGAATCCAAATTGGAAAAGAAGAAGTAAAACTGTCACTGTTTGCAGATGACATGATACTATACATAGAAAATCCTAAAGATGCCACCAGAAAACTACTAGAACTAATCAATGAATTTGGTAAGGTTGCAGGATACAAAATTGATGCACAGAAATCTCTGACATTCCTATACACCAACAATGAAAAATCAGAAAGAGAAATTAAGGAAGCACTCTCATTTACCATTGCAACAAAAAGAATAAAATATGTAGAAATAAACCTGCCTAAATAGGTGAAAGACTTGTACTCAGAAAACTTTAAAGCACTGCTGAAAGAAATCAAAGATGACATAAATGGAGAAATATACCATGTTCTTGGATTGGAAGAATCAATATTGTGAAAATGACTATACTACCCAAAGCAATCTACAGATTCAATGCAATCCCTATCAAACTACCAATGGCATTCTTCACAGAATTAGAACAAAAAATTTTACAATTCGTATGGAAACACAAAAGACCCCAAAGAGCCAAAGCAATCTTGAGAAAGAAAAATGGAGCTGGAGGAATCAGGCTCCCTGACTTCAAGCTATACTACAAAGCTACAGTAATCAAGACAGTATGGTACTGGCACAAAAGCAGAAATATAGATCAATGGAACAGGATAGAAAGCCCAGAGATAAACCCATGCACATCTGGTCGCCTAATTTACAACAAAGGAGGCAAGAACATACAATGGAGAAAAGATAGCCGCTTCAATAAGTGGTGCTGGGAAAACTGGACAGCTACATGTAAAAGAATGAAATTAGAACATTACCTAACACCATACACAAAAATAAACTCCAAATGCATTAAAGACCTAAATGTAAGACCAGACGCTCTAAAAGTCTTAGAGGAAAATATAGGAAAAACACTCTGACATAAACCACAGCAAGATCATTTTTGATCCACCTCCTAGAGTAACGGAAATAAAAACAAAAGTAAACAAATAGGACTTAATTAAACTTAAAAGCTTTTGCACAGCAAAGGAAACCATAAACAAGACAAAAAGACAATCCTCAGAATGGGAGAAAATATTTGCAAATGAAACAACAGACAAAGGATTAATCTCCAAAATTTACAAACAGCTTATGGAGCTCAATATCAAAAGAACAAACAATCCAACTAAAAAATGGTCAGGAGACCTAAATAGACATTTCACCAAGGAAGACATACAGATGACCAAGAGGCACATGAAAAGATGCTCAACATCACTAATTATTAGAGAAATGCAAATCAAAACTACAATGAGGTATCACCTCACATTGGTCAGAATGACCATTATCAAAAAATCTAGAAACAGTAAATGCTGGGAAGGGTGTGGTGAAAAGGGAACCCTCCTGCACTGTTGGTGGGAATGTAAATTGATACAACCACTATGGAAAACAGTATGGACGTTCCTTAAAAAACTAAAAATAGAACTGCCATATGACCCAGCAATCCCACTACTGGGCATATACCCTGAGAAAACCATAATTCAAAAAGAGTGATGTACCACAATGTTCATTGCAGCACTATTTACAATAGCCAGGACATGGAAACAACCTAAGTGTCCATTCACAGATGAATGGATAAAGAAGATGTGGCACATATATACAATGGAATATTACTCAGCCATAAAAGAAACGAAATTGAGTTATTTGTAGTGAGGTGGATGGACCTAGAGTCTGTCATACAGAGTGAAGTAAGCCAGAGAGAGAAAAACAAATTCTGTACACTAACGCATATATATGGAATCTAAAATAAAAAAGAAAAATGGTACTGATGAACCAGTGGCAGGGCAGGAATAAAGATGTAGACATAGAGAATGGACTTGGGGACACGGGGTGGGAGGGGGTAGCTGGGGCTAAGTGAGAGTAGCATTGACATATATACACTACCGAATGTAAAATAGTTAGCTAGTGGGAAGCAGCAGCGTAGCACAGAGAGATCAGCTCTGTGCTTTGTGATGACCTAGAGAGGTGGGATAAGGAGGATGGGAGGGAGGCTCAAGAGGGAGGGGGTATGGGGACATGTGTATGCATATGGCTGATTCACTTTGGTGTACAACAGAAACTAACACAGTATTGTGAAGCAATTATACGCCAATAAAGATCTATTAAAAATAAATAAAGTGGAGGAATGGGTGACAGCAGAACCTCCTCAGTCTATGTTGCAGCAGAAAGAGTAAGAGTTTTAGAATCCCAGGGAAGTGGGTTCAGATCCCAGCTCCACCATTTATCAGCTCTGATACCATAACAAATTTCTCAATTTCTGGGACTCAGTTTTGTCATCTTTACGTAGGAACTTGCAGAGGCATGATGAGGATTAAAGATAATGTATACAGAAGTGTCTTACATGGGACCTGCACATCATAATGCTCGATATGAAGATGCTATTGTTGAGAGCATCATCATATTATTACTATTGCTATTATTACTATTATTATTAACTTCTGTGAGAGGGAGGATATTCCCTTCTCCAATCCTTTATTAGAATATTCAGAAGCTGAAGAAGTTTGGAACTGCTCATCTGCCATGGGGCTCTGTTTACATCTTGAATTACTCAAATGAAATGTAAAAACAGCTTCACTGCATCGTAAAGTGCTCATTACTTTAATTCAAACAGCACAGAGTTCCCCTCAAAATAAATGACTCTGTCCATCTGTTTATTTCCCTATGCTAAACTGGTTTCCTGCTTTTCTTGGGCTGGTGAGAAACACTTCAAAGACAGCTGATGTAAACTAAGTAGGGAAGTCTCCAGCCCACATCACTGGGCCCTGGAGGGCCTCAGACAGCCTGGGTGGAAAGGCAGTAGTACAATATCCAGGCTGTGTATGTTGTGATGTCCACAGTCCATAGGCATTGTCACTCAGAGGTCCACTTTAGGGAAGGATTTTTGGGATGCCACTTTTGCCATTTTTTAAAAAATTTATTTATTTTTTGTTATTATTTTTGGCTGTGTTGGGTCTTCGTTTCTGTGGAGGACTTTCTCTAGTTGCGGCGAGCAGGGGCCACTCTTCATTGTGGTGCGTGGGCCTCTCACTGTCCCGGCCTCTCTTGTTTTGGAGCACAAGCTCCAGACGCGCAGGCTCAGTAGTTGTGGCTCACGGGCCTAGTTGCTCCGCAGCATGTGGGATCTTCCCAGACCAGGGCTCGAACCCGTGTCCCGTGCATTGGCAGGCAGATTCTCAACCACTGCGCCACTAGGGAAGCCCCTCTTTTGCAATTTTTGACATCAATTTCATTTTGTATGATCAAATATAATTTTATCTTTGTAGTCCTTTAGATCATGACTATCATAGGACACAATTTCAATCAAAATCTTGATGATAACACATAAATGATTCTGTGTAAAGACCAGAAAAATAAATTGTATGAAATTGATACCTAATTTATTAAATGTGTTTGTCAGTATCTTATTACTGTTCTAAGCCTTGAAAACTCATCAAAAGATCCCTCAGGCATATGCAATTATTAAACTAAGTTATCTTCAATAATTTTCTTATTTTTAGTCATACAAAAACCATAAATTTTCACATATTTTTAAGTTCCGTCATTATTTGTCAAAACATAATTGATTAAACTGTCTTTTAAACATTTGATGCCTTTAAGTGTTTACACTTGTTATATGTGGGCCTCCATTTGTATTCTTGCTGCAGGCCTAGCAAATGTTAGGGACAGGCCTATTCCTGGAGCATGGTGACTACAGTGATTATATGAATCGACATGTCTGATGGTGCTAGTGTTGGATTGATCAGGAAGACTAAGAGACTTTGACAGTTATGATCTGTCAGAAATCTTCTTTTATGATTTTTACATAGACTTGACCCTTCTAATCTTTTTTAAAAATTGAAGTATAGTTGATTAACAATATTGTATTAGTTTCAGGTGTACAACATAGTGATTCAAAATTTTTATAGATTATACTCCATGTAAAGTTATTATAGAATATTGGCTATATTCCCTGTGCTGTATAATATATCCTTGTAGCTTATTTATTTTATACATAGTAATTTGTACCTCTTAATCCTCTCCCCCTTCCCTCTCCCCACTGGTAACCACTAGCTTGTTCTCTATTTGTGTGAGTCTGTTTCTGTTTTGTTATATTCACTAGTTTGTCTTATTTTTTAGATTCCACATATAAGTGATAACATACAGTATTTGTCTTTCTCTGTCTGACTTATTTCACTAAGCATTATGCCCTCCAGGTCCATCCATGTTTTTGTAAATGGCAGAATTTTATTCTTTTTAATGAATGAGTAGTATTCTGTTGTATGTGCACACCACATCTTCTTTATCCATTCACCTGTTGATGGACACATAGGTTGCTTCCATATATTGGCTATCGTAAATAATGCTGCTATAAACCTTGGGGTGCATGTATCTTTTTGAATTAGTGTTTTCATTTTCTTTGGATACGTACCCAGGAGTGGAGTTTCTGGATCATGTGGTAGTTCTATTTTTTGTTTTTTGAGGAACCTCCATACTGTATTTCACAGTGCGTGCACCAATTTACATTCCCACCAACAGTGTACAAGGGTTTCCTTTTCTCCACATCCTCGCCAACATTTGTTATTTGTGGTCTTTTTGATGGTAGCCATTCTGGCAGGTGTGAGGTAATATCTCACTTGGTTTTGACTTGCTTTTCTCTCATGATTAGCAGTGTTGAGCATCTTTTCATGTGCCTGTTAGCCATCTGTATGTCTTCTTTGGGAAAATGTCTCTTCAGGTCTTCTGCCCATTTTTAAATCAGGCTGTTTGTTTTTGTGATATTGAGTTGTATGAGCTATTTACATATTTTGTGGTCATATCATTTGCAAATATTTTCTCCCATTCAGTAGGCTGTCTTTTCATTTTGCTGATGGCTTCCTTTGCTGTGCAAAAGTTTTTAAGTTTAATTCAAACAATAGAATTTAAATTAAATAAAATCATGGAAAAGATCAATGAAACTAAGAGCTGATTCTTTGAAAAGATAAACAAAATTGATAAAACTTTAGCCAGACTCATCAAAAAAAGAGAGAGACACAGCCCAAATCAATAAAATCAGAAATGAAAAAGAAGTTACAATTGACACCACAGAAATACAAAGAATCATAAGAAATTACTATAAGCCACTATATACCAATAAAATGGACAACCTAGAAGAAATGACCAAATTCCTAGGAATGTATGATCTCCCAAGACTGAATGAGGAAGAAATAAAAAATGTGAATGACCAGTAACCAGTAATGAAATTGAATCAGTAATGGAAAAAAAAATTCCAACAAACAAAAATCCAGGACCAGATGGTTTCACAGGTAAATTCTACCAAACATTTAGGGAGAGTTACCTATTGTCTCAAGCTATTCCAAAAAATTGCAGACGAAGGAATGCTTCCAAACTCATTCTGTGAGACCAGCAACACCATGATACCAAAACCAGACAAAGATATCACACAAAAAAAGAAAATTATAGGCAAATATCACTGATGAACAAAGATGCAAAAATCCTCAAAAAAAAGTCAGCAAATCAAATCCAGCAATACATTAGAAGGATTTTACACCATGATCAAATGGGGTTTATCCCGGGGATGCAAGGATGGTTCAATATCTGCAAATCAATCAGTGTGATATACCACATTAACAAATTGAAGAATAAAAATCATATGATTATCTCAGTGGATGCAGAAAAAGCTTTTGACAAAATTCCACATCCCTTTATGATAGAGAACTCTGGGCATAGAGGGAACATACTTCAATACAATGAAGGCCATACATGATAAGCCCAGAGCTAACATCATACTCAACAGAGAAAAGCTTAAAGCATTTCCTTTATGATCAGGAACAAGACAATGATGCCCACTCTCACCACTTTTATTCAACATAGTATTTTAATTCCTAGCCACAGCAATCAGAGAAGAAAAAGAAATAAAGGGAATCCAAATTGAAAAGAAAGAAGTGAAACTGTCACTGTTTGCAGATGACATGACAGTATACATAGAAAATTCTAAAACGCCACCAAAAAACTACTAGAGCTTATCAATTAATTCAGTAAAGGTGTTGGCTGCAAAATTAATATACAGAAATCTGTTGCATTTCTATACACTAACAATGAACTATCAGAAACAGAAACTAAGTAAATAATCCTGTTTCCAATTACATCACAAAGAATAAAATACCTAGGAGTAAATCTAGGGAGGTAAAAAACCTCTATTCAGAATACTATGATTCTGATGAACAAAATTGAAGATGACACAAACAGATGGAAAGATATACTGTGTTCATGGATTGGAAGAATTAATATTGTTAAAAAGACCATACTACACAAGACAATCTACATATTCAGTGCAATCCCTATCAAAATACCAATGGCATTTTTCACAGAACTAAAACAAATAATTTTAAAATTTCTGTAGAAATACAAAAGACCCTGAATAGCAACAACAATCTTGAGAAAGAAGAACAGAGCTGGAGGTATCATGCTACCTGACTTCAGACTATTCTACAAAACTACCATAGTCAAAACAGTATGGTACTGGCAAAAAAAACAAAAACAAAACAAAACAAAAACAGACACCTAGATCAATGGAACAGAATGGGGAGCCCAGAAATAAGCCCACACACTTAAGGTCAATTAATCTATGACAAAGAAGGCAAAAACATACAATGGGGAAAGACAGCCCCTTCAATAAGTGGTGCTGGACAGCTACACATAAAAGAATGAAATTAGAACATTTTCTCACATCATATACAAAAGTAAACTTAAAATGGATTAAAGATGTAAATGTAAGACTAGAAACCATAAAAATCCTAGAAGAAAACATAGGCAGGACACTCTGTGACTTGCAGCAGTATATTTTTGGATCTGTCACCAAATGCAAAGGAAACAAAAGCATAAATAAGTGACCCTTCTATTCTTGATTATAAATCTCAATCAAATGTGCAGGGTTCTCAAACTGCTAAATTCTTAAGCACTACAAAGCTCCTTTTGATTTTCAGGCAACCTTAAATTCAGTTTCATCCTGGATAACTCCTAAATAGTTAATAGCATGCAGATTTTCATGTTTAAATTAGGAAAAGAATTACCTAAAATCTTACCATTTCCACAAATCACTTGTTTTTATTTTTCTGTATGCCACCTTAGTCCATATTATTTGCATTACTAAGAAGAGTAGTATATTTTAATTTCTGACCTATTTAGAATTTTATATCCTATTTTTTTCTGCTTAACATTGTAGTATAAGTATTTTTTCTATGTTGTTACAGAATCATCACAAATAACTACAGAAATTTTTATCAGTTTGGTAGACTGTATTTTATGTAATCATTTTCCTATTGTAGATTTTAGTTGTTTCCAATTCTTTCCTATTAATAAATGTTGCAATATATTATTCTCTCTTTCTCTGACTGGTCTTATTTGTGGGATTTCTTAGCAGAACTAGTAGTAATGATAGTAGTAGAAGAAGAAGCATTCTACAGTCCATTATGGAGAGCCCTTGGGAAAATTATATTTCAGAATTCAGAATCATTCAGATTTTAGAAAGGTCATATGGTGAGTATACTATATATCATATAAAACTCCCAGTAGTGTCTGAAAGCAACACCCCATAATCAATCCCATTGATATTTTCAATAGTGAGATGTATGAGTATTCACTCTATATAGTAGAAATAAAGACTATAAATAGCCTCTCATCAGTTTAGCTCAAGGTTTTTTTTATCAGATGAGTTGAGATCAGGTCAGTTATTGCTGCCAGATGAGTTAGAAACCTTTTCAGAGATGTTTGGAATTGAAAATAAGAGATTGGAGGATCATATAAACTGTAATTAACACTAGCTACCATGAATTTGGAATTTATTATTAAGGCCAAGTACTATATGAAGCTCTTTTAAGCAGCATAGATTTGGATTTTTAATTTATATGAAAATTTGAAAGCCTTTTTCTTTAATAAGCAAGAAAAGTCTATTCATATTTATTTACATTAATGTAATCTTTGGTCTCAGTGCTTTCATATCATCTTACTTTTAATTATTGGATGTATTATGTTGTATTTACTAAGTGTCTTTCTCTGTTTGAGGTACCTCTTTGCTTTTTCAAAACTTTTATTGTAGTATTTAAGTAGGTCTCTATTTTTATTTTAATGGCTACATTCATATTAATACTTTTTATAGTATTCTTAATTCCCTCTTTACTTACTTAATCTCTTCCTCGATTATAATAGTATTAGTTAACTCTCATCTATTATATAAGTCGATGATCTTACTTTAAGTTCACTCTTTTTTTTCCCTTCTCTCACTTTTTAGTTTCATTCTTTCTATTCTATTAGAACATCTGATGATATTATTCTTTTTTAAAATTAATTTTTATTAGAGTATAGTTGCTTTACAATGTTGTGTTAGTTTCTACGGTACAGCAAAATGAATCAGCTATACATATACCTATATCCCCTGTTTTTTGGATTTCCTTTCCATTTAGGTCACCACAGTGCTTTAAGTAGAGTTCCCTGTGCTATACAGTATGTTCTCATTAGTTATCTATTTTATAAATAGTATCAATAGTGTATATATGTCAATCCCAATCTCCCAATTCCTCCCACCCCCCATTCCCCCTTGTTATCCATACATTTGTTCTCTATGTCTGTGTCTCTATTTCTGCTTTGCAAATAGGATCATCTATACCATTTTTTCTAGATTCCACATATATGCATTAATATGCGGTATTTGTTTTTCTCTTTCTGACTTACTTCACTCTGTATGACACTCTCTGGGTCCATCGATAACATATTCTTCAACCCACAATGCCACTCTCATTCTAGTCTTAGATCTTTAGCTAAATATATGAAATATTCATCATCAGTCCTTCTGCAAAGTTTTGTCATTTATCCTTTGGTTGAATGATATGCATCCTCTAAAGTAGAGACCAGTAAACGTTTTCTGTAAATTAGGGACAGAGAGTAAATAGTATTTTAGGCTTTGCAAGCTATATGGTCTTGATCATAATTACTCAACTCTGCCATTGTATCACAAAAGCAACCATACACAATATGTAGACAAATGGGTGTGGCTGTCCCCCAATAAAACTTTATTTAAAAAAAATTTTTGACCTGTGAGCTATACCTTTTACCCCTGCTCTAAATCCACAGGAATGGAATGTATGTCCAGTATTCTCTGAGTTCTAGCACATTCAAAACTATTTTCATGTGGCCTTGATAGTTGAAGGAGAGTATAGCTGTATATAATAGCCTTGGTTTGCACTTTCTTCCTCAAGCTTACTGAAAATGCTGGTCCTCTGTTGCCTTGCCTTGTAGGTAGTTTTGTGAAATATGATGCCATTCTGATCCTCTTGCCTTTGTAGTCGATTTTATCTTTTTCCCTGGAGGTCTTAAAGAGTTTTCTTTTTCTTTAAAGATTTCTTTCTAATCGTTTTACCAGGATATTTTAAAGATATCTAAATCATTTTCCACAGTACCCAGTGAGCCCTGATTCAGGTCTTCTTTTATTTATGAAATGCTTTTTTTTTAGATTTTAGTATTAAATATTACACCTGATTTATTGTTTCAGGTTTCTTCTTCAGACCACAATTATATTTATGCTCAATCTCCTTTGCCTGACTTCCATTTCAACCACTTTCTCTCTAACCTGTTTTACTTTTTTCTTAATCTTGCTTTCATTCTCTTGGTTATTTACCTGTTTACTGCTCTTTATTAAGTTTTTATTTCTGATATTATTTTGTCTTTTTCACCCATTTTGTTCCTGAGTTCCATCAGCTCATGTTTAATTCTTCTTTTTTCTGTCCATTTGGGTTCTTAATTTTTATATTTCTGATTCAAGGTGTCCCCCCCACCCCAGTCTTGATTGAAGATATTTAATTCCATTTAGAATGCTGTGTTAAAGTTTTCTTCAGATTTATGGTTCACTGGGGTGGGGGGGATTTTTCAGCAGCAGAAGAGTTTTATTCACATCATTTTACTTTTTGCAGTAACTTTGTGTAGATATGGTATGCTTTTTTATTAGTTCTGTCCCTTGCATGGATAGATTTCCTAGTTAGAGAGCAACTTTCTCTGTCAGCTCTGTCTTCTTTGGGGAAGGTTCTTTCAATGATGATTTTGTTGGTGAGCAGAGGAGGGGAAAGAATTTCACATTTAGTTTCCCTTCATTTCTTAAGAATCCTTAATTTTTCTCTTATTTCCTTCTTTTTCATCACTGCATCATTACCTCGGGATACCACCTTCTTTATATTTATCCCCTTCTCCTCCAGAAGCACCATTTCTTCAAAGCTGACACTTCTGGTTCTGCACACTCTTGAGTTTATGTTTTGGGGGGAAGGAGGAAAAAAAAGATTTATAATCAGGTGTTTACCATTGTTCTGCAAAACTGGAAGTCCCACCTGTTCATTATGACACTTTTGAAAGTATATCTTTTTTTATTTTTTATGGATCCAACAAGGAAGCCTGGTATGCTTTTTAAAGATACAATTGCACATCTCCTGGGTTCATAGTTACATCATGGAGACTGTCTTAAATACTCATTCCCAAGGATAGGAAACACCTACTAGTCAACCCTGTTTTCCTTTACATAAAAGTTCCTGGCATGATTGAACATAAATTCTTTCATAATGTAATGAGGTATTATACAACAGAGTTATTGTTTGCTTTCGTTATTCAGTTATAATTCATTATTATGTCTAATTTACTAGCCTTATAAGGACTTGTCAGCTTTTGGTACTTGAATACATTGTGCAAGTCATAAAATCTCAGAATGTTATCCTGAGCATCCTTCCTCAGCCCAGGAAGGGCACACAATCTGATGGGGTTGCCCCAGGGTTCATAGGCTCCGAATTTCTCTCCTCCTGCCCTTCGCCAAGAAGTAATGGTATTAATGGTTAAAGTTCTTAATTTTTTATATTAATGATAGTAAGTATTCCTGTTATAAATATATTATCAGGAGAAGAGGCACATGCAGTTATTACCATCAATTAACAGTTCAGTGCTCAAGCATATCCCTGAGAAAATGAGAGTTAGGACCAGTAAGGCTGTTAAGGAGAGGCATTGAAGGGGCTAAAAACAATAGCAAAAACAAAACAGCAAAAGTAATAGTAGCAGCAACAGCAGTAGTATTGACTACCATGATACTGTACTAATCACAGAATTCCATCCGTTTGACCATCCTATGATTTTTAGTATAGTATAATTATTCCTATTTTACATATAAGGAAACAGAACTGTAAAGAAGCTAAGTCACTTTTCCAAGATACAAAAGAAATGCAGACTTGATGAACATAAATTATCTCATTTAATCCTATAATAGTGTTACGAAGAATTTAGTGTTATTTTTACTATTTTTCAGATAAGAAAATGAAAACTCAGGTAACAAAGTGTCCAACTTGAGAAACTTTAGAATTAGTTAAAAACAAAAATAACACACAGGCAAGTTAAAAAAGAAAAAAATTTAAATCACTCATATTTTTACCCTCTTGTGATGACTGCTGTCAATGTTTGGCTGTATTCCCTTTCAGTAAATACACATATGCACACATGGGATCCTACTAAATGAACTGTTTGTAAACTGTTTTAATAACTATGTGAAAATTCCTCATGTGCATGTATTGTTCCTAAAATTTTGTATTGTTGATCACTTAGGTTGTTTCTTTTTTATTTGTTTGTTTGTTAGTTTATAAGTAATGCTGTGATGAATATCATAGAGGGAAATTTTTTTGCACATGCCTAATTACTTCCTCTGGGCTTAATCCTAAAAGTTCATTTCATATTTAAAAAGTATTGTATCTTTAAAAGATTTAATACTTAAATCACATTTCTAATAATCTAAAATGTTCCAGATCAGAATGATGCCACTTTATGTCACAGTTTTGAATTTCACTCAATATGTTGAGATGTGTGATCACAGAACTCTCTACATACCTGCACATTCATACTCCAAATGCATAACAGTGCCTAATAATATATTTCCACTGAAATAATTTTAAAAGCCCTATCACTGAAAAAGTAGACAAACATTTATGTAGATCAGAAACACCTAAGGCAAGTTGCATCTGAAACCTTGATCTTCTATTCTGCTTCCAGAATAGAAGCAGAAAAAGGCAGCCAGGTTTCATTCCAGGAGAAAGGAATCAAACACAGCTATTCATGGTGACAGATCATATTTAGACTCACTTTGTGAAAAAGGTTCTAGGGTAGGGCTGTCTCAGTGAACTGAGGTTGAAAAGGTTTAAACTCTTACGTGGGTCTGCTGAATGGCTGAGTAATTAAAGATCTAGTCCCATGGGACAAGAATTTAGGGGTTCCAAATATGAAACCTGTTTCTGAACAAGGGACTCTACACTGAGGGCCTCTATGAAGGCAACCAGGAAAAAAAAAAATCCAATAGAGAAGACTGAGATCAGAGAGAAAAAATAACGAAACTTTCATACAAATGAACTTGCATGCAAAATGTCAAAGCTAATGTGGAAAACTGAGGTGCAAAAGATACCTCATCAACCAAAATAATTTGACTTTGAGGAAATGCATAAAAAAAGGATTCTGAAAGCAATTTCAAAATAAATATGTTTAAGGTCTATAAAGAGATTAAGGAAGCAATGACAATCATAAATATAGTAAAGAAGTTACAGAGGACTATTAAAGCAACCAAATAGAAACCCTAGAAATGAAAAATATAGCCATGGAAAGTAAGAACTCACAAGACAGAATAAACACCACACTGACCAACACAGTTGAAAAGAGAATTGTTGATTGGAAAGATAATTCTGAGGAATTTATCCAGACTGCAGAATGGAGAGATAAAGAAAAGAAAAAAATATGAAAGAGAATTTAGGAATTACAGATAATAGAATAAGAAACTGTAATATATATTAGAAGTTCAAGAAACAAAGGACAGAACTGCAGAAAGCAGTGTTGAAGAGATGTTAGCTGAAATTTTGCAGAATTAAACAAAGATTTCAATTATCAGAGAGACAAAATGAACACTGAATTGCACACAGGAAAAATAAAAATGTGAGTGAAACTAATGAACCCTAAGTTTTCTATTATGTAGTATTATGGAGCATTTCTATTATTACAGGGTTACATGCTTTATTTTATAATTTTGGTCACTATTATTGGTTTTGTTCCTCTTGAAACAATTATAAAGTACACATGACTAAATAATGGAAAAAATACCTTGTGATACAATACAATGAACTAAATGACATGAATTCTTCCATACTAAACATGAAGGACTTCAGTATAGAGCTCAGTTTCTCCAATATCTGCCCACTAAGTACCACTTAAAGGCTATTCTTTAAGTCCACGTAAAGGCAATTCTTTTTTATTTATTTATTTATTTATTTATTTGTTTGTTTGTTTGTTTGTTTATTTTTGGCTGTGTTGGGTCTTTGTTTCTGTGTGAGGGCTTTCTCCAGTTGCGGCGAGCGGGGGCCACTCTTCATCGCGATGCACAGGCCTCTCACTGTCATGGCCTCTCCCGTTGCGGAGCATAGGCTCCAGACGCGCAGGCTCAGTAGTTGTGGCTCACAGACTTAGTTGCTCCGCGGCATGTGGGATCTTCCCAGACCAGGGCTCGAACCCATGTCCCCTGCATTGGCAGGCAGATTCTCAACCACTGCACCACCAGGGAAGCCCAAGGCTATTCTTTATGTCTACATAAAGACAACTAATTTTAGGTTAATTTTTAAAAGATTTATCATAATTTTTATAATAAAATATTAACATTTTCAAACTAAAACATTAATGGTATTTTTATGTTAGTCCCTTTTATGTCAAGTGTGTATTGTTTACAATCTATCACCAACTTATCTGTACCAGGCCTACTATGAACTTCCCCAGATCTACCCAATCCCACTTACAGTGGCTATTTGCCTTACCTCCTGACCAAAGTTGCTTTAGCCATAGTTCACTCCATTCTCAAGATTATAAAGCCTAGGTGCTGCCACCAAATGCATGCTTAAGTAGCCCCTGTGTATGTTGTCAACTGATAAGGAGAGGACGCCACACCTGTGTACTTGTTGGAGTGGACCCATGGAGACTTCGGCTAAAGGAGAGTTGCCACCTTTTAAATGGACCTCAAACACTGGAGGAGGAAAGGCAAAAGGGAACCAGGAGATAAATTTGTCAACCTTTCTCCCACTTCCATCCCTCTTTACCTTCCCCTGCCCAGGGTTGTTCTGAAACATGTATGTTTCATATGGCCTCAAGGATGATACCTCTCTAAGAATGAACAACTGAGCTGTATTATGGCATTTGGCCACCTCAGTAATGCACTCCCCTGTATTTGATCTCTCCCCTTCCCTTAATTAATTCCCCTTTCCCTCACTCTTAATTCCCTGGAATTGTATCTCCCAATGAAGTGTTAACAGATTATCTTTTGCCTTAGGCTCTGCTTTCTAGAGAACCTGGGCCAAGACTGTATTAATATCTGAGAGATAACTTGAGCCATAGGCCATGTTCTGTATCCAGTCAATTTCTCTTTTTGCTCTTTCTATTCACTATATTAGAAAATCCAAATTTACAGTCACAGGTTGTCAGGAATGGCAGCAAGTTTTTGGTGATTCTGACAAATGGCTCTGGATTGAATATGGACATAGAAATTATGAAGAGATTTCCCACTGAAAACTACTTTCATCATTCAGTCAGATGCTAAATCAATTAGCATATCACATTCAAAAGCCAGAAGGTTGAATATTTCAACTTGAGAGATGGCAGCAAATGGATTCCCAATTTTGCTCTCATTGCATTTGATTTTGGAAAGTATGTCTGCATGTCCTTATGGTTCACATTATCTGATGAGTGTAGAAAATCAAGTGATGGAAAATGTCAAATTCTTAGTGGTAATGTTATTTGCACCACACTCTGGTCTTTGTAAGACATCCTAACTTTTATCCTTGACATTAAAAAGCATCTTTTAAAACCTGAAATAGTAGGTTTATCTTATTCAAAAGGCTTAAATTATTGCTAAGAAATACCACCTGATAAAAACACCTGAATTCATAGAAATGGTCTTTATGAGAATTATGAGAATCATTATTTTATTTACTTTTATTAGACACATTTTAATATGTTATTATGAAAGTTTTTCAAACATACAGAAAAGTTGAAAGAATTGTACTGTGACCACTCATATATTACCTAGACTCTACGGTTAACATTTTACCTTATTTGCTTTATCATATATGTGTCTCTCTATCCATACTTCTATTCATACCTTAATTCATCTCATTTCTGATACATTTCAAAGTAAATTGCAGCATGAACATTATTAACTGGAGTTCAGTTTCTTTTATAGTTCCTTGTAAAAATAAAATTCATTGTATACAATGAATGTATAAATCTTCAGTATACTGTTCTGTGAGTTTTGACAAATCTAAGCACCTATGTTATACAAACCTCTATTGATATGTAGAAAAGCTGTCACTCCAGGAAGTTCCTCGTGCCTCTTCCTAGACAGTTTCCACCTCTATCCAGAGACAATCACATTCTGATTTTTTTCACTATAGATTAATTTTGCCTGTTCTAGAGTTTCATATAAGTGGAATCATAGAGTCTACACTATGAACTGTTTTTTCTAAGAACTTTTTCACTGAGCATAATGTTTTAAAGATTCATCCAAGCCATTGGGTATACCCGTAGTCTATTATTTTCTATTACTGTGCTCTATTACATTGTACAAATACATCACAGTTTATTTAACCATTCTCCTGTTGATGGACATCTGAGCCATTTCCAGTTTGAGAATATTATGAATAAGCACCTATGAACATTCTTGTATAACTCTTTTTGTAGATATATGTTTTAGTTTTTCTTAGGTAAATACCTAGGAGTAGAATTTCTGGGATCTAAGGTCAGTGTATATTTACTTTGATAAGAAACTACCAGACCATTTTCCCAAAATGACTAAAGCACTTTTTACAGGCCACCAACAGTACGTGAGGGTCTCTGTTGCTTCACAGCCTTGCCAACATTTGGTGGTGTCAGTCTTTTTAGTTTTAGCCATGTTAACTAGTTTATAGTGGTAGTATCTCATTACGGCTTTAATTTGCGTTTTCCTGATGATGTTAGCACATTTCCATGTGCTCATAACCATTTGTATATCTTCCTATGTAGAATATTTGTTCAAATATTTTTGTGAATTTGTTTATTATTGGCTTGTGGAAGTTCTTTATACATCCTGAATACCAATTTTCTGCCAGACACATATATTTTTGTGAATGTTTTATCCTAGTCTATGTCTTGTCTTTTTATTTTCTTAATTGTGTCAATTGATGAACAGAAGTTTTTATTGCAATGAAGTCTAATATATCATTTTTTCTTTTATGGTTATTGTGTTCTGTGACTTGTCTAAGAAAATTTTGCCTACCCCCAAGTCACAAAAAAATATTATTTTATATTTTCTACTATAAGTTTTAAAGTTTTAGCTTTTACATTAAGCTTATTATCTATCTTGAATTAATTTATGTGTATTATGTAAGGGAATGGTAGAGATTAATTTTTTTTTTTTTGAATGGACATCCAGTTTTTCCTTCACCATTTATTGAAAAGACTTTGCTTTCTCTACTGGATTACTTCTTTACTTTTGTAAAAAATCAGTTGAACCTCTATAGAACACTCTACTCAACAACAGCAAAGTACACATCTTTCTCCAGTGTACATGGAACATTTTCTAGAGTAAACCATATGTTAGGCCACAAAACTAGCCTCAACAAATTTTAAAATGTTGAAATCATACAAAGCTATATCCTCAGATCAGAATGGAATGAAATTATAAATCAATTTAAAATGGAAATTTGGAGTATTCAAAAATATGTGGAAATTAAACAACAGAGTTCTGAATAACCAATGGGTTAGAGGGAAGAAACTACAAGAAAAATTAGAAAATGCTTTGAGATAAATCAAAACAGAAACATAGCATTTCAAAACTTATGAGATACACTGAAAGTAGTGCTCCGTCAGAAATTTATAGCTACAAATGCCTACATTAAAATAAGAGAAATCTCAATTCAATAATCTGACTTTCCACATAAAGGAACTAGAAAAGAACAGCAAACTAAACCCAAAGCAAGAAAAAGAAATGAAATAATAGATATTAGAGTGGAGATAAACAAAATAGAGAATAGAAAAACAATTCAGGAAATCAGTAAGCCAAAAGTTGGTTCTTTGATAAGATCAACAAAATTGGCAAACCTTTAGATAGGCTGAACAAGAAAGAAAGAAATTAACTAAAATCAGAAATGAAAGAGGGGCTCTTACTACTGAATTTACAGAAATAAAAGGATTCAAAAAATTACTATGAATAATTATATGTCAACAAATTATATGGCAACAAAGTAGATAAATGTAATGGACAAATTTCTAGAAATACACAAACTGCCAAAACTCATTCAAGCAGAAATAGAAAACCTGAATAGGCCAATAACAAGTAAAGGGATTGACTTAGTAATCAAAAAATTTCCAACATAGAAAAGTTATGACCAGATGATTTCACTGGTGAATTCAACCAAACATTTAAAGAAGAACTGACAGCAATCCTTGTCAAACTCTTCTAAAAAATAGAATAGAAGAGAATACTTCCTAACTTATTCTACGATGCCAGTACTATCCTAATACCAAAGGCAGACAAACAAAACATATGAAAGGAAAACTAAAGACCATTATCCCCTGTGAATATAGATGGAAAAATTCTCAACAAAATACCAGCGAACTGAATTCAGCAGCATATTAAAAGGATTATACACCATGACCATGTGGGATTTATCTCAGGAATGCAAGGTTGGTTCAACATACAAAATTGAATCATTGTAATACGTATTAAGAAATTAAAGAAAAAAATGATCATCTCAATAGATTCAGAAAAAGTATTTGGGAAAATCCAACTCCCTTTCAAGATAAAAACACTAACAAACTTGGAATATAAGGGAACTTCCTCAACCTAATGAAAGGTATTTATGAAAAACCCACAGCTAACATCATATTTAATAATGAAAGACTTGGGGCTTCCCTGGTGGCGCAGTGGTTGAGAATCTGCCTGCCAATGCAGGGGACACGGGTTCAAGCCCTGGTCTGGGAAGATCCCACATGCCGCGGAGTGACTAGGCCCGTGAGCCACAATTGCTGAGCCTGCGCGTCTGGAGCCTGTGCTCCGCAACAAGAGAGGCCACGACAGTGAGAGGCCTGCGCACCGCGATGAAGAGTTGCCCCCACTTGCCGCAACTAGAGAAAGCCCTCGCACAGAAACGAAGACCCAACACAGCCATAAATAAATAAATAATTTTTTTAAAAATGATGAAAGACTTAAAGATTTCCCTCTAATACCATAAGCTAGTCAAGAATGTCAGCTCTTAACACTTCTATTCAAAATTATAATGGAAGTTCTAACCAAGGAAATTAGGCAAGAAAAATATAGAAAAGGCATACCTATTAGAAAGGAAGAAGTAAAAACAATCCCTATTTGCAGATGGCATGGTCTTATATATAGAAAATGACAAGGAATCCAGAAAAAATATATTAACACTAATAAGTTAAGCAAAGTTACAGGATACAAGATCCATGTAGAAAATCAGTTGTGTTTCCATATACTAGCAGTAAACAATTAAAAAATGAAGTCAAGGAAACAATTCAATTTATAATGCCATCAAAAAGAATAACCTACTTAGGAATAAGTTTAACCCCTACACTGAAGACTATAAAATATTACTGAAAGAAGTTATAGAAGGCCTAAATAAAGGAACAATATCCTGTATTCATGAATTGGAAGGCATAATATTTGTAAGATGGAAATACTCCTCAAATTGACCTACAAATTCAATGCAAACCCTATCAAAATTCCAACTGCATTTTTTGCATAAATGGGCGGGCTGATTTTAAAATTCATATGGAATGTAAGGAACACCAAATAGCCAAAATTATCTTGAAAAAGATTAACAGACTCATTGGAGGATTCATACTTCCTGATTTAAAAATTTACTTTAAAGATACAGTAATAAAGACAGTGTACTGGGACTTCCCTGGTGGTGCAGTGGTTAAGAATCTACCTGCCTACACAGGGGACATAGGTTCGATCCCTGATCCGGGAAGATCCCACATGCAGTGGGGCAACTAAGCCTGTGTGCCACAACTACCGAGCCTGCGCTCTAGAGCCCACAAGCCACAACCACTGAGCCCGCACGCTGCAACTACTGAAGCCTGCCCACTCTAGGGCCTGTGTGCCGCAACTACTGAACCTGCATGCCACAACTAATGAAGCCCGCGCACCTAGAGCCTGTGCTCCCTAACAAGAGAAGCCACCGGAATGAGAAGCCCGCACACCACAACAAAGAGTGGCCCCCACTCACCGCAACTAGAGAAAGCCTGTGCACAGCAACAAAAAAAAGACCCAATGCAGCCAAAAAAAAAAAAAAAAAAAGGACAGTGTACTATTAGAAGGATAGATTTATAGACCAAAGGAATAGAAGTGAGAGTCCAAAAATAAACCCAGACATCTGTGGCCAATTGATTTTTGACAAGGGTGCCAAGATCATACAGTGGAAGAAAAAATATACTTTTCAACAAATGGTATTCAGGCAACTGAATATCCACGTGCAAAGGATGAATTTGGACCCCAACCTCACACAATATGTAAAAATTATCTCAAAATATCAACAACCAAAACTACAAAATGCTCAAAATAAAATGTGGATGTAACTCTTCATAATATTAACTTAGGCAATGATTTCTTAGGTATGATACTAACAGCACAAACAACCAAAATAAAAATGGATAAGTTGGACTTCATCAAAATTTAAAACTTTGTGCATCAAAGGTCACTATCAAGAAAAAAATGACAACCTACAGGATAGGAGAAAATATTTGCAAATCATGTATCTGTTAAGGGTCTAAAATCCAGAATATAAAAAGAATACTTACAACTCAGCAATAAAAAGAGAAACAACACAGTTAAAAAATGGTCTAAGAATTTGAATGGACATTTCTTCAAAGGAGGTATACAAATGGCCAATAGGCACATGAAAATATTCTCAACATCATTAGCCATTATGGAAATGCATATCAAAGCTATAATGAGATACCACTTCATGCCCACTAGAATGGCTGTAATCATAGTAATGTTTTTAATGGAAAAATAAGAAGTATCAGCAAGAATTTGTTGAAACTGGAACTTTCGTACACTGCTGCTGGAAATAGAAAATAGTATAGCTACTGGGAAAACTATTTGGTAGTTTCTCAGAGAGTTAAACTTCGAGTTTCCATAATGATGCAAGAGTTCCTCTCCTTAGTTATATATGCAAGAGAATTGAAAATATATGTTCATATTAAAACAAATGTTTATAGCACTATTATTCATAATGGCCAAACAATAGGAAAAAACCCTAATGTCTATCACTGGATGAAAGGATTAATGAAACGTGGTATATCTGTATACTGGAATATTATCAGCCATAAAAAAGGAATGAGGTACTAATATGAACCTGGAGAATATTACACTAATTGTACAACGTGGATGAACCTGGAGGATATTACACTAATTGAAAGAAGCCAGACACTATAAAGTCCACATATCATAGGATTACATTTATATGAAATATGCAGAATAGGCAACTCCACAGAGACAGAAACTAGATTAGTGGTTTCCAGGGACTAAGGGAGAAGGGAACAAGGAGTGACTGCTAACAGGTACAGGTTTTGTTTTGGAACGATGGAAATGCTCTGGAATTAGGTAATGGTGATTGTTGCACAACATTGCAAATCTACTTTAAAAACCCACACAATTTAAAATTGTGTACTTTAAAATAATGAATTTTATGTCATGAATTTTATCTCAATACAAAAACATGTTTTGAAAAAAAAAATCAGTTGATGACATAAGTGTGGGTCTATTTCTGGGCTTTCTAATCTGTTCCATTGATCTATTTGTTCCTTATACCAGCACCACCCTGTCTTGATTATTGTAGCTTTATTGTAAGCTTCCAAGTCAGAGTAAGTTTTCTAACCTTACTCTTCTTTTTCAAGATGGCACTGGATAGGTTGTATAACCCTTGCTTTTAAAAACTCAGGTGCATGCCTTTCCCTTTCACAGCAAGCATGCATCAGCGTAGGAGAACATTCTTGTACCTACTGCCCGTTTCTCTGCACAGCAAATTGAAAAAACAATGTGCTTGGTGGCTCTGATTTGCTTATATTCACAGAGGTCAATATTTCCTTCAGTATTTAATCAAGATCAAAAGGACCATTGTTTACTCCCAATTGACTTTTTTGAATAAATCAGTTTGTGGACTGGTGTTCAGGGAAAACATTTTTGTGTGTCTGTGGTAATACATGTTGTTGCATATATGCCTGGTGTTCCATCAGTATTTTTTACAATGTACCTTTTCCAGTTTAATCTTAGTTCAGAAAATGCCATTACCTAAACGCCTGTACATGAATTTTTTTTTTTTTTAAGATTTATTTTATTGATTGATTGATTGCTATGTTGGGTCTTCGTTTCTGTGCTAGGGCTTTCTCTAGTTATGGCAAGCAGGGGCCACTCATCATCGCGGTGCGCGGGCCTCTCACTATCGCGGCCTCTCTTGTTATGGAGCGCAGGCTCCAGACGCGCAGGCTCAGTAGTTGTGGCTCACGGGCCTAGTTGCTCCGCGGCATGTGGGATCTTCCCAGACCAGGGCTCGAACCCGTGTCCCCTGCATTGGCAGGCAGATTCTCAACCACTGCGCCACCAGGGAAGCCCCATGAATTTTTTAATGATTCACAAACAAAAGCTTATCAAGCACTTCTTCCTCATACATATACCATAATATGTCAGGACCTGATTTGTATGCTACATATTGCTGTTTCTTTTCCAATTGTGAGAGAATAATTGTTCTTTTACATTGTATGCCGCAGTTGTTTTGCCATGTCCATCTTTTTCCTTTGATAAAGGAATTTTACCAATAGCTTGTTCTTTCTAAGTATAATATTTGTTATATTGGGGATTACTTTATAAGCTTTTCTTTCAGGAGTGACACTTGCTCCTTGTTATGCTATAAAGAATGTGACTTTGAAGGATGCTTCTGTAATTTTGGATTCTTCTTTGCCTTTAGTAACAATGTACATCAGTTCTGTGTTTATTTTGGAAAGATTATTTTGTGTTTACTATGGAAAATCTAAATGTATTTACTAGAGAAGTCAGTGTGTGTAGACAGATTTTTTATGTGGCAGTTTCATACCACTATTTGACAATTTCATATCAGAAAAAACATTCAGAATTGAAAGTGAGTGGCTGGCTGGCTCAATAAAATCTAATTTTCAGATTCATCATGATTCTTTCTATTATCTTTTTCCTTTTTTGAATGTGTGTGAAAAATCATCACACTTGTAACTACATGTTGTCCCAGAACACAGATGCACAGCTTCTGTTTGCACTGGGGCTGTTCACTCTTCATGTTTCAGACATTATTTTGAATTGTGTTTGTTATTTTATCACCACTCGTGTGCTTCAGTCAGTGACTGCTGAATTAGTGATCATTTCAATTTATTGGAACTATAATAATAGAGTAACAGTAATAAATGCATATTTCGCAAACAAAAATGATAACATACAAGAGACATAAAAAATGTTTTAGCCAATATTAACTCTACCAATTACCTGAAATTAGCCAAGACAGAATAACTAATATAATTCTAGTAGTGCATAACCAACATTTAAGAATATAGTGATTCAGAGTATAACTCAATTTCTAGAAAATCTTAATTAAGCTCATATTTCAAATGTATATAAACAGAATTTTTAAAAACCTTTTCCTCTGAAACCACAAAAGACCTGGAGAACATTTGATAGATTACCAGAGACCACCAAGATGCCCAAGACCCACCTGAAAAATACTGGTTTATAGACTTACTTCTCTATTGAGACACATAACCAGAATGTTTAAACGTGGCCAACTACCAAGCCTGTCTTCTTGAACTGCTTCACTAAGTTGTTACCCAACTTTGCTAACAGTCTGTTCCCCTTGCTTGTTGAACAAGCTATAGTTCTTAAACACCTCCCAGGCCACTGAGCTTCATATTGCCAAATTCCCATCCAGAAAGTGTCTATCAACTTATATTTCCCACCAGCTGTGTGTGAGAAAGTCTGTCTCCCCAACTCTTCACCAACTCTGGGTAAAGAGAAGTTGCATTTCATATGATGCTTGTATTCTTAAGATAGCACTTAATACAGAAAATCAGGTACAGTCCAAATGACTCTTGAAGGTCCCTTACATTGTCCATGAAGTATAGAGAGATAGGGCCAACATCTCTTGTCTCAAGTGCAAGCAGGTTCATTGAGTGGGATGTGAGCCAAATAACCCCAATAGTTTTCATTGTGATTTTTCTCTCCCTTTATCTTTTTATTTGTTTTTGACTGTATTATAATTGTTTTGTGCATTGCCTTTGTCATGTTTTAATTTGGAGCATTCATCTTTTTCTTATGTTAAGGATGTGATTATGTTTTATTATGTGTATAGTTTGAATATGTTTCCTAATATGCCATCTCTGTGCATGGAATGGCATATGTGTGTTTGTATGTATGTGTGTGTATGTTCTGTTTATGGCCCTCCCCACTACTAAATTAAGTATGTAACATCCTAAATTTAATTGTAGAATACTTCCATTTTTCATATTTGAATTTTTAATCTTTATGAAATTCCTTTTTATATCTACAGCATGAGGTAAGCATCAAAGTTTGTTTTTCCTCAAGAGCTTAAACTACTATCTCCTGGAGGGACATCCTTAAAAGTTCTCTGATATTTTTATATTTTCCTGTTCTGTTTTTTATATAAGACTTAATAATCTGAAAGATAGGAAAAAATCAAGACATATTTTTCCTGTAACATACTTGTGCCCAGGGCTTTTCCTTCCTCTTGGAGGAGAATGGTGCTACTTCGATGCTTTGGTTATAAATAAGACAGTGGAGAAAAGACAGAAAGCAAGCTCTTTAAGCCTGTGGCAAAAGCTGTTATTTATCCCTCAAAATCAGTTCTTGCCTTCCTCCTTAGTAACAGAACTCCCAATTCTTAGCTAAGTACCTGACCAGCCAGCATGACTATATAATTACTAACTTCCTGAAAGCTGGGAAGTATCTGATTTTTATGAAATGTCTTTAAAGGTAGGAGGCATGACCTTTCTTACCTCTGCTTCTTTATTGCTGGCTAGGATGTGGCATGATGGCCGGAGCTAAAGCAAAAATGTTGGACTCTGTGGAATCATGTTAAAGAGCCCAGAGCAGTGAGACAGAAGTAGCCTGGGTCCCTGAATTTGTTGAGCTGGCATTTTAGTCCTGGACTGCCTGCTCCTTCTCTTTTTTTACCCAAGAAACAAAATTAACTCCTAGCTAGGGTAAAACATTGTTGTTTTGGATTAGATTTCTGTTATATGTAGCTGAACTTAATCCTGAATGATATAGAAACACAGAGAGGGCTATGTGTTATTCAGCATTATAGTCACAGGACTTGACACTGGACCTAGAACATAGTAAATGCTCAACAAATGTTTGTAGGAGGCACATATTTCCATTTATAGTCAAGATAGTAGTGATTCTGAGAATTTCAGGAAGGTTGATATATATACATTTCGCATCTCATCTTTCATATTTGGGCCTATGACTTTGAAACTTTAAAGAAAACATTATATCCTCTCAGCCATATTTTCCTAGTAGTCATCTTCCACAGGCAACTCTTTAAGAGACCCTCTTTTGTTTGACTTTTATTTTTTATTTTTTAATTTTTTTAATATAAATTTATTTTTATTTTTGGCTGCCTTGGGTCTTTGTTGCTGCGCGCGGGCTCTTCTCTAGTTGTGGCGAGTGGGGGCTACTCTTCGTTGCGGTGCGCGGGCTTCTCGTTGGGTGGCTTCTCTTGTTGCAGAGCATGGGCTCTAGGCGTGCGGGCTTCAGTAGTTGTGGCACTCGGGCTCAGTAGTTGTGGCTCACGGCTCTAGAGCGCAGGCTCAGTAGTTGTGGCACACGGGCTTAGTCGCTCCACGGCACGTGGGATCCTCCCCTAGCAGGGCTCGAACCCGTGTCCCCTGCATTGGCAGGCAGATTCCTAACCACTGCGTCACCAGGGAAGACCTAACTTTTATTTCTTAAGAATGGGCAAATCCAGGAGTGCTCGCCACCGTTTTGATACGTTTTCCCTTGGAGGGTACTATGAATGGGGGATGGTGAGTTATCTAGAATAGAGCCCAACTAAGCTCTGGCACTGTGGTGACAGCTCTCTGCAAGGTTTATGCGCCTATTCAATTGTAGTTACATCCTTCTGCATTCCCTGGGGGCCCATCTTTATGGAGAAATAGGCAGTTGTCCAAGGATGTTGGAAGTGAACATTCCTTGCTAATTATTTAATTTTCGTCTGGCACAAACTAAAGCTCTCAAGTTTAGCGGGACCTGTAAGTCAATTACCTTCCTTTGCTACCAGAGAGGCTACCACTTAGAACTAAAAACAAACACAGAGCTCTATTCTTGCCCTTGTCCTCTGCCTCAGCCAATGAAACTGCTGTTTTCTTTCACCTGCTGTTCATGGAATAATGAGAGCAAGCATCTCCAGCTTTCTGTTGTAGATTTGAGGCATCAGTAAAAACGGAAGGTAGACAAAAATACTGGCATCTCATACTCCATTTTCTTGCACGTGCTCAGATCTTCCTTTATTTAATCTACAATTTATCAAGTACCAGCTTGGGACGTAACACCCAGAACAGCCCAGGGAGAAAGATGTCAGGAAAGTGGGGCTTAGAGAGGTGAAACTACTCACCCAGGGCCACACAGCTAACAAGTGGCAAAGCAAGCGTTTGCGCCCAGCTCTGCCCTGGTTCTGATTTAGGCCCCAGACCATGATTATGTTACCTTTACTGTTAAGAAAGTTTTTACCTTCCTTCTTTCTTAACGAACTCTTTTTCACCTTTCAAAACACAGCACAGGTGTTGCTTTCTCAGGATGTGGTCCCTAATGCCAGGACTGAGGCTCTCTCTGTGCTCCTGCAATGATCTGCATCTTTATTCCAATAAAATGTTTATTTTGAGCACTGCATTTACTATGTGTCATAAATGTTTAGCATGGATTATCTACTTCAGTTCTCACAAGGCTTCTTGGGGAGGTTACTATGATTGTGGACAATTGCTGAAGATGAAACTTGAATAAATAGAACCAGGGGTGCAAATTCAGGTCTTTTTGATTCTGGAGCCTGTGCACTTAACCATCGTGGTGTACTGTACTACAACGAATTAATTTATTCATTTGAAGATGTCCCTCATGGACTCTACGTTCCTTAAGACCAAGGACAGTTTGTATTCACTCTGTACTCTCAGTAGGTAGTACAGGATGACACAGAACAAGCACTAGCTCATCTGATTTAAATCTCCCTCCCTCTCTGTCAGCCCTTGAATGGATTACCACTGTAGGAAGTAGGAATGTTCATTTGTGGGAATGGACATAGTTCCCCCAGAAGTGCACATCCCATCAAAAATAGAGAACTGTGGATTCATCTTCCTGTGGCATACACATACTTACAACTTGGCTGAACTTTTCTCCAGGTACTTCCAGATACGTGATGAAAATAGCTTTCAAGGAAGTTCCCACACAGGAATGTCCCCTATAGTCTGGTCATCATTAGCTGATTCACCAAATATTTCCCAGGCTCCCTTCTGGGAACGTGTTGGGATTTCCCTTCCCTGCCGCCTTGAGTAAGGCGAGCCTGTGTGACTTGCTTTGGACCATGTAGTGTGGACAGAGTGCCAAATGTTACCTCCGGGCGAAAGCTTGAAGAGCCCTCATGTGATTTCCCACTGGTCCAGTGACCAGCAGTATTTGAAATAGGACTACGAAGAGCAGATCCCCACCTCTGACCTGCAGTGAACATTCGGGTGAGCAAGACACAATCGTTGGTCGTTATAAGCTATTAAGACTGGGCGGTTGATTGCATCCACCATATAACAGTCTATCCTGACTGTGGCACTCATGAAAGTCTCCAATGGAGTGATTCTTGGCATTTTAATTTTGCATTGAGGAATTAGAAGGAGAGTCATTAAGCTGAGGCTTAACCCCAAAAGCTTTAGACCTACTGGAAGATTAATGACAGTCATCAAGCTGCAGAAAGTTCTGATTCAGAGTGTGCTGCCGATCGAGTGTCCTCCATCTCCACAGGAGGCTGGGAAGGTTGAAATGAGCCCAAGCTGAAGGGGTTTAAGTTAGATGAACAGAAATATTCTGAAGGTCAGTGGGTGGACTAATGTTCTGGAATCTCCTTCCTGATTCTCTTTTGAAATCAACAAAGATGTCAACCTTGCCTGAGACTGGGTGGTGAGAGTGTGCCGGGAGGGTGGGTGAAACTGCTGCTCTTGAGGAGTGCCTTCTGGCTTTATGATTTCATATCTTCTATCTTGGCTGGTTAGACGATTCATTTATACATTTAACCAGATTTTTCCCAGGGTGTAAATTCCCCCCAGAGATAAACACTTTTAGGGATACAGTCAGTCTGTGAGGCCGCTAGGGTACCATTCAGTGCTTTGCAGCAGCAATTTACCACACGGTACCCTGGTGACTTGGGGAGTGAGTGCGCATCTATAACAGGGCTTCCTTCGCATCCAGAGATGCACTCTCAGAATCCTCCCTGCAATGCATGGACAGCCTAGGGTGGAAAATGGGAAGAGCAAGGCCCCCTAGCTGCTCTTCTATTCCCATCACACTCTCACGCTGGGCTGCTGTGTCAGTGGAAGATAAGCCAAGGTGAATTAGTGAAGGAGGGGACTCAACTCCTGAGTATGTGCCATTTCCCTTTGGTTAGAGACACCTCTTCCCTGGGGATCATCCCTCCCTGAGGGGCCTGCTGTGTTGCCCAGGATCCCAAATGTCAAGGGTTTTTCCTGGACCACAGTCCCAGGAAGATGTCCGTGATTTTGTCCTACCTTCTCTCTCTTGCCTCATAAACATATAACCCTGTTATTTTTCCTTCTTTGAGGATATTGAATTCATATATACATTCATTCAACAAACAATTACCAACTGATTAGTATATTCAGGATAAAGTCTTAGTTAATCACACAGTTTCTGATTTAGATGGATCTGGGTTTAAATTTAGACTCCACTACTTATTGGCCTCCTGCCTCTATGCCTCACTTTACCCATCTGTAAATTAGGGGTAATAAAAGTGCCTCCTTCATGGTGTTACAGTAAGGATTAAATGAATCAATGTTTCTGAAAGGTTTAATAGTGCTGAGCACAGAATAAATATTACTTATTATACTTACTTACCATCTACTGTATGTGCCAGGCACGGAAGTACTAGAGATATAAATATAACAAGAACCTGTTTCTTACACTCAAGACGCTCATAGCCTAGAGCTATGATTCTCGAAGTGTGGTCCGGGACCAACATCAGCAGCATCAGCTGGGAACTTGTTAAATAGAGGAATTCTCAGACCCCACCCAGACTTACTGAATCAGAAACTCTAGAGCCCAGCAGTCTTTTTAACAAGCACTCCAGGGGACTCTGACCCTCACTCAGTTTGAGAGCCTCTGCTTTATATTACAGGAATACTAGTATCTTACATCTGCAGAGTGCTTAAACTATAGAAAATATTGCTACATGCTTTTAATACTGGTAACAGTCCTGCAAAGGAGCAATGGTTATTTTTCCTATTTCCAACTGAGGAATGGAAGGTTCTGCAGCAGAAATGGCTGGCTCACTGACAGGACTGCATTTGTGCTTGGGTATCCATCCCTCAGGGAAGGTGACCTTTCAACAATTTAGAATGAATCTCAGTTAGCCTAAGCCAATTCTGGTACTCCCAATCCCTTTTTCAGTGGTTGGTTTAGGAGTGGGTTTGTGACTCAGTCTAGCCAACAGGCATGAATGAAGATATATTGAGGAGTTCCTGGGGCTTGTTTTCTCTCTTTAAAAAAAAGCACAAGGACGAGATGGCCCTCTTCTCCTGCTGGACATGATACCTGGTACAGCAGCAGTCATACTGTCATCAAGAGGGAGGTAGCATGAGGCCCAAGCCGACATTCAGAGAATGCAAAGTAGGGAGATGGAAAAGCCCTTGTCGATGTCACTGAAGGCAGAATTAGCCAACCCCAGGACCATCCTATCATAGGACCTCTTGTATTATGACACATTTTTATTCTTAAGACATTTTGAGTGAGTTTTCCACAACCCAATAAAGTCCCACATGGAGAAAGACTGGCCAAGGGTAACAGAGCTAGCCATCTGAACTCATGTTCAGAGGTTTTAAACCTCTGCTCTCTCCATAACATAACTTGCTGAAGGATGGATCCTGATGGATGATGGTTCTGATAGATGGGGCAAAATTAATACAGTAATTCACACACATACCTCATACTGCATTCCACACCACTCCCACCACCCACCCCATCAGCTTGTTTCTTGAGCTGAAATTCTAGACTATCATATCTTTATCTCCAGTACCTAGCAAAATGCCAGGCCCACAATAAATGGTAACTAATATTACTTTTACAATGCCCTAAAAAATGTTTGTCAATGGAGGGGAATGACCAAATAAACAAATGAGTGACTATTGAAGGGTGGATGGCATATATGTATACATTTAAGGTACTCCCACTCTGTAAAAGTCAGTTTAATGGTAGTCTTACATGTTTAAACCCAGACAAGCTCTCACTGTAAAAAATGTCAGAGTTCAGTGGAGGAAGTACCGGAGAGGAGGGAGGCTTATTCTTTTGATAGAATCACTGCCCATAAGAGCAAAAGGGGAATTTGTGGTTACTGAGACCATCATTTTAGAAATAAGGAAACTGAGGTCCAGGAGAAGCAGTGACTCACCTGAGGAAACAGAGCTGGTTGGAGCCAAACCCAAACTGAAGCCTGTTTTCTGTGTCTCCAGAACACAGGGCTTGAACTTCTGGCTCTCAAATGCCTCTCAGCGCCTTCAGAAACCAGGGCCCTTTGCTTTGAGAGGATTCTGCTGACCAAAGTGTGGAGGACTTCTCTGGGGGAAGGACCGGTGGGAGGGAGGCTGCCTCCACTCCCCTGGTCTACCCTCTTCCTCCCCCTCCTCCTCCTCCTCCTTCCCCTCCCCTTCCTGCTCTCCCTCCTTCTCCTTCTTCTTTTCCCCCTCCTTTCCCTTCTTACTCTTGTTTCTCTGTAATCATGTCTTTTTTTTTTTTAAGTCTTCCTGTCTTACATAGAATCAGCAGATGTTAGATTTGGAAAGGACCCTACAACTCATCTAGTCTAGCCTCCTTGTTTGATTGATGAGGAAGCGGATGTCTGGGGAGAGGAGAGGAGAGTGATTTGTCCAGGAAATCTGAACAGTTCTAGAGCCTGCATTGGGCAGTGAAGGGCAGGTCTGGTGTCGTCTGAAGTTGGGAAGGGGGGCAGAAGGGGGGCAGGGTTGTCACCCTCAGATCTGCCATCCATGAGTTGTATGATCTTGGTCGTGTTACTTATCTGCTCTCTGTGCTTCAGTTTCCTCAAATATAACAGGGGAACGATAGCTTTAGCTGTTTATTGTGTCATTGTCTGGGAAATATGTGTAAAGTGCAGGAAATATGTTTGAAGAACTTGAAGGCTGAGTGCTCAGTAGCTGTTAGTTGTATAATAATATCTAATATCTGCTGATGAGGAGGATGAGACAATGATCAAGAAGAAAGACCTGGAATTTGGACCCAGGTTTCTTAATTCTTGTTTATTTCCACGGATCCATCCATCTGCCCCCTTTTCTTCTTCATTTCCCTAGCTTGAGATTTAAGCTTTAGTTTTGTTTTTCATTTTATTATTGTTTGCATTAGAAAGAAAATGTTGTCATAGAAAGAACATGGGCACTGCAATTAAACAGACCTAGATTGAGAGCCTATATTCACTGAATATTAACTATGGAGCTCTGGTCAAACTCCCTAAGAATCTGGGCTAAGTTTCTTTGTAAAGCAGAGAATCCATCACGCAGTTCCTAGCACTGTGATAACGTAAGTAACACTCCTTGTATGGTTCAAAACATGTTTGACTTTTCCCTGAAGCCACAACCCAGTAAGCATGCAGGTAAAGATTCCAAGTCGTAACTATATCTTCTCTGGGGCACCCCCAAAATTGAAGAGTGGAACTATTTGCCCAAATGGGCCAAGCCCAGAGTAACTCGAATCCAGCCTGATCATTTGGTTAAGGCTGAGGCCAACTGGTGACCTTGTAGAGTCATATGGTTAAGGTGTGGTTGACAATGAACGTAAAATATTGACCCCATTTGGGGCCACACTCATGGGGATCACGTTGTCTCCTATCTTAAAGGCTCTGTCTGTCCTCAAAGATCCCCCTGCTCACAGTAAAACAAATGGTGCTCTCAAGTGACCTTTCTGTCAGCCAAATGAGGACAGCTGCCAGTAAAGTTTGGTTTGCTAAACTTGGGCCCATGAAGCAGCCTGGGGCGGAGGGGGAGGGGTGGTAAGTGGGGAGATGGGGGTCCTGGATCCTCCTTTCACTCGGCCATCAGCTCTGTGAGTGACTTTGGCCAAGTCCGCACTGACCTCTCTAGTTTCCTTGCTGACACTTAAGAAACCTTCCTGTTCTCTGGGTCCACAGTGTTATTTCTCCATTTGATGAACTTCCTCAGCACCAGAACATTCCATCCGTAACATCTTCCATATTGAACATCTGCTTTATTCCATCTCTTGTAACACAGCTCCCTCCAACACTGTGTCTTTTGTAGTGCCAAGAATTCTTTTGGCAATTAAATGGAATTGCAGAGGGGCCTTGGAAATCATCTGGTTCCATCAGATGAGAAAACTGAAACCCAGAGATGTTGAGCAACTTCTCCAAAGCCACACAGCCTTTTGGCAGCTGTTCTGTGGCTCCTGCCTTCAGCCTCCTGCAGTGACACAGTGCTTAGTGCATGATGATGTATCCTTTTTGGTCATATCATCATGGAATAAGTGCAAAGGGTAACAGCTGTGTAGACCCAAGGCTTTATTTTCTTTGTTTTGACAACATGTCCCCAGGAAGAAAATATTTGCGGATCTAACTTTTGGATGTGAAGCAAGTGTCAAACTGAAATGTTATTGACTCTTCAGTGCTTCCTACTCTGATAAATGTATCCAATATGTTCCCAGTGACTCATCTGCAGGGCGGATGTATCTTTTTTTTCTTCTCCTTTGACACTGACATTTTTGTAGTTCTACACAGCGCTCCCCCTCCCCAAATCTGCATATGCATCCACAATTAGCCACAGCACTATGGAATTTCATCCAAAAATTAATAATTTGATTGGTTATTCAAAATCTCAAGCATCTTGACAGCCAGCAATCAATTGAGGGGGAAAATAATATGTAAACTGATGATTTATCTTCTTCTTTTTCCAACAAATGAGCCTGTCTATGAGCCAGACAACATGTTGGGAAATTATGGGAGGATGATTTGCTTGATCACTATATCTAGACGATCCCTGAAAGATATGAAGGGTTTTCTAAAACTCAGGTTGGTCCTTGAAATATTAGCTTTCTTACTGTAAAAAAAAAAATCAGAAAGGGGAGTACAACGTAATATTTTTATTTTCACAGTGTCATAAAGAGGTTCAGAAAGATCCCAAACTGAAAACTGTGAAATAAAATTAGTGATGAAATAAATGACATGAGAGCTTTAAGACTAAATATACACTGAGACCCTTAAGTGGCGAAAACTCTGCTGGGAAGAAGCGTGGTTTACAGACGACTAAAGCTGCTGATTTTAATTAGCCCCAGGTATCCCTTTTCCAAAATGTATGGCAGAAAACAACTCCCTTAGAACAGATCTTTATAAGATCAGTTATAAGGTCTTTTATAACTTCCACGTATTTACAGAATTTTGAATGCCAGAAGGCACAAAAAGGAAGAAAGCGAGAGAAGGAAAAAAAAATCTTAGTGTACCTACATACTGAAAATATGAAAAGATATGAAAAGCAAAATAAATACATACATTATCTACACAAGCATCCTATGCCTTGAGACTATAGATCCTAACTTCTAATAAGAGCAGGATTCTATACTCTTATACACAGGTTCTCCAGAAATATAGACATTTAGCAGTTAGCACCCACACCAGTGTTTTCACTTTAACGATAGATAAGTAACAGACTCACCAGCAATTCATTAGAATTCAACCCTAAGAAAATCTCTGATGATACCTTTTTATGAATTTGACCTGAGGCTGCTCACTAGAGGGAACAGAAATTGCATCTGACACAATAATGTGCTTTAATTGTAAAAGGTCTTAAAAGATAGGGAGTTCCCAAAATGAATAGGAGAGGGACCTCCCCAAAGCAGTGGTCAAAATTTTTTGGTTTATTTTATTGATGGCATTTGGTTTAACACCAGTGGTTCGCAGACTGGGCTGTTCGTTAGAGTCACCCATGGAGCTTTTACCACTCCCAGCCTGGGCTGCACCCCAAACCAATTAAACCAGAATCTCTGAGGGTGGGACCCAGGCATCAGTAGTTTTTAAAACTCTCAGGTGACTACAGTGTGCAACCAAGCTTGAGAATCTCTGGTCTACAGATAAGCCATCTCTGATGATTGGATTATTGGCCGCAATTGTTCACTCTCCTGTGGTAAGTAGTGCTACACATTCATACCCTTGCCCTGGCCTCTTGGTGGGCTGAGGGTGTTTCCCCACCCCTTGACTTTGGATTTGGCCATGTGACTTGTTTTGGCCAATGGGCTGTTAGCTCATGTGATGCCTGCAAAGGCTTGACCTGTGCTTGGTTGATGGGCTTGCTCTCTTGTGCACTTGCCTTTGGCCATGAACAAAGCAGGCCTCAGTCAACCACTGTCCCAAGAACAATGAGAGATGCACAGAGCAGACCTAAATCCAGTCAGCCAACAGGAGCCAAGCCCAGCTGAACCCTAGCCTGCCTACAGACATAAGAATGAGAAAGAAGTGCTTATTTTTGTAAGCCACTGAGTTTGGGGATGCTTTGTTATGCAGCATTGTTGTGTAAAGTAACTGACATATGTAAAATTAAAAAAAATTATTTAGTGAGATGGCCAACTACATTCCTTTTGGCATGAAAGAGAGGAGCAACTTAGAACTATTTCTAAAGGAAAGTTTGACCCATAATATCTACTATGATGTAGCTTTTTGGAGCAGTGCTACCGTCTTTGTCACCCTTCTGATCTGTTAAGCAGAAAATACTTCCTGCTGATTTCTTACTCAGTTTCACACAGGCCCTCCATCTAAACATTTATCTTCACCAGGGCAGAACTGGCATTCTGAATCATCAGTGCCCCAGGCTAGTTTAACAGGTTTTTTTTCTTTTGCCTTCTTTTTTTTTTTTTTTTTTTTTAATTTTAAAATTTAAGCTCTATCCAAGTTTTTGTGGAAAAATGGGAAAAATGCCCTCTCTATGTAACTACCACCAAAATAATGAGCCCGGTATAGACTTAGTTATGGTAAGGTTCCTTACAGGGACGGGGTTGGGGGGTCAGTGGTTGTGCTGGAGATGTAGGCCAAGTTAAGTCCACAGAGGCATGGATCTTTTCTCTCATAATAAGAGCCCTCCTTAGGATTCATAGTTGTTCATATATGTGCATTTATAATTTAGGTAGTCTTGAATTTAGGACAGTGGTCCTCAAACCTGAGTGTGCATCAGAATCACAAGGATGGCTTGTTACAACACAGATTGCTGGACCCCACCCCCAGAGTTTCTGACTCAGTAAGTCTGATGTGAGACCAGAAAAATCTGTATTTTTTAAAAATTTTATATTGGAGCGTAGTTGATTTGCAATGTTGTGTTAGTTTCAGGTGTGCAGCAAAGTGATTCCGTTATACATATACATGTATCTATTCTTTTTCAGATTCTTTTCCCATTTAGGTTATTACAGAATATTGAGTAGAGTCCCCTGTGCTATACAATAGGTCCTTGTCGATTATCTATTTTTTATACATAGTAGTGTGTATATGTTAATCCCAAACTCCTAATTTATCCCTCCCCCCAACCTTTCCCCTTTGGTAACCATAAGTTTGTTTTCTAAGTCTGTGAGTCTGTTTCTGTTTTGTAAATAAGTTCATTTGTATCATTTTTTTAGATTCCACATATAAGTGATATCATATGATATTTGTCTTTCTCTGTCTGACTTATCACTTAGTATGATAATCTCTAGGTTCATCCATACTGCTGCAAATGGCATTATTTCATTCTTTTTTATGGCTGAGTAATATTCCATTGTATATATGTACCACATCTTCTTTATCCATTCATCTGTTGATGGACATTTAGGTTGCTTCCATGTCTTGACTATTGTAAATGGTGCTGCACTGAACATTGGGGTGCATGTATCTTTTCGAATTATGGTTTTCTCCAGATACATGCCCAGGAGTGGGATTGCTGGATCATAAGGTAGCTCTATTTTTAGTTTTTTAAGGAACCTCCATACTGTTCTCCATAATGGTTGTATCAATTTACATTCCCACCAACAGTGTAGGAGGGTTCTTTTTTCTCCACGCCCTCTCCAGCATTTATTGTTTGTAGACTTTTTGATGATGGCCATTCTGACGGTGTGAGGTGATACTTCATTTTAGTTTTGATTTGCATTTCTCTAATAATTAGTGATGTTGAACATCTTTTCATGTGCTTTTTGGCCACCTCAATGTCCTCGTTGGAGAAATGTCTATTTACATCTTCTGCCCATTTTTTGATTGGGTTGTTTGGTTTTTTGATATTGAGCTGCGTGAGCTGTTTGTATATTTTGGAGATTAATCCCTTGTTGGTCAGATCGTTTGCAAGTATTTCCTCCCATTTTGTGGGTTGTCTTTTCGTTTTGTTTATGGTTTCCTTTGCTGTGCAAAAGCTTTTAAGTTTAGAAAATTTGTATTTCTAACAAGTTCCCAGGTGACTCTGATGTTGCTGGTCTTTGGACCACCCTTTGAGAACCACTGACTGGAGTACAAAGTATATATGTTTGAGATGTATTCTCTTTGGGACATTGCCTTGCACAGGGAAGATTCTTACATATTTCCTCAATGGAAAAATGCCTGTATATAACATTAAGAGTTGGTCCACCTGGAGAACAGAAATGGAGTCAGCAGCCTCAATTCTCTTTGCAAAAAGCTCATCTGTTCCCACAACCACTTCCTAAATGTGTATCTTTAGTCCTGACTCCAGCAAAAACAACTCATGAAAAGCTCCCTTTTCAAGGACGCCTTCCTTGATTTCTCCAACAGGGAACACTGGCTCTTTCTTTCCAATCCTAGCACTTTATCTGAACCTGTCCCATGGCATTTAATACTACATAGCTTAGAGTACAGTCGCTGACGGACTTGTCTTAGACCCTCATAGAAGATGTACAATCTACCTGATTCATCTTAGAATCCCTTATAGCATCTTTCCATAGCGGGTGCAAAATAAAAATTTATAGAATCTAAAACCAATTAGTGAATATCTATGTGAAGGTGGCACAGAAGTTCAAAAGATTAAAACTTGAAATAAAAAGCCTGCACCATCCATTACAATGACCACTAGCTACATGTGGCTATTTAAGTTAATTGACATTAAATAAAATTTAAAATCCACTTCCAAGCTACAGTAATCAGGACAGTGTGGTATTGGTGAAAGAACAGACAAACAGACCAATGGAACATAATAGAGAGCCCAGAAATAGACCCACACGAATACAGTCAACTGATCTTTAACAAAGGAGCAAAGACAATACAATGGAGAAAATGTAGTCTTTTTAATAAATGGTGCTGGAACAATTGGACATTTACATGCAAAAAAATGAACCTAGACACAGACCTTACAACTTTTCATAAATATTAACTCAAAATGAATCATATTCCTAAATGCATAACACAAAACTATAAAACTCTTAGAAGGTAACATAGGAGAAAACCTAGATGACCTTGGACACAGTGATGACTTTTTAGATACAACGTCACAGGCAGGATCCTTGAAAGAAAGAATTGATAAGCTGGATTTCATTAAAATTAATCATTTCTGCTCTGTGAAAGACAGTGTCAGGAGAGTGAGAAGACAAGCCATAGACCAGGAGAAAATATTTCCAAAAGACATATCTGATAAAAGAATGGTATCTAAACTAAACAAATAGCTTAAAAATCAATAATAAGAAAACAAACAGCCCACTTAAAAATGGGCAAAAGATCTGAAAAGATACCTCACCAAAGAAGGTACACAGATGGCAAATAAGCATATGAAAAAATGCTCCACATCATATGTCATTAGGGAAATGTAAATTAAAACAACGAGATACCACTACAAGCCTCTTAGAATGGCCAAACTTCAGAACAACAAGAACACCAAATGCTGCAGAGGATGTAGAGAAACAGCAACTCCCATTCATTGCTGGTGGGAATGCAAAATGATAACAGAACTTTGGGGGCAGTCTGGTAGTTTCTTACAAAATTCAACGTACTCTTACCATATGACCCAGCACCTGGGCTCCTTGGTATTTACCCAAAGGAACTGAAAACTTATGTCCAAACAAAAACCTGCACATGGATGTTTATAGCAGCTTTATAATTGCCATAACTTGGAAGCAACCAAGATGTCCTTCAGTTGGTGAATGGATAAATAAACTGTGGTATATCCAGACATGGAATATTATTCGGTGCTAAAAAGAAATCAGCTATTAAGCCATGAAATGACATGGAGGAAACTTAAATGCATATTACTAAGTGAAAGAAGCCCATCTGAAAAGGCTACATACTGCGTGACATTCTTGAAAAGGCGAAACTATGGAGACAGTAAAAAGATCAGTGGTGGCTAGGGGTTGGGAGGAGAGAGGGATGAATAGGTGGAGCACAGGATTTTTAGGGCAGTGAAACTACTCTGTATGATACTATAATGGTGGATACATGTCATTATACATTTGTTAAAACCCATAGAATGTACAACACCAAGAGTGAACCCTAATGTAAACTATGGACTTTGGGTGATAATGATGTGTCAGTGTAGGTTCATTGACTGTAACAAATGTACCATTCTAGTGGGGGATGTTATTATGGGGAAGACAGTGAGCGTGTGGAGGCAGGAGGCATATGGAAATCTGTGCACTTCTTGCTTAATTTTGCTGAACCTAAAACTGCTCTAAAAAAATAGTCTATTTAAAAGGAAAAAATTCAGTCACATCAACCTTATCTCAAGTGTTCACTAGCCACATATGGCTAGTGGCAATCATACTGGATAACACAAATATGGTTCTATTGGAGAAACTCCTCTAAGAATTCCCAAGTCACTTTCATCTATATTATCAGACCCTCACCAACTCTGCTGTTAAGTGGTTAAAAAAAAGGTGATCAAACCCATTTTATAAATGGGAAGATGGATCTTTAGAGAAGTTAAGTGAATGCTTCATGGCAAAGTGGAGGAGTCTAATCTATAGAATAACTATGAGACATGAGAGAGTATCTAGAATCTAATAGGTGTTCAATAAATTGCACTCCTTTATTTGTTGATGTATTCACAGCTTCCTTTATTTTTAAACCATACCTGCATTTATCAATGTGTTAGACACAGAGCTCAGCACTGAGGATGCATAGGTGAAGAAGTGAGACACACTCCCTGTCTTCAAGGAGCTTACAGTCTAGCCTTCTTTCCCCTTGTGTATTGCAAAGTCAGCCAAAGACCTTAGTGAGCCCAATACCAGTGGGCTCATCATGATGGTTCTTTAACAAACACTGACCCAATACATCACCTCACCTCACCCAGGTGAAGCTTAGGTGTTTCAGGTTGGAAACACTGGACTGCAGGACACCTGTTCTTAGGTTCCCTGGCAATTGCATGTTGTCAAATGCCTTTTTTCTTATCAAAGTCGATGGCCTCAGGTCCAGAAGTGAACGAAGGGAACATTAGCTTCCCAGGGCAGAGCCCTTCCTGCTCCATTCCCTGAGGGAGATTCTTAGTTCCTTTTGTGGTGGTCTCTAGGGCAGCTGAAGCCTCATCACTGAATGCCACTTAGTTTTGGTGAGCACATCTTACTTTCTCTGTAAAACACAATAGTTTTGCTTCTCTTTTCCTTAGCACCCAGCTTAATGCCCTGCAAAAAGTAGGCACGCGATTAAGATTTTGTAAAATGACAAGATGGATGTTAACTCTTGACCCAGTGGTGCCCCCCAGCTGAACCCTAGCAGTTACTCTAGTTAAATCATTAGAACACCTACTATGTACCAGATACATTCCATACCAGCCCTGACCAATAGATGTATAATGTAAAGTACACAGTAATTTTATATTTTCAGTAGCCAGATCTTTAAAAGTTAAAATAGATGAAATTATTTAAATAATATATTTTATTTAACCCAATATATCCAACCTATTGTCATTTCAACATGCACTCAATATAAAATTATTAATGAGACACTCTACATTTTTTTGTACTGTCTTCAAAATCTAATGTGGATTTTTAACATTTATCACGTATTTCAGTTTGGATTAGCCACATTTCAAGTAGCCAATAGCCACATGCAGCTAGTGGTTACTGCATTGGACAGTACAGTTTTATACAGTATTTTATTAAAGATGCATAACAATAATAGCAAAATTTTGAGTGGCAAGCATTTTAGAAGGCTCATCTTATCTAACCCTCCTAATTACCCTCATCTATAGATGAGGAAACATAGGCGTAGAAATGGTGAGCGACTCATCCTTGACCACACTGCTAGTACGTGGCAGAGTTGGATCTTGAATTCAGGTAATAGGAAGATTCCACATCCTGCCATGGATTAATTGGGTGTCTTGAGCAAGTCACTTTAGTTTCCTCTTCTACAAAATAGGAAGAGGGGTGGAGTGGATCATCCAGAGTGGACATTGCATGCCTTCATCTTCCTTTTTATTTTGAAGCATCTGGCAAGCCTGGATCTCCTGTTCCACCCATGAGGACTTCAGATTTACACCGGTCCTCCTCTGATTTGAACAAAGTGCTGTTCTTAACCTGGACTTTTCTGGTTGGGGCTGCTCTGACCATAAACCTATAAACCTTGCAGCAGGATGGAGAGCCCCTCCCATGCCCAAGAGCGGTGCTGCATGTTCATTTGAGTTTCTTCTATTTTCAGCATATTGTCCAGCTGCAGTTTCTTGATGCTTTTTTGAAAGAAAAGAAACTTCTTGCCTGGGCACTTGGTTTTAATTTTCTGTCTTCTTTGTTCTTAGGTATGTTGTAGAAAGCTCCCCTCTCCCAAGGAAATTCTACTATATATTTCCATAATTTTCCTTCTCTCCCTCTCTAAGAAATGCAAAGAAAATAACTGTCAACATTTTTTTGCATATATAAATTTTAACAGCCCATACGTGTCAACTAATCTTTTATCCAGGAAGGAAAAGCTTATTTCAAGTGATTGAAAGTTGAAACACTTTGGTTTTCATTCTTGTTGTGTAATGGAATCACTGTGTGGACATGCTACCTTATGATTAGATCATCAATTCCATTCCTCAAATCCACTAACTCTAATAAGTTCCTACTGTGTGCAAGGGCAAAGCCCCTGTTTTCTAGGAATGGATCTTCCACCAGGGAGGGTAAGGCAAGTGTTCAACCAACCACAGCACAAGGCAGACCAGATGCCTTAAGAGGGGTGCACAGTACTAAGTGCAAATATTTGGTTTGGGGTAAACCGGGGTGGTTGTACAGAGGAGCTGCCTTTTAGAATGGACCTCTAAAGAAAGGTAGGGATTCAATTAACAGAGAAGGCAGAAAGGGCCTTTCAGAAGAGGCAGAGGCAACTGTGCCTGTATCCTGCACTCCAAGCAGGAAGAGGAGTAGAGAGAAGCACGTGGCCTGGTCTGAGGATTACACATGGATTGCAGGAATTATGTAAGGATGTCAGGCCGTTTAGCAAACTCCTGGCGCCAGTGTCCAGCTCCCAATCTTCCACCCATGGGAGACAGCATTCATCAATCACAGCCCACACCTTTCCAAACAGCCTCAGGAGTTCCTTCATGAGATGACATCAATTTGCCATCCCTGGTGCAGGAGTGCAGGGCTAAGTGAGGTAGAGCCTTGAATACCTTGTTGACTAGTTAGTAGTTAATTGGATAGGCGATAGGGAGCCATTTAAGTCTTGTAAGCAGGGGAGTGACATGGTGGGAAATGAGAACTGTAGTTCAGGATAATGAACTTGGCAATGCTTTCTGAGATGGATTAGAATGGTTATAAGACCAAAGGCCAGTTATTTGGAAGGTTATGGTTTAGACGAGCAGTAATGTCTGGAATTGGAGTGTTAGCTGCAGAAAGGAGGGGCAGATGTCACAGAGGTAGAATTGAAAGCAACTGGCGAGTCTGGCCGGCTGTGGAGAGCGAGGTGCAGGAGTGAGAGAGGGGAGTCAAAGCCAACTCTGAGCTTCCCAGTAATGACCTTGGAATAAGAAAAAACTGGAGTCACCATCAAGAGGGGAGCCTGTGATTGAAGAGGAGGTAGGGGAGTTCTGGTGAGTTTGGTGAGGGCTAGAGGAGTCTACAGAAAATGGTTTTTAGGCTTCTCTCTTCTACAAAGCATAGGTTTTTCTAAGCCATTGTCTGTCTCAGAACTCAGTACTGCAAAGTAAAATAACCATTTTTAAGCAAACACTATTGCCTTTCACAATGAACAGAGTCTAAGGAAGGCTCCCATCCTTCCAAATATTTGGAAAATTGGAAAGCCTTATAATTAGTAATCAGGGAAGGGACATGAGGGAAGGAAAGAAATATAAACCTAATCACTGTGCTTCTCAGGTTTCAAATGCTTCCCCAGTCGAGGTAATTTACACTTTAGTAACAATGATTGACAGTCAAGGAATGTATCTAACTCACTTTTATTTTTCCCTTAGGGAAAGCATGTGAGTTCCCAATTGTTTTAAATTGCAGAAGCAGTAATTGTTTTAGGAAGGCAAGAGAAATGGCTTTTTGGTATCCTCAGGGGAATATGGAGTTTCTCTTAACTAAGGTCACTGGGGCCATTTTCAGGATGGTCTTTCCTGGGTAAACAAATACCAGTTTAGTCAAAGGAAAACAGCAAAGGAACCCATAAAGGCCCAGGGGAATAGGTCTCACCCAAAATATTAATAAGTTGCTATTGGTACGTAAAATGAGCCAGAGATATTTTTTAAGCTGCTTGGATCCCAAATAGAATCACTGGTGAAATTTAATATGAAAAGTTTCTTTTCTCTCAAATATTCTAAAATAAATATGGAGCAGTGGATGTATTTTGACACACTTACTGTCCCAGAGGAACTTGTTTATTAAACCGTGCACTTTGATATATTTGTTTACTTAGAAAAGTCAAGTGTGACAAGCTAGGTCAATTGCATCAAGAACGTTATTAACAGACTGACCCATTGTAAATGGTGTGAAGGCTGCTCTGGAAATCTGTGCTTTGATGTATGGGGAAACCGACACATCTGATTTGGGAGGGAGGAGACAATCATGGCATTGTTTGTAGGCGCCAACAGACAGGCAAAAGCCAGGGATCCTTGCAGAGACTGGATTAAGGTATCAGAACTGTTCACATCTCATTTGCATCACTCCGAAGAGTGGACCACAGGTTTTGCTGATTAACACACAGACCATGGCAAATAGCATTGTGTATTTGAAATCAGACCAAGATCAGTAACAGTAACACAAACCATGTGTGAAGTTTGGCATATGGAGGTTCCTCTTAAGCTATTATCTAACTAGGTTTTTTTCCTCTTATTTTTAAAAAGCATTTTTCCAAACCAGGAAGTTAGCAAAAGCAAAATGTTCCCCAATTCCCTCCCCACCTCCTAAATACTCATATTTATGCCACCTTCTGGTATATAACAATATTTTTTGTTGTCAAAATTTGCAAGTCTTCTGAAAGGAAGGTGGGCGTGTGTGTTAAAAGTGTACTGATTTCATCAGTGTCTCGGCAGGCAAGAGGAAATGGTGGATTGAGTATTGAGGCAGGGAAATCAGGCTACTACCACCTGAATATTTTCCACTCATCCAATTTGTATTTTTCCTTCATAGTGGAGCTCGGGATCAAAGTAACACTGATGCAATTCTTCACTACCCTTGGGTTTCATTAAGCACCTACTATGTGATGGGCATGTTTCAGTGGAAGGGGGGAGAGCAGAATGATGCCTACAATGATGTGACTTATTAAAAGCTGTTAATTACCTGAATTTTATCATCCAGATGTTAACACCTCTCCAGTATATCTTTTATGGATGAGACTGTACATTTTATAGCAATAGTACCAGTGGGAATTGACAATTAGCAGCCATGCATTAACTAGATGCAGTGTGGCATATTTCATCCAGGTTAGATAGTCCTCGACCAAACAAGCCAAAGTTTTCTTTAGTAGAAATTGCCCTGCCAAGTGGTTTCTGGATCCTTCTCGGAGGAAACAGCAAAGGAGCTGAAAGCGACCTCTTTCAACCATACCAAAAATTGGCTATCCATGGCAATTCTAGACTCACAAATTGTGTTTTAGACACATCTATCAAACCAATACTGGAAACCCACTGGACGTCCCATCGCAAAGTAAGAAGTGCCACGTCCTCCGTCCTCCCATCCTCTGCCTTGCTTGGGGTGTCAGCCCAGGTCTAATTCCTTTTTAGTTTCTCCTCAGTCCTGGTCTGGGCTGGCAGGGAGCTACCTGCGATTCCCCAACGTGGATAACCGGATTTGTTTCTTTCCAGGCTGGCTGCGGATGGGGACAAGTTCTGCTCCCGGGAGTCTCAGAAGTAGGTACAGAATCATTGTCGCCAATCTTAATTTCCGTCCCTGGGCTAGGGGGGCACGTGAGGCTCTCCCCTCCTCCTCCACTCTTTTCCCCACCTCCCAAAATTGGCAGCCAGTCCGTGGCTCTCGGTCTGGGGTCTGGAGGGTGGGGAATGTGGGTGTGGGGACCGGCTGGAGAAGCTCTCGCTAGCGCTGCCTGTGGCCAGACCCGCCTCCCATCCCCTCTCCGGCGCACACACACGTCCACCCAGACACACTTCGCGCGCTCCCTTGCGCTCTCGCTCGCCCGCCCGCCCGCCCGCCGCCGCCTGCTCTCTCCTTCTTGCTCTCCCCGGTCTCCTTCTCCTTTTTTTTTTTTTTTTTTTTTTGGTACCATAGAGTTGCTCCGAAAACAGAAGATAGAGGGAGTCTCGGAGCTCGCCATCTCCAGCGATCTCTACATTGGGAAAAAACATGGAGTCAGCTCCGGCAGCCCCCGACCCCGCCGCCTGCGAGCCGGGCAGCAGCGGCGCGGACGCGGCCGCCGGCTCCAGGGAGACCCCGCTGAACCAGGAATCCGCCCGCAAGAGCGAGCCGCCCGCCCCGGTGCGCAGACAGAGCTATTCCAGCACCAGCAGAGGTAGGAGGCTGCGAGAGGGGCTGAGGAGGGGGCGGCGGGAGCCCCGGCGCGGAGCTGGGGGCGGCCGGGAGCGGGCGCCCGGGGCACGGGGTCGGGGGCCGCGCGCGAGCCTGCGCCGGCGCCCCGAGCTCGGAGCACCCCCTTCCCCTCCCCCCTCTGCCCCCCAGAAATGTTGCAAACTTTTGCAGCCCGTTCTCGGGTTGCGGGAGGAGAGGGGGGCGGGGGAGGCGGCAGGAGGCTTGACAGCCGGCGGGTTCACCCCCTGGCTTTGATTTTTCTGCAAAGAGAGGAGGAAAGCCGCGTTGCCGAAATTAAATACGCTCCCCAAAATACGGAGAACCGGAGAGTGGGGGCCCGGGAAAGAAACTTTTAAAGCGGCAGTGTCCTTTAAAAAGGAAAGGAAGGAAAAAAAAAAATTCTGTTTATGACCACCCTCTTCCCCCTTTACCTTTTCTCCTCTTGACAGTCTCGGCCCCGGCAGCCCGAGACGGGGTGGGTTTTCGGCCACCAGCAGAGCTGAGGGGGGCGTTAGGAGTGAGTGACCAGGGCAGCCCCGGGGGTGGAGAGGGGGCGCTCCTGGACTTGGGGGGCGACGTGGGCACCTTCTCTGGAGCACGGCGGTGGGTTTGGGATTTGGAGATTGGGCTGGAGGAAGCAGGGTGCGGGCGCGCGAGGTGCTCGCCAAGTTGTCTGGAGGGCGCGGCGAGGGGAGATGCGCAAGTTTGCAGACCCGGGGTTCGCAGCCGGACGCCCAGCCTGGCGGGGGGCGTGTGCGCGTCAACTCGCCCGGGGCGGCGGTCCTGTGGGGCGCTCCACGCGCATTCGGAGTGAGCGTCTGCAAAAGCAAACAAGCAGAAAAAGAAAGATTGCCAAGGCACCCAAACTTATTTCTGACCTGGGAAATCCTTCCCTCTCCAAGCGTTTCTGCAAGAACCTGGGAATGGTCAGTGCGAGTTGAATGCTGGTTGGATAGTGCGATCGATATTCCCCCCTCCTCGGGCGATATTTACACACTTCATTTTGTAGAATGTGTGTGCGTGTGTATGTATTTGTTTGGGGGGGCTCCATTGCCGCCTCCTTGCTTTTTTTCTAGCTAAAGTGGAGTGTTGGGGAAAGCTCACTCTCTTCCTTCTTTCTTAAAGGTATCGGCACCTGATGTGGGGTTTTTTCTTGGGGATGGGGGATTATTTATTTGAATGTGCCTGGAGTTTGCAAAGAACAGGAGGAAGCTACGGCTTTAATTACTGTTGTTAATAATGTATAAATCATCCCTGTCACTCTAGAGGAAGCAGGCTAGAGCGAGCCGCCCAGGGCTGGGGGGCAGAGAGGATCTCCAGCCCTGGCTTGGGCACTGGCCCAGCGGGCCCCCTCCTCTTGCCACTCGGCTTCTGGCGGCGATTGGGGAGGGCGGGAGAGGCGAGTGCGGGCCCCCGGGAGCCGCTCCCTTCTTCTCGATGTTAGAGTTGGAGGTAGGAATATGGCTGATCATGTGCTAGCTGTTTTACAGTATTCCCCCCCTACACACACACCTTAGCCACACCCCCTGTCCAGGCGCTTTCCCATTCACGGAATTCGAGTACAGTAAAAGCCATCAGGATGACACACGCGAAAAACATTTAATTAAAGGCGATTTCGAAAGAGTGAACACATTGAACTGCGGTTTGAGCGGGAGGGAGGGGGCAGCGAGGGTCGGGAGTACAGGGAGGGGGATCGGGGCTGGGGGCCGGGACCTGCAGCTAGCTCGGGGAGTTTGTGTGTGGCGAGCTTTTGGCTGCACAGAGTATATTTAGACCTGAGACGGTGGATTTGGAATGCGAGCGGGTTATGTAACAGGGTTAATCAGAAACACTGGAGAAAATCCCCTTCATGTGTTTCTGAGCCTTTTTTTTTTTTGGAAGGGTGGGGGACATAGTATGTAGGAAGCCACAGTAATTTCTGGTTTGTGCTGCCACCCCCCTCCGTCTTAGGCATCCCCCTCCCTTGTGTTATTAGCATCTTCAGGTGTCATTCTTGCCAGAAGGTGTTCTTGCAAGAGATCGGGATGGCAGGCTGCAGAACTGACTAGCAAATCCGTAACTTGCTGTTCTTGCAAATTATATAACGATGGGGCTTTCAGTAGCACCAGCCCCCTAGGCTCAGCAACAAGGGGAGAGGGACAGAGTAGGGGTAGGATGCATCTTGCACAGCTGACCTGCTGACCCACATCCCCTTGCCCCCTAGAGGGCCACCCCCCACTCTCTCTTCTTTGAACCAATCTGTTGTCCATCCTTCCAGAGATTTAATGGAGGGAGGGAGAGGAGGTAAGGCCCAAACACTCAACTCACATCCTGCACGCAGGCACTAGGTTATATAACAGTCTGAATGGAAAAAGGAAGGTCAGAGATGGAGGCATCCTTTAGCTAACACAGCAGTAGTAATAGCTTCCAGAAATTATGTGCATTTGCAGACTTTAACCTCAGATGTACTGTCTGCTCCTGAGGGGTACCAATCTTTGAACGTGAGAGCTAGGGAGAGAGAGAGAATGTGTAAGTATGCTTGGTAGATGAGAGTGATTTGAAAATGGGAAATGTTTGGGTTTTCAGATGATGTAATGGAGTTGGCAGAATATGCAAGTCGGCTCCCAGAGTGTAAGCAGCAAGAAAATTGGAGCTGGCATCCAGTATTAATGTTGCATAAATTACAATATCGGAAAGAAATTAACCTACACACTACGTGATTACGCCTTTTTAATACTTAAAACATAAAGGCACACAACTCAAAAGGAAAAGCAAACATCGTCACCTTAAAATTAGCATTTTCAGCCTCAAGGAGGGTTGAGTGGAGTCCTTGGCGTTGGGTGAAGTGGGATGCTTTCTGATTCGGAAGACGCTTTCCAGAGAGGTAGCTGGGTTAGCTTCCAGGCAGCCAGTGTTTGCAGTCCACAGAGATTGTGGTCAGGATTCTCATGACATTGAGGTGACCTCATGAGACATTACCTAGGTAGACTTGAAGCTGTTGCTGGATTCTGAACTCCTGGGAATCTACCGGTGAATGGGCCATGCACCGTGAGTGCCTGAGCTTCCAAAATCAGATGTGTGACTTTATAATCTGAAGGACGGCCTCCCCTTCTTCTGAAAACTGGGCAGGGAATGTTAGCAGTTTCAGTGGAACTGTTCCGTTTTCTGGGTGTTATTAATGATGGCTGGTGTCATTCAGTTCCATCTTTTCAGCCCAATGAAAGGGAAGAAAGAAAGGCAAGAGGCAACATGGGAAGTAAGAATGAAGCGGAAAAACTACAGCGAATCTTTAATTTAACAAGGCTTTCAGGGACTTCAGGGAGCCATGAGCATTGTAACATAACAGTTGTTAAAAACCCTCTTTCAAGTAAGTCAGAAAGAGAAAAACAAATATCGTATATTGATGCATATATGTGGAATCTAGAAAAATGATACAGATGAACCGGTTTACAAGGCGGAAATAGAGACACAGATGTAGAGAACAAACGTATGGACACCAAGGGGGGTAAGGGGGGGGGGTGGGAGGAACTGGGAGATTGGGATTGACATGTATACACTAATATGTATAAAATAGATAACTAATAAGAACCTGCTGTATAAAAAATAAATAAAATAAAATTTAAAAATTCAAAAAACACCCCCCAAAAAACCCTCTTTCAGAATCTCGTTATTCTACGCATGCCAGAGCTTACATATTCTACCTCCCTAAAGTTAACCTCACGGAGCTGTGTGCCACGCAGCTGGTCTGGAACACCAGTGCTGAAGGTGGAAGGCTTTAAGGCCAGGCTGACCTAAGGGAAAAATCGAAGCCAAAAGATGGGATTAACACTGAAAAGCTCGGTTGGGTTGAGATCGAACCCCCTGGAAGCTCAGCTTAGATTGACTTAAAATCAGTTAAGAAGGCCTGTAGTTTATATGGAGCCCTGAGGACTTCTAGACCCACAGACGTCTTTGCCTTTCAAAGTGCTTTGCCACCATTCCCCTCCTCCGTCTTGGCTGATTCACTTTCTGGTCTGCTTTCTTGCCTGGCAATTTCGAGCACTTTCTAGAGATTGATTCTTGCATCAGCTTTTCTTATGTGGACCTGGCTCTCCCCAGTGAACAAATGATGCCCCATAGTTTGAAGGAGCTACTGGCTGGGATAAAATTCTTTGCCAGAGGGATGGAATAATTATTTTCTAAACTAAGGGACTTTCATTTTCCAGTAAATTGCTCATAAAAACATTTATAATTATACCCTTTAAAAATGTAATAGAATAATTTTAGAAAATGCATTTGATGATGATTATGATAACCTTTTCTGTTGCTTCCTCCTTCTTTCTTAAAAAGAATTGAATTATATTAATCCAGAAGTCAAATCCTGAGTGGCTAAAAACATTTACAACAGACTCTATTTTTTATGTTAGTCACCTGCTGGAATTTTCCAAAACCTACCGGCGTTAAGAGGAGCCCTTGGCTTTAGAAAACGTCTCTGTTTCCAAAACTGAGCCTGCATGGACCAGACCCCTCACCAGGAGACCTTAAGCTTGTGTTTTCCAGGTAGCAGAGGTCCGGGGGGCACAAGCACGAACTGCTGGTTCCACATCAGACTCCTAAGTGGGATGTAGGGAGGTGTAGGAATGTTCATCACAATAGCTGTTGCCTCCGGATGCAAATGTTCTGGGGTCTTTGGTGACAGCTGAATCACTTTTGGAAGCAAACTGATCCCTGTCCAAAGCTAACCTTTGGAATGTGAGTGACACAAGCCCAGGGGTTCTTCTCCATGGGCCATACTCTTGTCAGTTCTGAGTTAAGATTCACGTTTTTCTCCCGATTCTCCCATTCTTGCCTTTAGGAAGTTGTGGTGTGATGTTGGAAGGACAGACTGAGTTGGGTGTCACTTCGAATTCCGTTGGTGTGGTGTGGTCCCTAACAGCACGTGCCACTTTTTCTGAGGGTGTCCCCCCCCCGCCCCCCGCATCTTCCTGGTCTCCTTGATGAATGGTGCTTCTAAGCTTATCTATGTATTTCTGTGTCTGTGGAAGCAAAATACTTAACCACATTTCAGGTGTCTGGGGAAAGAGTTTTAATGTGATTGCCCCACGCACAAAATTTTTTACAGAGAACGCCACTCTCCTCAAATGACGTATCCTGCTGCTTGCCCTCTTTGTCTTTCACGAGCTAGTGTGCTGGGACTCTGAGGTGGACATCATCCTTCCCCTCCTCAAGGAGATTCCTGACCCATTCATCCCAGACTAGTAATAGGTTCTTCCAGAGCAAGAAGAGTCTGCTTTGAAAGGCCTTGAGGTGCCAGAGTGAGCGCCAACCTAGAATGTGCAATACCTTTCTGAAAATGAAGACTGTCTTCCTCGCTGAGAATTTCAGAACAGCCTCCTATCTACTTCTTTCTCTGTCTCTCTGAGGTGTTCTCTCTTCCATCATTTAAAGAAAATGTTTTTTTACGAGGGTGTTTTTTTTTTTTGGTATCTCATTCAGAATGGAAAGTGTTGGTTTGAAATGAGCTGTTAAAATGTTCATCCATCTTATTAAGCTGTACATTAAGAAAAATACAGTTGAGTATTGTGAATTAACACCTCCCCAAAACTCTACAGGTAGACAGTGTTGGAGCATTGATTAATATACAATAAACCATGATTTTTCTGTAAGAGTACTACCAAGGTGTCACTGATGAATTAGTTTTTCTGGCTAACAGGAGATTGAGCAGAAATATTTTTTGTCTTTTCCTTACTGAATGTGTTTTTAAAGTGTGCTGGTCCCCTTTCCTGCCCTGGAAAGAACATTGAGGATGTAATTGAATCTTTCTTGGAGGTTCGAGGATCTTAGGGTACCACAGGGTCACTGTTCTGAGGATGAATTCTGATTGTACATTATACAACTGTAAATGGAGACAGTATCAGAAATTGGGCTAATCTGTCCTGATCCCTGCTTGGAAATTGTTTTCTGTTTTTGGTTAAATCTTCAATATCAGTATGTTTTGTTACTTGCCTCCTTTGTTCTCTGAGTTGCAAGTTGCGGAATAGAAATTCACATCAGTTAGTTGATTCTGATTAGTTGATATTTTTACTTTAGAGGAAAATTTCGACCTGAGTCTAGACCTTAATTCTTTCTCTAGTGGCGTAGAGGATGTAAAATCATCCTTAAGAATTTAGGAAGGCTATTGTATTTACAGATAAGTTACGTGCTGTATTACCGTAGCATTATGTAACTTCTCCCCTGTGTAGTGGTAGATAGAAATGTCAGCTATTTTTGCCTCTCCTTTAGATGAGTTGAAGGGGTTTCATCAATCCTGAAAGTTAGGAAATTCTAGGGTTAGAAGGAAGACTTACAAGGATGTCAATAAAGAACGGTTAGATTTCTCCAGAGGAGACTCTCTCTCCAAGCTTAGGCCCTTGTTCGCTGGACCAGTGTGGAAAGCATCCCAGGTACTACAATCAGAGGCTGACTTTCTCAAGACCATCCCACCTGATTTAATGGTAGTCTGTGGTTATCTTATGATATTTTTTTTTTTAACATCTTTATTGGAGTATAATTGCTTTACAATGGTGTGCTAGTTTCTGCTGTATAACAAAGTGAATCAGCTATACATATACATATATCCCCATATCTCCTCGCTCTTGCATCTCCCTCCCACCCTCCCTATCTCACCCCTCTAGGTGGTCACAAAGCAGGGAGCTGATCTCCCTGTGCTATGTGGCTGCTTCCCACTAGCTATCTGTTTTACATTTGGTAGTGTGTATATGTCCATGCCACTCTCTCCCTTCGTCCCAGCTTACCCTTCCCCCTCCCTGTGTCCTCAACTCTATTCTCTACGTCTGCGTCTTTATTCTTGTCCTGCCCCTAGGTTCTTCAGAACCATTTTTTTTTAGACTCCATATATGTGTGTTAGCATACGGTATGTGTTTTTCTCTTTCTGACTTACTTCACTCTGTATGACAGACTCTAGGTCCATCCACCTCACTACAAATAACTCAACTGAGTTATCTTATGATATCTTTGATATTCTAGTGTTGGAAATTCAGCTTGGGAGTCTTAGTGTTCTTTTGTGACAGCCTTATTATTATTATTATTATCATCATCATTATTTTACTTTTGGAGTATAGACATAAAGGAGATTGTCTAAAGAAATCCTTAGAAGAGTGGAGTAGGGCATGATGAAGAATAAACGTACCATAGCCCGTGGGTTAGGCAGGCTCCATTTCGGCTCTGGCTTTTACATGCTAATGTGAAAAGGAATTACAGGTAACAATTCCCTTGTGTTGGTGGAAGAACAATCTTTTTTTTCCTAACAGATGTTTATGGCCTCCACTGACACATCATTATTACAAACTGTCTTATCACATTACATGCTGTGGCACGTTGACAATGGCACGGCCCTGTGGTTTTCCAGTGATTGTCTTGTCCACAGAATGTGCCCTTCGTGGCCCTGTCTGTAGGACCCACCACAGTGGAGGGGACAGGTTTTCCCACACCCTGGAAGGTGCTGGAGGCCTCCAGGCTGTCCCAGGTAGTTTCTACACCCTTGCTGCTTTCCCTGGAGCTCAATCAGAGGCTGGAAACGGAGAGGAATAATCAAGGTGTAGAGGATTTACGGTCACCCAGCCTCCAATGATCTCTAACAGTGTGGTTGGGCATTTGAGTTTTGATCATGAACTATCGTAAAGTTTTTTTAAACAATTAGGAAGTTCCTACATCTGTGAACAGACCATAATAGATGAAACTCTTCCTGGGTACCAGGAAGGGTACCACTTGGTACAGGATTCTCACGCCTGTGAAGGAGACAGTGCACTGTTAAAAATACCTAGCTTACTTCGGGGGAGGATTTGGCTGAATACTGATGAAGTTTATGAAATATGAATGTTGTGAAGTTGCTGTACGTAAGTGGTAGGCGTGTGTGAAAGAAGTAAAAAGCAATAAAATGGTGTATAAATGACACTCTGAAACTTGATGGACTTGTATACGTGACAAGAATGGTGACGTTCGGGTCTGTGCCTAATGGGGGAGAGTCAACTGGCTTAAAATCTATATGTCAGACTCTCAATGTGGGACTAAAAATTACAGCGTATAGAGTCATTTGACTTATTTTATAAGCGAAGACTGCTACCAAGGATAAACAGGCAGGTTGCAAAGAGGAGAGGTGAAACGGAATGGGGGGAAAACAGGAGGGACCAACACTTGAATTTGTAATGAGGTATGGTAATCACTGTTTTAAATAATCCAGACTATTAACAGCTGTGCTGCTAGGTAGAGAATTCGTTATAGCCAAACAAAAGGCATCACTATGAATTTTAGGTTGTGTGGGAGAAATCCTCTTGATCCCCAAAGCATAAAGGCATGTGCTGAGAAGCAGAGCTGCACACGTAATTTTTTCTGTCTTATCCTGATTAATTGACAGCCGACTGTATGCCTCTTTCCTGAAGGTGACTTTACAATCTCCAGACACAGACATTTCTCTCAGAAGTGGAGTGAAGGAAGGAGAGCCACATGCTAAAGTGTGTTTCACTGAGTGAAGTATTTGGGGGGAAAGATAAGAGTGGTGAAATAGGGGAAGGGGGTCGTGCATACAGAGATTAAGGATGCTGCCTGTGGGGGGCTGGGGAGCGGGGGCTGTGAGTGAAGGAAGGGAATCTCTAGAGGGAAGGAGATTCCCATGCAAAAGAGGATGAAATTAGCATTGACTCTGAAATGGCTGGGACTGTGCCTTTCTAATTTTAAATTATCTTTAACAAGGACGATGAACAGAGGAAAAGTTGACACTTTGAGAAGTTATGACAAACTTGTTGAGAATGCCAATTGACAAAGGCAGGTAAGGGAATATTTGGAGAAACAGAACAAGAACAGGTCTGAAGGGCAGGCCGATCTGCTGCCTAGTGTGTTAAGGGAATTGGCGGGCGTGTTTATTGACTCTTCCAATTAGTTTTAAAGAAACCCGAAGAAATGGACAAAGACGGAGAAAAGACAACCCGATATGATTCTGCCCTTCCAGAAGCAAAGAGGCCTATATCATCCCATATGATCGACGCCAGTTATGGGGAAGAGTGATTGCTTAGAAGTTAATGGATTTTCAACAGACAAATCGCAGAAGAAACGGGTACATTTCGCAATTCTCTTCAATAAACTGCATTGCTTTTCATTTTCACTGTACACTTATAAAGCCGGTGGATGGTAAAAAAGGCCACGGTAACAATAGAGCATGTACTCCCAGGAACGTTTGTGTGATAGGGATATTATATCTGGAAGTACAGAGCACCTGCTAGGGTGAACTGCCCATAACTCTCAATTGTGCAGGTAATGAAGCAGGGGGAAAGCAAAGGCAAATGAAATACTTTGATAATCAAAGACGATGCTTCTTCTAGTGATTGTATTAGTTGACTGATGATGAGAAGGATGAAATTGCTGGAGTTGTATTTTACCGTTTCTGGCACTGTGACCCACTTTGGATGAGCACATTGCTACAGAAAGTGCATGAAGCATGGTGAGCTGCTAAACTTTCTCGAGGCCCCCCAGAAGAATCAGTAGGAGAACTGAATGTACCCCTGAAAGGGCTCTAGAAAATTCAGCAGCTCGCTTTCTCATCTTGAGCTTGGGGGTGTACATTAGATATGTAGGGCTCACTCATGAGGCTGCCATGGGTCATGTTTTATTAGACTAAAGCCTGTTAGAGCCAGAAGAGGCCTTAAGAACCATCTAGCCTACACCCCACCCCCCGTTTGGACTGGTACCCACAGAGATCAGAATGTGCCTGAGGTCCCATTCCTAGTAGGTAGCAAGGCTGTGACCAGAACACAGGTCTTCTCCCTCCCTAACAATGTTCCTTCCACTTGTGTGCTATGTCAGGATGCTCAGAAGTTCCAGCAAGTTCTTGTCCACCAGGAGACGCGCCCCCGCCCCGCCCCGAGGCTATTACGTTATGTATGCAGGTTAACCCAGCCTTAGGTGGTAGATATGTATGAAAGTAACTTTGTTTTGGTTGTGCATCAACAGTAGAACATTATCAGTATTATTATATTTTAATCCCACTGGGCATTTTTATTATTCATTAAAAATCAGCTGGTGAGCTTGTGGCTCTGCCAGTAAAGCCATTCGAAAGAATAGTGAAAATTGTGCCTGTGTCTCCCGCTCTGACTTGGTAGAAAGTAAAATACAGGACATAGGGTGGGGCATCCAGTACTTGGAGCCCTTAGGTTTGCTGGAGCTAGAGGCAGCCAGCTCTAGCTGTGCAGGGGGGGAGGGTTATCTCTCAGCAGCTGTCCTCCTTCATCAAGGCAGAGGGTTTAAGGCTATGTCTTTTCTAGGGATGCTCCTGAGCAAGTCAGTGAATGGAATAGTATGTAGCCAGTAAAAATCATGTTGTAGTGGAAGATGCTTGGGATCTACCACTTAGTGAAAAGTCATGGCTTTCATAGTAGTGTGCACGGAATGGGATCATTTTTATAAAAACTATAGTGTGTGTGTGCGTGTGTGTGTGTGTGTATGTATGTATATATTAACATGGGCCCACGTGTACCTAAATGATGAAATGATAAAGTGGTCAACTCTGGATGATGGAATTATCTATGAGTTTCTCTTTCTCTGTGCCCTTCTGTATTTTCTGAGTTTCCTGCATTATGCATGTATTATTTTTATAACTCAAAAAAATAAATCTTTTTTTTTTTTTCGAAAGAGATTGTTTGTGTGTTGTGAAACTGAGGCCACTTTGAAGGGACTGATCTGAACTTAGTATGTTACACAGAATTTCTTGATGTTTCAGGATGGGCCAAGTTTACTGGCCCAAAGAGCAGTACCTTTGACAGTGATATTTAGCCAGGAAAACAAGGGTCATTCAGCTTGGATATGAAAACAAGTGTTCTAATATTGGAATTTCTTTTCCCTCTAGTGCAGTGTCTTTCAAGGGTTTATTATGAGAAAAACATAATATATTGTAAGCCAGTGTACACACAACACAGTAAACTTTTCACATTAAGTATCCATTACCTGCAATGTACCGTTATTTTTGCTTTATTATTTAAAGACAAAATACAAGTCATGAGCCACCAAATTGGTTTCATGATCTATTTATGGGCTGCTCCTCAAAGTTGAAAACCACTGTCCTGGGCATGAGGTGTAGAAGCAGCCTTTCTGTGGGCTGTGGCCTGGAGGTGGGAGGAGAGGAGGGAGGGAGGGAAAGAGGGAGGGAGGGTTTCCACAGTAACTGATGTCGGACTCCAGGTGTTACTCATTATAGTTTCAAGGAAGAGTTGGGGGAGGGAGAATAAGGTAAATGCTTATTATTTGTAATCATTCGGTGTCTTTATGCCACTTATAGCACATGCTCATTAATATCCTGTTCTGTTTAGACATGCATCTGCCTAGTTTGGCTTAGCATGTAAATTCCGGGATCCCCTTTGCTTGGAGCTGTCATCACTGTGTACAGGCACGAGGGTGGCATTGTTTCAGTCAACAAATATTTACTGAGCACCTTCTCTGTGCTGGGCACTGTGCTAGGCTCTGGGGATAAAGCAGCAGACAAGAGAAGTCAGATCCCTGACTTCCTGCATCCTACATTCTCATGGTGGCATCTCAGTGTAGCCCGTTGTCTGGGTCGCCTTTGACCAGACACTCTTGAGGGTTCTTCTCCACATGTGTCTTGAACTTAGCCTCTTTTTACCTCTGTTCCTTGTATGGACCCTGCCCCTGGCCCTTCTCTTCTTCCCCATCCAATCTCCCATCTTATGTTCAGTCTCTTTGCTTCCTGAGATCCTACCATCGTTTTAACTTCAGATAAGACTCATCCCGGCCTTCCTGCAGTTCTCAAGCCCCGTGTCTTTTACAGTGGTCAGTCACATGGGCCTTACTCATTCAATCAGCATGTGGCCTCTTCCTTCGCCAGGTTCCCTTACACTATCTTCTAGTGTTATTTCCTGGGCAGGAGCCTAGTCCCTGCAAGAAGACGAGCTCCGTGGTTTATTCTTTCACCCCTGCACAGCGCCTTGCAAAAAGTTGGTGCTCCTTAACTGTGCAGATCGTCTCTCCCACGTTGCCCTGCAGAGCTGTTTGCTGTCTCAAAAGATTCAGCTCTGCACCTCCCAACTCTGCAAGTGCAGCTTCTAGTTGCTTCTACTTCCAACTGGGCCTTGGGTTTGGACCCAGCCACCCTTGTTTGTCCCACTTCTGTCTCTCTTGGATCCACCAATCCTCCCCTCCGTAGCAGGTTCAGGCCTGCTCCAGTCTTGAGCAACTCAGACCAAGGCTAGACGTGTTGGGAAACAGCATACGTGGCTGGTACAGGCCTGCTGGGAGTGAGGCCCAGGTGTGCCGTGTGCTAGCTGTGTGACCTTAGGTAAGTTCATTCACCACTCAGTCTGTTTCTTATGTCACCTGAAAACCAGGGATGTTTATGATGCCGGCTTCCCACGGTACTTGAGAAGCTCACCTGCGAGGATGCCTGTGCAGCAGCTGGCGGGATGCCCAGCACACATTCGGTGTCGCTCCAGTGTTGGTGGTGACGGCGGAGCACACCCAGGAGCAGGGGGCCCTCTGGCCACTTCTCCCCTGTGGCCTCTTCAGGTCTGCAGCTCCCTTTGCTTCCAGCATTCCTCCCTGGTTCTGATTGGTTGCTCTGTGAAATAAGCAAGAGTCCTAGGGCATCTGAGTCTTTCCGTTTAACCACCAGTTCTCTTTCCTGAACTGGATCCTATCCCAGTCCCTCAGCTCCGCTGCCACAGGCTAGATCCTGCCAAGTGCAGGCGAATCACTTAAGTTCAACCCCATCAGCCCCTTGTTGGGCTTCCCTGAGGTTACACCCCACACCTTCAACTGAACCAGAGGAGGGCCTCATGTGTGCCTGCTCCCTTCCCCCGCCCTCACTATTCCTGTAGTACCGCTGGCTGCCCCCTCCAGCCATCTAGGCTGGGGGAGTGCCCTCCTTCCCACTCTGCTGGGTGCTCTCTCATGCCTCATTTCTCAGCAACCCATCTTTGCTTGCCCTCCCTCCCCCCTTAGTCACTTTCTCCTCCCTGCCAAAAAAAAATCACAGTGGAGAAGCTTGTCTTCGAGGGTTCCATTCAACTTGCTCCACGTTAATGCTCCACTATGGTGACCCACCGCTGAGTCTTTCACTTGTAATGTAATCTAATAATTTACATGCACTTTGCAAGCAATACTCTCAGAGACTCACAACCTGCTTGAAATCACTCTGCTGTTACAGTATTTGAGCTGATGAGAGAGCAGCACGAGAAAGAGTAGTTATTGGTACTACAATGGTATTGGGTAAATCTGGGAAAATAATGTTAGCACAAGGTGAGGGTGTGCCGATGGATTATAATATCCTTCCTTAGAGAATCATTTAAGCTTGCCAAGGGTCTTTGATTGATTTTTGGCTTGTAATTGGACTAGGCTCGGTCAACGTATTGTAGGGATAGAAGCATAGGAAGCTAGAGGAAGTGAGCTAGGCGTGGAATCCCATCTTCCTGGGATGCTGTGAAAATGTTTTCGTTTTGATATACTGCATGACTTTTACAGAATTAATTGGCACTGTGATTAGGTTGTTTTATTTCTTCACTCAAACATGTTGGAAGCCGAGCCTAATATGCAGTAGTAATGAAAATAGAGTAATGCTGTAATAATAGTGCCATTGTAAAGTGAATTACACCATTAAACATCTATTATGTCTAACTTGTATTGTGATGGTGTGAGTGATACACACACACGCAGACTTAGAGTAGCTGGTCTTTAAGAAACAGACTCTAGCTGAGAAGCCCCAATCCTATAATATTGAACAGTCAGTGAATGAAAATAAACCGTTGTTCAGTGAAAAAGTGAATTTTTATGTATTTAAATATAAATGTATATATGTATACACACATATATACAAGTACAAACACATAAACACACACAGGCACACAAATATTGTACCAGTCAGGCAGATCAAGAAGAAGATATATGACTAGCATTAAAGTGCTTGCCTGTGTTGCCTTTTTAACAAATTGGCTGGCCCGCCTGGGGACAGGTATCAGTTACGGCAGGCCAAGTCAATAATAGTATCAAGGGTAGGGTTTGAAAACAAGGCTTCGTGTATTTGTTTCAACCTTTTCATCCTTATTATGTCTGGGCGCCTCTATTAATTGACATGTCTCAAGTTGGGAAAGAAGCATTAATGGCGCAGGAACTGTGGTCATTTTATTTTGTCATTTGTCTCCCAAGGAAGGACATTGGCCAAACAACTTCTACCACAGCAGAAAGAGAGAGGCATATTTTTACGCCTTAAGTCATAAGCTAACCCTAGAGCAGAAACAGGATCTGAGAAGGCGGCATCAGATGTGGCTGCTCCCAGTGGGGCATGTGAATTAAAAAGTCCCAGGATGAATTACACTTTGCTTTGGTTCCAGTGACTTTATCCCTGAACCTTCAGGAGAATTGGCATCAGTGGGATAGTTTGGCAGTAAATGTGCATGGATTTGCAGCCATTTCCGGGGAGGTCCTGAAGACTTACCTGGTTAATCTCCAGGCTCCATTGCCGCCTCCAAGACCTCCTCTCCATGTTTTCGTGCAGAGGCCATCTGGAAGGGATTTTGTTGGTCGTCTCCACCTCTCACCTGCCCTCACTCCAGGATCTTGCTTCTGCAGCATTGTCAGTCATTACCACCACCTGGTAATCTGAAACCCCAGAAAGACCTCGTCCAAAGAGTTGAGATTTTATGTACTTTAGAATATATCTAACTTTCATACATATACAATGCTGGCTCCGATGACCAGAATATCAAAAGCAAATGTTCTTCATAAACAACTGTGCTTTCTGTATCTCAGGTCAATAGTGTTGATTTTTTAAACTCCGTGAGCATTTGAGGAAAGAGTACACAGTATCCATGCCTGGCATCTGGATTAAGAATATATTTAGTGGAGAAATTTTATTGCAAACCTTGATGAAAAAATATCAATATCACATTGTGCCCAATAAAACATTATAATGAAAATTACCATGGTGTTTGACAATATCCTGGTATTAATTGGTCTTGTCCATTATTATTTCTTAGTAGCAAACACACTCTGGTTTTATCACTCATTAGTTATAGTCTTTATTGAAGTCACATTTTGCTGCTTCAGCTCTGTTTATCTTCTTATTGGTCTCAGTTCCTGGAGGGCAGCGTTGTAGATTGTCTTGAGTTTTCTGTCCCACATCTCTGCCTCTTACTTTGTCGTTCAGTGAATGCCCTCAGGATGCCAGTGACGGTACAGTTTAGAATCAATATGTGAAAGATGAGCCAGCTGAGGGAAAACTGGGATGAGGCAAGAAAATCTAATATTCTTCGAAAGCTTCAGATGTTTAAAGGTGATGCAATATATTGCCTCCTTTCATTGATACACTAGGTATTAATTGAGCACTTACTATGTGCCACATCCCCTGTTGGTCAGTGGAGGTACAGAGTTAAATTAAGGGAAGAATCGATAGGCAGGAAAGACACATTAACTAGTCAATTTCAAAAAAAAATATGGAGCGTGCTATAATAGAGATATTTACAAAATGTATAGTGCACAGAAGAGGGAGGAAACATTTCACGAGGAGTCAGGGAAAGCTCACTGAGTGGGTATCTCTGCCTAATTTTTGGAAAATTGGGGAGTGATTTGCTTAGAGGGCAAAAAGTGAGAGGGCATTCTGGGCCAGGGTTCATGAAGTGAAGTTCATGGCACATTCAGGTAGGGTGAACGAGGTGGAGCCTGGCCTAAGCATAGACTATGTGGGCAGGACTAGGAGATGAAGCTGGAGAAAGAAGACAGGGGCCAGGCTAAGCATTTTGGACCTTTTCCTAGGGCAAAATTTTGAGCAAGTGAAAACTATCTGATTTCTTTTTGGCGAAGTACTTAAGCCTAAGTATGTTGAGGTTGGGGTGGAGGATTGACGGTGATAAGGAGCCAAGTTAGGAGATCTCTGGGGTGCTTCTGGAGAGCCGTACTGTAGGCTGGGACTGGAATGCTGTGAGGAGGTGGGCTCTGAGGGAGCATTTCCCAGGGGGCGGAATTGGAGGTGCATGGTAGAAGTTCCGACAGGAGTCAGTCCCAGAGTTGGGTGGAATTATTGGCTGGGACGGTTTGGGGTGTGATGTGAAGAGGGGAGACGGCAGGGGTTCCATTTTGGATGGGCTGAGTTGGAGGTGCCGGGGAAGTATCTGGAAATGTAGGTCTGGCAGGGAGCGTGTGACAGTGTGGCACCTTTGGGATTAGGAAAACCAGTCTTTTAACCAGGGCCTGGAGCTCAGGAGGGACCGCCGGGCTGGAGATATTACAAAGCAGCATTTATGACAGGGGACTGGCAGGTGAAATTTTTACACAGGACATGTTCCTGGATTTTGAAGTGAAACCAGGAGAAAATAAGCCTAAGGTCCAGGTGGGTGTGGCTAAGAAAGTTAAGAGGATGGATTGGTGCAGCGACAGAGAAAAGTATCTCGGAAAACTGGCTTTGGACCTGGAAATCTTACATTTACTAGAGGCACACACACACACAGAACAAACCAAGAATGTCTTTAAATTCAGAGTGAGGTTTTAATGCACTTTACTGCTTCGGATTGCATTTGAGTTTTATCTGCTTGGATGGTGGTCTTGTTCCCAACATGTCTAATTGATGATTGTAGAGTTGTTGCCCTTTTTAAAAAAACTTTCTACACAGTCCAGCTTTGATTTATCCTGTCTATAAAGGGAATCTGCCTCACACTTGACAGAACCAGAACCTCAGGGTTGGGAGAAGTGGAATGCATAGTAACTGTGGAGAGCCACATTGCCCTGGGAGAAAGGCTTTGTGGGAGAGAAGGTTGAAAGAGGGTCTTGAGAAAGGGTGTGAGATCTTCAAAGGATGGGTCTAGCCGTGGGAAACTAAAGGGAAAAAACTTTTTTTTTAAGTCGACCAGGAAGAGACAAAGAAATGCACAAGTGTTTGTTGGTGAGCTGGTGGTGATAATGTTGATAATGATTCTAGTGGGATCGCTATTCTGCATGTTTGCAGCACTTACTGTTTGCAAGGAGCTCTCCAGTATTCAGTAGCCTCTGGAGGCCCTGGAAGGAAGTTGATAATGTCGGAGGCCACAGAGCGACTAAAGAATAAAGAAGTGTTGTGTAATTAGGGAGACCTGTTGACTTGAAACAACTCCAGTGAGTGTGACAGGAGGGGCTTAGCCTGTTGGAAGGGCCCTCTCTTTGCCTTCTGACGTGGTGGCTGAGCTCCTATTGTTTTCAGTGAACCCTGACTAAACACTTCCCCCGCAGGTACGCTGCTAATATGTCACATGAATTATTTGTGTTATCTCCGTGCTGTGAACTTAGAGGCCTCTCCCCACAGTGCGATACGCAGATTAACACGAAAGCCTGTTTTGTGTGGTATGGGGGAAACCAGGCACATATCAGGGAGCCGTTTTGTGTGTGTTTGATCTGACAGTGGGGAGGCCTTGGGACGCCAGTGTCTTCTAAGACGCGAAAGCTGAGCTCCGGCTGGAGTTTTCTTCAAAGAGGTTTAAATTTTATCCGTTGGCACTTCTGAGAAGGGGAAGGAAGGTTTGGAGTGGGTGATTCTGTGATGATTCTTTTCTTGCTGCTGTTTTCTTCTCGGTCTTTTTAACTTTGCAGAAAGCCCTTCCAGTTGTACGGTCAGACCCTGTTCAGGACGTTGGTGGCCAAACAGTCCCCTTTTGTTCAGTGAGCGTCCTATTTTTGTTGCTCTTGAAAGGTGCCCTTTAGGACAGCGGAGCCTTTCTTTGGGCTGTTTAGAATCAAGGCCTGAAGAAATCTAAACAGAAATCATTCTCAGCCCAGGCCAAATGTCTCCTTTGCTTAGCGAGGCTAAGCTAACCCACACAAGATGAAATCTAACCAGCTGGTTACCTGAGAACCACCTTGGGGAGTTCTCCAGCCTGACTTCTTGCTTTGGCCACCATCCCAAGAGCCAGGGAAAGCTGAGGGTCACGGCCTTTCTGTGCAGAGATGCAGGAAGAGAGTTCCGGCTCCTAGTGAAGAAGCATAGGTTGGGTTATGTTTTAAAGGGTCCAGTGTCGGCTTGCAGACGGTTGAGGCTCTATAAGGATCCTGAGAGGAAATAGCTCGGAGTAGATATTTATGATCATTAGCTTAGTTGTCTTAGAGTGGTGCAGTTTTTTCCCTTTATCGCTCAAGCTTTCAGTGAGTCCATTTTATTCCATTTACTTACTTTTTTTTTTTCAAAGAAAGAAGTATCCATAGCTTTAGCCCACCTCACATATTTCTGTTATTCCCAGTTCTGCCTTTTTCTTTCACAAATTAGGTAAACTAAGTCATTTGAGAAAATTAGGCCATATATAGGATTTGATAGTTTAGAGGTTGTGCAGTTTGAGGTTGTTTTATTTGCTTCTGTTATAACAGGTATGAGGTTAGGCTCTGTGATTTGTAACAGAATCTTTATTCCTGCCCCAAAGATCCTCTGGTTTAGGGCTCACAGACCTCATTGCACAAGTACTGCCTTCAGTTTTGGAATTTTTCTTTCCACTTTAGGTATCGCATGGGTCAATCAAGTGGAATAGGGGAAGAGTTTTGGGCTTTGTTAGAGAAAGACTGGCCAGACAAGTTTGATCCCTCGGGGCAGTTTGGAACCTTCTTGAGCATGAGGTCATTGGTATATTTAAATTCTGAGCTTCCACTCGTACTGGTCAGTGAAGCTCTGTCCCTCCTCATTAACTGTATATTTTCCTCTGTGTTTCCAGAGGAGGAGACACCTGCCTGTCTGGGGAACCCCAGCATCCTGGGAGTGTCCGTACAGCTGGCCCCTGTGTATACAGACAACTGAAAAGTGAAGCGGTTTGGAGATGGGCATTGTTTTAAAGCTCAAGTCATATATTTCAGAAAGTTAAGGACTGGTTCTGTGACAGGGAAGTTGAGCTAAATATGCAGTTCTATTTTAATTTTCACTTTATGCCAAGGCGAAAGCATTGGTAGATAGGCTATAAATGTATAAGTAAGTCACTGCAAGAATAGCCCCTTGCAAAATGCAGATTTAGGAAGGCTAAATATTTTCTCACATACTTTAATGCACATGTATAACTAACCTCTGATTGAGTTCCTGAGAAAGGGATGTTGTATAACCACTTAACCTTGTTCACTGTAATGAATTGTACAGCAGTCTGCACAACTGTAATGGAAGTATTTGGTTGTCTTAGCTTAGGCTGCAGTGACAAAATACCATAGACTGGGTGGCTTAAACCACGTTTATTTTCTCATGGTTCTGGAGCCTGGGAAGTTCAGACCCAGGTGCTGGCAGATTTGGTTCTTAACGAGGGCCCTCTTCCTGGCTTACGGATGGGCAGTCTTTTTACCGTATCCTCACATGATGGAGAGAAGTTCTGGTGTCTCTTCCTCTTCTTATAAGGGCACTATTCCCAATGGGGACCCCACCCTCATGACCTCATCTAAACCTGTTTACCTCCCAAAGATCTCACCTCCTAATATCATTACAGGGGGCAGCGGTTATGGCTTCAACATATGAATTTGGGAGGGGGCAGGGACACATACATATAGTCTATAATGTTGGTGGACACTTAACGCTTTCTAGTAATTTTCAGGGTGGTCGATTTGTCTCCAGAAAGTTGTTTAAAATTCTTAACTTGCTCATTTGTTTGTTTAAACAGAATCCGATTTTTCTGTGTATGTTTTATCGTAGGCATGGCTGTGTCTCATCATATTCCTGTACTGTTTGAAAGCTACAGTAGTAAAGCCCAAGGTAATTAAGGCTGTGGTATCATTGTTTTAAATTAGTGTGGGTGATATTTTTAATGTAATTCAACGACAAATTCCTTCCTATTCTGCATAATTGGATCACATGTTAATTTTGTGGCAAATAAAGATCTATTTTACATTTCTATTAGAAAGACAAGCCCCTGTGGCTAGGTCTGAATTTGGATGTTTGCTGTTGGTGGTACTGAAGCAGTGAGCCTTTTAGAGTCGATTCAGCTTCTAAAAAAAACGCATCTGTGACTCTTTTGAGTAAGGAAAGAGTTTTCAATCTAAAGGTCATAAACAGGCATAGGTTTCACATAAAAACAAATATTGAGAAGACAAGAAAATGAAATATACAAGCACTAATGCAAGCAGAGAATAACTAATTCATAGGTTATCCAGTATGTTCTATATTCCCCAAAACGTTGACCTTTGCCTCAAGCACATCTGTTTGTGAATGGTTATCTGTATGGTTAATGCCTTGGGAGTTTGCATGAAGCAAAATAATAAAGATAAGTTGTGAGTAGTGCACTAAACCAGTAATCAAGAGACCTGGGTTCTCATCCCAGCTTGACCATTGATCATGGAAGTGGCTTTGAGCAACTGGCTTTCACCACCACCACCTCCTCCCACCCTCCCCCAGCCCCCCAGCCCCACCTTCTTCAGGTGAGTCCCAGGTGTAGCTTATGGAGGCACTGAACTACAAGTTCCGCCAGCTCTAATGTTCTGTGACCTCGTGACTAAGACCCAAGTTTTAAATGCAACAATGAATATACATTCCTTATTTTTTTCTCCCTTTTTTAAAAAAAAGAGGCATAATTTACATATCATAAAATTCACCCTTCTGAATATACAAGTTAATGATTTTTAGTAAATTTATACAGTTGTATAACCACCACCACGATCCAGTTGTGGAACACCTTCTGTCACCCCCAAAAGATCCCTCATGCCCATTTGTTGTCACTACACCCTCCTCTGGCCCAGTCTAAGAGTCATTCATCTACTTTCTGTCCCTGGAGATTTGCCTTTTCTGGATGTTTATTTAAATGTAATCATATAATATGTGGTCTTTTGTGTGTCACCTATTTTACTTAGTATCATGGTTTTGGAGTTCATCTATGTTGTAGCAGGTATTGGTATCTGGGTCCTTTTTATTGCTGAATCCTATTCCATTGTATGGACATACCGCATTTGCTTTATCCATTCATTAGTTGACAGTTTCCTTTTTCTTCCTTTTTTGTCCTGTGGGGCACTTATTCTCACTGTAGCCTACTCCATATGGGGAAAGAACAGATCTCTCTTAGAGAAATGCTAATTCTTTATCTCATATCTTCTTTAGTAGAAGAGGCCAGAATTTTGTGTTTTAAACCACTTAAAATCTTCCAAGTTAGTGGACTGAGCTGTCTGGGTCATTGAAAATGTGATCAAACAACCATGTAGTAACTATCAGTAAATGGGAAAACACTAGCTGTGGACCCTTCTCCATGATATACAATTAAAGTAAATGTGAGGTTTCCCCATAAATGAACTTGACTCAAAAGCTTTCCCAATGACAGCCTGCTTGTTGTTTTACACATTGGGTGATGAAATACTTGGGAGCAAGTGTTAAGGATACTGGCCATTACTCTGACGTAATAATGTTACTTTTCAGCATTTTCCTCTGAGAGTCATCAGAATTATTATGAGCAACAACAAATCCAGAGAGGGAAATACTTGCAGAGAAATTCATGCTTCATTTTTCAGCTATGAATCACAAAGACCACTGAATATAATTGTGAAGAAAAGGTGGATAGAATGAGAGAAGCTTGAGTTAAGTATTCGGGCCGTTGATTTCTTGAAAGAGATGCCATAGGCTAGACTCTAGGGATTTCGATATTTGGTGTTCTTTTTGTGTTGTGAGTGAAAATGAGATGTGTAGGCCCATTTGGTAGGCTCTTAGCTAATGGAGGGTAGCAATTCAGTACTCTTGATGCTTCTCAAATGGTTCTCCAGTTTGAAGTTTACCTTTTGAAATGTGGCTAATCTGCAATATGTTTCTATCTTCATCTATTCCCAGGTCCATTCAATTTTCTTGGCTAGTGTGTCATGGAGGATGAAGGAGAAAGACTACTCCCTTTGCCTTTCTCACCTCCATGGGGTCAATATGTTTTGTAGCCATGCTCTAGTCTAAATCTCAGAAACTGGACCCACAAGTAGTGTGTGTGTATGTGTGTGCGTGCACGTGCATGTGTGTATGTGTGTGTATGTACATACATATATATACACACATAGATTCACACACATGTATATTCTTCCAACTGCGTAATACGGCTAGGCCTCTGAAAGCCAGCAGCTTGACTCTGTTTTATTTAGCATGCTAATTATAAACAGCATCAGTAATATCTTTTGGAATTTAGATGTTAGACTGTTTACTATTCCCAGTGGTGGAAGTGATGTTTAGAGCATCACACCCTGCCTCTTGGATCCTGGGAAAGCTTTGCCTTGGTTGAATCCATATGGTCGGTTACTGTAGAGAAAGATAAACCAGGACATTCTTTAGTAAACCTCAGACCCTCCTTTGTGCCGAGCCTGAGCTATGGTAGCTGTGGGCAGAGAAGCCTGCCCAGGGCTGGGTGCTTCCAGGCCTTCCTAAGGATGATCACATTCTTACCCTTCTCTCCCACGGCTTTAAAGAGGGAAAAAATTTCCTCCTCTCACGCAGGAAGGAACCAGTTAGGAGAAAAGTGTCATGTCACTTTGTGGGTGGGGCGAGGGAGGGAAGGCCGGTGGCCTGTCTTATTTGGACCCATGTTACAGTATTATCACAGTTGATCATTACTAGAAGTATTTATGTATGAGTCTCTGCCTATATCATGAGATCCTTGAGGATAGGGATGCAGTAGAGTTACCTCTGTGTTTTCCAGTGATCCCAACACAGGGCTTTGCATACAGCAGGCACTCAACTATCGTTTTGTGAATAAGTAGATGATGAGTAGATACTTTCCATACAACAAACGATATCTGTGACAATGTTAGCATTCACTGTAGGGCCTGCTACTGTTGCTGGGAGCCAAAGATAGAGAAATAAAGGACCCAGTCCCCGGCTCTCTCCCTCTCCACCTCCCTGCCTCCTCCTCTCTCCTTCCTTCCACAACCATGTATTCAGTTCCTATGCTTACCAGGCCCTGTACTAGGCATTTAGGTTATAGATATGAAATAAAATATTACCCTGTACTAGGCATTTAGGTTACAGATATGAAATAAAATATTATCTGTATCTTTAGTGAGTTTGCAAGAACAGTTACCTTGATATGTGATTTGATAAGAGTTCCTAATAGTTACGAGCTCCTACTTATTGGTCACTTACTCTGCTCCAGGCCCTGGGCACACTGAGCTCAGCTCTTAAAATTCTCTCTACCTCCCTATGAGGCAAGTATTATGATCCCCATCTTGCAGATGAGAAGACTGAGGCCTCTCGCGAGTGGCTTAGTCAGAGCCCAGGACATGGACCTCCCCTACCACAGCTCACGTCCCCTTCCCCTGACTGTGATAAGGGTGTCTAGACAGCAGCCCTGGGGCCCCGGGGGCCTTTTTATCTCTGTTTATGCTCCTCTCCATCTGCAGAGGTGGGAGGTTGCAGTCTCGGCAGGTGGAGCCCCTTGGAGTTGTGCAGGGTTCAGCCAAGTCAGCTGACCACAGCCACCCCTAGAGATGGTTCTTTACTCTCTCTTGCCCTCTGGCTGTTCCTGTGGCAGCTTCTTCATCATTCCGGTTGCAGGTTTTCCTTTCATTCCTTAGGTATCCTGTTGCCCTTCCCGGGCTGGAGGTGGTCCTGCCAGAGAACTCCTAGAGATTTAACTCTTCCTCACTGCCCTGGCCGACTTCCGGCTGACTAGACAAAGCGAAACCCCGAGCTTGCTGGAGGAATTCCTGCATGCAGTCCTGACAAGTAACTTTAACCGACTGTTCAGAGCAACCTGTGATTGCGGCTTGGCAGCTGCATGTGCCGTCGACTGTGCTTGTTAAAGATGCCGAGTTTCCCACATGCCAGGGCCCGTGAACATATCCTCAGAACCTCCCCCAGCTCCTTCAGCGCTTTGCAGCCCTAACAGGAGCTGCCAGCAGAGAAGCTGCTGAACTTGGCATTGGCTGGGGCACGGTTTTATTCAGCCAGACTCTTGTGGGCTTGCTGCCCCTGGTATGGAAGCCGTCCGTACAAGGAAAGTCATAATTATTACCATGGACCCTTCTCTGGTTCACTGCTTTCGCAAGAAGGGGGGAAACCCAAACTTCATAAAGTTAGTGAGACTTGCCTGGGCCCACATGTGACACGTTGGTATTTCGAGGCAGGGTTTGGCCCGGTGCAGGGCAAACAACATGAGAACAGCAACGGTGCCGACAAGCACACTGAAGTTTTTAGATTGAAAAGCCTGAACAGAATGTTCAGCTGGAGCTGGGGACATATTCCTTTCCTATTTTATCTCTGCCATAAGCCTTGGGGCTGATTGGAAAACACACCCGCCGCAGGATGTGGATGGATAGCCAGGATTTTATGTTTATTTCTTAGACCTGCTCATGCACGGTCTCTCGGTCTCTCTCCTTCCCTCCCTCCTCCACCCTGCGGCCCCTCTCCCCCTGCTTCCCTCTTCTCTTTCTCTCCCTCCCTCCCATCTTCTCTCTCAAGCTCTTTTGGGTGAAATCTGAAAGCTGCTCCTCATGTTACTGGTGAGGAAGTATTCTTTCTCCTTATAGAACAATGCTAACTTCCCTGACATTGACACTAGGACCCAAGTGATTTTTGCAAATGCAAATCTAATATACCTCTCCCTTGCTTAAAACCCTTCATTGAATTCCTATTGCTCTTAAAATAAAATCCACACCCTTTAACATAGCCTAAATGGTCCCTGTCTAGCTTTCAAGCCTCATCCTGCACCTGTCTCCTCATCACCCCATCTTCCCCGCACTCACATACATACTCTGTTCTCTAGCCGTACTGAACTTTGGTGCTCAAACATGCAATACTTTCTCGCCTTCACCTGCTTTCTCTTATACCTGTGTTCTAGCCACTCCACTGATTTGCCCGTCACTCATTCATTCAGTAAGCAATTACAGAGCATCTCCCCGGTGCCAGGTGCTGTTCTGAATCCTAGGGATACAGCAGCGCAGACAGTCTTCCCTTGCTCTCACAGATTGAAGTCCTCCCTTGCTAATCCTGTTCATCTGATGGATCTCAGCTTGGATTTGCTTGTTCCTGGAAGCTTTCCCTGACCTCTCTCCTCTGGGTTAGATATATTTCCTTGGCCTTTTAGATCACCTGTATTTCTACTGTCAAAGTATCTGAATCCAGAGTTTTGAGCTCTTTGAGAGCGGGGAAGTTCCTTGACCAGGGTGGCACATAGTAGGTGCTCACTAAAAACCTGTTGAAGAAGTGAATGACGGATGCATTTAACATGGAAGGCTCTTAGTGAGAAAAATGTTCTCCCTGCAGTCATTTCAAACAAAATGCATTCTCCACGTTGTCAACAAGTTGGCAGTGGCCTTTGACCAATAGGAGGAACCAATTGTGCAGATGATGTGTTGGCTGTCAGTCAAATTGTTGCTTCTTTATAGGTAATTTGTCTTCCTGGTTGCTTTTAACCTTTTCTCTGTCTTTGCTGTTCTGCAGGGTCGCTATGATATGTTTATGTGTGGATTTATGTGTTCATTCTGCTCAGGATTTGGTGTGCTTATTCATTCTGATAATGCTTTCCTTCTGGAAAATTCTCAGACCTTGTCTCTTTTCTCTCTCTTTCTGAAACTCCTTTTAGATGTATGTGAGATCTCATTTCATCTTCTGTTTCTCTTCTCTTTCATATCTTTTATCTCTGTTTCTCTCTGTTCAACATTCTGGGCAATCTCCTTGCTTTTTTCTTTGAGTTCACTAACCTTCTATGTCTAATTTGCATCTAAACTGCCCATTGAATTTTTTACATGGTTGTTTAATATGCATACAAAGAAATAATCATGGCATTACCTGTGAATACTCTTCTGTAATCGTCACCCAGATCAAGATAGAGGACATTGCCCGTTCCCAAAGCTAAACGTTCTTTCGACTTCCATTGTCATAGATTAGTTTTGCTTGTATTGAGTTTCGTATGAGTGGAAACATACCAAACATATTCTTTTGTGTCACGTTATTTGAGTTTTTAATTTTAAATGACTAATATTTGTCCTTTCTAGATATTTTTTTTCAAATTTGTCTATTTTTTGCCATAGTGTTCTGTCGCTTCATTATTTATCCTCTTTCTTTTTTTTTAACCTCTTTAATAATTTCAGAGTAGCTTATTCTATAGAACCTACCATAATATTCTATTATGTCAAGTTCTTATGGTGCTAATTTTTTTATTTGTATCTGATGTATAACAGATCTTTTCCTTATGTAGTTTTTGATTGTGGATTCATCTTCAATCAGAATTTTTCATCAGGGAGTCTTGTATATATGGAGCTGTAGAAGTGTTCCTATCTTACAGCACAAGGGTAGTATAAATTCAGAACCTGGATACAGTTGCATATTACATTGGATTAGGATTTCAACTTCTTATAGGAGATTTTTTTTTATTACCCACCTGGAATTCTCAGTAGGTGGCGAGTTTCTTTTTCGCTTCCTTTGGTCAGAGGTAGAGTTTTTGTAGTGTTTCTTTCATGAAGGGGGAAATTTTTTATGGATCTCTGTTTTAGTTGAGATCTCAGTTCTAGCTTTTGGCCTAGCAAGGGTACAAGGTCACGTCTCCCATCACTGTGAGGGTGTTAGGACTCCGACCCCTATGTGCCCTCCCCAGGGTGTGTACATAGAGGGATGTGTCCCCCCTGCCCCCAACCCAGGCCATCACTGCATCATGACGTCATTACTTTTCTGGCTCTAACATTTTTGCTTTGTTTCTGGCCTCTGTGTTTCATCCTAAGTTTTGCTTCTGGTAAGCTTGTATAACAGAATACATTATGGAGGCCCACCCAGATCTCCTGAATCCAGATCTTTAGAAGGAGGACGTAAAAACCCTGTGTGTTTAGGAAATGCCCCAGGTGGCTATTAAAATCAGGCAAGTGTGAGACATGTTACATATGGTAATCTCTTAGGTTCTGTTTAGTCTGTGATGTTACGAGGACCTAATGTTTCTTTCTCTGTTTCTGTCCATCCTCCTTTATCTTACCTCTCATATCACATCCCTACAAAAGTGGGCATTGAAATGTCTAATCTGGATATTCAGGCAAAAATGAGTTGGTCTCATTCTATTTTGAGTTGCATTAATCTTCCCTGGCCCATGGCTGGAGGAGGCCCTGTGAGACAGTGGTTTACTATTTTCTGTCTCTGTCTCATCAGAAATGTCATGATAACCCAGTGGTGTGCAAACTTCTGAAGAACAATAGAATTACTAAATACTTTAGTTAATTCAGAAATATTTCCTGGAAAAATTTGAGTTAATATGCAGGGTTTGAAGATACTTGTGCAGTTAAGTACCCACAGGACTGAATCTGACTAGAGGCAAATCACCCAATTACTGGCAGGGAATGAAATCATGTTTACAGAGAAACCTTCAGAATCCCACCTGCCCCTGTTTCATCTCTTCACCATTTTTTTTGGCTCGCAGCATGATTGCATTGTTTTGGGGGCCTGATTCCAGATTTATTTCTTAGTGGGTTATTCTACCCACCTCTCTTACCAGCCACCATGGCTACTGTGCGATATAAGAAACCGCCTGTAATTCTTTCCCTTTATTTTGAAGAAGCAGCAGGTTCATGGGTGCGGCAACAAATTCACAGAGACTTTGACATTCACAACATTTAACAGGATTGGTCAACCTGGTCTGACCTTGCTTGGGCACCTGGGTCTGAAAACAATAGCTACCCATCCTTTGGGTTTGTGCGTGGTACCTCCAAGAAATGCCTCAACTTCCAAAACAAAAACCCAAATGTAAATTACGAGGGTGGCATGGAAGATAATAATTGTTATGAAGACTGATTTAGAAAAATCGTTTATTGTGCTGCTCTATCGCTGTGAAAAAATATGTAGCTTCTTGCATTTGTTAAACCCAGCCGGCTTCTGCTTTCTGGTCTCAAAACACACTTTGCATTTTTTTTTTTGTTTCCCCTGGGACCGTCAATTTAATTCAGGAATGATCTAATTATGAGGAAGTGAATCCAGTCCTCTGGATCATACGTGTTGACTACTGTGGGAGAAGCCCTGGCAGATGGTTAGTTCAGAGTGAATTTACCTTGGGATTGGGGCTTTAGACTGACAGCTTTTTTCACTCAATTATGTGCAACAACTGCCAAAAGGACAGCATTGAATTTGATGCAGATCACGACTGTTGCAGGCGTTGATAAAGTTTAAGCCCATGCCCTGAGTCAGCCAAACTTGTTAGGGTGTTTCAAGGCACCACGTTGTTAACGGAAAGCAAAGCCCAGTGATGTACAGAGGAATATGAGGCCCCTCCTTTAAAATGCAGGTATTTATTTCCTTTTCCAGGTCAGTTGCTCTATTTAGGGCCTCTATTTTGGTGTCCTGTCTGTCAGTGATTCATTAGGTATCTCCTGCAGTTGGCTTTTGCTCTGGGCCCCGCGGATCCTGCAGTGACTCTGTGTTCCCCAAAGTTAATTTATTACTATTTTATTTGGGATACACAATGACCCCACTCTCCATGCCCTGCCTACCCTGGATGGCTCTCTAAACACCTGAGAGGCAGGGTCCCAAAAGGAGAGAGACCTTCCCAGCGGGTGGGGTGCTTCCTTACATCGTCGAGAAGGCCCACATAGCTTTCTAGGCCATTCCTCAGCAAGTCAGCTTAGGCCAGAAACTGTGCAGAGCGATTCTTCTCCCTGACTTCTGCCGGGTGGCGCTCGGCAGTCTCCAGTCCTCACCGCAATGGACAACTTTGACTTCTTTCTGTCTCTTTCCGCTCCCCAAAGAGTCCCCTGACTTAGTGCTGTGTTTCTGTGGTGTCCAAGGTCAGGACCCATTAAGATGTTTTTGAGCAGGGCAACGAGAAATTGCTTCCTGCAAACCACGGTCTTGGAGGTGGGCCCATCAGAGGGGCTCCTTTGCCCATCCCCACCCCCAGTACCAGGCCTTCCTCACCCTCCATCCTTCACCCCAGAAGCGCCCAGGTGCCCAGCAGTGCCACACAACTGGTTCAGTGTTGTTATTTCTGTTTTACAAGCCTGGGGAATCTGAGCCTGAAATTCCTCAGTCAGGTATATGCCGTTGTCAGCCCATTCATTATCAGTTTCCTGATTTACTGTGTAAGTAGTTTTGATCATCCCTGTCATATGTGATTACATTCCCCCCCCCCTTCCCATAACATCTCGGTGTAATTGGTTTGATAAACTCAACCTCAGTCCAGTAGTTTGCTTGGAATATACTTTCACCTTCTATCTGTGTGACTAAGATGGTTTTGAATTGCTCTGCTCAGGGAAAATCAGGCTTCGAGCACCAGGCCCTTAGCTGCGGAAGCAAATCACCTGGGGCAGGCGGCACAGGCCTGGGATAGCTGGGGGCTTCTGTTAAGCTTCAGGACTCGAAATGGAATTTTCCTTTCCTCCCCTGCTTGGTCCAATAGTGGTGTGTGTTTCTGTGCATGTGTTCTTCAGCATCCAGAGAATATTCATGTTGTACCTGTATCTGGGACCACTGGATAGACCTCTTTTCCATACTTCATCTTTCTTTTTTTTTTTTTTTTTTAATTATTTTTTATTTTATTTATTTATTTTTGACTGTGTTGGGTCTTCATTGCTACGCATGGGCTTTCTGTAGTTGGGGCGAGCGGGGGCTGCTCTTCATTGTGGTGCATGGGCTTCTCGTGGTGGCTTCTCTTGTTGCGGAGCACGGGCTCTAGTCTAGGCGCGGGGGCTTCAGTAGTTGTGGCACGTGGGCTCTGGAGCACGGGCTCTAGTCTAGACGCGGGGGCTTCAGTAATTGTGGCACGTGGGCTCTGGAGTGCAGGCTCAGTAGTTGTGGCGCACGGGCTTAGTTGCTCCATGGCATGTGGGATCTTCCCGGATCGGGGCTCGAACCTGTGTCCCCTGCATTGGCAGACGGATTCTTAACCACTGCGCCACCAGGGAAGCCCCATACTTCATCTTTCTTAGAAGTTGGATGTGTTTGGTTTTTTTTTTTTTGTTCCAGGAGGAACAATGAGGAAAAGGAGCTTTATTTTTTCCATTTTTTTCTTTTTCTTTTCTCCCCTCCCCACCAGCGGTACTGCTCCTGAGGGCAAAGAAGGAGGAATCAGTATGCTTTGACAATGGGGCATTTTTGGTCAGTTAAGTGTTTTGGTTAATTTTGGGTTAAACTGAAATACAGAAGCTACTTGGAACTCTTTCTTACTAACATTAATTTGTCCTACAATTTAGCACCCAGAAGAGCTCTAAGGCTTCATGGAGAAGGTAGTTGTAGAATTGAGATGAGAAGAATGAATAAGATTTAGAGAAGGACAGATGGTTGGGCAGGTTCTAGAGAAGGGTGTTTCTGCTTCTAGGGGGCCACACCCTCAGCAAAGGCAGGAAAGCTGGAAAGCCAGGGTGGGGAAAGGGACAGGCCTCCTGGTATGTGGGTGGAGGAAGGGGGAATAAAGCCGAGTCATGGGAATTAGCATAGAGAGTAAGGTTCTTGATTACTTTGGGCTTTGGAGTTTGAATTTAAGTCTGTGGGCACTTGGGAGCCATGGAAGGTTTTTGAGCGAGGGGTGGCATCATCTGAATTATGCTTCCAGCAAAGTAAACATAACAGCTGCATACAGGGTTGTCTTTTCCTTTTAGAGGAAAATATAATGCAGGCCAAAGCTTTAGCAATGCTTGAATAGTAATTATTTTAAAGAACTGTCATTCTAGAATAAACCTTTTTTGGAGAATATTTCCTTCCAGGACACAAACTTTCCTGGGAGTCATCCTTGAGAATTTGTGCACAGTCTGGTCTTAGCACATAGAAGCCGGATCCCCCTCATTGGCATATCCCACCAGCGTGATTCTGCAGAATAGTACTCATTCCCAAATATCCATGATCAGAATGTTTAGCAAATGCAGATGTGGATGTGACAAGGATGAGAATGTGGATCAGTCATCAGCGGTAATTTCCCCTGGTTATTTTCTTAGATCTAAATTTAAAGCGGGATGGGAAGACGTTATGATGGTTTATTTCACACAAACTAGACTTACTCTTTTAGAAGAATCTGGCTGTCTGGTCATTCCTGGACTGCTCCTCTTTCTGTTCAAGATTCTGTTATTTTACTCACCGTGATTTTTTTTCATGAATGTTAACTTTTAAAGTGTTGTATTAAAATATTATTTATCTTGATCACTGAGTTTTTTGGTCCCCTTTAAGTTTTGTGCCTGAGGTATCTCGCTTGCTTGCTTAGTCTGGCCCCGTTTAGTTTACAAAACAGAGTGGAAAATCTTCTCCATGCTGTGAATTTTTTTCAGCATCTCTTCCAGTCTGCTCTGTCCTTGTGAAATATGCCCCTCACACCACACGAAACAAACAACAACTAAACCAACACAGCTCTCCAGCCTCCGTGAACTCCCTGGGGGTCTCTAGTGGTGATGGCTTCTTTCTTTCCTGGCCACCCCTGCTCCCCATCAGGTTTTGAGATATGCAGGGGGAGAACATCTTATCAGTGGACACCTCTTTGTCGAGATCGAGTTCACCAAGGCTCTTTGGATGGGGTCCAGGACAAACCCACTTCATCATGAGTTCTGCTGGGGAGTGAAGAGGATTGGCAACATGGTCCAGTGGATTTATCTCTTTTGACATCTTGACAGTGAATGTCCTTCTCTTGGCCTCACCTGACATAACCCAGTTTTGAATGAGAGGTTCCCTGCAGAGTTATTCCTTGTCGGAAATGAACAAAGAACTGCCAGTAAAACCAGAGGGAGAAATGATAGATTTGGAAGGGCCTCCTGGAGAGTTAACCCTCGTCCTTATTTTGCAGTTGCCAAACCTGAGGCACAGGGAGGTGATGGGGCTCCTCCTTAGCCCCGCGGCTGGCAGTGCAGGGCCAGGCCTAGCACCCAGCCCACAGTTCCTCCCTGGGTAGCCTTCGCCACGCCGTGGCCATGGTGGAGCCCTCGCCTGGGGATGGGGATCCACTTTGTTCTCGCTGGAAAGCAGCTGGTTATTAAAGCCTTGCCCTGATTCTAGGGTTCAGTGCCTCTCCTTCCGGACTACATTAGGCCCCCTAAGTGCCTTTATTGCCATGTGGGGAGAGAGAAAATGCAGACAGCTTGGTTGTTGAACAACCGTACTCTTGTCGGCCCTCGGTGTCTTCCAAGCAGCTATTACAGGGGGCTAGTGCCCTAGCATGGCACAGGCTGGCCGGGCTGGCCTTCTCCAGCAGCTCCTGAACCAGCCCCCTGGGGTCCACGGGGCAGTGTGGCTTTAAATTTTCGTTGTTTCCTAAGTTGTGCTCTGGCAAGCCAGCTCTGCCTTAAACCTGCAGAGTTAAATTTACCCCGACTGACAACTGTATATGCAGGGTTTAGTTACATAACAGCAGTTGCTGCCTTTCACATCGTGCTAATCCAAACATGGGGCTCAAAGAGACCATGAAAACGCAAGCTTCCGTTTGGTGCGCTCCATGGGTGACTGGCTTATACATCTTTGAATTTTTTTAAGCACTGTAACAATTATCCCATTATCCTGACTTGGGTGCCATTAGGTGACTTTTTAAAATATCTTAATTATTAGGTTAGCAGATGCTGTGTGCACATGTGCAATTTGTTAATTTATGCTGTTTGAAATGAAATCCAGTTGTTTGCAGCGTCTTTCATAATATTATGGCTAACTGAATAGGAGTGCTGCTGGAATTGTAAAGCTCCTCGCAGGGAAAATGTGCATGCGAGCCCCCGTGTACTCTTTGATCATAGCCTTGTGTGCTGTTGTGTTATTTCTGTGTGGCTCTCACCTCCCCAGTTTTCCTCTGAGAAGATCATTAGATCCCTTGCAATCTGTAGTGGGCCGGTGGGCCAGGCATAGTGTCTTAAGAGCTGCTGCAGCCAGAAAAGGAGGCTTTTCCATCTTGAAGCAGCCTTGGCTTGTTGGGGGACTGCTGAGCTGCTTGAGTTGTCACACAGAGGCTCAGGGGATCTGAGGACTGGTGACACATGTTACTGGTTGGTTGATGGTCTAATCCTGCCAGGTATTCAGCACAAGCTGCTCCTTAGCCATTCAAGCAAGCCCTAAATATTTATTGAGGAGGTACTGCTCACAATGCTAAATAGACATGATTTAATGGGGCAAAAATACATGGCTTTCAGGGTCAGATCTGGCTTTGAATTCTGGCTTTTGGCTTACCTACAGTGTGGCCTTGGACAAGTAATTTTATGTCCTTAAGGCTCCGTTTCTACAAAGGCAATAGAAATATCCATCTAATAGCACACCGATCAAGATTATAAAACGGCCAGCAATGTGCTTGGCACATACGAGATGTTCACTAAATGGTCAGACCTTCCTTCTATTGCTCTTGGACACTCATGTGGAATAGAAAGACATCTGTGGCCTCAGGAAATTATAGTCTCATTGGAGAGGCAAAGCATCAATGTGTACTGAGTTAAGTCAAGGTTCAAAGTAATCGTTTGAGATCCATCACAAATAGTCTGGGATTCATTGGCTAGGGATTGGTATAGACCTAAAGTTCACCTAAAGGAGGGGCTAGATCACTAGTAAGTTGAAATGCAGGTGTACCTTGATGAGTCTTTGAGGGACGAAAAGAATTTAGGTAGATGGAAAGCTCCCTGGGGATTGTGTGTGTGTGTGTGTGTGTGTGTGTGTGTGTGTGTGTGTGTAGGGGGGTCTCAGTTGCTTATCAGCAGGGGCAAATAGTGTGTGAAAATGCACAGAGATGAAAAGGCCCAAGGTCGATATGGGAAACAGTAGAATATGCTTTGTCTGGGAGTGATGGTTTGTATATGGTAAATAGTGGAGTAGGAGGTAAGAAATGTAGATCTGAACCCCACTGTGGAGAGCTCTGAATACCAAGGAAATCATTGCATTATCTAATGTGGTTTGGCTTGTTTAACCATGGAACTCAGGATAGACCAGCAGACCTCTGGGAAGCCCAACAGGGCAGTGAACCAGGGGATGGCGAGTAGACCTCTAGTGGCTGAGAGAGTTACTGCAAAGTCTAACGATACGAATCTTGCTTCACGCGTAGTTTTCACAAGCTTGGCTATATTGTAAATTAGAAGCAGAATGCAAATAATTTCCAGGCTGACAGCAGTAATGGCTCACAGTCTGAAATCTCACAGTGTCAAAAGAACTACAGAAAGCAGAGAAAAAAATTATAAAACAGCCTGGGATCATTTAGGGATGGCACAAACCCACCTGTATACCACTGTTGATCCTAAAGAAACCACTGCTTTACAAAAAAATAATAATTGATGACATAAAATAACAACCTTAACAATGTTACTTATAATGACAAAAAAAGGGCTAATTTTCTTTTTACTGGCACAGTGCTAAGCATTTTACTTACTTAATTCTCACGGCACTTAAATGAGAATGGTCCTGTTATTATCCTTGTGTTACAGATGTGGAAAATGGAGCTTAGAGAGGTTAATTAACTTGCCCAAGGTCACAACAGTTGGAAAATTGTATAACTAGGATACAAACCCAGGCAGTGAGGCTCTACCTAGGCTTTTAACAAAGACTCTCTACTTCCTAATAACCTCCAAGCCTTTAGTCATTTTAAAATAATATTCAGGAAACTCTTTTAATAGCACACTGAAATGTCCAGTGTTTCATTCAAAAATACAAACAGTGAAAAACTAAACTGAGTTTCTGTTATCTATGAAATCAGTTCTGTTGCTTTCTCCAACAATATGGTCTGAGAGAGTATCACACATTTTAAGTCAAGGTAAGAAGTATGTGTTGCTTTGTGCCTATTCCCCCTGCCCCCACCGTGTGCATTTTCTTTTCTTCTCTGGGAACTTGAAAGGGCACAGGGTCGTACATCTCTGAAAGGCATTCAACTTACCTTCTGCTCTAGAACTTGAAGCAATTTCATTAGTGCGCTTATTGATTCATGTTGGACTTCAGTGTACTTCTCACTGGCCATTCATTATGAGTCTGGCCTGGCTGCAAGGGTGAGTGAAGGGCAGCAGGAGGTGAGCTTTGTAACAGTGCCCTCCTCGGGGCTGTAGAGAATCACTATGGAGCCCCTTTCAACTAAGGCAGTTCTTGAAAATGGGGCCTTAGAAGACCAGTAACCCTTCCTATGCCTCAGAGCCATCCACTTAGGTTAGTGCCTCCGGTGGCTTATGGTGGTAATGGAGCATTAAGCCGGGAGTCTTGGCCTTTGATACTGGCACTACTGTGTGATCTTGGGGAAATTATCAAACTTCTCTGGTTCTCAGCAGATCTACCACTGTAAAAGTGGAGAATTAAAAAGATATCATACATGTAAAGCAATTTACATAACGTTTTTCACATTCAAATGGAGCTACTATTGATATTGGTATTGGTCACAATTCTTCTGAGTTCAAATGAGAAAAACCAAACTCAGACTAGCCAAAAGAGGAAATTAACGGGCTCACGTAACTAGAAAGTTTAAGGGGAAGGTCAGGACAGCCAAAGAGTTTCTGAGTTGGCCTTTCTCTGTTCTCAGGCATTTCTTCTCCAGTAAGAGATCCAAGGGAAAAAGTACAATTGTCTTCTCTCCCTGGGGCTATGTGAATCCTTAAAAACATACTCATTGGCTCAGGCTGGATCATGTGACCCCACCCTGCACCCTTAACCACCTCTAGTGGGGGCTGTATGACCCTCCACGGCCACCCTGAATCTTGTGCCTGGCCTTGTGGAGAGCACAGTGGATTCTACAAGTATATTATTGTTTGATGAAAGGATAGAATTTAGCTAGGCTGAGCTGAGAGAAAGACAGGAGTATTTCAGGATGATATGAACAAAAGTAAAAGGGATGGGAATTGACATCATGTGTTGCAGGATTAATCAAAAGACATTATGTTTGGAATAGTTTATCCTGGAAGGGAGGGAGATGTAAGGTGGGAGAGGGAATATGGGCTGCAGTGGGTCTTGACTGCTGGGGTTTTTGTTATTCTCTTGGTGAAAGAGAGTTGCTGAAGGTTTCAACACTAAAGAGTTATAATAGTAATAGCAACAACTAATATTTGCAGACACTTCTGCATTTGCCAGTCACTGCCATAGATACCTTGTCTGTTGGACCTCACAGCAGCCCTGGGAGGCAGGTGTTAGGTTTCTTTTACAGATGAGAAAGTAAGTACTCTGAGATATTAAGGGACTTGCTAGAGCTCTCTGAGAGCCAGAGGCTCAGAGCTGGGAGGTGCTCTGCTCACCAAATCACATATGCCGGGTGAGGGACACAGTGCGTTTGGAAGTGAACTGGGAGCCGCGTGTGTCAATCATTCATTCATTCCCTGACTCACTGTTGAGTGCTAAGCAAGGAAAAGCAATAGACTGACTCACTGCCCAACTGGCTTTGAGTCTTAGCAAAGTGAAGAGCCACCTTGGGTCCTGCAGGCTCCTGTATTTGGGATGCTTCCAGGTAGCTGAGACTGGGCCCAGCACAGAGCTGCAGATGAGGCCTGGTTACTGAGCACGATTCCCCATATTTTGTAGCACGTCTGCCTTTGCTGGTGAATGGAGTATCTGTAGGCCCCTGGTAGGAATGGTAGATCTGTCATCCTTTCCCTCCCATTTAGATTTTCTCTTGGACCATGGGTCGAGTGGGCTGGAACCCTTGTAGCCTGGTTGGGAAACCGGCAATCCAGAGTAATTTGCTTTGAAGCACAAGCCAGTACAACATGTCACTTTTGAAATAAAACACATTAATTTACAGGATGACTATTTTATGGTGAAGAGCAGCCTGCCTAAATGAGGGAAATTAAGGGCCAACGGTCAAGTCCTCTGCATTATTCACACCATCCTCCTCAATAAATCACAATGGCCGAAACCACAGGTTAGCACTTAACTTAAATAGCCATGTGTTGGTTAGGGACGACTGGTGTCGACATGACCTCTGTTTGCACACAACATGCTTTATGGAGAGCTACTCCCCAAAAGCTGCGCGTCTCCCTTGGCTGTCCACCTAAGTACCTTGTGCACCATTAAACAAGGTTGAGATTGAGCCTGGCCTGCAGTTGTCATCTTCATTCCAGGCAGCCTTTTCTGTGAGAAGTGAAGCTTGAATGGCAATAGTCGTTGGCATTCAGACCTTATAGCACTCTGCAGACCTGATTTTTAAATATTCCTGTTGCCACCAGGTTTTCAGAACAGAAGCCAGACTACAGAATGCGGGGAAGCAGAATTCACGGATGAGCCCATTGGCAGCTTGGGTCTTGCTGAAGGTGCCCTGATGGACAGAACTGTACTTGGGGTTATGAGGGTGTGTCCTTGGGTTAGTGCGTGGGTCGTGGTTGCCTGAGTGCCACTTTATTGTGTTTATTGTTTAGAGAGAGAGAGCCTAGATCAGCAGTCACTCTCTCCATTCCACTGGAAGGAAGGGTAGAAGGGGAAGATGAATATTTTAAAGCTTGACAGTGTGTTCATCTGTGAAGCTCCGGTTTTGACTAAAGTGGTTTGGACACAGCCTGAGAAACCCAGTAGCCAGCCTTTTGGTGTCCTGGTGCACATCAACATGAACTTGAAAGGGGCTGGGTGGTGGTGTCAACTTCCCATTTCACTTTTCACTCTCACCTGTTAGGTGTGCCCTGATCAGAGTGGATTTCTCTTTTTTTTTCTGATGATGATACCACGAATAGCAATTTGTGAAATAATAATGTAGGTAACAGTTACAGAGTGCATGCTCTCGGCCGGGAGTGGTACCAGAGGCTTCGTCTGTAGTGCTTCCATCCTGCATGATGATAGTGCAAGGGAAGGGCTGCTGTTCCTATTTTTAGATGAGGAAACAGAGGTTCAGAGCTTTGCCCAAAGCCACAGCAGTGGGGCCAGCCTTTCGACAAAGGTCTCTTCGACTCTAAAGATTATGTTCCTTCTACTACACAACACTGCCTCCCCAGTGAAAACCCAAATATACAAAATATCTCCCTGATGCATTTAGTCTTTGTTTATAGACCATTAATTTCTCAGCTGAAAGGCTAGGAATCTCAAAACTATGCTGTTATGAGCTGTTGAAGATCAATTGGTTGTTTGTTATTTTTAAAGGAAGCCAGTAGGAAAATAGAATTCTTATATATAAACAGAAGTATTTATGCTTTATGTGAAAAATGTATGAAATTATACATATATATACACACATATACATATATGCAAGCATTCTTTAATATATCCATTGGGTGATATATAGGTTCTTCCTTGAATTCTTTATGTAACCTATTTTTCATGGCTTTATTTTTTAGCAAAAGCATCTTCTGATATTTAAAGGTAGGCTTTACCTTATGTAGAAGATGTCTTTGTAGAGTTTAGTCAGTTTAATTTTCACGAGACATCATGCTTTCCGTGCACCCTGTAAAATACTCAATTTTAGGGAACCTATTGGAGTCCCTTTTGTTAGTGGCCACCCTTTGTAAACTGAGGAGTTACAGCTTTTTTGTGTGTGTTTCCTCATTTTAGGTCTGAGCACACTGATCTTCTTAATGCAGGACACACTGATTTTTTTTTTTCTGGCCAACGTACTAACTGATGGAGAAAATAACTGATTTATATACATGAGAATTTGCTTCAACAGGCTTTTGGAGTGAGGAACAGATAAACTTCAAAATGTATCGTGGACTTCAAGTCAATGTATATAAATCTAATTTATTCCTTTTATTAAGAATTGCAAAATTTCCCATAGTGTAGACACGTGTTAATTTATTCATCCCTGTCGATGAATATGTATATTGTTTGCAGTGGGTTTTTTTTTTTTTTTTTTTTTTTTCATTTCACACAATGCTGGAATAAGTACAGATATTCGTTCTATCTTTAGCATCTGGGGCCCCTTTTAGGCTGTAGCTCTCCTTCTTGCTGGGACATTGATATTGTATTGGCCTCATATGGCTCCTTCTTCTGCCATCTTTTAAATCATCTACTCTGGATCTACTAGGAGCTGGGAAGCTAGGTAAGAAGGCTAGTAGATCTTTTCTAAGACAAGAGCCCAAGGATGCTGAGTAGGAACCTGCAAACACAGTGCCTACATATGGATGCTGTGTATTATTTATTGTCTTCATCCTTTCATGTTCTCTGTTATTAGACCATTAACCCTGGGAAGTCAAAGGTCATCTCATATTCAGTTCTGAATCTTTTATAACATCAAGCATGAATGTAAAAATTCATTCATTCAAGAAACATTTACGTACTGTGTTAACACTGAAGAGTCAAAGATGAAGACGTGGTTTTTATCCTCAGTGAGTTGCTACTTATCACCCAGCCAGGTCATCAAGAGAAGCAAGGTCTCTTTACTCTTGTTTTCTTTCCCCAGAGCTGTGTATTTTTTCATTTTCCATTCAGTTCTAGAAAATCTGGGCCTGGGTTTGTAGTGCCTTTGGTTCTGACAGGCTAGTAAAATGTTTCCTTTCTCAGTGAGTCCTCCAGATATTCTTTCTTAATATTGATAACGGTGGTAAGGCTTTTTCACACTGACTTGTGTTATTCATGTGTTAGGAGACTATGTCCTCCTTCATTAAAAGTGTTTTGAGCTACCTGAGGGAATCTCCTAGAGAAACATGTGGCCTTAGATGCTTTTGAGATGCCCCGTTTGTGTATAAGCAGTAGGACCACTTTTATTACCTGCCCTCTTCCAATCATGGACCTCATGCTTTGAAAGATTTTGATCACCTAAGTATTTAATGGTTATTTCCCAGTTTTCATTAGTCAGACAATGGGAGGAATGTATTGTCAAAGTAAGTAGCTAATACAGTTCCAGCCGGGAGATCTGGGTTAGTCTGTGCTAGTATTGCAAACGCAAATACACCTTTTCTGTCAGAATTTTGGAACTATTCCATCCAGTTTTGCATAACTCATTAGCACCTGGATCCCTGGATCGGGCACTGCTGCTGTAGAGTAAGAGCCCGCCAATTTACAATCCACAGATCAAACCCGGCCCACGTACTGCTCAGTTGTGCAATAAAGTTTTATTGGCACACAGCCATACCCATTTATATATATATCGTCTACATGTGCTCTCAGACTACAAGGGCAAAGTTGAGTAGTTGCCACAGACACTGTAGGGCCTGCAAAGACTGAAATATTGGGGGGGAGGGATAAATTAGGAGCTTGGGATTAACATGCCCACACTACTATATATAAGATAGATAACCAACAAGGACCTACTGTATTACACAGGGAACTCTACTCAGTATTCTGCAATAATCTATATGGGAAAAAAATCTGAAAAAGAACGAATATATGTATATGTATAACTTAATCACTTTGCTGTACACCTGAAACTAACACAACATTGTAAATCAACTATACTCCAATAAAATTTTAAAAAATACCTTTCTTAAAAAAATATATATATATACATATCTTTCTTAAATTAAAAAAAAAAAAAAAAGACTAAAATATTTACTATCTGGCCCTTGACAGAAAAAGTTCTTCCATCTCTGGCCTGGTCTAAAGGAAGGCTACTGAGGTAGGTGGTATGTGAAACGTCTTCAAAGCATAGGCAGCTCGAGGCTGGGTTAGATTGTAGTTGGAGGGACCACAGGGAATGTACAAGATGTTAACAGAAAAGGTGTGGTGGAGGAGGGCACCGCCCAGAGCCTGTCAGGACCCTCCCTCTCATGGGGCAAAGGTGGAAGGTCTGGAAGGCCTGAGGCAAAGAGCTCAGGGCTGTATTAGGGGAGCATCAATCACCGGAGAGGATGTTAGGGGACTGCCTTTAAATTCCTGCCTTAGGACCAGCGCAGAAGGAAGTAGAAACACTGACAAAGCGAGACACTGGGCAGTTCCGTCTTCTCCCTCACAGAATGTTCTCCAGAGCCCCCCAGGGGGCTTCTGGGGAAGCGACCAGATAAACAGCAGCTCTTGCCAACAGTGCAGGCTTGTAAACTCTTTCTCCTTCCTTTTTATGCCTGTGGTGATAAACATATGCTTTGAAGCATGAGATTTGATTATCCTGTCTTAGCGCTTATAAATACAAATGTGATTAATGGTCATAAAAAACAGGTTGACAGTGTAAGTCTAATTCTCCGCAAAGTCTCCCCGCACTGTTCTCTGGAAATGCTCATTTCTTACAGGGGCACGTTGAGCAGCGTGGGTGACGCAGGCCCCCAGCCCGTCCCCACCCCATCCCCTCCTCCTGCTCCTGGTTTTCCCCTCAGATGCCCCTATCCTCTCCTAGGAGGCTCTTCCTCCTTGATCGTTAAAAGGGGTGGATTTTCCCCGAGAGAGCTACCTGAGGTAAGCATCTGAGCCTCTTTGTCATGCCATTAATAGTCCGGAACTCTGCAGAAAGGCATTTGGCTGCATCCTCCATTCCCCACTTGGGCCTGGCTGGCCGCCTATACATGTTGGGGAACAACACAACCTAAATCCGGACAATTTGTATTTTAGTAGCAACGGGGATCTTCGTGCTCTCCCTCTGTCATTTTGCATTAAAGACCTGCCACTAATAAAACTAATTAATAACTGCTGGCTCAGTGTGGAAGAGTTGGACTTCTTAAACCTGGCAGGCTGCCACCGCTGCTTTTGAAAGAAGCACTTCATCTCTGTCATGGACAGGATGAATATTTCTCCACACTTCTAATTGGACAAAGTGCCTTTCAAACTCGCTGGCATTTCGGAGAGAGCAGAGAAGTAGTTTGTGTGCTCTCTAGATACAATCACCTCTCGGCTGCCTCCGAGATGGGGAGCCAGTTCCTGAGGGAAGCTGGCACGGAGGGCCCTGAACTTTCTCTCCTTTAGTGACTCCTTCTGACTTCACCTCTGACCTCTGACCCGAGCGGGAGGGAGTTTGAAGGGCAAGCGGGTGACCTGAGCTCATCAGACCCACACGGTGAAAGAGTGAGTGGTTCTCATGTTTGGGGAGCAGCACAGTCAACTAGCAGGAGTGGAGAACCCAGTGGAAAATACCGATTTCTAGAACCCTCCCCAGTCCTCTGAGTCAGAATCTGCAGAGGCTGTGCTAAAGCATTTGCATTTTTAACAAGCTTCCTGGATGCTTCTGATGCACACAGGAGCTGAGGACCACAGGTATAATCCCAGATTCTTTCATCTCCTGGTACAGGATGGTTTTTCAGTCACTCACTGCCCCAACACATCTTTTTAAATGACCCACGTAGGCTGAGTGCTGTGCTGGGAGATATGAGGGAGGGAGGAGCTCACCGTCTAGTTAGAGACACAACACATACGCACATGAAAACATCAGTGACAAAGAGTTAAGCAATTAAATGCAACAGACAAATTGTATTCCGTAGACAATTCATAGATGCTCCATTCTTCACAGTGTGGTGGGTCTGGCCACAGAGAGAGCTTTAGTATGGAGTACTGAGTAATTCAGTGTGTTTGTGTCTTCCCTGGGGTGAAGGTTAACCAGAGCACTTTAGAGCTGGGCAGCGAAGGATGTATAGGAGCTTTTTACTTAGAGAAAGAGAGTGGAGCATCCCAGGAAAGGCGAGGGGTAGCAGAGCAGGTCTCAGTCTCTGGGCGTTTCATGGAGCTTGTGTGGTAAGAGACCAGAGGGAGAAGGTGACTGCAGACCATCTTCTGGTGAGGCCACCAGAGCCATGGGAAGAGCTGAGATTTTTGTTGTGCCTAAGGTCAGGTTGGTCTGTAGGGAAACCAGTGAGGCCCTTGTCCCAGACTAAGCAAGAGATGACGGAGGCTGGGATTTGAGCCCTGCCTCTGGATGGAGGAGAGACTTTTTTTTTAACTTTTATAAAATTTGAAATAATGTCAGATATGCAGAACGGTTGCAAAGATAGTACAAAGAACCCCTGCCCGCTCCTCAGCCAGCCCACCCAGAGTTAGCATTCTCCACAGCATCCCCACGCTGCGGTTACCAAAACTGAGAAATGAGCCTTAGCAAGACGCCGCCATCGAAACTACAGACCTTATTTGGATTTCACACTGGCTTTCCACCAGTGTCCTTTTTCTGTTCCAAAATCTAATCCAGGATCCCACATTGCATTGAGTTGTCTTGTCTCCTTAGTCTCCCGCAACAAGGACAGTTCCTTGGTTTTTCCTTGTTTTTCACAACCTTGAGCCTTGTGAAGAGCTTTAGTCAGGTACCTTCTAGAATGTCCCCCAGGTTGGGTGATCTGGTGTTTCCTCATGGCTAAGTGGAGGCCAGGGCTGCTGGGGAAGCCCACAGTGGTGCACTGCCCTTCCCAGCACACCATGTCAGGGGAACAGGACCCCACTGTTTCCCATTTTGGGAGATGTAGACCTCCATCCCTTAGTGAAGGTGGTGTGTAATAGGCTTCTCCACTGTAAAGTCACTCTTTTTCCCTTTGAAATCAACGAACACTTCAGGGAGACACTTTGAGGCTAGGCAAACGCCCATCTTCTTAAACATACAGAAGTGTGGGCCGCTCCTCAAGCCTGGGCCTGAGCTCTCTCTTGCTGCCTCCTTGTAGGATCAGCTCTGCTGCTTCACGGTGATAGTCTGTCTTCCATCATCCCTCAGTCAGCTCGAGGGAATAAACACACATGCTATGGATGTTCCTGGGGTAGCGGTGGCAGGTGGAAAGCATTGCTTTTATTTATGTAGGGAGGAAGTGGTGCTCAGGGCTAGCGATTTGTCCAAACACACATTTCCAAACGAGTATCTGTACTTCTTTGCTTTGGTATGATGGAAACAGCACTGTATTGCAGGAAAGGAAACCTGAGGCCCTGTCTGTTTCTGACAGTCCTTAGCTGTGTGACCCCAGGTAAGGGATTTGAGTTCTCTGGGCCTCAGTTTTCCTAAAGTGGATGGGGTTAGATTAGTCACTTCCTGGGGTGACTTTCACCTCTTAACACTCTGTGGTTCCTCAATGAGATTTCCCCCTGGGCTAAGACTCTAGCTCTAACGAGGAAAACTGAGTTATAATGGAGTAAAGAAAAGAGATACGGACCGTGTCTGGGTGTTAGTTGACCTTGGAGTCTCTGATAATTGAGACATCCAGTAACGGTGGTTTGAAATCAGACTAATGAATGAGAAATAAATTGCTATTTTCAAAGTCCAACAAAAGGATACACATCCAATTATACAGGGTGGTTGTGAGGGTGGAAAACCTCTTTTATGCTTCAAGACCTTTGCTCTCTGTAGCTTTACATAAGATTAGATGGCCTTTAGTTACCCAATCTCAAATTTCCACTTGAGTGCTACTGGTATTGCTGTCATCTTTTGGAGGCATGTGGACATCTCTTCCATATTAGATTCTGGGCAGCATCTTAATTCTTACCATATGGCCACATTCTTAAAGGTAAACATGGAAACGACCTACTTTACCCATTTCTTTGCCAACACTAACCCTAGGCATACAAATTCTTCCTTTGCTGTACTAATGAAAATGTGTGTTCTTTGCTGATGGGCATGTCACTTGAAAGGTGGCAACAAAGCCTGATTGATCTTAGAGCATGACTTTCCAGCCTTCTTTGATGTCATATAAGCATTCAGATAGTTAGATTTCCCCTCTTCTCCAGTCCTTTTCTGCTAATAGACTGTTTGTCACTTCACTACAGTTTTTTGCCTTGTGAAGTTTTTACCTTGGTTTGATTTATCATTTGCAATACTTGCCTCTACCATTTGCAATTTGTATCCTTTCAGAAGGATGAAAAGCTAAAGCTTCTTCCAGGAGATATGTTTTTAGGAGATGGCTCTCTTTCAGTGGGCTGCTCTTCATTCTCAAACATGGCAAGACTAACTCATCATCACTAAGACACACATGCTGGATTTCTAGCCAGCTGGAAGCAAGTAGAATTTCAAGTAGTAAACTTCCTTATTATTCTTTTGCATTGTACTTAATTCTGGTAGTTGTCTTATGCGTCTGTAAGGTGACTGACTAGAGTTTGTGTGGGTTTTTAAAATGTCTACAGTGTTTTGGCGCTGATAGGTACTGGAACACAAAGGTAGGCAGTGCGTGGGCCCTGCCTGCAAGTGGCTCAGGGTCTACTAAGGAGATAGTGGAAGTGAAGAACTTCAATAGCATGTGCTTCATGCTGCCACAGACATATGTACAAGGTACAGAGGTAAGTCAGAAGAAGGAATTTTTAATTTTTTCTGGGAAAGAAGGCAAGGAAAGCTTTTTGGAGGATGTATTGTCCAAAATGGATTTTACAAGATAAAGAAGACATTTCCAGGAAGAAAGATTGGAAGAAGCACATGAACACCATGGAACCCAAGAAAGTTAACTAATTGGTCCACACAGATGACCCTATGACTTCGTGGTCTTCTTAGCACTTGACTCATTCAGGATGTTACATAATTTAATTAGCCTTTGTATAAAGTCCTCATAAACCCCTTTGGAAGGACATGCTCTCTGAATTCAGAGAACATACTGTTTCTCTGAAATGAGAAATAAGTGGTGATAGGATGGATAAAGGAAATCCACTGATAATGAGAACCCATTGCCACCAATACCTACCCTCCTTTACTTGCCTTTACCTGTCTTTAGCCTGTACTTACCAGGCATCTTCTGTCTTTGTTTTGGCTCTACACTTTTGTGTTCTTACCATCTTTTAAAAAAATCATGTTGTGAGCGGGTACAGAGGCCTGAACATGGTCATCCCAGGGTCTTTACTGGCCATATCCATATATTGAACTCTGGAGTCTCTTGTACATTTAAAAATAATTAATGCCCTTTAATCAGTCAATTTGCCAAACATTTGTGTATTGAGCATTTACTGTAAGTCAAGAACTGTGCTAATAACTGGTTGTCAAACTGTTTGGTTTCAGGATCCATTTACACTCTTAAAAATTATTGAGGACCTTCAAGAGCTTTTGTTTATGTGAATGATATTTGCCATATTAGAACTGAAAATAGAGACCATTGCATCCTACCATAAATAACATATTATAATAAAAATAACTATTTTCCAAAACGAAAACAGAAGAATGGCGTTCTTTTGTATTCTTGTAAATAATCTCTTTTATGTCTGGCTTAGCAGAAGATAGCTGGATTCTCAACTCTGCCTCTGCATTCAACCTGTTGCCATACACATCATGTAGCCTCTGGAAAACTCTACTTCTTGTGATAAGTATTATTATGAAAACAGTTTTGACCTCATCGGTTTCCTTGAAACAGTCTTGGGGACCTACAGGGGTCCAAGAACCACATCTGTGGGAACTGCTGTGCTAAATGATGCCCTTACTCTCCCTAGAGTGGAGATGCTGAAACACTGGAGGTGGCTTGAAAGGAACCAGAGGAAGCTGACTGCAGACTGATGGCCTCCAGCCTACGCTACACGTCAAAAGAGGAGTCCACGGATATTTCATGAGACTGTGTTTCTCTGGGTTTAAGTCCACAAAAGAAAAGAAACCTCCTGTATTTAGGTTTTCTTTGTGCCAGAGTATATGGATGAGGGAGGGTCATGGAAAAACATTAAATAATGGACCAGATATACGAAAATGTTTTCATCCCATCAAAAGATATTTCAGAAGTTGCATGTATTCTATGCAGTTAGCTATTCAAGACTGTGCCATTGGTGTGATGTTTCTGTTTATCAGATGTCTCTTGGCAGTTTTCTGTTTGTCAGTTGTATGTGGGGTTGTTTTCCGTTTAAACTAACTCATAAACCATTTTCTCCTGTCTGGTGGTGTGTGCGTATTGGTAAAAGGGGTGTCATCATTGGTAGTTTCTTCTTAGAGAGTATCTTATATCTTTAAGGAACATTTTGGGGTGATGGTTTATTTTAGAGTTAAATTAATCAAAATATCAAAAAGCTTTCCAATGCTACTGTAAAAGCATTTTTTAAAATTTTTTAATTTTATTTTATTTATTTTTTTATACAGCAGGTTCTTATTAGTTATACATTTTATACATATTAGTGTATACATGTCAATCCCAATCTCCCAATTCATCACACCACGACCACCCCCCGCCCCCCACCGCCACTTTCCCCCCTTGGTGTCCATACGTTTGTTCTCTACATCTGTGTCTCTATTTCTGCCGTGCAAACCAGTTCATCTGTACCATTTTTCTAGGTTCCACATATATGCGTTAATATACAATATTGTTTTTCTCTTTCTGACTTACTTCACTCTGTATGACAGTCTCTAGATCCATCCACGTCTCTACAAATGACCCAATTTCGTTCCTTTTTATGGCGGAGTAATATTCCATTGTATATATGTACCACATCTTCTTTATCCATTCGTCTGTCCATGGGCATTTAGGTTGCTTCCCCGTCCTGGCTATTGTAAATAGTGCTGCAGTGAACATTGGGGTGCATGTGTCTTTTTTAATTATGGTTTTCTCTGGGTATATGCCCAGTAGTGGGATTGCTGGGTCATATGGTAATTCTATTTTTAGTTTTTTAAGGAACCGCCATACTGTTCTCCATAGTGGCTGTATCAATTTACATTCCCACCAACAGTGCAAGAGGGTTCCCTTTTCTCCACACCCTCTCCAGCATTTGTTGTTTGTAGATTTTCTGATGATGCCCATTCTAACTGGTGTGAGGTGATACCTCATTGTAGTTTTGATTTGCATTTCTCTAATAATTAGTGATGTTGAGCAGCTTTTCATGTGCTTCTTGGCCATCTGTGTGTCTTCTTTCGAGAAATGTCTACTTAGGTCTTCTGCCCATTTTTTGATTGGGTTGTTTGTTTTTTTAATATTGAGCTGCATGAGCTGTTTATATATTTTGGAGATTAATCCTTTGTCCGTTGATTCATTTGCAAATATTTTCTCCCATTCTGAGGGTTGTCTTTTCGTCTTGTTTGTAGTTTCCTGTGCTTTGCAAAAGCTTTTAAGTTTCATTAGGTCCCATTTGTTTATTTTTGTTTTTATTTCCATTACTCTAGGAGGTGGATCAAAAAAGATCTTGCTGTGATTTATGTCAAAGAGTGTTCTTCCTGTGTTTTCCTCTAAGAGTTTTATAGTGTCCGGTCTTACATTTAGGTCTCGAATCCATTTTGAGCTTATTTTTGTGAATGGTATTAGGGAGTGTTCTAATTTCATTCTTTTACATGTACCTGTCCAGTTTTCCCAGCACCACTTATTGAAGAGACTGTCTTTTCTCTATTATATATCCTTACCTCCTTTGTCATAGATTAGTTGACCATAGGTGCGTGGGTTTATCTCTGGGCTTTCTATCCTGTTCCATTGATCTATGTTTCTGTTTTTGTGCCAGTACCATATTGTCTTGATTACTGTAGCTTTGTAGTATAGTCTGAAGTCAGGGAGTCTGATTCCTCCAGCTCTGTTTTTTTCCCTCAAGACCACTTTGGCTATTCGGGGTCTTTTGTGTCTCCATACAAATTTTAAGATTTTTTCTTCTAGTTCTGTAAAAAATGCCATTGGTAATTTGATAGGGATTGCATTGAATCTGTAGATTGCTTTGGGTAGTATAGTCATTTTCACAATATTGATTCTTCCAATCCAAGAACATGGTATATCTCTCCATCTGTTGGTATCATCTTTAATTTCTTTCATCAGTGTCTTATAGTTTTCTGCATAAGGTCTTTTGTCTCCCTAGGAAGGTTTATTCCTAGGTATTTTATTCTTTTTGTTGCAATGGTAAATGGGAGTATTTCCTTACTTTCTCTTTCAGATTTTTCATCATTAGTGTATAAGAATGCAAGAGATTTATTTCTGTGCATTAATTCTGTATCCTGCAACTTTACCAAATTCATTGATTAGCTCTAGTAGTTTTCTGGTGGCATCTTTAAGGAACATTTTGGGGTGATGGTTTATTTTAGAGTTAAATTAATCAAAATATCAAAAAGCTTTCCAATGCGACTGTAAAAGCATTTTTAATAGACACAGTACTATGAGTATTTTTCAGTACCCTTGAAAGAAATGGGTATGCATATTCTAGATAAAATTGATATATTTATCTGTACTCTTCAGCTCACATAATGGAATTTGATCACTTTTGGATTATATTTTGAAGTATTTAGTGCCGGGTATTTAAAATGTTTTAAAAGTTAACTAGGGAGAAAAGATGAAAGACTTTTTAATTTCCTTGGATCTGAATAATTCAAGTTGAAAGCTTCTGTATTCAATTTTCCTTGACTTCTGTTGGTTGGTTTGGGATTTTTTTTGGCCTGGGATTGAATATTTTGTGTCACTTTAGGAAAGTCAGGATGTATCTAGCTTTTGAAGTAATAACCCAGATTTATAGTTGAATGGATTTAGAATCAAAGGATTTTGAAAAACACACATTAGGTCCATTGCTCTTTTTTTTTTTAATACCATTAACAGAGAATCAGAGTATTCCAACACACTTTCCGGTGGAGCTCTTGGAAGTTTTCCTTAAGGCTAAGAATAAAGAAATGGAAGGAAGACTTTTTTCCCTCCCTTGCTCTTTCCTTCCTCTTCACTTTTTTCTTCACTTTCTTCTTTCTTCCTCGTTTTTGCTTTAAAAACATTTCTTTATTCTTTCTCCCTCAGATTTGCAACATTCAGAGGTCCATTAAATTGTAAAAAACAGCGATGTGATGGAAACTGGGCCCTGGTGCTGACAGCAGTATTTTTCACGTGGTTGTGAACATGTGTGCAACCACAAATTAGTCTTTGGTTCAGTTATTTGTAGTAAAAATGCAGTGATTTATAAATTTCCCCTTTCAAAACGAAATCTGGAGTGTGCAGACCACACAAATTACAAACATATTCAAAGATGTAAAATGTCCAGAGTGAAAAACCCAAGCCTATTAGTATTTTTAAAAACAGATTTCTGGAAACACAAGTCCCCACTCATCCCCTCAATCCCTGTGCTCGCTTGGATTCTCTAACCTTAACCCAAAGCAGCGAATCCTCTTCCTTTCTGCTAGAGGTAGCATTATTTGTGGGTGCTGAAATGTTCTAGACTTAAACATGAGAGCTCCTTCTATCATTTCATGGCAGGCCTGTTATACACACTGAATGGCTGTATGGGGATTATTGGATTATCTCTTCAGTGTCTTTGATATCTTCAACCACCAACATCCATCTGAGGCCGACCCACCCTCCTCCCTTCTTTTTCACCATCTGCTTCCCCCCACCTATGGGAACAGGCATTCCACAAACACACGATAACATGTTAATAAGAGGTCAAGACGTAGAAAGCATGAACATTCATATCATAACCTTTGTCCCGCTTTTGATCATGTGTGAAGGCCTGCCTGAAGTTCAATAACAACCATAAGAGCGGTAACCATTTTTGTTAAATGCTTATTGTATGCCAGGCATCGTGTTGGTCACTTTATATGTATTATCTCATTTGATTTTGAATTGCACAACTTCTTTAAGGTAAGTACTATTATTTTCCCATTTTGCAGATGGAGAAACATTGGCTCATCCAAGTTCATGCCACTTAGGAAGTAAGTTTTAAAGCAGTCAGTAAAAATATTTTATTTTCATAGACTGGTTTACTGGAAGGGCTGGCCATCAGATGTGCCAGGAAACGGAACCTCTCTGAAAACTAAGGATTCCCCTAGTCACTCCATTTAGGCAAGATTGGCCATAGACTCCATTTAGGACACCAGGTTTTCATTTTGATCCACATGAAACTAAATGCGTTAGAACCACCCCCCCTCCCCCGACCCCATACTGGCGGGATTCATTACTTAAACAGCAGTAGGGTGGCCTGCAGAAGGTGCACCCCACGATCGAACTGTCCACAAGTAAGAGGCTGTTTGAATGCACTGTACACCCTCCTTGCTGTGGAGTGATGTGCAGCACTGAGTAAGAAGGAACTAGATCTAGTTGACCTGGGAATATAGTCAACATATGTTAAGTGATTAAGGTTCAGAAATGAATAGATGTGTGTGTGTGTTACATTTTTGTTAGTGTGAGTCTAGGAAATAGTATGACAGTATATGACTTGTACATATCAAGCTATTGATCTCTGGAAGGTAGGAGCCTGGGGTTAGAGTGAGACGGGGAATGCTTTTTTCTTCATGTCAGCTCTTCCTGTTCTGGTGCTACAGTGATCCTATTTTCTTTGTGATTAAAAAAAAAAAAAATTACTAAGGAAAAAAAGACAAGTCTGACTCACAGCAAGAAACATGGGTTAGGGCCTCAGCTTAGGGGCTTATTAGCTGTATGACCTTGGCAAACACCTAACTTCCCTGGGCCTCAGTTTCCCATCTTCAAAATGAGAAGATGAGACTGGGGATGTCCGGAGTCTCCCTAGCCCTTGTGTTTGTGAAACTTTGTGAGACGCAGTGCTGGCAAGGTGCCAGGTCCCCTTGAGCCCAGGGTTCTCAGGACTGAAGGGCACAGCCCTTGTGGCATCTTTAGTTAGAGGTGCCCCTGCACAGGCTTGAACCTTTGCCTGATGAGCTCTGTGCCCCTGGCCGGTGAGCTCCCGTGATGAAGCTGTGTCCTTTGAAAGAGTGTTTTCCAGCCTCGATCTAGAGCCTTTTCTTCTTCCACTGATATTTTGATGTCACTACTTACACTCTGGAAAATCATAAGGATGTTCTTTTTTAAAAATTAGCAGAGTAGTTAAGAACATGGGCTTTGCAGTCAGGCAGATTGGAGTTCAACTTTCAGCATTGCTAACTGTGCAGCTGTGGGCAAGTTAGTCAACCTCCTGAGTTCAGTTTTCTCATCTAGAAAATGGTGATCCTAGTATCCCAGAGGGCTCTGGTGAGGATTAGATATCATGCATATAAATAGAGGCTTCAGTTCCTGGAACACAGTAGGTGCTCAATAAACATTACCTGGTAATCAGTAAATTCTGTTCCCCCAGGGAACAGATGCCAAGTGAAAATGTGGAGTTGGATGGCTGAGGCTTCCTGGGGTCTGGGAAGGTGCAGTCAGGCTCAGGAGACATTTGTTCTATTTTGGGTGTGAATGTGGTGGTTGATAATGATGACAAATGCAAACATTAAAACTTTATGTCAGAGTTTATTACAGGAAGTTTTGATCACAGTGAAATACTAGTTCCTGAGAACCATTTGTGCATTATTAATCCTGGATCACATTCTTAAGGGAAAAAATGAACCATCATTTTTTTTCTCTCTGTTTAATTGCTGTATGAGCCCCTCTCCCTTCCCTTCTCTTTTCCTCTCCCTCCTGTTTCTAGTACAGTAGCTACTCCTGGTCTCCGGTGACAAATTAGACGTGCTAATCCTTATTAAGAACCTTCTTTGGCCAGTGCCTGTGCTGAGAGCAGGGGGAGCAAAGAAGGTTAGTGAGAACCAGTCCTGTGCTTAAAGAGCTAACTGTCTACTGGGTCAGACTAGGGACAGCTCTCCATGATAGAAGGCAGAATGTAAGCAGGGTGCTGTGGGGGCAGGTGGGACCTGACAACTGCTAACAGGAGAGAGCAGGCAAGGTTCCCAGAGGAGGCCTGGGAGCTGGGCCTGGGAGGAAAGGGTAGGACAGCCTGGGGAATGGTCCAGAGCAAAGCACAAAGCTGAGAGAGTAGGCAGTGTGCCTATTACGTGGTGAGTTGCCCTGGGAGATTAGAGTTACCATGTCTGTGAAGAGTCATGGTCAGGATGGAAATGTTGCCCAATCTTACCTGCCTATAAAGGTCTCCTGGGGAGCCTGCTACAGATTCTCAGTCCTCTCACCTCTTGTTCCAGACTCTGTGCATAACACAGTTCTGAAAGATGGATTTGAAGAGATAGTGAGGGCCAAGTTAAGAAGAGCCTTGAATGTCATTCAGAGTTTGGACTTGATTTGACCTTAGATCCCAGGGCATCAGACAGTATTTTTAACTAGCTCTTTTTGTGCAGACCTAGAAGATGCTCATTGCAAATGATACTCCGGTAGTTCTAGGTTAGGGGCTCCTCATGGGAGATCTGGGAGAGCTAGGGCTCCACAGAGACTTCACTGGGGATCTTCAAGCTATGTTAATTGTTTCGAAAAATCTAATGCAAGTTATGTGTTCATCCTTCCTAAGTTTGTAACTAGTTTAACTAGTCCGCTCTTTGGTCTGGAAATGTATTAACATGGTGTGGCAATTTGTAAGGTAAGGCAGCACTGTACAGTGGTTAAAAGCACAGATTTTGGAGACAGATCTGAATTTCAGACATGTTCCACCGCCTTCCAGCTGCAGGATCTCAAGCAAGTTACTTCACCTGTGTGACTGTAACTCCTGTATGTAAAACGGGGTAACAGTAGTACCCAGCTCAGAGAGTTGTGGAGAGGATTCCATGAGAGAATGCGTGTGCAGGGCCTGGCATAAAGAAACGCTCAAAACCCGTTGTTCATATTAACCTGTCTCATGGAAAAATAATCATACATGACTATGTGTAATTTGTCTGGTAACAAAACTCCGAGGAAATAAAAATAACAAAGGAGCCTTGAAGGTGAAGAGCCTGGAAAGCTTCTTAAAGGGCTTGTTTGGAAACAGCCTCTAGAGCGGAGAGCAAAGACATGGCTTTTCTTAGCTCCCCGGTCTAGGATGGATGCTCCTTAGAGGACCCTCACACTTAAGCTCTGCCTCTGGAATGTGATCTATCCTGGAAATGGTTCTAACGGAAAATAATAGAAGATTACTTGCCAGGAGAAGAATCAAGGGAGAGTGTGTATTTACTTTGGGCGATTTTCCCATTGCACTGGGTTAGCCTGCCAGGAAGTTAAAAATAGTGGTGATAAGCAGTCTGTGAATTGGTCCCTCTTGGGGTGGCAAGGGTCAACTGAAAGCAGAATTGTTCCCCTGGGCCCCTGAGAGCTCCACTGTATCCCCCTCTAAGTCTGTTTCGAGAACCCCTCTTGCAGCTTCTGTTGGCTGATCTCCTGCCATCTGCATACCCTGCCCGAGTTTCCCTGCCTGTCCTATCAATTCCTCAGACTTGTTCTCAGCAGCCTATGTTAAACCAACCCGTTTTGGATGGCCTCATGCTTTAAATACTCTATTTATAACCAGTAATTTATGTTTTCATGATACTTCATGTAGCAGCTGGTCTTTGTGCCACCGTAATAAGGGAATAATGAAATACATGGTATTTATATGGGTGGCTGTAGTGTTTGTCGTTTTGTATATGGATTGCTGTTGTAGGAAGCATGTCAAATTGCAAAGGGTCTTTTTTTTTCTCTTAAAGATAAGCCCCAGCGTATTAAACATTCATCTGCCATGTAAGAACATTACACCATCTTTTTGTTTCCTTCATCCTTATTTTCTCATGGAAATACATTCAGATGTCTATAATATATATTGCTCTCATAAAAAGCTCCTCCTTGCAACTGGTCCCCTGAGCAAAGTGTAAAAAAATCTTCATCAACAGTTATTCCAAAATAGGCTGATGTGCATGACCTTCAGGCTGGAGGGTCACATCTAAATACCACCATGTATTTTCAAAGCAGAAATAGAGACACAGACATAGAGAACGGGACGTATGAATACTGAGGAGGGGGGAGGGAGTGAGATGAATTGGGAGATTGGGATTGGACATATATACACCACTAAGTATAAAATAGGTAACTAATGAGAACTACTGCATAGCACAGGAAACTCTACTCAGTGCTCTGTAGTGACCTAAATGGGAAGGAAATCCAAAAAAGAGGGGATATAGGTATACATATAGCTGGTTCACTTTGCTGTACAGCAGAAACTAACAACATTGTAAAGCAACTATATTCCAATAAACATTAATAAAAAATTTTAAAAATAAATACCACCACGGAGCACACTGGAAAACTTGGCTCCCGAATTCCTTGAACCCTGGCAAGCTCATGACCTTGAGCTGTGGATGAGGTGTTGAGGATCCGTGGACCCAAGAACCTTTGCCCTTTTAAAGGCATCACCCCACTGCCCTGCTGCCTCATTCCCAAAGGGGATGTTTGGTGTCTTACGTTGTATTTCATTGTTTGGCCCAGCTGCAGAGACTGGGAGGACCTGTGACCCAGGGCTCCTTCTGAAGACGATACAAGGCTAAGGCTTCCAATAAGCGCCACCTGGAGGAGTCGGGGTGGGGAGGCGGGGGGTGGAGTGAGCAGTGTGCTGTAGGTCCCGTCCCCTCTGCTGGATATATTAGTCAGGTTGCCCTAGCAGCTCTGTGGAAATCAAAAAGTGGAAAGAGTGGGTGGGGACCAGGGAGCATGGATCCCACAGACCTGAGCCATTTATTCTCCTCTAATGAATTTATCCCCAGATCACTCCAGAAGAGTGTTTCTCAAAGCGTCAGCCAGCACCACCAGCAGCATCACCTGGGTGTTTGTTTGAAATGCAAATTAAGGCCTATTGAAGTCTGGGGGTGGGGCCTATGATCTGGTTTCTCAGGCCCTGCAGCTGATTGTGATGCCTGCTCCCAGTTGAGAGTCATTTATCCATCTCATCGGAATCTCCTGCTCCTCAAAACATAACCAGGGCGTCGTGGCCCACATCCCCGTGTGTCCATCGACGGGTGGAGGGCTGAAAGGACACGAGAGAAGCACAGACCTGCCTTCTGCCCTGAAAGAGTGTGCTGGCTGCCGGCGGGGCCAGCCTGGCATCGTTCTGATGACCAGAGTGCGTGTGAGCCAATCCTGGTGCCTGGAAAGAGAATGGGCTCTTGAGTTGAACAAAAGAGGGTTCAAATCCTGTCCTTGCCAGACACTAGCTGAATAACCTAAACAAACTGTGTAGCCTAAGTCTTACTATGAGGAGTGGGAAATAGTGGTGTCTAGTGGGTGCCCAAGAAACATTTTTTTACAAAAAATGAAGGGTGAGGCTATGAAACTAAAGGGATGTCTCTGGGCCACAATAGCACTTCCTGCGGCTCGCATTAAAATTTGACCACGTGGCCCCACTTTACCTAAGGAAGCACCAACAACCAATTCCCTCACTCCTGTGATGCTTGCATTGCTTTATTGCTGTAACCGTGGCTGACATCCTGGGAGTCCTTTCAGGGGGCCAGGCAGTGTGCAGGGGACTAGACATGTATTCTCTTCTCACATTTAAATAATGATCCTGTAGGGAAGGGTGGGAGGCACAATAATGACCCCCTAAGGATGTTCACATCCCAGTTCCTGGAACCTGTGAGTACATTACTTCACAGATGTGGTAAGTTAAGGACCTTGACCGGGGAATTCTCCTAGATGATGTGGGTGGGCCCAGTGTGATCACGGGGATCTTATAAGAGGGAGGCGGAAAGTCAGAGGTAGAGGAGAGGGGTGAGGAGAGAGAGCATGCCTGCACGCGGGAGAAGGAGGGAGGGAGAGAAGTTGGAAGATGCTATGCTGTTGGCTTGGAAGATGGAAGGGGGGCCATGAGTCACACGCTGCAGGTGGCCTCTTAGAAGCTGGAAAGGGGAAGATAAACGAATTCTCCCCAGTGCTTCCAGAAGGAACACAGCCTGTCAACACCTTGCTTTGAGGACTTCTGACCTCCAGAACTGTAAGTAATACATTTCCGTTATTTAAGCCACTGAGCTTGTGGTAGTTTGTTCCAGCAGCCATAAGAAAATAATATAGGAAGTCTTACAACTGTCTCCATTTGACAGATGAGGAAACTGGGGATCAGAAAGACAAGGCAGCTCCCCCTGGGTCACTCAGCCGGGAAGTGGTACAACAGGGAATCATGCCCAAACCCAGCTCCAGAGCCACACTTGGAACTCTCATGATACACACTGCCTCTGCGGGAGAAGGTGTCTGGAATAGTATGACTTGAGTTCTGGGCCCCCTTTTCTATTTTACTTGCCTAGCAGAGTCGGCAGGAAGGTCGACAGCAGACTCAGCTCTGGGGTGAAATGAGATGAGTTTTTCTTCCCAAGGGTTTTGTACCATTAATGTGAGCCGTCTCTCTTTTCTAAGGCATTTTGTAAGGAAGGCAGTTTCTGGGGGTGGTGATGAGAGGAAAACAGGAAGTGGCTTTAGCATCCAGTGCAGCTCCGTCAGCTGATTCAAAACAGAGCCCCCCAAAGTGCTTTCTCATGAAAACGGGGGAGAACAATTAAGCAACTAAGAAACACCGGGGTGAAGAAAGCCTTGTAAGGCTGGAGAAAGTCTGCGTGGCCCAGCTCCCAGCTGAAGTGTGTTGTTCATTTCCCATGTGGAGGAGGCTTGGAGGTGAGAGGCTGCATTTCCACTTATTTAGGAAGTTTATGCTCTGGGATCAAAGAGTCTAGGAGCCTAGAGAAGAGGCAGCAAAACTGCCCACCCGGAGAGAACTCCAGGGGGGTGGGGATGCCAAGCACAGCGATATCATCAGGATCCCCCCAAGAGCCAAGCTCCAGACTGAATGTTTTTAATATCAAAGTCAGGCCAGGGTTCGAAAGAAGCTCAGACTTCGTTTGAAGCTGTGTGCAGGGATGCAAGAGGGAAAGGGCCAGAATGTCCCTGGTTAAGGCAAAAGGAGGCCCAATGCAGTGAACACCTGGGGGCCAACGCTGTGCTGGCAGCTACAGGGGCTGGTTGGAGAAGTCAGGCCAGCTCTACCTCCAAGGGCCTTAAGCCCTGGTAGGAAGAAGACAGCATTTGCACAAATTGCTCTAAGGTAAGAAACAGGAGGCTAGAGCCACAGGGAGGCACAGAGAATAGTGGGTGTTGGGAGGAGAAAGAAATCAGTGCCTGAGGTAGAAGGGAGAGAAGGGACTAGTTACGGAGGGTCGCTCTGAGGCAGGTTCCATGCTAGACATATTCACATAAATTCTCTCATTTAGGCAGTCAGAGATGCTGAGGTGAACGTTACACTGTTTTGTAGAATGAGGCTCAGAGAGGTTAAATAACTTGCCCAAACACAGCGAGTCCAGGCCAGAACCAGGAGTGAAACTTGGTTTTGGTTTCAAGCCCGGTCACACTGTGTTGACTCCTGGGGGGAATCATAAAATGCCTCCTGAGTTATTTAATAACGTGGAAAGATGTTCAAGAAATACAGCTAAGTGGATAAAGCAGGTTATGTGATCCAGCTCTTATTAACACACATTTATCCTAAAAGATCAAGATGCATATATAATACACTCTAATGCCCTAATGAAATCAAGTGGCTAACTCAGAGTGTTGAAGTTGGGGGTGATTGGTTAAAATTCTTCTTGCTATTTTACAGATTTTCTACAGGGAACAACACTTAATATATTGATAAATACTAACAGAACTCTGGGCTTCTAAACCCATTTGGAAGAGTTTGGTCTGAGCAGAGATTTCCAAGTATTTTAGAGGTGCCTGAAAGAGTGGGTGCCATTGGGGGATTTCCGAACATATCAGAAGAGCAAGAGCAAATGTGTAGGAGCAGGAAATGTTATGACTATTTTTGCGTCCCTGTGAATGTGCAGGAAACAAGGATTCAATACGAGGATCGTGTAGGACAGTAGAGGGGGTGAGCATGGTTTGTGGAGTTGTTGCCACCTTGGAGGGCCTTGAATGCCAGGTTAAGATTTGGTGCAGAGTTCAACATTTTATGAGGGACCTAGTCCAGAGGTGGTGGTTGAAATGCTTTGCTAAAAGTAGCAGTTGAAATGTGGCGGGGAATTAAGTGGGGGCTTTGTTTCTGAGGTTGCTTTTTTGATAGAGAAAACCTGGGGAAAGTCCCCTGATCCCAGCACTGCTGGTTCTGGGTTGTGGCACAGGATCACCAACTAGCGGTTACACAACCAAATTGTAGGGCTAGTGGTCTTACAGTCCTGGGTTGTAGAAAAACTGCATCAAAGACAAAAATCCTGGTCAAGGTATCTACATCTCCAAAGACTTCCAAAGGTTTATAAATATCTGTATAAGGAAAGGAATATTTTAGTGTTAACCTGGGCATCCTTGGTGTGGACACTTCTTCAAGTAACTCAAAATTGTTCACACCCAGCAGATAGAAAAATAACATTTATATCCTCTGGAATATATGAGTATCTGGGTTCAGCTGGAAGTTGAGAGCACTCAATAGTTTTGAGACTTGTAATGAAGAAGGAAAAACTTTAATTCCTACCAGGTTGGCATTTAAGAGACTTAACTGAGTACCAAATGAGCAGTGATTTTTACGGAAGCCCTCATTTCAGCTGATTCCACTGCCTGATTAGATGTCATTACAACAAGGACTGGATTTTGAACGAAGAAGAGTTGAGGATGTAGCCGATTCTGTGATTTTTTATTTTTTTTTTTTTTATCACTGCAACTGATTTGAGCCATCTTCTGGCAACCAGGACTTTTTCCTTTTCATTCTCTGTTGTAATTCTAAGGAGGGCTGGGCTGAAGAAGTGAGCACAGCTGGGCTCAGATAATGGTTCCTTGGTAAGGATGTTGGGGAAGGTGCTTGGGGAGGAATAACTATGATCAAGGAGATGTAGTGAGGAAAAGAGTCCTTTTTTTTTTTTTTTAAACTGTGTTAGCTTTTAGCAGGCAGAGTAGCTATGGATAAACACATACAGGATCTGTCTGCTTCCCATGGAGCCCTGTGTGTGTTGGGATGAGCACTTTGCAAAGAGTCCTGAAGTCTGGGTGCTAGACCTGGCTCCACCCCTAATTTGCTCTATGACTTTGGGTAAGATGATCTGAGGCCACATGTTCCTTAGCTGTAAAGCTTGGTTTTTTATCTGCCCTTTCTACAATATAGTGGTGCTGTGAGATTCAGTCAAACAGCTCTGAGTAAATATAAGGTGATATAATAGTTAATCAGTGGATGTGCAATTTCTATGAAAAGCCCAAATGCTGTGTAAAGTTTACCTCTAATTCCCTCCCCATTCCTCTCCCTTTGTACTGTTCCTGCTCCCATCTGTGTCTGTTCTTATTCCTATCTCTGGCCATTTTCTCTAGTCAGATTCGGAAGGTGGACAGGGGGAAATTATTCTGGCATTCCAGGTTGGCTTATTCGTCTGTTACCTACCAGTGCTTGACCATGTGGTGGGTATCCAGTAAAAACTGGCTAGTTTAACAGGTCCTGAATACTGCCAGTATCAATCTTGTCTCTTTCCATTAGATTCCTCAGTAACTTCTTAAGGAAACAATTCTTTAAAAAGGTTGGTGGGACCCCAGGCCCCAGTCGGCTCTAATCAGGCAGCCTGCCTTCCATCTGTCTTACATATGGGATTTCTTTGGGGTAAAGATTCTTTGGAATAAAGTTTGAAAACGCCAGTGTTGGCCTTGGTCTAGGACAAAGACATTGGATCAAAAGAAAAGAGTTAGATAAAGGAGAAGACTCCGAAGAGGTGGAACAGCTATAAAATGATAGAAATGCTCTGGGAATAAAGAGTAGACCTAGATAGATGTAGCTGCTTTTGAACTGTTGAAGATGGGGCTATCATTCCAGTAAGAAATAACCCCAAAGGATGACAGCTGGAGTTGCATGTGCAATCAGTTGTTCAATTGATGGCATTTTCCTAAAGCTGGCGAAGAACTGACTTCTGTCACTGGGTGCTTGGTGTGGTATTGACCTGGGGATGCTCCTCCCCAGGTTGGAGCAGCAGGAGGGTGAAAAGAATGAAACTTTGGGGACTTGCCTGGTGGCGCAGTGGTTAAAACTCCACACTCTCAGTGCAGAGGGCCCGAGTTTGATCCCTGGCCAGGGAACTAGATCTCACATGCATGCCACAACTAAGACCCGGCTCAACCAAATAAATAAAAATAAATTTAAAAAAAAGAATGAAACTGCGTTCTTCCTACAAGACACAGATGCTGTGTTCACAATGATAGCAGTTGATTCTTTGGGTTTGAGAGGAGGGCCTGGGAAGAGAAACAGGATGCGTACCTCTAAGTAGGAGCTTCCACTGGAGTAGGTAGTACTGGATGCAGGGTGACTGGGGGGCAGGGCTCCTAGTCTGGCTTGGGAAAGATTCTCTGTTATAAAATCGCACTGTATTCTTTAGTATACACGGGCACTCGGAATTGAGTGGGGCTTCCTTGAAAAGTACTCTAATTACTTGCAGCAGTCTTATTTTTCTGTTATACCTCCATACCTTTCTTTTAATAATTAAAAAAATCAAATTTGCAGCTTCCAGATCTCTTGAGCCCTTACAAAGGAACCCTCTTTATTATCTGCAGATCTAGTACAGAAGAATAAGTGTTCGTTTAGGCTTGATGGATTCAGAATTTGTGATCGCTGTGTCAGAGGTAGAGCAAAAGTGGGCCTAGCTCTGCTCAGGAGGAAAGGGCTGTCCAGAGCAAGTTCATGGGAACAAGGTGCTGGTAGGTAGTTAAGAGAGTGCCATGTGATGTCTTCATTACAAATCCTCCTTGCCTTTTCATTAAAGCAGACCTCTCAAAGTAAGGTTGTGTTATGTAGGCTTCTGTTGCTCTTCTTGATAAAAAGAATGACACCTGATTGTTCAGGAAAAAGCAGACTTTTTTCCTTTAATTCTCATGATCCTCCATCCCCTCTTCTCCCTAATTAGTCTGAAAGAGAGCAGCTTTACCACATAGGAAAATTATCAGCCTGCCAACAAGTGCTGGCCATTTTTGGGTTTGGGGACTGCAGAAAGACAACAAATATGGGAAATACATTTAAAGTGCTGATGAAACCTTATCCTCAAAGTCAGAAAAAAGCACACATTAATACATCATTAAGAATGCACTCCCCACATGTTTGTGATCTGAGAGGTCACTGAGCCACCTGGCTAACACATTGGCTGTTCCAGTGATAGGCGCACTCCCACAAGAGATGAAGTTTCCAATTATAAGAGCTTGTCTGGGTTTTCCATTGTTGTTTATTTTTAGCATACAGGTGATTAAATTATCTAGAAGTCTATTGAGCCCAGCCTCAGTAATCTGACTAATTTAGATCAAATTAGTCTGTGTTACCTTGGGCAAGTCACGGGATTTCAGCCAAGCCTTAGCTTCTGCATGTGAATTATGGAGATAATAGCCTCTTTTTGGAAAGAAACAATATGTAAAGAGCTCAGTGCCATCCTTTGCCTGTAAAAGGTGCTCTGGAGAATGATAGGTATGATGGTAGACAGGCTGTGCATTGGTTTGGATGAGAAGATGACACCAGATTTCCTGGGAGAACTCTGTGTAAGTCATCTTTGCTCCAGAGCAAACCCACAGTTGTGATTTCTCTCCTCCCTAACCAGCTACCACTGACTTTCTGGCTCAGCTGTGTACCCTGATCTCTACACATCCCGTCTCAATTTTCTCACTTCCCTCCACATCCCCCCTCCTCCAGGAGGAAGTACTGAGCATGAATTGTTCTTACTTGAAGGTTAGGCTCATGTCTGAGTGTTGGTCGCTGGTGCTTTCTTGCCTTGTCTAATTTGTCAGTTTCTAGAAACTTCTACGTGCCCTGCCCTCTGAGGTCTTTCTGGTTTTTGGAATGATGACTTGCCCATGAACAGATAGTCATAGATGCCCTGACCCATTATGGCACTGATGTGTGGACTTTGACTTACCTGGGTGTGAACTGGAACACGAATGCCCTTGGTTTCTCCTCCAGGACCTAGGACCCTTGTCTGCTTAATTCCCATGTAACCTTCTGTGCTTTGGTAAACTGCCACTGAAGCAACTGATGTGTACAAACATAGACACACAAATAAATGGAGAAATAGATAACTGGAGAACAGTAAATAGAATTTGGTAAACCCCCCTGGAATAGATGGAAAGAAGTCATCATGTGTAACTACGTTGGATGTGATTCTTGGGCTGCCTGAAGCCATTGACATTGATTCGTTGATGCATTGAGTTACCCGGCCTGTATCAGGTCTGTGCACCTTATGAGCTATTCTTCTGGGTGCAGTGAGGGACACACAGATTGGAAGACCTGTTCCGACCCTATTAAATCGAGCATAAGACAATTCTACGTTCTGCCAAATTCCCCAGTGATCGTGGGCTTTTGTCTGGTTTTCCGTTGAAGAATTATGATGAGGATTGAGTAGCTGGAACCTGTCACAGAAAGCCCAGAAACCTGCTTCACAAAGTAGCTTGTGTACAGCTGAAGGAGGACTGGATTGTGTGTCTGGAGACCTTGTTTGTGGTCTCGGCTCTTGACTAAGTGCGACTGTGGATAAAACACTTAACTTTCGTCTTGGACTTTGGCTTCTTTAGCTATACAATGAGGCAGCTGATCTAGGTGAGCCAGCTCTTGAATAATATTAATTTATAAACATTAATTTGAAATGTCAGGGCTGAAAGAGCCCTGGATTGCTCTCACCTTATCCCTTAACATTACTCAGAGTTGGTAGATCCCCTCACCAAGACCATTGCTTGTGAGCCTGGTGTGGAAGCAGAAATGCCTTCTTGGGCAGCACCTGCTTCATGAACAGTCCACAGCATGTGGCTGGTCTCCTGGGTGTGGCCTGACAGGGCTTTTGCCAAGACTGGTTTCTTTAAAAATACACACTTACAAAGATGTTTCTTTTTGCTTTACCATTTTTTCACTTTATGTGATATGAAGAGCAAAATTAGCTGTTAGAAGTTATCACCATTGTAATGTGACCTAGAATCAAAGACTCCACCAGGTGGTCACTAAACACATCTTTCTCTGGGGCTGCTGATGGCTCAGGGCACGTTGACATGTGTACATATGACACGGGAAAGCTACATGTATGTTTCAGAGCAAGTTCATTCAAGTTACAGAAGCCTATTATTAAACTGTGGAATATTTTTGAAAGCCATCCTTAATTTCTTTCTGATTATAGGCAAAATATTTGCTTATTTTGGAATAGAAAACAATAAAATATCCCAGAAATGACCACTTTTTAGCATATTTGTGTATATATAGATACATTTCTATTTTGTATATGTGTTCAGCCTCTTGTGTCAAATATTAGAACTTATCCATTTCCTATGTGATTAAAAGTAGTTCAAAAACATAATTTTCAGTGGCTGCGTATAGTCCATAATGGCTGTACCATAATTCATTTAATCTTTGCCACAATGTATCAGTGTTTTTTTATTTAGACCTGGTGAGCTTTTTGTTCATTTTGAAGTGGCCTTTGTAGGTAGGAAGACAAATAGGTCTTCAGACTAACAGATTTGAAGTTTATGTTGATTGGGAGGAGAAACCACATGTAATTAACATCTTAAAATTTCTGGCCACAATCTAAGATGCTTAATGTTTAAAAATTCAAATAATACATAAGGACTTCTTTTGGAGATTCTATTTTTATAGTTAAGTGTGACTAAACCCTACAGTAGAGATAAAAACAGTCAAAACAATAAAACATGCAGAAAAGATAGGAAGGGATGAAGACATTTATGGAACACAGGCTATGTGGATGCACATATGTTATCTCATTCTGTTCTCACGACCAGGCAGTGAGATAAATGGTACCTTATTTCAAAGAAGACAAAACTGAGCTCAGAGAGGTTTTGCACTGGCCCAGGTTTATCCCGCTGGAAAATGGCAGAACCGGCGTTTGAACCCAGGTCTATCAAGTCCAAAATCCCAAATCCTCCTATATTTTACCAGTCTGCTAAATACAATTAAAGCCTGGCTTAAGGTAGTCGCTACCTGCTTCCCTCTCCCACATCACTATAAATCTGTAGGAGAAATTCAGAAAGACAGCCACTGCTCTTGAGGATTCTTGGCTCCTTGGAGCTACTTGGGCCTGGGAGGTTGGGGTTCACGTGGGATCCAAGTTGATACTCAGTTTCCAGCATCTACCCTCCTTTAACTTCAACCAGAGCAACCTAGCTTCTCCTAGTATTACAGACTGGGCTTCTGAGTGAGATGTTTCCCTCCATTTTTGCAGCTTGCCCCTCCTCAGAGTAGCAAAATTCCTGCCCGAGTGTTGGACAGGAATGCGATTGGCTTTTCATGGGAACTTGGCTTGAAGCAGGTCTTTGCTCCCCTCAGCACAAAGTGGGCATGTTAGAGTGGTACATCCGCCTGAAACGTCCTCCCCAGATTTCTAATGGAACTCTTCCTTCATTGAACAGATTAGTGCTTGAGACTCAGTGAAAAAAATTTTTTCTTTGTACTAACTCTGCATTTGTGACTTTTATGTCTTCATTTATAAAGACAGTTCTCTTCATAACCCCCTAAGAGTTCCCGCTCAGAGAATTGTCTGTCTTTGCTATGATCAATTATGATAGCTCTAAAATAGCATGCAGTTCTGAAATTCTTCACTCGCCACTGTTTCTTATCACCTCTGCAGTGTATTCACTCATCCATTTATTCATCAAGCAGATACTAAAGACCAGCTCAGGACCAGGCCCGGAGCCTTACTGCCTCCTCACCACTGTCCCTTTCTAATCATTTGCAGAACGCAGTGTTTCAAGGATTTTCTACCTTTGCTGAAAGTACTAATAAGCATAAACTTACTTACTTATTAGTACTTGCTTAATATAGTGAATATTAAAGCTCAATAATAAGATGCTATGGTGTGAAATGTGTTTCAACATTAAAATAACAATGCTGTGAAAATAAATTTAATGTAACGTGAACTTGTAAATTACAAAAAAAAAAATTATCTTTCTCACCTCAGTTACTTTACATATGTTACCTTAGGCTAAAGACCTAGCAAGTTAATGCCTATAAACAGGGAATGGTTTTTTACTAGTATCAGTAATTGGAGGCAGGTTCATGCTACTTTGCTATTTTTTTTTGTTTGAACTTCATCTTGTCAATTCTTGGATTAGTGATTCCTGTCAGTACCGTGAGAGCTTATGTGGTATAGTGCTTTAATTTTGTATAACACTCTCCCATTTAAAAAATTCTTCACAACAGCCTGTGATGTATGTACATACTAGTGTTCCCACTTTATAGACAAGGAAACTGAGGTCACCTAGCTGGTGATCAACAGAGAAGGGAATGGAGCGAATCATTTTCCCAGATTCCACTACACCATATTTTTCAGAACTGGGTAGGAATGGTGTTTTTTATCATTTGGGTGTACTCATCCCCAGAGCCTCACAAATGAAAATCTCAGTAAACAAATATTCCTACTTAAATGAACAAATGCTTTTCATTCACAGTAGAAAACTGAACCTCAAGAAATGAATTTGGCAATAGCTGGTACTCTTTATGGACAGCTGCCCAAACTAGTGAAACATACATAATATACACCTTGTTACCATTGCCCATTCAAAATGCAGTGTGATTGATGTGAAGGTACATTATTACCCTCAGTCAGTATGTTGCCTGAATGCAACATGGAGGGGGTATTTTGGAACACGATGTGAGGTTTCCTGATTGGAAATGTTCTTGAACTAAAATATCCTTAGTGAAAAGCTTTTTTGTGATTACAAAAAAAGATCAGCATCTCACAGGTTACGTGATTTGCTAATTACTTTGAATTCAGATCAGGTATTTGTGGTGAAATTAGCATGCAAAAACCAGTTTTTTACCAAATATAAAATAAATAGCTAGTGGGAAGCAGCCACATAGCACAGGGAGATCAGCTCGGTGCTTTGTGTCCACCTAGAGGGGTGGAATAGGGAGGGTGGGAGGGAGACGCAAGAAGGAGGAGATATGGGAATAGATGTATATGTATAGCTGATTCACTTTGTTATACAGCAGAAACTAACACACCATTGTAAAGCAATTATACTCCAATAAAGATGTTAAAAAAACAAACAAAAACAACAACAAAACCATCAGTTTTTGACAAGGACTTCTGACGGAAGAAAGGGATAGCTGTAGGTGATAACATGGTAAGAGAAAAATGGGGAGTAGATCTTCAGAATTAAATTTTGTCGCCTAGGTTAGATGATGGCGTAATGTTTTAATGATGTTTTGCCAGAGTAGATGGATACATAGGAAAGGCAAAGCCATTTCTTAATGAGAAGTGTCTCAAAGGGTGTGGCTTTTCCTTCAAAAAGGCTAATAACTGAGAAACTCTCTTATGTGGGCTAAGTTACCCCCTCGCATTCCATGTAGGAGAACTTGCCAGAGCTGGTTTTTTTCTAATTAGCAAAGGGTAGGAGGTTGTTCTTAATATATTTACTCAGAGGCCCTGATTTATTTATATCTATTTATATATATATATCTCCTGTCTGTATATTTATATGTGAGTTACTCTATGCTTGCCGTTTACTGCAGTCTAGTCCTCAAATGACTGAGGCTGAATCCAAGGGAAAAGCCTACAGACATTTGGGTCATGTGCTTCCCCTTTGTGGCCTCTGTCCTTAGCTACAGGTGCTGATAAAAATGTGAGTGCAATATTAACGGTGTACTTTTTTCTTGCGGTCCTCCCCACTCCATCCATGCCTCCATCCTTTAAATGCGAGAGACTTTGCTTCAGAATGACTCACCCCTGAAAAGGAATGGCACTCTTTTATTCTCAAGTCTTTCATTAAATATTGTTTTACCCAACATGACAGCTCTTGCAACCACCCGGATGACGAGCTGTTTCTTTGGGGTCTCAGTTACTACATCTGCAAACTGGGGGGAAGGGGGATAATGGTACCTACCTCAAAGGACTGCATGAGAAGTGAATGAGTGGATACTTGTAAAGCACTAGAAAGGTGGTTAGTACATAGCAAGGGCTCAGAGAGTGTTGATTCAATCAATAAAGGTAAAGACTGACTGCTCCCCGGAAAGTAATGAGCTTCCTACCTATTTAGACGTAGAGGAGGTCAAAATAATGTGCCTGTGAGCAATATTAACTACCCTGGGGCAGGAATGGAAGGTTAATGACCAATTCATGTTCCAGATTGCCCATCCCCCACCAGTTCTAGAAAGTTGAGAACGCAGGACTTAGAAAAACATCCTGGCTGATTTCCAGTAGAGATGACCCCTCCAGGGAGGAGACTGTCAGACCTTACTGTAAGCCAAGGCAGATCAGCACGTATTTCCCTGTTGTCTGGAGGAATGGAAAACTCCACGCTGTCACTGCAGACGCTCTGGAGATCACATCTGTCAGGATGGAATTGCTCATCCCACACTCTGTGGATAAGGACTTGGTCTCCAAGTCTGACATGTGATCAGTGCTCTGTTTGGGACCGTGGTCCTGCAAACTCTCTTGGAAGGAAATTTGGTGAGTTTTCCTATGCATCAGTGTGCAGCTGGGGTTGGGCTTTGGCATGTTTTCCCATGATTTGAACTGTGGCTCTCATGCCCTCCAGGGTGTGGGATTTGGCTGCAACCAAGGAACATACACATGCTTCCGAGGCCTGACGTTGTTTCTCTTTCAGACCCTGATGTGGGTCTGAGGCATGCGGTGATTGCCCGGTGCTGCTTTCATTTTCATCCATTCATTCTTCCACGTGTGCGTTTATCCATCCATTTATTCAGCAGTCATGTAATAATGGCCTAGTGTGGGGCGGTCCCTAGTCTAGGGCTAGTCACTATAAACACTAGTGGGACAAATCTACATAAAATCAATCACAAGGATTTTTATTTCATCTGCGCAGGCCAAGTATTTTTCATAGCGCCCGGCTCACGGTGGTGGGTGTGTCCCTTAAATCTTGGCTATTCGAGAACAATAGGATAAGTGTTATAATCAAGCTGAATGTGAGGTGCTCTGAGAACCAAATAAATGGTATTTGTGTAGCACAAATACCTGATTCTGTCCAGTATTTAACTTTACAATTTGGTTTCATATTCACTATATCCCTTGCTTTACATAAATAACTCTTGAAAATTAAAAGGTGTTTTTCTTTCCTTGGTAGATGAAACACAGAGGAGCTAATTTAGCTCCCCAACATCGGACAGTGTTGGTTTCTGTGCCCAGCATGAACTGTGTCTGGTTTGAAGCCAGTTTTTGCATTCATGGCATCGCTTGTGTCATGCTAAAGGGCTATTCCCACCCCTCACCCCCCAGAGGTGGTAAAACCTAATGCTTCCAGTGGTATCATCTGCTCTCGTTTGGCCAAAGTACTTGGTTTTGGTCATCTATTAATCCCACAAACATACTGAGTACCTACCACGGGCCAGGAGCTAACTTAAGTATTGTGTTTAAGATTTACTCCATGGACCATGTGGGGTTTTTCAGTTTTCTGAAGGTGGGAAAAGAATCAATTGTATTCTACCTTGGAAAAAAAAATTTTAATTGACTTTACTGAAGTATAGTTGATTTACAATGTTGTGTTAATTTCTGTTGTATTAATGTATTAATCATATTATTGCTTGGGTGATTGAGAAGGGTCTCGGGGCTCTGGCAGTCCCCAGGTTCTTCAATAAGAACATCCTTCTTCCCATTCGTTATAGAAGATAGATGGTGTTGAGCTGAATCTGCACAGGCTGTCGTTTACATTCTGGAAGATCCTTTTAAAAGGCAAAGCCTCGTTAGGGGCTACTACTAAGTCACAGAAGTGTGAACTTGAACAAGTTTTTTGACCTCTTCTCACTCAGCTTTCACATGATCTGTAAAATGGAGGGGTCTGCAGGAGTCTCCAGTTCCAAGGGTCTGTGTAGTTCCAAGCCTTGGCTGTATTTCATGGCCCTAACCTAGAGGATGGCTTTTAGAATGCCATAGTTACCAACATTTTTCTCCTTCCCAAACTGCCTCTACCTCCTAGGGTCTCAGGCTTCCTGTTTGCTTTTCACTCCCACAGATTCCTGCTGGGCTGTTCTCTGGCGCCATCTCTTCCTGTATTTGGGGAAGATAATAGAGAGGAGCTGAGACGACTCCTTGGGGGAGCCTCTTCCCTGAGCTAATTTATGATTCATGTGCTGTAGGGGGTGCTGGCCTGTGTGGGGAGAAGGGAAACTTCCCTTTGTTTCTTCCTTTCGCTTGAAAGAAACAACTCAAGGAACCTCCTATCTCAGGCGGACTCCTCTTCCACACAAGGTATTGGACCAATTATCCTAAACATGGTAACAGGAACAGCTATTTAAATATCTTTATTTAAATATTTTAATACCTCCCTTGTGACCCACTCTTTTTTTTTTTTTAATCCTCTGCTTTATAGTCAAAAAAAAAAAAAAAAAAAAAGGGACAGGCAACTGGCTTGTCACCCAGTAAAGAGTAGGAACAGCTCTTTGGCTTTGAGCAGCTCACGAGACTTTTTGTCTGTGAAAGTTTTAGGGAATTTCTTCCAGAAAAGTCATGTGTGAGAAGGGTAAATGGTTGCAGCTGGATTAACACCCTGGCTGTTGAGTTCCGAGGCATCAGTGGCATCTTTCTCTCTCTAATTGATCCCATTTTCCAGAACACAAAGCCTGGAAGGCACACTTGCCCATTCCTGGCTTGACTTGTTGAAAATGTTGGAGTCACCCCTCACCTTGAGTGTGGGGAGGGGAAAGTCACTCTTGTGGGGTGTCAGAATCTCCGGACCTGTGTCCAGTGATTCACTATACTCTGTATCTAAACACATTATCAGCCGTTGTCAAGTTTCTGCTGTGGTTGGATAATTAATATTATTGGAGGAAACAATGAATTTCTTCCCCTCACAGCTGAAGACAGAATTTGTCAAGCGTCACACACAAGTGTATTTTGCTTAATCTTTCCCATTTGAATGATGTCTGTTGCCCAATAGCCCAAGGACTCCTCCAAAGTTCTTCCCATGCCTGAAGCCACCACTCTCTAAACAGCCAGGATCCATTTAAAGAGGAAAAACCAAGCGACTCTTGTAGCTTTGCTCTTTAACTTCTCTCTCTCTTTTCTTGTTAGTATGGAAACACTTTTGGTGCCTTTTCTTAAGTTGAGTTTGGCTGTGTTTAAGGTTTACATGCCTAAAGAAGTGTTGGTTCCAACATCTTGAACAAGGGAAGTGATAGTATCTGCATCATTGATTAGCCCAAAGATCTTGCCCAGGCTGACACCCCCTCCATAAGGGAGAAAGCAGAACCATCATTCCTCACATGTCTCAGTTCACTCTTTAATGTTGAGCCCGTGAGTATTTTCTGCCACAATACATGGCAGACATAATCAATGACATAACCAATGACTTTTCCATGCAGGACACACACCCACATGGAGGCATAGATACAGTGGGAATCTTCGCTCTTAACACCACTGTTTTCTTTCTCATTTGAGGAAACATACCGGAATGTAGGGCTGCAAGAGGAGCTTTATTATGTGATAACATTCAGTCCCTTTAATTTATGTAGGAAAGCTTAATTGTTTGAACACTTGAGAAGGTGTCCTATTCTTAGCTACGAATAGTGGATGACACATCTGGAATGACAAGTCATCTAGAGTCACTGAGAACCACTTCTTTCCATTCCAGAGATTTTTCTACTGACCTCTTGCCCAGAAGTTTGGTTGGTAATGGAGCACTGTGGCTTAGTTTCTTAGTAATGGTATTTTTCACTTTGAAAACCAGGGCCTGAGAAGGCTTGTGGGCCTAAGAGTCATAGCGACCTGCCTGGTATATTAACAGTTGGCAGCTGGCCTCAGGGAAGTCTGGTATATAAGCATCAAATCAGCTTATCTGTGGATCCTTCTACGTTGCTCTTCCCTCCCTTAAATAGGATGTGCTAAGAGGAAGAGTGTCATTCAGAGACCCCAAAAGAGTAAAGCGGTTTTGTTGGTGGGGAGCAATACTTTCAAAATGAGCTATGGGCTTTGGAGAGGTGGAAGGGTAAATTATGCATGAGAAAAAAAAGGGGTAAGTTGAAACCTTGGTATTGGGACATGAAGGAGAGATGGAGAGAGTGTGGTTAGGAACTGTGGGGTATAAGCATTTGCGATCCACTGATCAAGCAGAAACATCTGCTTCACGTCAATAAGTTATGTGAGCTCACTGCAGGCAAGATGTCCAAGTGGCCGGAAGTGGCTTGGCCCTACAGATTCTGCTCACTGTTAAGAGCCCGATAGATGCTAGCAAGCATGAGTGGTAATGGCTGAGAACCGCGCTCCAGCCTGGGCCTCCATGTCATTGTGTGTCCTTGCATAACACTATGCTCCTGAGGGTTCTGAGCAATTGAAGAGGGAGCCCATGCATGAAACCCACGATCCAGAATGCACAAGGTCATTACTGATGCATGTAGCCATAGAGAAGAGTCATGGAGTTTCAGAGCTGGAAGAAAATTTAGAGCGTGTCATGCCCAAATCCCCTCATGCAAATCAATTAACAAAAATTATATAGCCAAACAGTCACATCAATGCCCTGTAATTAGTAACTGGAGTTTGAGGTACTCAACAAGGTAATAAAGCCCATTAACAGCCGTCAGACCCGTGGAGTCTCTTTGGCACAGCTAGTCAGTTAGCAGCTGCTCACTGGATGGAGTGGTTGAAAGGAAGAAAATACTGTCTGGGTGTGTTGTGCCCCATCCAGCCTGGGCCAGTCACACCCATGTTTCCTTTCCTGGTAAAAATTAGCAGAATTTCCCTTATTTGTCTGGAGACTGGAGGAGGATCAAAATCTTGAGGGACAAACCATCCCATCCCACTTAAGGAGTATACAGTGTAAGCTGATTAGAACAGGATATTAACCAGAAAATGGGTGTATCGTGTGGTTCTCCCTGGTTCAAGGACAAACTCCTGGACTTGGCATTGAAACCCAGCCCCTTGGGGCTCCAGCCTGCCTTTCCAGAATCCTTTCCTTTTCCACACCCATGCTCCAGGTATTCTTGTGGATCTTCCAACCTTCTCTGCCCTCTCACGACTATATCTCAGATGGGATTCCTCCCATAGTCTACTTGGTTTACTTTGGTTCAAAGGCCAGTTCAACTATGACTTGTCTTCCCCTGAAAGGTAAGGAACACTGATCAGTCAGTCCTCTGTCCATAATGCTTAGTCCATACCTGCCCGATGGCAGCCCATTACAGAATCCTGCAATGCATTGATTGTTCGTCTGTAAGTGCTTGGATATTAGGATCTTTTTGTTCTCCCAGTTTAACCTAGAGCCTGGCAAGATGTATAGTTCCCTAAGAAATACTTATGAGTGTACAGAAGGACAGATGCATAGATGTGTATCCCCAAAGCTGCTTTCCTGGTTTTATAGTTTGTATAAATGTAAAGGGCAGAGAGGTCCATCTGGTTTGTTCACTGCTGAATGGCCCAACTTCTAGAATAGTACTTAGCACATAATAGATTGCAAAAAATATTTGTTGAATGAATGAAACCCAATAGAATATTTGTTCAGGACTTTGAAAAGATAATCGACTTCTGTTCACAAGTGTGATTGATTTAGAAGAAAATAATTATTAGACCTATGATGATTCTTTTCTTCACAGTGGGCTCACATTGTTGTTGTCTTCCTCAAGGACTGCATATTGCCACTTGCTTCTAGTAGCTTCTTGTCATTGATAGTTGGACAGGAACTTACCTCTTTCTTCATGGTAAGAATTGGGTAATCCTTAAGGGAAGGTGAGTTGGAGGTGCTGACTTCAGAAAAAGGTCCATTTAAAATGTGTTTATAGCACTGACTTTTCTACCATGGCCTTTCCTGGTTTATCATTCTCTACCAGGAGATTTGGTGGTGGTGGGGCAGCAGGGAGGTGGAGTTGTTTTTAGTTTATGTATAGAGGAGAGAAGCTGTTGACTTGCAGAAAGTGTTTGAAATAGCCCTGGAATTTTTCCCAAGCTACTATGACTGACAGCTTGATGGAGAAAGATGAACAGCTATTTTAACCAACTCTAAAGCAAACTGGGCCTTCTTTATGACAGGAATACGGCAAGTGCAAGACAAACCACCCGATAGTAGCGGACACACAAACTGGGGAGCAGCATCCTGTTTTGTTTGTTGATTTTTGCCTTGCATCAATCGTAGCACTTTGCTTACAGTAGGGTATGAATAAATAGGTGCTGCCTTTAAAGGAAATTCTGACGAGTTTCATCATCAAAAAGGGTGTTAGAGGTCAGGTCTTTGAAACTTTCCATTTAAAAATGAAAAAGATGTTACCCAGGGAAGGGGATATTCAGTTCAAGGTGTCACAGATCTATAGTGGCAAAATCAGGACTGGTATGCAGTACTTATCCTGTGGGATTTAACTTGTGGGCTATTTGGATTGGCAGTCATGAGATGTATAGTAATGGGATGCTCAGTATTTTTGAATCCAGGAGTGGGTTGCAGTACTTTTCATTTGCCTACTAAGCTTCATTTGGTGCCCAAATATTATGACTTGATAATGATTAGGAGCACTGTTCCATACATGTCTTCCACAAAGGAAAGGGGAAGGCATTAAAGAACACAAGGGAAATGTTGGTGTATTCACTCATCCCATTTAGTGATGGCTTATTAAGTCTACAACAGTGCCCTGGTGTCTAGTGAAAGAGCACTGGATAAGTAGTGTAGAGTTCAGGGTGTAGTCCTGACTCAGGCTTAACTACTGTGCATCTTAACCAACTTGGAGTTTGGGGTCTTCATGTCAGCATCAGACTTGTCGACATCAAAGATGCGGAAAGCTTTCACCTCGTGTTGGCAATTGGTATTAACTGCCTATAGTGCTGGGTTGAAAAGAAATCTGAGGCCACATTTGGGTGTAGAGTAAATGAATGCTATCCATGATTGGCTGGTGATATCTGCTATGGACAGTGGGTAGGAAGTTACATCGTGTGTGCAACTTAATTGCTATCCTGGATCAGGTAATCTGTGAAATTCTAATGCCTCTGCACTATTGCTCCATAAGGTTGAGTCATTGCCTTCCAAGAACTAAAAACCTCTGCAGATATGCATAGTTGTTTAGTTTAATCGAAAATGAAAGCACCAAAGGGCAACTGAAGCAATGTAATGATTACAAATGTAATGATTACAAAACTGTAGAGAAACGGCAGGGGTTTTTTTTTTGTTTTTTTTTTTTTTTTCTTCAGACCATTGGCCTTAAACAGAACAAAAGAAAGGCATAGTTTACCCTGGCCAATCCCGTTTCCATGTGTTTTGATGAAGAATATTGAAACTATAGTCCAAATGCACCAGTAGAATTCTTCCTGAGTTACTATTTATCCTAAATGAAAATTTAGTCATCTGTGCGTCATTTCAGTGAAAACCTTGAATCTTTAAATAAGTCACATGAAGTTTAAAAATATAAGCAAGAACCTTTTGTATATTTTGGTCTAGGAGACAGATTTAACTCTAATTTGAAGTTGTGTTTCATTAGGGATGTATTCTTTTGACTATGGGTTTAAATTAAGGTTGTTATACATAATAGTGTTAGCATAGGGAGGGCTGAACAAGGTCATTAAATATGGACCAAATTTGAGATGATCTGCTTGTATATACATACAATCTGTATATGTTCATCTCGGCAAAGGCTCCAAAAGAATTATTTTTAAATTGTACATCCCATTTAAAAGAATGGCAATTGATGTAGATAAGCTTCAAAAGCCCAAGCAGGATCAATCAAACGAGGGTGGTAAGTGTTTTACAAGTGATTTTCTGATAGTGTATTTCTTTTACTTCTAAGATATATGGTAGAATGTCCCCCATCAGGTGTGCCTTATTGCTACACAGAACCATAAACTGTGATAGGATTTCTCCAAAAACTAAACTTTAGAGTTAATTTAGAAGGAGGATTTAGTCCTGTTTTACCATGTGTGGTACTCCTAAACTCTTCAAAACCAATGACACTCATCTTAAAAACCATGTAACGTTGGAATCGGAAGTGCCATACTTGGTTCTTGTCTCTTGTTTTACTGGAAATGTGAGGCTGTTTGCCTAAGGACCCCTGGCTGGTTATGGCAGAGCTCGTGACTCCTAGTCCAGTGTCTGTTCTTAAATACTTAAGAAAATAAAGACAGTATAAAACAGGATGAAGTCATGTGGATATTATAGCAGAGGAAATGGGAGTACTTAGCCAATGACTTGACCTTCCCCAGTCAATGCTTTGAAAGCTGCTCTGAAGCTTTATCCTCTGGGGTATTAGTATGTTTGATCATTTCTGATGCTAAGAAATAAGCACTGTTAGGGAACAGCTGCCTTCACTTTTGTTGTGGCTCCTTGGACACCCCTGGTTAACGTTTGTGTTGAATCTCAACAATTACTGATCCTTATAAGGTTAGTATATTGACTTCTCCTTCTTTGGAACTGATTTTCTTTATGGTGTATCTGCCCTTTGCTGTAAGTTGCTTCAAATCCTCTCTGGGAGGAAATGAAAAAATAAAAAAGAAATAATTTAGAGAGAATGGTATCTTCTTAGCAGCTTGAATAACTTTTAGGTGTTGGTGATGGGGTTCTTTTGATGAGAAACTTGTCTGATACGCTCTCTGTAGGAGAGAAGGAAGCCTTTGGGGTAACCAGGTTTAAAACCAAAGATAAGGTGCCTCTGTAGATGAAGAGGGATGAGAGGGACCATAGATGGGTAAGCACAGAGAGATGTGGAAGGTACTGTCCAGTGGGGACTCTTCCTTATGGCCCCACAGATCTTGAATAACATGAAGAATCACGATAGGCCAGGAATGGTTGAATTTCTCATGGAAGCTGGTGAAGGGGCTATCTTTGCTGTGGGTGATAGCACACAGTCACCTGACTAGATGAAGTCCTTAAACCTGAGTTACATTTGCTTCTATAGACCTCAGCATTTGGAATCCCCAGGTGTAGCTTCTGTCCATTTGTTAGAAGCATCATCAAGGGGAACAGAGCAAGTTGCCTGATATGAAGCCCCAACAGAGCCAGCAAGGGACTCCCATCTGACAAGCACGAGGGGAGGGATCTGAAATGGGTGCGTCTAGATTACATGATTTGTATGCAGGGTTTGTGAACTTCCTTTGTTTAATCAGCTTTCAAAAAGGGTCACCTGGGAGATTTTGGGGCCCATACAGAAGATCACCCAGGCCTCCTTTCCTCTTGGAGTAGTCAGACCTCATGATTCCATTATGATCTGATTTCAAAGTAACTGCTGAGGAGGTTTATAAGGACCGTGTAATAATATGGAACATTTGATCAGGGTGTTATCTGCTCTACTTACTGACCTGAATGAACTGGCTATGAAATTGCAAGAATGCTATAAACATATTAAGCAATTCCTCCCACTCTGCTTTTGTTGGTCTCCTTTCTTTTGGGGGGTGGAGGGGGGTGGTTTGAATTAATTTGATCTTTTAATAATACTTCATAGCAGTAGATCAGTTGTGTTTCATGCCTTGGCTATGTTTCCGGAGGTGAGGGAGAGCTTTTTGATAGTGAGCTAGGTGATGTGGTGACCCTGGTAGCAGGTCATCCTCTCCCTGCCTTTGTAGTCCAGCGGACTGTGTAATATCTGGGGAAATGAAACTGCAGGCCAGACGTCCAGGTCTGGCTTCTGAAACCTCCATTTGGATGTACCTTAGGCATCTGAAACTGAACAGGCGCAAAGCAGAGCTTGCCATTCCCCTCCTCCTCTTCCCCCTACACACTCCACTCCTCTTCCTCTTTGCCTCCAACCCTTAGAGACCAGCGTTACCTTCTACCTCCCTACCCTGGCCTGATGCTCAGAGCCATGATGCCTCCTCTCTAAGCATGCACTGCTGCCCACCTCACTCTCCCCCATGGCCGCACCCTTGCTCTACACCTGTAGTCCCCTTCTCCCTCGACTGATGTGGCAGCCTCCTCGCCAATTGCTGTATCCCCTTCACACCACTCGCCACCTTGTTGCCAGAGGGATGGCTCCAGGAAACAAATCAGACCCTGTCACTCTTGGTTTAAAATCCTCCTGGTGGCTCTCCATAACCTTCCCGATAACGTGCATATTTCTTAAGGTGTTTCTGAATGAACTGTCCTTGTTTCTGGTTCTGTTCTCTTTCTCACCATTTCCTCCACGTGATACCCAGGCTGTACGCAACTTGGGTTTATACAGTGAAGCAGGGAGGGCAAAACCCTAAAATCTGGGGACACATAGCTACACACACTCTTGCCTACTGACTGACGGCTCCCGTGTTAGAACTGAGATCAGGGTGCCTCCACTCCGGTTACCCGGACTTAGAAACGTGAAAAGAGTGTCACCTGGTTAAGAGAACCCCCCTGCTTACTCTGCTTACCCTCCTTTCTAGCAGAATATGAAGTTACTGATGGAAGGCTCATTTTTCTCCTCAATTTCATCTTTTTTTTCTTTGGTCTCCAACTATTCTGTCTTCTGGGAGGGCTGGAGTCAGGACTTCCTGAGCCAAAATCAGCTAGCATCTAGCAAGGGCTGGAAGCTTCCAGGCTTCTTCTTCAGTGTCCTGTGGTACCTGTCAGATGACGCACCTCTCGCTTCCCTGAGGGCTCGGGAGGGTGGCTGGGACTTTCTGTGCCTTAGTAACTTGGCTTCCATCAGGAGATGGAAGAGCCAAGCCCAAGTGGACTGGCCAAGCACCAGAGAAGGCCAAAGTCACGGCTCCCCAGCCTGCAGGTTCCTTCAGTGCCCCTCCCTGTCCTCACGGTCCCCTCAGATGGTGGAAATGTCTGTGGCTCAGGCCGTGGCTCTGTGAGTGACTCATGTGAAAGTTGTGGGGAATAAAATAAGACAGCCTGAAAAGGGCCAGAATGCATGAGGCATCTGCCAAAATTGGACCTTTTGTGATGCTTGGCCTGCTCATTGCTCTCCAGGCACTCAGGGGCGGCAGAGGAAGTGGAATCCGTTTAGTTCCCCCGTGACTGCCCCCCACCACGAATAGCCTGGAGAGGGTTTTCTTGTGAAAACGTCTGCTTCAGCCTTCTGTTGCTAGCCTGTGTTTTATTGTCTCCCCCTCCTCTGCTGCTATTTTACTGCCTCCACCCTGACAAAGCACCAGGTTTATTCTCTTGCTCTGTGTATTTGCCCACTTGGATGTCTAACCGATGTATCAGCCTCAGCTAATACATTAGAATTTGAATAAATGTATAACAGCAGGTAGCAAGTGAGTGGTGACAGGGTGACATATTGACTTAATATCTTGTGTAGTGTGATATGAAGGATGTGCCTTTTGGTGTGTATTTTCATTTTAATTATTTTTTGTTGCTTTTCTTAGGCAGACACTTGTAGGCAGTTTTGCGTAATTGTCTGAAATCATTAACATGTTTATTAAATAAGGAAGCAGAGTGCATTATCTAGCGAATCAATTATGTAAATGCACGAGAAGCATAAGAAATTAGTCTTTAACTGTTGCTGAACTACATCCATTTTCTAAATTATAGATGAAAGTTGCTGGGTGTACGTGTGCATGTGTTGGGAAGAGGGGGAGTGTTTAAATTCACACACACACACACACCCCCCGCCGCTGCTTTCTCAGTTTGAAAGCAGCAACAATTAATTTACGGTTTTCTTCGGGAGGGGGCATTTCTGAGGTACAGAAACTAGTAGGGGTTTCTGTAGATCCTTCGTGTAGATGACAACAGATGGTTGGCAGTGAGAAACAGAGCAATCTCTATTGAAGGGTCTGGGCGAAATGACAAACAGTGTCAGTGAAGCAGAAGCAATAGTATCCCTCCTCGGGATAACAATACTATCTAGGTTCAAAATCCTCAATATGTCTAAACCAACCCATCATTCACTCTGATTGCTTTTGATTAAAATCTTTAAAAGGTTCCTGTCATTGGTTCAAGTCTAATTTTTAGTAACATTGGCTATTTTCATTTGGGAAGCAGTTGTCTCAAATATTCAGGAACTCGGAGTACCCACCATCCCCTAACTCATTAACTGATCTTGACATGTAAGAGAAGCATCCTTCACTTTGTCACCTTCTTGGTTTTTTGTCTCAGAATTTTGTAGGTCTCCTTTCTCCCCACAGATTGAAATAGTTCACCCAAACAGACATAGGTTTCCCTTGTTCAGCCTTGAGTTCAGTGACTAACAGGAAAACAATGGTGTTGGACTCCTGCCCTTTCTCTTGGCAGAACATACTTCCCTAACCCTTGGTCTGATGGCAGTCCGAACAGGAAGACGGGCAGAGATCCACCTACTGTGAATTCTCTTCTAGGGAAAGGTTTATGAGCAGGTGAAAGTGTACTTAGAGGAGACAGTAAGAAGATGAAGACTTGCATTCTAGGATGTGAAATTTTAGCGCTCTCAGCTAGAGATACTTGCCTGTTACTGTTTCTCAATTTTCTTCAAAATGGAAATCATACCAACCATTTAGAATACCAATGGTTGCTTACAAAATATTTTGGGAGACAAAAGTAAAATTCTGTGGGACGCAGGAGGATGTCGTAGAAAGAGGTAAATGGCTAGATGTGAACTGGACTTGGCCACTTAGAGTTATCATTTAAACTGTGTGTGCTCTGTAAATTGGTAAAGTGGGCATGATAAGACATAACTCATAGGGTTGTGAAGATGAATTAGAATATATATTAGTGTCTATTAGCCTAAGTTGCGCATAATATTTCAGTAGCTCATGTTTGCTTTCCAAAAGTGTTAAGAACTACTAGGATTTGAGTTAAATTTACGGTATAGTTTCCTATGAGAAAGTAAATAAACCTAGAGACTTTATATAGATTCCCTGCATATAAGAGTAAGTTTATGATAGTAAGTGAATCCAGGAGATCGTCTTGCTGTAGTAGTATGGAAACAAAAAGAGGGTTCTTTTAAATGTAGAAAATATCTTAATACATAGACCATAAAGATATCTCTATAGGTAGATATTTCAATTTCATGTTCAGATTTTCTTTTTGACCATTACTTTAAAAGTAATACATATACAGGGTGGGGAAAAAAATCAGCATAGTATCAAAAGGTGTACAATTAAACACATCTCCTATCTTTTTATTTCTGAATTGACTCCCCAGAAGTAACTAGGGTTAATAGGTTTTTTGCATATTTGGGATATACATATGAATCTCTCGGTAGGAGCAATACCTAGAAGTGGAGATGCTGGGTCAAAGAATGTGTACATTTTGAATTTAGAAAGATAGGCCAGATTGTCCTCCAAAGAGGTCTTAGGGGTTCACATTCCTCTCACCAGTGTTGTAAGAGTATCAGTACTGACCACTCTGCATTGGCTGCCATCTTCTCTTTGCCTCTCTAATAGGACAAATGGTATTCGTTGTTTTAACCTGTGTTTTGTTAGTTGTGAATGAAGTTGCGTATCTTCTAGTTTGTTTATTAGCCATGTCCTTTGCTTTTTCTATGTGCTGGCTCTTCCTAAAGCACAGGCCACAGTGCTGTGCTGCTCAGGACAAAGCTCCTGTTCCCTCAGCTGCTGCCCAGGCTTTAGCAAAAGGAACTGCCAGCCCCGCTTTGGGGACTGCTGCAGCTGAAGAGATCTGCTAACCCGAGATCTCTCTCTCCTGCCCTAGAATACCCATATCCAGCTCTTAGTCAGTATGGGACTGTAAAGGCCCAACCCCTTTGCTGCCAATTTGGCATTTCCAGTCCCTGAGCTGCCCCTGGAGCCAGTGGAGTTCTTTGTTGGGATTTCATCACTGCCCAACTTCTTTTGTGTAGTCGCGGTTCCTTCCCTTCCCCAGTGGGTATTGGTCCTCAGAACACTCCCCAGTGACCCTCCTGCACCCTATTCTCCATCTCTAAATCTGCTTCCCAGAGAGCCCAACATTCAACACTAACCTTACCATTTGTATGCTGGAGTCTTGGTCCTTTTCTAAATGATTCGAAGACACTCTGTTTAGGAGAAATGAGCCATTTGTCTCACTTAAGAGTTATAAATATTTTTCTTCTTTGTCATTTGCTTTTCAGTTTCTTGTTGGTGCTCTTTGCCTTTCGAACGTTTCAAATGCTGATGCAAATTTATCAATTTTCTTTCCTTTTATTTTTAAACTTATGGCATTTGGTTTTTTGTCCCTTGCCTAGTAGAGCCTTCTTAGGCTAAGAATAATTTTTTTAATGTTCTCTTTTTTTGTTCTAACAACTTTATTTTTTACATTTAAATTTTTGAGCCATCTGGGATTTATTTTGATGTAAGACGTGAGAATGGAACCAGCAAAGTTTTTCCCCCTAGTAACTGGCCACTTGTACCCAACATATTTATTGGGTAATCCATCATTCTCCCACATCTGAAATTCCAACTTTATTATATAATTTCTATGTGTATTGTCTATTTCTGAACTATTTTTGTCCCATTTTTCTGACTGATTTTTTGCTAGTAATAAATTGTTTTAATTATCTTAGCTTCATAGTATGTTTTAATATCCAGTGGGGTTAAAAACTGTATATTTCCTGACAGTTCTCGCAGGTTAATTTTCCATGTGCATTTTAGAATTAACTTGGCAAATTTCAAAAATAGTCTTACTGGCATTTTTACTGGGATCACATTAAATTTATAAAGTAATTTAGGGGGAAATAATATCTTCACAATCAGTTTTACATCTGTGAACACTTCGTCTTTCTATTAATTTGTCATCTTACGTCTTGCTGTAGGATTTTGATTTTTTTTCTTATGAATTCTGTATACTTCGAAATTTCTTAATTCTACGTTCTTTTGCTCTTGTACCTAGTATCTTTATATTTAATTGACTTTTGTTTTTATAAGAAAAGCTATTAATTGTAATCTAGTTTAGTAATCATCTAGCTTAATTGTCTTTTAATGTTTTTATTCATTTTCAGTTGATTCTCTTTGGTTTTCTAGATTCAGAAATGTATCATCTGCAAAAATAATAATTTTGCCTCTACCTTTCCAACTTTACGTGTTCATGACTGTATTACTGCTTGGGCTGTCATACAAAATACCATGGACGAGGAGACTTAAAAAACAAATCTATTTCTCACAGTATTTGAGACTGGGAAGTCCAAGGTGAGAAGCAGAGAGGAGCAAAAGCATGAGCTCCCGAGTACCTCTTTTTGTAAGGACTAACCCTATAAGATCAGAGCCCCACCAATAGGACCTCAATTTACCTTACTCCAAATACAGCCACCCTGGGGGGTTAGGGCTTCATATGATTTGGGGGCGGGGCACAATCATTCTGTCCACAACAGTGACTTTCACCTACTTGCATTGGCTGGCGCTAATTGGGAAGTATAAGATTACAGAGTATTGGTAGTGGCCATTCTTGTCTTAATGAGGATGCTGTTTACGTGTCACCATTAAGCCTGGTTCTGGCTTTTAAAATATCTTTATATTTATTTCTTTTTCATATTAAGAAGTATTTATAGGGGTGGGAGGGAAAAATTAGGAGTTTGGGATTAATACATACACACTCCTATATGTAAAATAGACAAACAACAAGGACCTAGTGTATAGCACAGGAAAGTGTATTCAATATCTTGTAATAACCTACAATGGAAAAGAATCTGAAAAAGAGTAGATATATGAACATGTATAACTAAATCACTTTGCTGTACACGTGAAGGTAATACAACATTGTAAATCAACTATACTTCAATTTAAAGAAATTTAAAAAATTAAAAAGTATTTGTAGATTCCTAGTTTATTAACACATTAGTGATTGTGATTTTATCACATGCTTTTTTAGCATGTATGGAGATGATCGCATGGTTTTTCTCCTTTAACTTATTAATACTATGAATTATAGAAGTATAATTCCTGTTCTTGAAAGATCTCAGAATCCTTATAATTAGTCCTATTGGTCGTGGTATGTTTATTCTTTCATTGTGCTGGTGGATTCTATTTGCTAATATTTGAGTTAATATTTTTACATAATTATTTAAAAGTTAGATCTGAATTTTCTTTTTTGGGGTATTTTGTCAGGTTTGAAATCAGTGTTTTGAAAAAGCTGTTTTGAAAAGATAAATTGGAGGTTTTCTTTCCTGAATACACATTTGAGTATTTTAAATGTAAATCAGCATGAAACAGCTTATTGTTAGTGTCTTTTTCAGTACGTCCCTAAATATGTTTTTTAGAGGAAAGTATTTGACGAGTTATAGTTAATAATTTTCAAGGCTGAACCTGTCCTATTCAAGCTGAAGAAGAAAGATGGAGGGCAGACATATATTCCTCAGTTAAGGAGAGATGCCAGAGGAGCTGAGAAATGCATATGTAAGTTCTATGAGAAGGTGAGGAGCTGTGGAAATCAACTGGAACACTCTGGAAATCCATAGAGAAATCTTGGAGATATTTAAGGTAGCAACAACCAAAAACAGCCTTTGTAAATTGGTCTTTTTGGATTGGTCTGCACACTGTATTGTGTGCAGTCTGCAATTATAACTCTTTATCCTGTAGCAAAATGTGAGAAGGCTAAGTGGTGTCAGAGTTCCTTTGTCCTCCCTTCTTTATACTCTACTTGGTAGACCCTCCCCATACCTTAGCCTCCTGCCTCTTCTTCCCCATGTAGCCCAGGACCCACCTGGCACTACTCACTGGCCAGACACCAGGACTGTCCTTTCTCCTTCCCACCAAAGCTTACCCTTTGTGTGTAAGGAGCTGTTAGGCCAATCCAAACTCAAGTGCAAATTGGTCATGGTTTGGTTCTGTCTCCCAAAGGTGACCTGTGTGTATTTTGCAGGGTGCTGATAATATTTAAGCCCAAGGAGCAGGCAGTGTCCTACCAGGTGGGCTTGCTGGGCCTTTTTGTGTGTATGATGGAGCTGTGTTCCCCACATCTAAGTGGCTGTTAGGGGTCAATCTTGTACTTAGGAAGTCAGTTCATGGTACCATCTGATTTAGCCTCAGCAGTCTTTGCTCTCCTCCAATAGATTTCTAAAATTAAAATTTAAAAAACAGCATTTTTTTCTGGTTTGTTTCCCCCTCTTTCTCATGCAGGACAGTGGGATTAAACTGGATCATTTTGCTGCTTTTTTAGGTTTTTCTTTTGCTCTCTGGGTCTCTCTTTGCTCGTTCTGAGAAATTGCGTTAGACTTTATAACAGGGCAGAAGATTACTTAGGAACGTGTATTGGCTTAAACCTGTTCCGGTCACACATGGTTCTGATAAATTCATTCCAAATTCTACATTAATTCCAAACTTAACTGATCATAAAAATTTACTTCTAATAGCATAAATTGAAGAACGTCGTGTATAAGACAAATCTATGAATGTGACTTAACACCAGCAGTCAATATGTACTCCTTTCTAAAAGATATATCTGTATCCATATATCTGAAATGCAGCCTCTTGAAATGTGGACAGAACTCCTTGATCAGTTTTTGGCTTTAAAAATGAGGAGGATTTTTTTTTAGGGTCCAGTTCACACTTTTCTGTTGTAATACAGATAAGGGTACTGCAAATAGAATGGGAGTTTAGGATTGAGGGTTCTGAAAGGAGGTTTCTTGTGTGAAAAACAGCTTTTCTTTTTTTTTTTTTTTTTTTTTAAATTTTATTTATTTATGGCTGTGTTGGGTCTTCGTTTCTGTGCGAGGGCTTTCTCCAGTTGTGGCAAGCGGGGGCCACTCTTCATCGCGGTGCGCGGGCCTCTCACTATCGCAGCCTCTCCTGTTGCGGAGCACAGGCTCCAGACGCGCAGGCTCAGTAGTTGTGGCGCACGGGCCCAGCCGCTCCGCGGCATGTGGGATCTTCCCAGACCAGGGCTCGAACCTGTTTCCCCTGCATTGGCAGGCAGACTCTCAACCACTGCGCCACCAGGGAAGCCCCAAACAGCTTTTCTTGACAAGCTGTTTGTCATCATTTGCGGCAGCCTCTCTTTTCATTTATTTATTTGGTTTGAGGGAGTTAAGAAGGTGTTTGGTGTATTTTGTGCTGGCAGTTCACACGTCAAAGACACGAGACTAAAAATATTCCCCAAATATGAACATACAGTGGTTTCTTCTTCTTCCTTTTTTCTCTTCCCCCAGTGTTAAAACCCCTGACCCAGCCTGTTGAAATGCCCCTGAGGTGACCCCCTGTGCTTCTGCTCTGGATTTCCTGGGCCCCCCACCCCCGGCCCTACATTGTTATTTTTTACAAAGATTTTGGGGTTCCCTATCTGACCAGCTCCTCCCCCATGGTTTGAACAATTCCTCATCTCTTCCTCTACCATTGCAACTTAGCTTTCCTGGTTCGATTGCTTTCTGTTAAAAGATAAACTGAGACCTATTAAATTTGAGTCCATTTGAGCAAACATTGATTTGAATCTGGTCGTGCCAAACTGGAAGTGGTTAGGAGGACGGCCTGCCTGCAGGAGCCAGGGGAAGGGGGGGTGCAGAAGCCTAAAAGGGAAATGACGTGACCGGCTGGAGCGTCAAGCCTAGTGGGCTGTTTGTGATTGGTTGTCCTTAGCATTTTGATTTTATAACCTTGAGACATTTACAGGCTCAGGTTTTGGTTTGCTTATGTAGACTGCCAGGGAATTAGAGCCACCTCAGTCTGAAGGCCTCCTTGTTTAATTAATTTAACACTCTGTAAGTCAGACAAAGTCAAGTATCATATGATGTCGCTTATATGTGGAATCTGAAAAAACGATAGAAATGAACTTATTTACAAGACAGGAGTAGACTCACAGACATAGAAAACAAACTTACGGTTACCAAAGGGGAAAGAGGTGGAAAGGGATAAGTTAGGAGTTTGGGATTAAAATACATACACTACTGTGTATAAAAATAGATAACCGACAAGGATCTACTGTATAGCACGGGGAACTATACTCAATATCTTGTAATAATCTATAATGGAAAAGAATCTAAAAAAGAAAAAAATATGTAAATACACATATATAACTGAATCACTTTGCTGTACACCAGAAACTAACACTACATTCTAAATCAACTCTATTTCAATAAAAATTTTTTAAAAACAACACTACCAGGACTTCTCTGGTAGCACAGTGGTTAAGAATCCACCTGCTGATGCAGGGGACACGCGTTCAGTCCCTGGTCCGGGAAGATCCCACATGCCGTGGAGCAACTAAGCCCATGTGCCACAACTACTGAGCCTGCGCTCTAGAGCCCGCGTGCTACAACTACTGAGCCCGCGCGCCTAGAGCCCGTGCTCCGCAACAAGAGAAGCCACCGCAATGAGAAGCCCACACACCGCAGCGAAGGGTAGTCCCCACTCACGGCAACTAGAGGGAAAAAACCGTGCGCGGCAACGAAGACCCAACACAGCCAAAAATAAATACATAAATAAATAAATAAATAAATAAATTTATTCAAAACAAAACAAAAAAACACTATCAAGGCATTGTCCTGAAGTTCTGGCAGAGGACCATTAAAGAGTGAGGGAGAGCTCACACCTGGGTGGGAACATGGTAGAATGTTTGTTGAAGGACATGACATTTAACCTGGATCTTTATCATGAGTAGGATTTTGACGGGGGGTTATCAGTGAAGCACACCTATTCGTGCTGGTCTGTTAAGTACCCCTACCAGGCAGCATAATTCCTAACTTAGTTGAAAAGCACCTAGAATGCAGAGGCCTTGAAGGAATCACAGAAATGCTGAAAATTTTAGGGACTGTGCTAGGCCTTCTGCCGAAACATGAAGCGAGTGAACTCAGAACCAAGTTTTCTTTGCATTTCTTTCTTCCTCTTTCTTTGCATTTTTGGAAGTGAGCAGATCCTGGTAAAATGAGGCAACTGACGTGTTGAGGAGCAATTTTCTCTCTTGAAAAATAAGTTCGACATTGTGCATTCAGTGTACTGTGAATGTATATGTGTACTGGTGGTTACATTTATAGCAGTACAACTGAGAATGTGCAAATGAAGTCTGGGAGGTGCCGAATGGTGGCCTCCAGCATCAAGCAGAACTTTCCTGGGATGAGAGGAACTTCCAATCAGGTAACAGTTCCTTTCATACCAATTTTTAAAGCAGTATTTTTAAAGAGAACCTGGAAAAAGGCTAGAATTTTGGGAAAACAAAAAGAAAAGCTTTTGGAGAGCATCTTTTTTTCTTGTGAGTGCGTGTGTTTTTTTTTTTTAAGGTTCTTTTCTCCCATCAGGTCTTAAGCTCCCCCTGTCTCACCAGTCCCTGGTACCAGCCACCAAGGCAGAGCAGCACGTCAGTGCTGGCCTGTAGTCAAGTTGCTGGGTTTCATCAAGCCATAGGTGAGCCAGGGGTTTATCTGAAGATCTCCCTGCAGAATTGAGCTCATAGGCTTAAGGGATCTGCTTCCCTGGGCAAGATTATAGTCCCTTAAAGCTACAGGGTTACCATCACGCTGCTAGCTCAGGTGGCCCCTGCGTTGCCTCCATCACATTTTCTCACCCGCAAATCAAAAACCTTTCTATTAATTTATCCATAAGTTGACATGTTAAGATCCTCTTCTTCCTTTTTTCCCAGTCTGACTCCACGAATTGGAATACTTTGTGTTCCTTTATTTTTTTGTTGGTATGTTTTTATTTTCTAAAAAAGTAAATAAGACTTTGGGTTTTTTTCAGGCAAATTGACTAATTCTTCTCATCTATTAAGTTAAACAAGTGTTGTTACCCAAACTGGGTTCCATGGAACACTGGTGATTGGTGAGGGTGTTAGAGTTTTTCTGTGGAAGATATTTCCGGGGTCAGTTTAGTTTGGGGGATCACTACCTGCCTCGTCTCGCCTCGGTTGCTTCTCATTGCACATTAGCATATTAAAGACTCAGAGGTTTGCAGGTAAAAGAAACGATCTGTAAAATTTGTTGAGTCCAGTATTTGCAGAATTATTTTTTCCTCATAGTACCTCTTAACATCCAGGGGACACAAGGTGTTCCACAAACCAGTCTGGACTGTGGGGAGTAAGACCTTCCCCACATCTCGTGAGGGCTTCTCTGTGTGGATCACAAGTGTTTTGCTGGTATAGTAGTTTGATTTTAAGGCGTGAAGGGACTTGGATTCCTTGCAATAGAAAAGCTCACACATTTTGCAAAAGATTTCCAAAGATCTGTGCTTAAAACAGGCAGCCGCTAAAATCTGAACATTTTCAGAGTGGTCTTCTTTGCCCTAGGGAAGGAGTGACAGCCAACCCGAAGCAGTAAGTTTTCATACTGTGTAAAGTCTGCTTGCTCTCTGAATATTTTTATTCAGACATTATTCAGCATACACGGAACCATCTAGCTCCATCCCACATCTCCGTGAGTCACTTTTTTTTAAGTACTTCTTTTTTAAAAAGTGTCTCATGCACATAGATAGAAAAAAAAAGAAAGAGTAAAAATAAATCCTGTTGTTTAATTTAAAAACCCAAATGAACCTTAAGCACCAAATACATATGTTTCTCACTTTCTTGGATTACCAAGAATTATCACCTGTGTTCTGGTCCTAATCCAAGCATGTGAGTTAGCATTTTTTAACCATAAAAATGAATGCTACAGAAACAGCATGTCAAAATAGAGATGATACTGTGTTAAATTCTCCCAAATGATTCAGTATAAACCAAACACGGAAAAAGTCTGTTATAAGCATATGCTCAGGTTAACAGCTCCTTCTACTTCTCTTTCCAGGGTAATTATGTTGTCCTAATGGACAATACCTTTGCAATTTATTTGTCGCTCTTTCAATATTGTTGCCCAGGAAATGGGATGTTGAAAGTTACTCATTATTGTTGAGTGGATTTACTCATTGTGAGATATTTATGTCGGAATTGTAACCTGTTACTACTTATTATTTCATCATTAAATTCAGTGCATGAAAAGTGTAATATTATAGCTCTCTATTACTGTGTTAATTTAACGTAATGCAAATTGATTGTTCAGCAGGAGTGGCACTCATTGCAGACACATTTTAAATTTTAAAAATGGTAAATGTATTTGAGCTCTGTTCTGAGAATGGAGAGGAAGTGTATTTTGTGGTGCTGGAGAAAATCTGCATTTGGAAAGGCCTAGAACACTGACACAAGCACAGTTGTTCAGTGCTGCAGGGTGATGCCTTTCATCACCCTGCAGCTCAGTCTGGCTACAGACACATACTGCCAGGAAAGGGGGCATTTAGAAAAAGAGAACAAGTATGTGTGTGATATGAATTCTGCAGGAAAGATCTTAAGGCCTGTTCCTTTAAGAAAATTAATACAGTATTCACAAACACAAAAAGCAGTTGAACCTCATTCTCCAGGTTTGGGCTGCCTTCCTTTCTTGAGAGAAAACATCTTTGAAAGTTAGACCATCAACTACTATTGCTTCTGCATTGTATGTGCTGTGGACCAAATGAGTGATCAAGAGCCTGCAGTGAAATACAACTGGTCAGAGTTGGTAGTATTCAGAAGACAGTTTAATGTAAATAGATCCAGATTTTGTTCAAATCTTGTTTTTCATTCATACTGAGAAATGTTGACCACGTTTATTTGGGTCTGAAGACATATCTGCTCCTCCTTTTCTGACTCTTACTAGCCTTGATCTCCGGTCATCGGATATTGGACCATGCCTACGTGGCATGGGTAGATGCCTAGATGACAAATCCCAAGAAATATCTATATGTGAAACTGAGACCATCTTGACTTTGGACTTAAAATAAACATGATGTTTATGAATCTTATTTTAAGAGCATAAACTTGAGAAAGAGATGATATCCTGTACAGGAAAGCACTGTGAATGAAGTTTCAAGGGCTTCCCAAGGGCATTGTGTTATAATAGCCATTATTGTGATGATCACCATACTCAATGCCAGTCTCGTGTTGATTGATCCATACTGGTGTCTCTGAACTATTTTAATTGAGCCCTTTAATCTGAAGAACTGCCCCGTTTCCCCCACCAACACCACCAAAATGAATGAATCATCTTGTTTTTCTGGTTTTACTGAGACATGACTGACATACAGCACTGTTTAATGTGTACGGCATAATGACTTGACTTTCATATATTGTGAAATGATTACGACAATAAGTTAACATCCATCATCTCATAGGTTTAAAAATATTTTTCCTTGTAATAAGAACTCAAGATTTACATGCTTAGAAACTATCAACACTGCCATATGGTATATTTAATCATCATGTTGTACATTATATATCCCTAGGACTTATTTATCTTATAACAGGAAGTTTATACCTTTTGACTGCCTTCATCGTATTCCCCCTCTCCACACCACCCTCCCCACCTCTGGTAACCATAAATCTCTTTTTCTGTGAGTTAAGTTTGTTGTTCATTTTTTGAGTCCACAGATAAATCAAACAGTATTTGTCTGTCTGACATTTCACTTAGCATAATGCCCTCGAGGTCCACGTTGTTGAAAATAGCAGGATTTCCTCCTTTTTTTTGGCTGAATAATATTTCATTGTATACATATATGTACCACAACTTCTTTATCCATTCATCTGTTGAAGGACAGTTAGGTGGTTTCCATGTCTTGGCTGTTGTAAATAGTGCTGCTGTGAACATGGGACATCTTTTCGACATAGTGTTTTCATTTCCTTCAGATATATTCCCAGAACTGGAATTGATGGATCATATGATAGTTCTATTTTAAATTTTGGGGGGAACTTCCATGATGTTTTCCATAGCAGCTATACCGATTTACAGTTTGTCCAAGGATGCACAAGGGTTTCCTTTTGTCCACATCCTCACCAGCACTTATCTTTTGTTTTTTTTGGTGATAACCATTCTAACAGGTGTAAGGTAAGATCTCATTGTGGTTTTGATTTGCATTTTCCTTACAATTAGTGATGTCGATTACCTTTTCAGGTACTTGTTGCCCACTTGTATAGCTTCTTTGGAGAAATGTCTGTTCAGGACCTTTGCCCATTTTTAAGTTGGATTGTTGTGGGGTTTTTGCTACTGAATTGAGTTCTTTATATATTTTGGGTGTTAACCCCTTAGCAGATATGATTTACAAATATTTTTTCTCATTCTGTAGGTGTTTTTCATTTTGTTGATTCTTTTGCTGTGTAGAAGCTGCTTAGCTTCACGTAGTCCCACTTGCTTGCTTTTGATTTTCCTGCTTTAGGTGTCATATCCAAAAAATCATTGCAAAGATCCATGACAAGGAGCTTTCTTCTAGGATTTTTATCATTTCAGTTCTTATGTTTGAGGGTTTAATCCATTTAGCCTTAATTTTTGTGAGTGGTATAAGAAAGGGAGCCAACTTCCTTCTTTTATACGTGAATATTCAATTTTTCCAGCACCATTTATTGAAGAGACTGTCTTTTCTACATTGAGTATTCTTGGCTCCCTCATCAAATACTAGTTGACCATATAAGGATGGATTTATTTCTAGGCTCTTGATTCTGTTCCATTGGTCTATGTGTCTGTTTTTATGTAAGTACTATACTATTTTTATTATTATAGATTTGTAATATAGCTTGAAATCAGGAAGTATGAAGCCTCCTCCTGATTTGTTCTTTCTCAGGATTGCTTTGGGTATTTGGAGTCTTTGTGACTTCATATAAATTTTAGGATTTTTTTTTCTACTTCATAGAAGATGCCTTCAGATCCTTGAAGGGATTGATTGAGTCTATAGATGGCTTTGGGTAGTAAGGATATTTTAATAATAACAATTCTTCCAACCTGTAAACATGGAATACCTTTCCATTTATTTGTCTTCAATTTTTTTTCATTGGTATCTTAGTTTTCAGTGTAGAGATCTTTTACCCCTTTGATTAAATTTACTCCTAAATATTTTATTGTTTTTGATGCTATTATAAATGGGAGTGTTTTTTTCTTTTTCAGATAATTCATTGCTAGGAGAACTGCCAATAAATGACTGTAGGTTCATTTATTGTTTGTTTACAAGAAATAGAAACCTCTTTTCTTCCCCAACTCTGTTTTGTGGTAACAAGGTACCCATTCTCTTTTGTCTCATTGTAGTCTAGTCATGCCTTTTCTATCCTTTAATTAAAAGAACTAGTAACCAGACTTTTAAAAAATACTTAAATGATTTTGCTTGGATTGTTAACAACAGTAGATTGAACCTCAAACATTCGATAATGGCTACAAATTTGCTCCACTTTGAGCTTTATGACCACTAAAATGGAACCATCTCTAGGGTCAAGGGTAACAGCTGGTTAACAATGCCCATCTGGTGCCACATGACCATTTAATGGTATACAGGAGGATAACAGGGAAAGTATAATTTCTGAGAATGGGTTTTTTTTTTTTTTTTTTTTGGGGCTGCGTTGGGTCTTTGTTGCTGCGCGAGGGCTTTCTCTAGTTGCTGCGAGCAGGGGCTACTCTTTGTTCAGGTGCGCAGGCTTCTCACTGCAGTGTCTACTTTTGTTGCAGAGCACGGGCTCTAGGGGTGCAGGCTTCAGTAGTTGTGGTGCGTGGGCTCAGTAGTTGTGGCGCATAGGCTTAGTTGCTCTGCGGCATATGGGATCTTCCCAGACCAGGGATGGAACCCGTGTCCCCTTCATTGGTAGGTGGATTCTTAATCACTACGCCACCAGGGAGGTCCCTCTGAGAATATTTTAGTGGATAAATATTCCAGGGGTAGGGGAGGGTCAGGTTTTATGTCGGTGGGGATGGACATGGATTCTGAGCTTGTATGGTGAGGAAATCTTTTCTTTCAAGAATAGCGGATAATAAATTCTGGAAGTGGCATGCTAGATTTAAATCAGGGTCAGTCCCTACAAAGGAAGATGGGTGATAAAGATGCTTACAACATGTACCACGTAGACCTTTTAGTAGCCCCTTTTGTTGAATTTTTGAAGATCCGGATGCTTTTTGTACTCCACCCCCCAGCTTCAAGTTTTTTACTTCTTCTTCTCTCTTTTTTTTTTTTTTTTTTTTTAAACGATCAGACATTGAGGATTCTTTTTTTAATTAATTAATTAATTAATTTTTGGCTGTGTTGGGTCTTCGTTTCTGTGCGAGGGCTTTCTCTAGTTGTGGCAAGCGGGGGCCACCCTTCATCGTGGTGCATGGGCCTCTCACTATCGCGGCCTCTCTTGTTGCAGAGCACAGGCTCCAGACGCGCAGGCTCAGTAATTGTGGCTCATGGGCCTGGTTGCTCCGCGGCATGTGGGATCTTCCCAGACCAGGGCTCGAACCCGTGTCCCCTGCATTGGCAGGCGGATTCTCAACCACTGCGCCACCAGGGAAGCCCCAAGTTTTTTACTTCTTTACCCAACCTGTATACATAACCATGGGTCAGTTTTACTAATGTTTCAGAGGTGGCAGCGAGATGACCGGCTAGGTCAGCATCTCAGTGGTGCGTACTTGATTGTCCTCCTTGTTCAATCTAAGATGATGTGTCAGGTCTTGTTCCCAGTGTTGCTTGGTGTCCCTCAGACTTTCTAATCAGCTGGTTTGTCACTTTCAGCTGCCTCTGAGCTCACCACCCATGGTTCTAATCGTCCTGCTCTCCACTTACCTGGCACCAGGCTAAGCGCTTGTGCAAAGGATGTATTTGTAGCTACATGGTTTTGGGATTTGGTGCTAGGTTTTATTTTATTTTTTGAAATGCAGAAATAAAAGTCTGACATTACAAATGTGAGAATAACATCAAAGTGTGAGAAAAGCTCTCACACTTACATATTATTCTCACACTTTGGGGAACAAAATAAGGCTTTATTGGTACGTTGTGTCTGCACTGCTATAAGTGGAATATATCATATTATTCCTCCAAAATTATGATATAAACAGATAACAACACAAAAGTTTTGTTAAAGCAAACATTTAACTAGTATACATCCTGGAAACAAAACAATGTAAAGAAGAAGGGGAACTGGTTACTGTTAGAAAACAAAAGGAAAGGAGGCTACTTTCTGTGATTTTTCAAGGATTCTTGATCTTATCTGCAAGAATGGTTCTAACCTCAAGAAATGTACAGCCAAACTGAGTTCTTCTACTACTTAAGTGATGGAAGCCCATATCAGATGCTGACTGAACTAAAATCATGGTGCCCCTGACCTACTTCATTCCAGATTAAAAAGGAAGGAAGATACTAATTTTTTAAATTATTATTTTTAATATTTTATTATTATTATGGGTATTAAGTTTGAACAAAAAGACTTTAAACTGGTTTCACAAACAGATGCATTCTACCTCTATTTGGGAATTAATGTAAATAGACCACCTATCTCCTCATCCATTTATGGTATGTTGTGTGAGTACCAGCTCTGATGTCCTTTGGTTTGATTTCTGTTCCTATAAAGGGTTCCCATCTTCAAAAGGAAGCTAATTATTGACCGAGATTGTTGACTTTCATGCATACCTTCCAAAACCAAGGAAAGAATGGAATAATTATCCAGATACCAAAGAATAAAAACATGTTCCCCTTGATTAAACAGGTAGTTAAGGCCAAAAGAATTCTTCTTATGTGCTTTTCTTGATAGACCAAATAATTATTTGAATTTTCAACTCTATCACCCTAGGGAAAAATAACCTTACATGGTGAGTTCTCTTGAAATCTCTCAGGATGTGGGATGTTGGAAAGGGCCATGTTTCTGGCGGTGATAATCAGTAAACGATGGGAGCTGTTGGAGTGATATACTGATGAAGGAAAATGCCTGCTCTCCTGAAGGCCCATCAAAACACAAAGACGGAAAGTCTCCAGGTGTGATCACACCTGTCAGACACTTGGTTATGTTATGTTTCTTAGGCCAAGGACAACCAGAAAAGGTCAGAGTTAGGTTTGAAAATTGTGTATTTGGTAATCTAAAAGTGAGTTGCACATTTCCCTTTTTTTTATAAATCAAGCTTGAGTCATTGCATAGTTGTGTATTATTCCTACCCAAGGGATTAAGAACAGGAATTCTTGCTCAATTCCTTATGGGTTCACTATCAAGGCTAATAATTACTGAGTGCCTGCTCTGTTCCTGGTACTCTTCTAAGTGACTTACATGTGTTCTTTTGACGCTGCCTTACGGAATTGGTGAGGTACGGTTACTGTCTTCTGGCCTGTCCATGAAGAACTGGAGCTCAAAGTTACCAGGGACCTGGTATTCAAGCACTAGTGGTAGCTGCAGGGTCTGTGCTCTTTGCTAACCCTAGACTAGCTGTTCTTAGGTGGGAGAGGAAATCTTTTGTAGGCCACACTGATCAAGAAACTTTTATATTAACACTATTAATCTTCAATAAGCTCTGAAAGTCTAGCAGACCATTCAGCACTTTGAGACTGGCCTGGCCAAGCCAGTTCTCAGACTTCAGCAGATTTCTTAGGGAAGGATGTAAGGTGTCAATGAGCCATAAATGGCTAAATGAGGGTGCTAAATGTGGGTGCCCACTGAGAGTTCCGAAAGCCCAGGGCTGCTCACTTAGTCAACTGTGGTTCCAGAAATACGTGATCTCACTGCCTGAGCCTGCAAGGCGTCAGGCCTATCACAAAAGAAACCAGCCAGTGCTTTCAACAAACTGGGCTTCCCCTTTCAGTTGGGTTTCGGTAAGATGTTCACAAGAATTTGTCTTCGTAGTGGGGAATCTCAGTGTACTATGCTGCTGTTAGAATCATTTTCATCGAAGCTAGTGACATGGTAGGAAGAAGGGTAGGTGTTAGAAAGGTAGGGACAGGGGTTGGTGGTATCAAGGCAAATGTTCCTAGATTCTTGGAACTTGCAAGGAACCTAAAATAGGATGCCGGAGAAACCAGTCCATTTCAACAAATGGCTGATTGATTTCAAGTTGGAGGAGAGCAGAGAAGGTAGGCTCATGGAGTAGATGTAGTCATGGCCTGAGAGTCCCTCCCTTGGAGCCGATGGACCTTGCATCTGTCTGGGCTTCCTCTGGCCACTCTGACTTCCAACTCAGCCCCATCCCTGGCTTGCGTGATGTCACGGTGCCCGCTGAACTTCTCCCTCTCCCAACGGTCAGTGGCCACTTCCGGTTTTCTTGCTCCTTATATATGCTTCTCCAGATTGTTCTTGCCTTGGGTCATTTTTGTTTTAGTTTGTTTTGTTTTCACAGTAAGATGGTTATGTAAACCTGCTGAAAGGGTCAATTTAACTTGTTTTACTGTTAATACAATCGTTACCAAAGTCTTGTGAGAATTAGGCAATGCCAATTTGTGTTGCTATCCCATAGTTAAAAGGTTCAGGAAGGTGTTCAGAATTACTTTGTCTTTACATTCCCAGAGGGCATTAGCAGTTACCGTGCAGAACCTGATGTATTATCTGTTTGACATTATTTTATATACATACTAATAATTAGGAAAGTACTTCAAAAAAAAGACAACTTGGGTTTGGGGGTAAGAAACAAAGCTGTTTCTTTTATACATTTTCTAGTATTTACAGTTTTAAAGAGTTTGCTTTTTGAAGCATGCTTAGTTACTATTAAACTATTGTGTTCTCATAGTTGGAAAAATTGGAAAAATCTAGTGAAAAGTAGGCTATTTTAATTAACTGCCAGATTTCACAACAGTGGAGTGTTCCATTTTGATCCAAAGAGATATATAGCAGGATTTATTCAGCGAGTTCTTGATATTTATAAAAGTGTCACCAGTGAAAACGACACACATTTATACAGGTCAGTCATATAACTGTACCCGGCAAATGGTACCAAACGTATGGGCTGTGTTTCCCCCGCTAGCAGTGCAATTTGACCTTATTTATAGAACAGTAAGTAAAGTCGATGTTCTTTCAGCTGTTTGCATTTCTGACAGAAGTACTGTTACAGCAGAATGTATCCAAAAGCCAGAGGAAATTCAATTTATGTTTATAATCACTAAAGAACAAGCCCTTAATTATTGCACTTCATTTTTAAGAATTATAGTTATAGCACATTGAAATTTACTTTTTTATTATTCATCTTTCGACATTACTTATTACAGTATCATGAGATTATTAAATACAATATTGGAAGGAAAAATCTGAACTGGAATGTTCGATGCCTATAAAACAGGAACAAGGATGATTATACTTTATTATGGGAAATAATTTTTTTAAACAGCAATAACAATCTAACATAGGAGACACTTGGGTGAATTGTCTTTGTTTTGCCATGATGAAGGTCATGGTTTATTGATCATGCAAACATCCATTAAGATATAAAAAATTAATAATTTTCTTGTTGACATGTATATGTGCTAGCATTTAATGTAGTTATATTTGGGGGAAATTAAGATGAATTGAATTTATTTTTCCGGAATGCCATGGTTTCTGTAAACCACTCTGAATTACGCACTTCACTGAATTTCTACTTCCATTTTATTCGGAGAATAGGCAGATTAGTGAGCAAAGTCCCTCTTTTTTCAAGACTTGGATGCAAATCTGATTTCTCTTTTATAAAGAGAAGAGGGAGGGCAGGATGGAGAGTAAGAGGGAAGCGATTGGGAATGCCCAGAGGGACGTGAAGTCTGCCCATATGTTCCAGATCCTCTGGTAATCAGGTTCTCAGCATCCACCCCCCCAATTTCCAGTTCAGTGCTGTTTTTCCATATGCAAATTTCTCCCTTTGCCAATGATGAAATTTTACGCTTAGAACCATTTGGTTCTAAGGCAGGATTCAGGAGTCAGGTCTGCTTTCTCTCAATCCTGTGCTCCTTCCCTTTGATTCCCCTGCCGGCCTCGGAACTTCTCAGCGTGTTTGTCCACTGCACCAAAGCAGGGCTTGGATTTCGGAATGTTGACTTTCATTTCATATTTAATGTATTAATATATCAAAAGTGCTTAGGACACCATCTAACAGATAGTAAACAGTATAGCAACGTTGGCTAGTAGTAATATTATTATTTTTGTAGCATTAGTAACTTGACCCCAGTTTCCCAAACTTTCCAATGAATGATCAAAGCCGCCCCCTAGAGCCTCCTGCCCGTGCCCAGCAAGCTGCCAGCCGGCCCAGCCCCCAACACAAGAATGGCTTCCAAAGAGACTGCAGCTGTGTTCCCTCCAGAGAGGCTGAAGCACCCTGCCCAGCAAGCGCTGCTTCAATCTGCTAGAAGTCTCTTTGACAAAGAATCTAGATTGATTTTTTTCCATGCGTGAATCAAAAACTTTCAAAACAACTATTTTTAACAGATAAATACATAAATAACAGAAACATTTTGCTGAGACATCAGCTGGATCTGGTCCTCTGGAGAGTTATGGAAATAGTCCCTGGTAAAAACAAAGGCAGGAGTGTTTGAGACTGTCAGGTTCACACCTAATGTTCAAAAGTGGTCTGACTTTGCCGGCCGAGCAGAGCAGGCTTGTTCTTCCCATAAAACACACTGGTGAACTAGCTCTGCGGTGGTTGTTGGTGGTTTGCGTCACTGGATACTATAGAGGGTTTGGGTAGTAGGTGTATCCTGGGAACTCCATATGCATGCTAATGTTATTTATAAATTTGTGGAGTATTGGGAAAACTTTTATATTGGGGTCAAGAGACCTGCAATTCATCCACTACTCATGAGCTGGATCTTATTGATACCAAAACTACATTGTGAACATAGATGTCAGCCTTCTCTTCTTTGCTGCTGCTTTTTTTTTTTTTTAATACATTTTCTGACATTTTATTATGTTGAAACATACATGAAAGTTGAAAGACATGTATAGGGAAAATCCATCCTAGAGTGGATTTCAGCAGTTGTCATGCCGCCAACTACAATGTACTGAGGACTTACGTTCCAAGTCCTGTGCTATAACCCTTGACCTATATTTTCCTCATTTAATCCTCTTGGTGACATTAGAGATAGATAAACTTAGCTCTATTTTATAGATGAGGAAATCGGGCTGAAAGAGATGAAATTACTAACTCAGAGTACTTTTAGCTATTAAGTGGCAAAACACAATTGGAACCCAAGTCTATTAACTCTAAATTCTGTGTTTAACTGCCACCCTACTGCCAAAACATCTCATGCTGCTAGTGAGAAAGCTTTCACTTCGTTCTTTGATGTTCATAGACTCAAAATCTTCAAAGCCCACCATAAAACATTGTCTTTTTCAGGTCTTCAGGTGTCTTATTTGACCTTCCTGGGCCTCTTTTTCCATCTGTGAGATGAGGAGGTCATAGAGGATTTTGACCTCTTCCAGCTCTAAGATCATGTAGAGCCAGTTACCATTACCAGTCTTCAGATAGGTACATGTATGTCATCCCTTCCCAAACACATCTGAGTTACCTCCATTGTATGGATGAAGAAACAAGTAAAATATTATGCCAACATCACTGTAACTAATATTATTATGCCTCTTCTTCAGAGCAATGGAAAAATATTAATTATGCTCTCAGGGTTCAAGGGAAGGTTTCTACGGGTACTGTCATCTCCCCTACTCTTTATCCTCTTTCTGCTTCCTTCCCTCCCTTCCTGGTTTTCTCCTTCCTTCTTGATAGGGAGACATGATCAGGGTGTAAGAGTCCAGAGCGTTTTGGAGTTGATGAGCAGTCATCTTCAATTTCCTGTTCTTTGCAAACGTTCTTAAGAAATTGAAAACATCTGAAACTTTGTTAGCTGACTGTGGGTTGGTCACCTGCTTAGTTGAACTCTCTGAGGACTTTCTGATGAAGAAGGGGGGGGGAGAGGTAGTGGTCTGTGTCCTTCTTACTCTCTCCTCAATCTTGAACCTCTTTGAGCTGCAGACAGATGTCAGGATGAGAAGGTGGAAGCAGGCAAGCAGATAGTTGGAGGTGTTTCCTTCTCTCATCCTTCACAGAGCCCTGGCAGAATGAGCAAGTGCCCAGAGTTTCTGAACCTTTGATTCATCAGAACCGAGACTTTGAACTTTGCCATTTAAAACTTTGTCACTTTTTTTATTGTGATAAAACACACGTAACATAAAACTGACCATTTTAACCACTTAAAAATATGCAATGCAGTGGCCTTAAGTACATTCACAGTGTTGAGCAACCATCAGCACTCTGTAGTTCCAGAACCTTTGCATCCACCCAAACAGAAACCCTGTCCTCACGAGCACACACTCCCCACACGCCCATAATCCCCTCCCCCAGCCCCTGGCAACCATTGATCTACTTTCTCTATGTATTTGCTTATTCTGGACATTTCATATGAATGGAATTATATAATATGTGGCCTTGTGTGTCTGGCTTCTTTCACTTAACATGATTTAAGAAAATAATGACACCTCTAATCGCCAGGTAGTTTTACTTTTTTCTTAATTTGCCCTCAGATCACACATGGTACCTGATTTTCTAAGCCTCTTCAAATACTTTCTGTAATACGCAGAAGGGGAAAATATCTAGAAGTGAAGATGATAATCTAGAAATAGGAGATCAAATAAAGAGTAGACGTATTTCCATAATGACTTATAAAACTGCCAAATGCGGATTTTGATTTTCTGCCTGGCTGGAAAATCATTGAGTGTTAACAAGACATGTGAATTCTTAAATTATTTTTTTTTAAGTTATTTTCAGCTATTTTAATTCATGACACTAAATTGCTATTGTCCAAAGGGTCGGGGGCATTCAAAGAAGGGAATGGCATATAGGCACATGCCTGTGGTGGCCCGTGTTTCTTCATGGGTGGCATGTAAGTTAATGTGTAGGACTAGATGGGTGAGTCTCTTTCCCGGGCCATGGTCTGCTCATGACCTTGGACTTCACTTATCACTTGATGTCCTGTCTGTCGGGATGCTTTCCCAAGGTTGGCTTGTGCCCTGAGAGAATATATCCCTTGTGATCTGCTTTCACTCCCTTGGAGGAAATTCAGAAGGCATTCTCCTCTCCCCTTTTCTGACAGTTATCACAGCATTCATATGTGTTCCTGGCAGTTGAGAACCAGAGAGAGAACACTGCAACCCTTCCGTAAAGCTGGAAAGACCAAGGGAGCATATGTGACAAAATTCATTGCACACCCCATGTTTTCTCTCTGCCGGCATCCCTGAGTTACCTAACGTAATCCACAGCCTCAGAGGCCCGTGCTCATGGTATCTGTAATTAAATTCATTTGTATGGGTGCCCAGGGAATTCGAGTGACGAGCCCTCTGAGTGGTTAACTACAAACAGGAGCATACTGGAATTACAGCATCCTTTGGGGTCTTGCACATTTCATTGGACTGATCTGGAGTTTGGGTACTCTTTGGTTTTCTTTATTTGCAGTTGAAAAAATAAAGGCAAACCAGTCATTCTCAGGTCAGTTTATCATTTTTTTTCCTTGGTGCTTTTTCGGTGTACCCCTGGAGGAGAAAAAAAAAAGCCACACAGCAATCATGATATAGGGGAAATACAAGAATCAATCCAACTTAAGTAGAAATGACAAAGAAGCTGACTCCTGAGATCGTTTCAGTGTGAAACCAAAAGGATTTTCCCTCCGTTTCCGCTTCCTTTTTTTTTCCTTCAGATTTAGAACGCTATGGGTAAGCCTCTTCCACTGACTACAGAATTAGGTAGATTAATTAGCACCTGTCCTATAGCTGTAAGAAGTTGGTGCATACAGCGTGGACTCAGAGTCTGTGCCAGACCACTTAAAAAGGAACAGTGTGGGGTTCAACTTCTGGCCCTTAGACATTTTCATAAATTAGAAATATTGAGAGCCAGCCTTAGTGCTCTGTCCTCACTAGAGAGCCAGATGGTTGAATGGAGTTGTGCTGGGTGATTTGTCTGGATGGCCCATGTTAATGATGACAAATGAACTTGAAGACAACTGTTGAAAAAGCCTGAAAGGCTGAGTTCTGTAGTTGAAATGTTCTGTCAAATTTTAAAAAATCAGCTTAAGTGCCAGCAGTGCAAATCTTCTAGAAGGCCACCGGAAGGAAATTCCTGCATCTCCAGATAGGCTGCGTATTTGTTATTGCCATTAATTGGGTCTGTAAATCATGTGGTGAGAGAAGAAAAATCTTGGGTGGTGGGGAAATGACTGCCTATTTCTTGGGATAAGTATTTACTAAACATTTCAAGTCAGTGAAGTGACAAGTTGTTGAAACAAAGGGACTAAAGGGTGTAGAGTCACACGGGGACCTTTTTTTGTGACCCTGATTTTCCTGATCATGCACAAATTCCATCTCTTTATTCCCACCAGTCGAAATGCTGTATTTAATTTGTTTAATAATATGCATGAGGAAGACTTAGTATTCCTCACATGTCATCCTCCAAAGTGCATTGGTAATGGTGTTATCAGAGTTACTCCATCATGAGAAATAAACCAAGTCCTTTTGCTGTTGGAGAAAGGCTGCCAGGCATTGTTTACCAGACACTCAAGGTCAGAGGGCAGAGTCAGAAGTACACTTGGAAGCAGTTTGAAGACTGTGACATACTGCCTTTCAGAGAAGGTCCCTGCTGGATCTTTCCTGGGTGGGTGTCTAATATTGTAATATAATATAATTGGATTTTAATTGCAATCTGATTTTAGTGTGTGTGTTTCCGTTTGCTGCTGCAGAAGGACGATGCTCCAAATGAAATTATACAGTACCTCTCCCAGGGCAATTTGTTCTCCACCAAAAATATACTGGGAGAATAAAATGCACGCTGTGTTGTTTGCCTTAGTTTAAAGACTTAACAACCTAAGTCACTTTATTCTTGGGTGTTTTATCTTCTTTTGTGGTTCACCCCAGCAGTGCAGCCTGGTGGAGAGAGCATGGGCTGCGTTGCGGGCTATGGAGTTCCAAGAGTGACTCTGCTTCTTCCCAGCCTTGAGTGCCTGGGCAAGTTACTTAGCCTCTTAAAGTTTCAGTTTTTTTACCTGTAAAATGAGGATACGCAGTTTATATCAGGTGTGTGTATGTGGGTGAAGGGCGGTTATGATGATTAAATGGAATAAGTCATGGAAAGTATGTATCTGGCATGTGGGATAGAAAGTGACTTTCTGGATAATGGTAATTTTCGCATTTAGTATTCTTCACTGTCCCCATATAGTAATTATTGAAAAAAAAATTTGAGAGCCTTTGTTGATTTGAAGATAGGGAAAATCAAGGTCTGGCTGTTGACTGGAGGAGTGGTGAACGATAGCCAAGATTAATTCCTCATAGCGTCAGAAGAGGGACTATCTAAAGAAAAGTGACCAGAAATCTTCCCAGCTCTCATTACTCAGCGCAAAACTATAACTTAATGTCATTTCTTGAGGTCTCATATTACATTAATACTGGTGTCAACTGGTATTACAGTATGGCTTCCCAATGTGAAATTTTGCTTTTTTGGTTTTTGTGCTACAGTTCTGTGGCCATTATAGTATTGCTCACAGTAAATGTGCCAATTTTTCACTACCTTTTAGCTAATTGATTTTTTAAGTTGTGCTAATGGCACTGATTTTATTCAAATCAAAAGCATTTGATATGGGACTTCCCTGGTGGCACAGTGGCTAAGAATCCGCCTGCCAATGCAGGAGACACGGGTTCGAGCCCTGGTCTGGGAAGATCCCACATGCCGCAGAGCAACTAAGCCCGTGCGCCACAACTACTGAGCCTGTGCTCTAGAGCCCACGAGCCACAACTCCTGAGCCCTTGTGCCACAACTACTGAAGCCCATGCGCCTAGAGCCCATGCTCCGCGACAAGAGAAGCCACTGCAATGAGAAGCCCGTGCACTGCAACGAAGAGTAACCCCTGCTCACCACAAGTAGAGAAAGCCCACGCACAGCAACGAAGACCCGACGCAGCCAAAAATAAAATAAACAAAAAACAAAAAACATTTGATAGCTGGGCTTGATGGAAAACAGAAATTTTAGGTTCATCCTTGTTGGCAGTTGTGATTCAACTAGGAGGAGAAATGGGGAAGGACAGAAAAAGAAGCAAAATTTTAACAGTATTTGCTAAAGAAATCAGAAGCATTGTCAATTAAAAATTGTTCATAGAAAAAATAATTGAAATAGTGTAATAAAGCTGTTTTATTCTAATCTAATTTTTACAAAAGGGAATATTTGGGATAAAAACATCATATGCATTGTAATCTAATAAATGGAATGATTTGCTATGTAATTGAAATAAGCATGAATTCTAACAGAACTAATAGACTTTCTGTGCCCACTTGTTTGAACGCCATTCAGAATAGTAGAATATAAATATCTTGTAATCAAACTGCTCTGCAGATAAACAATACCAACAGTCCTGAATTTTGAAATTTGATAATACCTCTCTACTTGTAATATCAAGAATATTACCAAAACTCCATTAGTTTTCATATATATAGGGTATTTAATAACTCGTTTTGGCATTTCCTCATCCTTTTTGCTCTCAAAAGATGTGCTTTTTGCAAAAATGTGATAATTGGCTTTTGCTACTAATACTAACATTAATAGATGTAAAATATGACATTTAGTGAGGAAAAAGCAGTTTTATATTTTATAGCCAATTAATTTTCATACCACCAATGCTGCAATAATAGGAAGAGTTGATAAAGATTTTTTAAAATTTGATTTATTTTGATTCTCTCTCTCCCACCAATCCAAACACACCTTTTTTAGGGGATGGGTTGTACAAGGAAAGGTAACAGTGTTAACTCCTGCTGTGGATTAGATGCTGGAAAAAAGACAAAGATGATAAATAAAAGGAATAAAAAGGTATTACAGTCTTAGAGTCCTGAGTTCAGCATGGAAAATCAGCAGTCACCTAGTGAATTGTGCTCTCCTTATCAGATGGGGAAACTGAGGCCGAGAAAGGCGTTCCTTGTTCTTCAGAGTCCTGAGGCTCATTAACTGCAGCACCTGGGTTAAGATTGAGTTTTTATTGCTCCCGGGCCAGATTTGAAAAGTAATTAGGGAAAAGTGATGCCGAGGGGGGGAACAAAAAGAAAAAAAGTTAAAAAAAAAAAAAGGTTGAATAAATGCAGACAGGGGGTTGCTTGTAGTGACCAATGTTGGGAACTCCAGGGTTTTTCTTCTTTTGTGATTCTCTGTCCAGAAAGCCATGTTCAAGTTCAGCCTTCTTCTGCTGTTGGTCTTGCTAAGCTGTTCTATGAGAAGCCAGACGTGTGTGGCCTGTCCACCCTCCACTTTTAAGTGGGCAGAGAGGGTGCTGAATCGGCATCCACGGCAGGCAGGCGCCTCCCCGTGCGTGCATTTTGTTCCCGCCTGGAGGTAGGCTGCAGTCAGGGTCCACATATATGGGAAACAAAACCTACCAGCATGAATTATTATAAGCTGCCCCCACTAGAATATAAAAACAGTATTTTCCCAGTGTTGGCATTATCTCTGAGCCCTGATAAGGGAATGGCTTTAAGGAAAAGGAGCTGATACCTTAGTGGTAGAGGTTGCCAAGCTGCATAATTGGCCAAGAGGCGGGAGGCTGGCCCTGGGGAGCAGGGTGGGAGATGCGCATTGAAGGGAATCGGCAGAGCCCGCGTGGTCCTGGCTGCTTAGGGATAAGGAACCTTGCACTGGCCTCCAAGGGCTGTTCGCTTGTACTTAAGGAAGTCTGAGGCCTGATAAGCATTTTATTTAGTAGAATAAGAAACTTCAAGGACTTGGGAGCGGTCAGAAGTGAGTTGTTTCTGTCTTCTCACCAGCATCCTACCTGGAGATGGCAAGTGCCTGGAAAGGTTGGCCCCAGGATGGAGGGCGTGGACAGCCTTCCCTCTTCCCCAGGCAGAGGTGGACATGGGGGGCGGGAAGACATTTTAGGTCAAAGGCATGCTGTGAAGTCTCACCTAGGCCAGAGCAGTGCTTCTCAAACTTGCCTGCGTATTACAATCACCCTGGGAGGAGGGGAAGGGGCAATTAAAAATCCCAATGCCTAAGCTGCCCTCCAGACCAGTAAGAATCTCTGGAGGAACTAGGGGAGCTGAAGCACCAGCATTTTTTAAAGACTACCTAGGGACTTTCAATCTGGATCTAAGTTTTAAGAGCTGGGGGACTAGAACATTCCCAATCTGTAGATAGTTTTATCTGAGGAGTTTTTGAGGGGGAATCAGTTGTCTTGGGCCACAGGAAACTTTTCAGAGGCTCTGCACCCTAAAGTGGATTAGACACACTGGTTTAGCCCAGGAGAAGGAAGAGGAAGAAGAAGACACAGACAAGATGGCACCTACCTTCATTATTTGGGGTGGTGCCCTAACTACTCTGTTTTGGTGTACACTGGTCTGTGAGTCAGTGAAAGCTCTGTTCCCCCTGCCCCGTGTGCGCGTGCATGCGAGCACACACACACACACAAACACACACACACACACACACAGAGGCAGTTAACTGAGCCTTTGATGTATTAAGAAAGATTCTCACTACCTATATAGGGTGCACCCTGCCCCCCAACCCCCCATAATAGAGCAGAGCCACAACAGAGGAGTGGAGACTCAGGAAAGAAGTCTCATCATGAGTCGATTAAAACCCCAGCCTCCTGACCTGCAATCATAAGTTCCTGGCCCGGGGAAATAGCTCTCTAATGGGCTTTAGGCAATAAAGCAACAAGGTTGAAATTGAGGTTACATTAAAGCCTAATTTTCTTATGAGGAAAAAATGTGCAAATGAATATGAAAGTGATGTACCTTTGTAATACAGCTTCTTGCCTGTGCCCAAACATCCTTAGCCTTTTGTCTCAATTTTCTCAGTACAGCATGTGCCTGAAGCTACCCGAATACATTTTACCCAGTAATGCGGTCTCTCTTAGCTGGGGCGTGGACAGAGAGGGATGTTTTAGCTCCACTTGGGGTGATTCAGGACTAATGAAGCTTGGTACAGGTAGGGACGTCTGCCTGGCCACCACACACCTAACACAAGCCCTTTTCTGGATACCAGAGGACGATTCCAGACGCATGGCTTTAAGAACTGCCCCTGACTAGCTGGGTAGGCTTAGGAAAAATGTCACACTATCTTAGCCTCAGTTTTTCCACCTGAAAAAAGGGTTACCCTCAGTAGGGTATTTATGAGATATCTGGGAAAGGGCTTGAAGCATTAGAGCCACAAATAAAATGTAAGTTACGACTTTATTAGATCCAGTTCTGGCCAGGAAGCCAGCTTTGTAACCTCAGGCAAATCATCTCACTGTGCTGAGCCTGGTTTCCTTAGTTTTAAAGTCAGGAGTTTGGAATGGACACCTTTTAATATGTTCTAGCTCTCTATATAGTTCTTGTGTCTGTATTCTAAGGAGATGGTGGGTGTGCAGGTTTCTAAAAGTGTCCTTTTTCAAGTGCATCTTAGTTCTTAATGCCTCTCTTCCCCTCTCTGTTATCCATTGTGAAATTGTAGAAATAGAATGGGAAGTGACGGAATAACATGGAATAAAGGCAGCCAGAACTTTTCAGCTCAAACAGCAGAGTTGGGCTTGAGAAAGAAGGAAGTTGTGTGAGTGCAGGGAACTGCTGAGATGCCTTTTGGAAACACTGTTTACTCTCCTGCAAGCACTGAGAAAAGTGATCCAGAAATACCAAGTGAATATTTTTCCTCTTACATGTGCTGCTTATTTCCCTGGTGTTTCTAGGCTGTGTTAGCCTTTATGCTTAAGCAACGCGTCTTACATTGTCCAGGATTTCATACACAGTGGAGGACATTATGCTATTACCACTTTTAATGTTGCAATAATGTTTATAACCTGCAGTTATGTCTATGGATCCTTATTATAACTTCTACTTGGGCCTTTTTTTTTTTTTTTTTTTTTTAAAGAAGTCATTTTTTTTCTTTTGGCAGCTACATTGCTAGGGGCTTTGAGGATTTCCTTAATGCCATCACTCAGTGGGTGTACATTCTGAATTGTCATTTTCTGCTTTTGTGCAGTTTCTCCTGTTCCTGTGAGCTTCGTTAGCTGCTCATGCAGAATGTGACTCTTTGGAAGTCTAGATTGCAGGCAGCCCCAGTGATGCCCAGAGCCTTGTTAGGAGGGCATTTCTTCTTGCCCTTGGCGTGACAGATTGGAGATTCTGGTGCAGACTGAAGCTGAAATGAATTGCAGAGATGAGACCCCAAAGACAAAGAGACATGCAAGTGGCTATGGGCTTCAAGGAGCAATTTAATCATTGCTGACTTCAGGTTTACTAGTTTGCAGAAATAATAATTCCTGTGGCAGCAAAAAGCTCCTGCTTTAAGAAGTTGTTAGAGCTTGAGTCAGAGTGGTGGGCTCCCAAAGTCACCTGATGGTATTTAGTAAATTCTCTTCGGAAAGGATGCATGGATCCCTCAGAAAAAAATACACATCCCTGCACCGCACACAGCCTCCTAGTTCTGCTTCTTAAAGGCTGTGTGCCCTTTGGGAAGAGAGTAACTTCTCTGAGCCTGTTTCCTCATCTGTAAAATGGGGCTCTAACCTATTTATTTTACAAGGTGGTGTGAAAGGATTGAAGCTAATGCTTGTTTAAAAAATCACTAAAAGGACTCCCAATGCATTTTATTTTTATTAATTTCCTCCTAGCAGATAGTGGAATGTAAGGCTTTGATTCCTCTTAAAAAGATTTGTGGCCTTTAAACAAGGGGATTTAAAAACTTTTTTTTTCCCCTAGGACAAGGGTCTTCAGCCCCACTTTTGCATATTCCATTGTGACTTAATTGGTCTGGAATGGGGCCTGGGGCTTTTAATTGTTTTGAGGTGTGATTTAAGACAGTATAGTAGGGACTTCCCTGGTGACTCAGTGGTTAAGAATCCGCCTGCCAATGCAGGGCACATGGGTTCAAGCCCTAATCCAGGAAGATCCCACATGCCATGGAGCAACCAAGCCCGTGCACCACAACTACTGAGCCCACACCACAACTACTGAGCCCACACCACAACTACTGAAGCCCGCGCACCTAGAGCCCATGCTCTGCAACGAAGAGTAGCCCCACGCTTACTGCAACTAGAGAAAGCCCGCATGCAGCAACAAAGACCCAACGCAACCAAAAATAAATTAATTAATTAAATAATTTTAAAAAGTATAGTACACAAATCTTTAGTGTATGGTTCGAATTTTTACATAGGAATACAGACAGCCATGTGCTACCACCCATAACAACATGTCGGACATTTGACATCTGTATTTTTTTTCTCCAGATGAGTCTAATGGACAGTCAGGGCTGAGAACCACAGCCCAAACAGATGGCCCACCCACACTGGGTCTGACACTAGCTTTTCTTCCCTCCTCAAAATGTCCTGTGTGTTTTCACACCCCAGTGCCCATGCTCTTCCCTCTCATCTTCTGTTTCACAAAGCTCTAGTCCCACCCCATCCATGTGCCCCCAGCGTCTATACCCTCCTCCTTTGTTGCTCCCTGCACTTAGTGCTACGAAGCGTGTGGGTAGAGCTTGGTGCTAGGAGCTTCTCCAGCACAAAGACTGGATTTCTCTGGCTCTTCATATCCCCAGGGCGAGCTCACCGAGCATGCGTGGAATAAATGAGTCGACCCTGGTACAATCATATCATCCTGGCCATTTGCTTCTCACCACAACAATTAACTGTGATGGAGGGGGTTCAGAGAACAGGTGCAGTTAAGTCTAATTTTTTATTGTGGCCCTTGTGGCCAACCTGGGAGCAGCAGTGGGGCAAGCCCTGGTCACAGGCGACTTCTGAGGACGTCTCTGGGAGTTGTCCTGTCTCTGGACAAGGCCATTGCTGGTCCCTGCGCTCTGGTTCATTCAGTGGCTGCTCTCCCTCCTCTGTTCACTGAATCTTCCCAGACTTCACCCCCAGTTTGTGCCGATATCCTGTGTTTACGGCGTCTTCCAAGCACCCCGACCCTCCTAGATTTCCTTTTTTCTTTCCTGTTTCCTCTTGTATTTCAAGTCCATATCATGGTCGCTTATGACAAGCTTGTCAGGGCCACCTTCATCTCAAGTGAAAGATGAACTGAGTCTTAATACCTGTTCTGTTCTGTCTGCCTTGGAAATAAGTGGAGAAAAGTGTTTCAAAGATATTTGGGGAGTTTAAAATGTGGATTTTATTTGTTTACTTTCTGATGTGTTTTTATGAACAACAACCACCAGAAAAAAGAGAAAATGACTCCTCCCATTTTTGGCAAGAGGAGTGTCATCCTTGAGAAGAGTGTGATGAAAGAAAAATGCCATCTCCCACCATCACCCCCACCCGGGCCTGAGCTGCTCTCGGACCTTTCTTCCTTTGCAGTCTTCCCCAACTCTCTGGGCCCTGTGTCGAAATTTCCTCATCTGTGAAATGGAGATGTATAGTCCTTTCATTTTAAGTCCTCTCTAAAAACAGGTAAGATTGAGAAAATCGGCTGAAACTGGACTTTTAAAAACTCTCTTGCAAATCATGTTTGGATGTTTTCCTTAATAGCCAGAGACGGCAGAGAACTCATTCATTATGCTGCCACTTGCTATTTCTCACCATGGAAAATAATCCCAGTCCCCCTTTTTTGTGCTTTAGTTCACAAGGCCCTTTTCCAGGCTTTATCGTACAAGAGCCTTACAACTGGCCTGTGAAGCCGAGACAGGGCAGGTATTAAGGCTCAGTGGAGGTATTCCCTTCTTTAAGAAACCTTGAAACCCTGACATTCCCCCCTCATCACCACCCACTTTTCTTCCTCACACTTCTCAGCCTATCTTTATCAACATACCCACCACATTGTAGGATCATCTGTTTGTATGTCTCTCTCTCCCCTGGACTGTGGGCTCTTTGAAAGCAGAGACCATCTATCATGTCGTTATAACCATGCCAGTGTCTTGCTGTCAAGTTCAGTGTGTCTTCTTAGTTGAATGAATGAAAGAAAGAATGAATGAATAAGGTTGCAGAGTTCCACTTGATATCCTGAGACCAAGCAATTTGAGGACATTTCATCTATTTCTTCCATATGATTTTTGTGGCTGTTTTGTTGTGGAATTTTGAAACCTTTTTTGTTTTTTGTAACAATTTTTTTATTGTTGTATTTTGTAGAATCAGTCATTTAGAAGACCTACATTCTTATTTTGATGGTTTATGTGATGCTTCAAAATACAAAATTCGGAATTTCAGAAGCCTCAGTACAGTAGGTAAACTGCAGTTGACTCTTTTGTTAGTAAATGACTTGGAAAGATTCAAGTGATTTCAAAATCCAGCTTCCCAGTGTCTGAGAGAACATTCCTCATACACACGTAGCAGTCAAAACAATTCTATAGGGTATAAAAGATGAAGTGATAGCATTTCTATTTCAAATTAAAGTTTGCTAATTCTATAAATGAGAAAAGATTGAATAATGGATGACAAAATATTTTTAGCAGGAAAAAATTTACTTTGGGAGGCACTTAGGCATATTGTATTTTACTAATGTACAGCATATGAGGCAGTTGATAGGAATAGAAGGAACCTGGATTAAGAACTCTTTATTAACATTTACACACTAAAGTGGAAAAAGGTGTGTGAATGTGAACTTAACGAAATCATGGTAGATAAACAGGAGAACAGCATCCTTGAATGGTTTTATTTTGGATTTAGTTACTGCCATTAACAGGATATTTGTGCCTGCAACCTAGTGGGGTTTGATTTTGTTTTAATCCGATTTGTTGGCTGAGGCAGTTACCTTGTTTAAAAAAAAAAAAAAAAAATATATATATATATATATATATATATATATATAACTTTTAACATCCAGCTGCTTTTCTGAGAATTACCCATCTATGAAGGAAAAAAAAAGGTGGCACCATTAACATTTATGAGAAACAGACTTAACATTATCACAAATTATACAGTAAAGTATCTTGGCCTTGGATTGAAAGGTGTGTGTTTGTCTTTGAAGCTGATGTATTTTGACAGCACACCAGGAGGCAGCTCACTCTGAATAATGGGCAAGATGAGAACCTCAGAGGGAAGAAATCACTCCCTTAAGTGAGCGTAAACCAGATAGGGGGTAAATGAACTTCCCCACCTGGACACATCGCAATTTTAGAAGGACTGATCACGCAAGAGGTTAGTGCTCGCAGGGACCTAGGAGCCATTTAGTTATATCTTTTCTGTTTACAAATACAGAATCTTGAAGCTAGAAAAATAATTCTTTCAGCTTTATCCGGTGTGACAGTGGCAGAGCCTTCACGGGATGAGCACTTTGTTTGAGCTTCACATCCACTCCAACCAGAAAGTCCACATTGCAGTGATATTTGTAATCATCTGGCTCATTTCTCTATTTTACTACCTTGTCATTGCAGTTCGCCTTAAAGGAATGGCTGCTTGGTGTGGGAAGTCTAGGAATGGGGTGTCTCGGGGTGGGTGCTGGTGCTATGAGGGCTTCAGGAGAAGAGGCAACGTGGGGATCCTTTTACGGGCACTCTCCTTTTATTCTGCTGTTACCCTAGAATTTTCTTTTCTTTAGGCCAGTGGTGCACATGGCCAACCCCTATCCTGTAGTGTCTACACCTAAAATGCTAAAATCGGAACCACAGTTTGGCAGTAAGTCTGATGACTTGCTCAGCGGGGAGGTCATCTCTCGGGGGTGCCCTATTAATTGACATTTCCATATCCACCATCTTCATTCCAAAGCCATCTTACATCACACTTGAGTGATGACTGCAGACTTATCCCTAGTCGTCTTGCCTTTCCAATTCGTCTTGCTCATTATTGCTAAAACGGTTCATTCTCCATCAAGACAGTGCTTTTGAGAAAGTGTTGAAGGACCAGCAGAGGGTTCCTGTGGGTTGCCTACAGAGGTGTTTTGCCAGTGGTAGGTCTGTCTTTGACACTGAGCCCCCCAACCAATCTACCTTGTGTTCCCTACACGTGGCTCACCCTTCTCCACCCTACCCAAGTAGCTTTCCTCTCTGCCAGCACAGAACTGAGCTCATGACTCCCCCATCAAGGAAGCCCCTTCATTGATAACTTCTTGGCTTTTTGGCCCGTGGGTGGTCCTGGCGGAATAATCACTGCATCATTCGGTCTGGAGTCCCATTCCTCTTGTGGTGCTGAAATTGCTTCTTCCTTCCCAAGGTTCTTGGGGGCCAGCTTGTCTCCCAAACCACGTGGCACCTGAATCAAGTAGCTTTTCTCTTCCTGTCACACTTCTCTCGGGAGGCTGACTCTCTGAGACTGGTACCCTGTGAGGGAAAACAAGCCCATGTAGCGATGCCATCTCTCTCTAATAGAGAGAAACCTCACTTCGCTCTGTAGCCACAAAAATGTGCTCTTGGCTTTGTTGGAGGGTGTCTGTTTTGGAAATTCCATGGTCAGAACCAGCAGAGCCGTGGCAGGAGGCCGTGTGGTGTGGCATGTCCAGGATCAAGTGTCCTGTCTTTTGAGTCAGCCAGGCTCCCTTTAAAGCCAGTGGTTTGCTGAGAGATCTTGTGTGGGTTTTTATTTTAAATGGCGCCCTTGAATGTGGCTGGTAATGTGCATTTCGTTGGAATATCCATTACAAAGGCTTCATAGTGGAGCACCTCCCGGTAAGAGGGGCCAAATTAAAAGACTTGAAAGGCAACTCCTTCCTGCACTCCGGAGATATGAAAGGGAGCAGTGTCTTCACTGAGCCAGACCCAAGATTCCAAACCTATGGGCGCTGGATCCCTACGGACCTCAGAGTCTTCACTAGGGATGTGGGAATCCGTACACCTCTCACGACCAAACAGTACCTACCTACTCATTGCACACACATCTTCTGTGCTGTTCTTTTGGAAATAAATGTAGATGGTCTTGGGATTTATAAATACTTAAAGCGCTGCTAAATAATTTATGAGAGTTTTTAATTAATGGGCTAAAATGATAATGATGTGGGAGTTTACATAATATTTTGTCATAAAGGAGTCCTCACCCCCCTCTGGGAAAAGAGCCAATGTACAGAGACCCTGGGGGTTGTCTGTGGCCATGTCCCTGTGGACAAACATTGGCCAAGACTGTTAAGTCAGAAGGGGTAAGCCTGCTTGGGCTGCCTGCTGTGGGAAGAGCAAGGTGTAGGGCTAGCTGTCCGCACAGAAAAGCCATTTATTTACATAACCAACTTCATCCCCGGAGGGCTCACAGACCAGCAGCTTGTTCAACCCTTTTTCAGGTGTAGCCTTCTACAGAATTCTCCCTGGAGGAATCACTGGTAAGTTCTTTCAGGCAACAGAGGTACGTGTTAACGCCCAATTTTTTTACTCACAGCAAGAACCATTTTAGTAAATATGGATGTAGTGAAGAAATTGGAGAACCAGCCCTAACAGCAGGACATTTTTTTTTTTGCTGAAGATCACATTAATAGAATTGCCCCCCTCCTTATGGAACAGATGCTGATGGGAGTAAATTATCTAGTCTTTTTCCCCACCGTGTTTCTTAAAGCTGAAACTTACCTGAGCACTAAATGAGTTTGGAAATACGTGCCAGCCGTGCAGTAAAGCTGAAATTTCAGGCCTTTGTCACTTTCTCCAGAGTTCACTTGGGTTTTGGGGAGAGGGAAGTGGTGACATTGAAGAGACAGCACAGTGACATCAGTCTCCAGGCGTTTCAAAAAATAAAGGTCTCTCGTCGCCTCTGCGGTGAGCCCGATTTTCAGTCTCCGCAGTTAAGTTTAAACCTAGAGCTGTGTTGGCCGCAATAAGAACTTTGTGGAGTGACATTTCTGTTTTAAGGGCTTCTGTGGAGACCGTATTGCTGGCGTAGGAATTTAGCTTCGTGGGGCAGGAAACGGTTTCAGGCCCTGGTGAGTAATGTTTCCCTATTTCAGATGGAAAAACATTGAAAATCATGATTTTGGCCCTTCAAGAACAGCTATTCGTGGCTACGACGGTTAACTCTGTCTCTAGTTTTGCTTTGGCAACGATGGCCAATGTACCACAATAACAGGGACTTTGATTTTATGGCGCTTGACATTTTAAAAGTTGCCGAAGTGCCTCACAAGTTGGTAAGCGGACCAGACCGAATACACCTTCTTCTGTGCAGGGTCTCAAGAAAAGGTGGAGGTGGTGTTATGTGTGTGTGTATATATGTATATATATGTGTATATATTTTAATATTATAAATTATATTTATGTATTATCAATATTATGGTTAGTATTTTAATGTTATATAAAATATTTTAAAGCAGGCTCAAGAATTCCCTAGGTAGACATTTTAAGGCCTTGTCTGCAAAATGTGGACTTGGGAATGTCTACGGGCATCATAGGTACCTGGTTTAGGAAGAGATGACTGTGTTGGTTCAGCCCAGTTCCCCCCCACCCCCCAAGAGGACTGTGACCTAGGGCCACAGGAGTAACTTGGTCATTTTCACAGTATTGTTTTGTTGTGCCCAAAGAATGGGCTTTGTGGGAGCAAAGAGCCGCCCATAGGATTTTTATGCTCCTCTAAATTTCACCCTCAAATCTACGTGAAGGGTTATAAAGGCTTACTCTCCATTTCTGTACTTTTCCTGCCCCAGACAGGGGATGACCATTTTGAGGACGCATGTGCTCCCTCGTGCGCCCATGCTCTGAAAAGTGCACGGTGACGCCACCTGTGTCTCTACTGGTACCGTTACTCGGCTACATGTTGAATCCAGTGGCCTCAACCTCCCACACCTGGCAGAAGCCGTACATAGAGGGCGCTTGATAAATTAGTTGAGTTGAATGAATGAGTAAATGAAGGCACAGCAAATATTAGTTGAATGAATGAATTGATTGTGCAGAGCATATTTAAAACTCATAATCCTCAGGAAGAGTTTGCTTAATGGCATGCCAAAGGGATTATAATTTTTTTTATCTTTGCCTTTTATAAAATTCACACATTTGCATTGCATATTAAGACTCATTCTTCTTCCTTAGTTTTTAAAATTTTCCATCTCTGATAGCTAAATGAACATAAGGTTTATGCTTTCACCAGAATATGGACATACTTGATAATATCCTGAGAAACAAGACATAGGTGAGAATCTTAGTAGTTCTCTAAGGCACACTTACCTTGTGCCTTAGTGACAGAATTTCTGAGTTTAATGAGTGCTAATTAGACAGCAGAAGGAAGAGATTTTATATATATGTGTGTGTATGTGTGTGTGTGTGTGTGTGTGTGTGTGTGTATAACAAACTTGACATGAATAGTCACAACTCAAGAACCATAATTGAATTAACAGGGTAAAAGTTTATTTTGTGGTATTGCCTTCAATCACCAAGTCAATGTTGAATAGAAAGAAAATCTCCCTCCTGAGGTTTTCTTCCTCCTTGAGGAATGCACTCTGGTAATTTTCAGAGATGTGCAAAGGAACCAGTGTACCAGCTAGCAGGGCTGCTCTCCAGAAATCTCTGCTTCCGTCTCAAAAGAAGAGAGACCCAACTCAATCTCTTCTATTAACTACTTGAAGTTCTGAGGTTGAGGATGAGCTCATATACATTCTTCTCAAGAAATTACATACTGCTACTGTTTGTTACCTTAAAAAAAAAAATCAAGACTGGCAAATCATTCAGCTTTCTTCATTTCTTCATCTCTAGCCACCTCTAGTCTCACCTCGCCACAGACTCTTCAAGCCCACAGTGCTCTCTCCTTCCTTCAGGGTCCAGGCTGCACAGTCATTCAGTCCAGTAACATTTATGGAGGTTTCCTGTGTGTGAAGGCAAGACACACAGAAGCAAATAACTACACACATGTGATTGACAGTCTGTTGCACAAGTAATTTCAGGAATAATGCCTCTGTAGAAAGGAGGTACAGGGTGCAAAGAGGATGGGGATCATAGGGCGGACACTGACCCACTTGGAGGATGGGTTGGTCAGGGAAGGGTGCCCCAGAGAAATGACATTGAACCTCAGACATGTAGGGTGGGTGGAAATTAACCAAGGGAAGTATTAGGGAATGAGCATTCCAGGACTTAGAGAGGATTCTGTTCTCTAACCATCAGCCCTACCAACACATGGAATTATAAAATTATAAAAGATAAGGTACTACTCACTAATCACCTCAGTTGCAGGTTTCTTATTTTCCCATAGGAAATAAATATCAAAGAATGAAGTAAATATAATAAGCCACTCACATTAATGTAAGTGTATATTAATACTTACTATGTAACAGGCACTGTGTGCAACAACCCTCTTAGTCAGGTACTATAATCATTCCCATTTATAGATGGAGAAACTGAGGCCTGGGCAGTTAGATAACATGCCCAACGTCCCATAGCAAATGAGTGATGGAGTCAGGATGTGAAAGCTGGGCAGTCTTTTTCAGAGTTCATGCTTTTAACAGCTGCACTGTTCTGTGTGTGCTGTAGGCAAAAAACATCTCGTGTTTCTTTTTAGGTTTGTAGTTTCTAATGCAGTGCTAAGTAAATCAACCCCCAACAAACGCTTACCATTTAATCAGGTTAGACTTAGTTATCCCATTGCCAAGGAGTCTTTATTTAATTGAAAACAAGACGGGCTGGAGAAGCGCTTGCTGATTGAAGCACGTATTAGCACAGGCAGTGAGGTATCAAGAGATTGAAACCTCCTGGTTTCACATTGCCACTTGGCCACTTTACCTAATACTAGAACAAACTTTGTGGCCTTTTTGTGAGAACTTTCATTCATTCCTCAAATATTCGTTGGGTAACTGCAGTATGCTACCCACTGTTCTAAAGTACTGAGAATTCAGCAGTAAACCAACCCTGCCCTTGTGGACCGTTCATACTGATCACCTAATGACGTGTCATGTGTGCAGTGCCTCTTACTGGTTGTCTGTTACTTTTATTATTTGGTGCTTCTGTTTAGTGCTTTTTACAGGCAGTAGTGGTACATTCCTAGTTTTTTTGATAAGACACGTCAAATGAGAAGGCAAAACTGGGTTTATAGATGCTGATGGTAAATTGGATCATACAAGATGATGATGGTGGTTCTTTGGAGGTCTTCATCATGATCACTGTTGAATTCATCATACAACAGTTGGCCTCAGTTTTTAAGATAGCCGAAGTGTTCTCTTTGGGCCTTAGACTAGCATTTTGATACTATGCATTTTAGTAGTAACATTTTGGTGGTAACAGAGGTCTACCCACTTTTTCTGTAAATGGCCAGATAGTGAACATTTTAGGATTTGTGGGCAGTGGGGTCTTTGTTACAACTCTGTCCGTCGCTGTAGCAAGAAAGCAGTCATAACATATGAACGAATGAGCATAGCTGTGTTCCAAGAAAGCTTGTTTATAAAAGAAGTCATTCAGCCCATACATCATAGTTTGACAACCTCTGTTCCAGAAGGAAGTAAAAACTGTTAGTGATAGCATTGTGGATGGCATTAGTTTTTTAAAAGAAAAGAAAATGTGAACTGACATACAAAATAACATTGACTTACGTCAAATTCACAAGATACTCCTTAGATACTTTTATGTTTGGATTCCACTCTTGATGGTTTATTTCTTACTTTGCCTGACCTTCTTTCTTGATTGGTTTAAGACCAAGACCAGTATAAGGAAGATGTTTCAAGAACCGGGAAAGGACATCTTTCCTGGAATAGAACCAGAGTTAAACTGTCCCAGGGGATTTATGTTGGGTATAAGAAAGAATTTTCATCAGTGAAGACTTTGCAATAGATTTAAATAGATTACTGAGGTGGGTTATTGCTGAAAAGGCTTTTCTTTCTCTAGACATTTGAAATTCTAGATAGGGCCCACTCTGGCAACTCGTCAACAATTATTAATCACTCAGTGATGAAAAATCTGACTTTCGCCTTATCTTATCTGAGATGGTGAGTTCCTGATCTGGCCACAAGGCTGATGGTGGATGAACTTAATGGATTGTATGTTCTCCCTGGGCTTGGGTGATGAACTTTATAACATTAGCAAACTAAGATGAAGTCTCACTGAAGTGTAGTAAGGGAGAGGAAGCCGCTCTGAAATAGAGTAAAGGAAGCATTTTCTAATGACTTTCATGAAATGAAATTTTATTCAAGATGCCAAAAGTGCCACAGGGTAATGGGACCATGACCAGCAAACACCTATGTTAGATAAAAGCAAACTTAATTAACATATCAATAGTTTGTAGATCTTAGGTGCTTCCAAAGTGCTGGAGGGTGTTTGACAACTTTTTTCTTCCCTATAGCTCTTTTGCTTTCTGTTTGAAGAACTATTTTAAACAAAGAAAACCCCTGTTCCAATCTATTTTGGTCTCAAGGATGTCTGATTTAATATAATTTTCTCACGTTCCTACCAACTTGCCCAAGGTGAGGAATAATTTATTTTGTTAGAGCAAAAGAACAAAGAACTTTTGGGGAAATGGAGAATAGTGGACTTCTTTAAAAAAAAAAAAAATACTGTAGTTCTGAACATATTGGCAAAACTGCCACTTACCATTTTTAAACCTCTATATTCTTATGGTCTTACTTGCATTCAGAGGCCTTTGTGAATTTTTTCAAATAGGCAGTCATGCAAAAATAGCTCTTGCTCTATCACCGGTCTCCTGTGTGTTTAGATTTGGTTGATGGGTGTATTAGGAACAAGCAGAGCAGAGGTGATTCCAGCCCATTGGATACGGCAAGTAATTACTTCAGCGATTTTGGAAGCAGTGAAATACACGCCCACTTGAGAAATAAATGTAGCCAGGGCCAAGGTGGGCAGATGCTGGCTGTTCAGTGACCATGCTTCGAAGATGTGTGTAGGAGGGGAGCAAGACTTCCAGGAAGACTCAGTACCTTCTTCTGGGATTATTAAGACTTAAATGAGTCTGAGGAAGGGACCCGGCACATAGCTCCTTTACCGTAAAGGTGATTTTCCATCCTTACCCCATCTTTCTGCTTTTAGTTGCTCTTAGGAAGACTTACTTTGATTCAAACAAAAAATGCATTTGTTTTAAATCCACTGCAGAAGAATCAAGGGCCCATGGCCTCCTAGAGTTCATTATCAGATGGGAAAAATATATACTGAAAAATAGTGAAATGAGAGTTATGGAATAAAAGATGACTGACTGGGTTTGATAACACGGGCCCTGATGATATTGAGTAGTAAAATTGATATTCAAAATATAAAAAATTTTTTAAAGTGGGGCATAGGGGAAGATGGAACTGGTCCAGAATGGTTAAGGAAGGCTTCATGGGGGAAGTGTGATTTGACCAAAGCCTTGCTGGGTGAGCAGGATTTGGATGAATGGGGAGGAAGGGGGTCACGGGTGGTGAGAGTTGAGCTGTGGAAAAGCAGACATGTATTGTTCTTTTTAAACTATTGACTGAGGACTTTCCTGGTGGCGCAGTGGTTAAGAATCTGCCTGCCAATGCAGGGGACAAGGATTTGAGCCCTGGTCTGGGAAGATCCCACATGCCGTGGAGCAACTAAGCTCGTACGCCACAACTACTGAGCCTGCGCTCTAGAGCCTGTGAGTCACAACTACTGAGCCCGTGTGCCACAACTACTGAAGCCCGCACGCCTAGAGCCCATGCTCTGCAACAAGAGAAGCCACCACAATGAGAAGCCTGCACGCAGCAATGAAGACCCAACGCAGCCAAACATACATATATACATACATACATACATACATAAGTAGAAGCAGTGGGATAATATATTATAAAAAAACTGTTGACTGGTGTTTGATAGGACTTAACAGATGCTTATGAAATGAATAAATTATCCTTTTGATTTTTTTTCTCCTTTGGGCGTAGCCTATACCACCCCACTTAGACCTGATTTCCATACTGTCTCACATGATCAAGGCAAATTGTCTGTCTGGCTACACTGTTGGTGCCTTGTGGGAAAGGCCCATGTTGAGTATTTCTGCCTCTGCTAGGGTTGAGTGTGGAGCAGATGCTGCCTGAACACTCCTCCTCAGTGAACAAGATGGCCAAAAACAAAGTGTGCTGAGCCTTGACAGAAGCTAGGATTTTGCTGGGCACTTTGGGAAAGAGATCTTTGTAACATGAGTTGCTTTGCTACCACGGACAGCACACCTACCTCTAGGATCTGCATGACCCCCGTTGAAATGAGCCCATATACCTACGATGAGTGTCTCCGTGCCAGCTAGGGAAAATAACCCTTGATTGTCCTGGAAACAGATTTTGTGTATGAACTTGACCCATGCTGCTTCTACAATATGTCTACTTTTAGGCATGTGGACTTTGGTTTATGATGGTCTAACCTAAAGAGTGAAAGTATTTTCTTCACATGGTATAAGGGGGCTGATAGTTACCTAGTATTTACTATGTACCAGGAAATGTGCTGAGTGCTTGAAAAATGTCATTTATCTCTCACAGTGGCCTGTGGATATGGCATGTCCTGTTTTATAAGAGAGAAGTTCAGGGCATTGAAGTGGCATGGCCAAGGTCACACAAAAAGTAAGTAGCAAAGGCTGAATTTCAATCCAGGATTCTGGTACAGAGTGACGCTCTTCCCACTGTGTTAAACTGCCTCCTATGTAACTGTTTTTTATGTAGTACATTTTTATGGGTTGACTAGGTTTGACTAGGCAGGGGGCGGGGGGTGGGGGGGAGAAGAGACCGATTCAGATGAGGTGTAATGAACTTGGTAGGAGAAGAAATTACATTCAAGGGATTGATAAGAAATCATCTTGAATTCCTACAAGTTGGTGAGATTACAAAGGGTCCCGAAAAACTTCAGACTTCATGAAATGTCATGGGAGCTACTGGAAAATTTTTAACGAGAGGAATGACGTGACAAAATAATGAATTAAACACTTGTTGAGAGGGGAGGGTGGGATGAATTGGGAGATTAGGTTTGACATAAATACACTACCATGTGTAAAATGGATAGCTAGTGGGAACCTGCAGTATCGCACAGGGAGATCAGCTTGGTGCTCTGTGATGACCTAGTTGGGTGGGGGTGGGGTGGGAGGGAGGTCCAAGAGGGAGGGGATATAGGGATACATACAACTGATTCACTTCGTTGTACAGCAGAAACTAACACAACATTGTAAAGCAATTATACGCCAATTAAAAAAAAAAACTTATTGAACACATACTATGTGCCAAGTTCTGTGTTAGATCAAATTGTACATTGTTCCTGCTCTCGTGGAACTTTTATTCTGGTGGGGAAGACAGAGTTTATTTAAATAATCTCATAAATACCATGTATAGTTTCCATCTGTGGAACATGCTTTAAAATAAATGTATAAGAGCCATGAGAGGGTAAATGTGAGGCCTTCCCTAGTCTGAGGAAGTGACTTTTGAGTTAAGACCCAAAGGGATGAGAAAGGGTTAAGTAAGTGAGAAGAGCGCCCCATGCAGAGGACTAGGCTATGCAAAGGCCCTGGGGCAGATGGAACTTGACCTATTTGAAGAATTGAGGAGGCAGCCTTCTGTGGGGGCCGAGTATGATGAAGAGGAGAGTGGGGTAAGATATGGATGGAGAGGTAAACAAGACCTAAGTCTTGTCAGAACCGTACAGACAATTGGAAGGCGTCAGTCTCTATGCAGTAAGGTGGTTATGTGCTCCGAAGGTGGCAGTGGGTGATGAGCAAGGAGATGGAGGATGAAGATAAAGGTGAAAGCTGCTAGTGACTGGGCCCTGATACTTCCTCTGTTTCTAAAGAGAAGGCTGAACGCTGAGGTGCCATCCTCCTGTTGTGTTTGCAAGCTGTTGACACAACCTGGAAAGGTTAAGAGTTTTCAACAGACTTGTCAGAGTTTGTGTTCTATGGAAACTGACAGAGCCTACAGGCTGAGGGGCTAATTTTAATAGAAATAACCTAGGTGGGTTTGTTAATTTTCTGCATTCTCTCGATGACCTGTCTGCCTAGCGTGAAGGTGCTTTGATGTGACTAGAACAGAAGGATATTTTGTGCATAGCCAGCTGTGAGAGGAATGCCGGTTTTGCAGCGGAGAAGCGCAGGAAGGTGACAGGTAAGTGGTGAGAAAGGGGGTGGGGGGGAGGATGAGAACAGGTGTGGCTTTTCCCACCTTCCCAAATGCAGCCTTGTTCGTCTGAGATACATCTTCCTTCCCGCACAGAATTCACTTTTATGAACTCGGGGTGTTCAGAGTTTTAAGGAAATTAAACAACTTGGTGAATTGTTTTGTAACTGGCGTAGTGTGAACAACATGGGAGGGGAAGAAATTCTCTTTTCTTTCCTCTGATTCATTGAAGTTGTTATTGTTCCCCTTTGGTTCCATAAAACTTGTGGTGCTTGCAGAGGGCTTTTTGGGTCCAAGTCTCAGGGCACATTCTGCCTGTGTAAATGGATGGGATGGGGGATGGCCTCTCCCCAGCATGCAAATGATCTTGGTGTTGCCTTTGTCCAGTTCTTTGCTGGCCACAGTGTCTGGGATCTGTTCTGGGGGGTGAGTTGCCAGGACAGTGTGAACGCCGTGGGAATTAGAATCGATCCCTGAGCCGTCTGTGCCCACTGCCTTGGGGTCTGTGAGCTCTCCCTGCAGTGGCACACAGTCTCTTCAGGGGGGACAGAGCCGGACACCCAGGAAGGTATGGGTTAGTGCCTTGGTGGTCCTTTTTGTAGTCCTGGTATCTGTGGTGGTGGTTGTGTTGCAGAGTCAGCTGGATATGGGGGAACACTCTGTTTCTGAGTGTCCCAGCGCCCTGTGAGGGCTTGGAGAAAGCCCTCAACCTGTGGTTGACATAATGTGAGGGGAAGTCATTACTCTCTCAGCCTTCAATTTACTAGGTTGGGGGTGGGGTGGGCACAAAGGGCCCCCCTCCCCACCGCGGCCAAGTTCACATCCAGTTAACTCTCAGTGATCAGGCAGCTGATGACCCATGCAGTCATGATTCCGGCTCCCCACCCAGTGCCCCCTGATGCTCAGTGCCAGTCCTCCCTGCCAAATGCCTCGGCCTTGCCCGCAAGGGGACTGAAGCTCATGTTCCGCTGTGCCTTCCCGGGGTTCGCCAGCACACTGCTTAATCCTCCTCGTCCTCGCACTCTAGAACCTCCTGTCTCCAGTTTTCCACGTAAAATCAGTGCAAGAACTTAGGGGCGAGGAAGATGTGAGGGTGTTTGAATAGAAACATCTCTTATATAGATATCTTTCTGCCAAGCATATAGTAGGCACTCAATAGTTTTTGCCTAGCTTGAATCCCAGTGGACATTCAAAATTAAGAGACATTACAAGTCAGAGATCACATTGATTCTGAGATAGAGGAATTGTGGGGGCGGGGGTCGTCTCACTGGGGCTTTGAGAAGTATCTGGTGGTCCCTCTTAGGAAAGCACCCAGTTCTTTAACTGGAGGAATCTGATTTTGTAAAATACCGTCACGGAGGGAAAAGAGTAGTCAAGCAAGGAGATGTTGAGAGAGGAATGTTTGATATTCACAGAAGAAAAAGTGGGGGCATCTTTCAGAGTAGGAGGTGGCGCTGGAGAAGGGCAGGTTGGGGGGTTGTAAGGATGAAGCAGTGGCGCGTGGGGATGCAGGTGCACAGCCAGGAAGTGGTGGGTGCACAGCAGAAGAATTTGGATCAGTCCCCCAGCAAGAAAACAAAACCGTGCTTTTGACAGTAGGGGCCATATAAAAGGGAAACTGGATATCAGAGGATGTTTTAAGAAGAGGCTTGGATGTCAGGGGAATGGAGCAGAGGGAATACAGAGCAGCCACTAAAAGCTTGGGAGGCCAGAGGTCCTCCGCTGTAGCCCTGACCGTGTGGGCAGCCAAGGCAGAACTCACAGTGGGAAGCAGGGCTTTTATTTTATTTTAAAGGAAGGATGTTTACAGGCCACTTAAGGAAGAGGAGAGAGTAGCTTTCACTGTCCCTGTGACATTGTGTAGTCAGTCATCGGCAGCCCTGAGCATGTCAAGTTGGTAGGGCTGAGGAAGGGGCTCCTTCCGTGGAAACCCCAAGGCAACTGTTGACAAGGATGAGCCCAACCACTTTCTTCAGTGGGACCAGGACCTGGACCAGGGTATGGGACCTTGTGATGAGGACTGGGAGAAATGTATGTGGAGCTTGTGCAGAACTAGGATCCAGGGGGACAACCTGGGGCTTGTTACCGTGCATTCCAACAAACGTATCCCAGGTGTGTGCTTGGAGGATGGTTTGGGAGTTGGGCCTACTGCCATTGGCCCTGGAGGTCTAGGTTAGCTTTGAGAATGAATAAACCCACAGACACACACTGTCTACTTCACCCCCATATCGAATCCATCCCCCAGGACCTTGAAAGTTACTTCCAACATTCATACCAAACCCACCTACCATCCCCACTCTGCTCTTCCAGGGCCCTCGGGCCAGTCTCCCACTTTTGCCCTCACTCCCCACCTTTCCCTCCACCAAGACAGAGCAGGGAGAATGTTCTTTTTGAAATGCAGGTCTGGTTCTGTTCCTCTCCTGCTTGGAAGGCTTTCTTTTAACCTGAGGACAAAATTAAAAACCCTTCAACAGGTTTACAAAAGCCTTGCATGGATTTTGTTTTGTAATTTCAAAGGAAGGATATTTACTCGGGAAAAAGGAGGGAGGAATAGATTTTCACAATCACTCCTGCTTCACCTTCCTCTTGCTAAATTCTAGTCACATTGACCTATCAGTTTCTTGAATGTGTCAAGCTTTTTCAACCTCAGGGCCTTTGCACATGTTGTTCCCAATGCTTAGAAAACTTAATCTTTCTCCATTCTCCCTCCTCTTTCCCCCTGCTGCAAACCTACTCATCTTCCAGTCTCAGAATAAATACTATCCTTTCCTCAGTGTCTCATGGTTTCTTCCTACCCCTACATACCCTTACTTTTCCTTCATGTGTTTTGTCACAATTTGTAATTGGGTATCATTTGTGTGATCGTTTGTTCAGTGTCTTTCTTCTCCATTAACTGTCAACATCCTAAGAGCAGGGGCCATACCTGTTTCATTCATCTCAATGTCTCCTGTGCACTTTCAGTATTGATTACGTGAAAGAATGAATGATTGAATATACTATAGCAGGTTGCTCTGTCCCTCTTGGTGCTTCAATGTAGATAAATTTAAGCAGTTATTACCTATTTGTTCATTCTACAAACATTTAATGAGTGGTGACTATGTGCAAGCCAAGAAGAAGGCATATTTCCTTTTTCAAGGGGATTCTGATGGAAGTGACAGTCTTATAATAAGCTAATATTCCACACAGTAGAAGTGTTCTAGTAAAGTTACAGACAAGGTGGCCTGAGTGCAGTCTCTTGTGCTGGTCTTCCAGGTAGGTTATTAAGTATAATTTCTGAAATTAAAGCTGGTAAGAATCGAGGTACCAGGCAAGTGATTAACCATTCCCAAATCTCAACAGACAGATATTAACCTAAACTGTAAGGAGTGTAAGATAAGCGGTGATCTATTTAATTGTAACATGAGGACACGTGTTGGTGAGAGATAATGTGGTGGCTGATAAAAGGAATAATTGAGAACCAGAGCGGGAGAGAGCAGTCGTGTGCCATAGCCACTCACGCTCTGGGGGAGTGGAGACTCTCACTCCAAACAAACATCCGCTCTCTGGGTACCGGTGGCCCTGCCACAGAGAAGGGCAAGCCATTCTGCTGCTTTCACGTGGAACCCCAGTTCCACCAGCTTTTCAAAATGCTATTTCCAATTGGGAGACATTTAAAAATTGACCACTCATAACTAGGTGTGGTGGGGAGAGGAAAGGGGTGACTTATGGCTCTTTTGAATTATGCCTGTGATTTAGGGTGATTGTGACCACATTATTGGATTGAGTATATTAAACATATTTTCCTCCTTTATAAATTATGTATGACAAGAAATAATAGTACTGAATCCAAGTCGACCATTTCTAGAACTCTCTTCACTAACTCTAGAAAATGACCTTTAGATAGTTACTCCAAGAGTATCCCACAAATGGGTTCCCTTCACCTAAGGGTAGAAGGGCTTGAATTTTTTTTCCTGACTTGATGAGTATTTCATGATAAACCAGTTCTGGCCCATTAACTTCATTTCTCAAAACACAGGTTTTAAGAGTGTTTCCTAAAGGAGTTGCCACTAAAAATGGAATGAATTGAACTTGCTGGAAATAAAAATAGATCTGAACATGGTATACAAACTTGATGAAAATAAGTATTTTGGATTTTTTTTTCTTCTGGCAGGGGGTGTGTGTGTTTTAGTTTTGAAGTAGTAACATTTTAATAAATAGCAACCAACATGTGTCTGATGAACAGCAGCCTCGTATCTGAGAATTATTACGAATGCCTGTGAAGTATGAGCCCATGTCCCTCATTCTCCTTGAATCTTCCCTAATTTATCTAGAAAATTAAACAAGGGAGGTAATGTTCCAAGAAAGCCGTCCCCTCTCCGGCGGGGGAGGAGGACAAGATAGACTGTCCTTTTGGAGATAATTGAATGAATACACTATAGCAGGTTGCTCTGTCCCTGTTGATGCTTCCCTGTAGATAAATTTAAGCAGTTATTATCTATTAAATTTGTTCATTCTACAAACATTTAATGAGTGGTGAGTATGTGCAAGCCAGGAAGAAGGCATATTTCCTGTATATGTAGATAGATTGATGCACAATGAATTTGCCCAAATCTGCCTGTGCAGGAAAGTTGGGAACCAGAAGCATCGTGGAATTCCATGTCGTAAGGTGTGGTCTCTCATTCAAGGAATGTCTGCAACGCCTACTCCAATCTGAGTAAATAGGCAGAGGAGCTCCAGTGGTGCGGTCAGTTAGCGTGAGGTACTTATATGAGTAAACAGGCAGGTAGGAATTGTCACTGGGGTGCACCATAATTAGGTGTGTTCTTGAGATTTTTAGAATGATTCTTTCATACCTTTTTAAAATCGACAGTGTATGAAAGATAAATTTTACCCACAGGTGTTTCATCTAATTGCCCCTTCTAGGTAAAGAACGGCCCCATTTCTTGATCCGTCTGATGATGACTTTTCATTTTCTGACATACACTAACCTAATTTGCAAATGAAAAATTTCACTGAAGCATAGATAGCCTGCAAGGGAATTATAGCCCTGCACCTTTGGAAGGGTTCGTTCGGTAGAACACGTGATTGCATTTTAAACAAAAGAATTATGATCTTAATTCACAGTTAAAATAACAATTGCTCCTAAGTGGTACTTATTGTTTTAAAAAGTTTAGACATTCCAGTCACAGTAATCAAGAGGAGTTATGTTTGCTTTAAAGCAACGCAAATGAGGAGTAATTGTCAGAACTTGCTTAGTATTTCCTCACTGTACTGGGAGGGAGGTTTTCCTCCAATTTTACCACATTCGCTTGTTGATACATTTCGCTGATGGTCTTTCTAGATAATCAGAGACTAGAAGCCCTCACGGGCTTGGTGTCCAGCACAGGAGTAGTAATTCTCTTCCAAGCCCAACATATCAGCTGGGGTTTAGTAGAAGCAAATAGGATTTAAACCAGGCACAGGACTCGGGTTTGAAGCTTAATTCCTACAGTGACTGACTCTGGTTGCTCAGAAGGTTGTTTGTCTTGAGTATCAGTTTTCTAAATTGTGAAGTAAGAATTAAAATACAGCTGCGAACTGAGATGATCCTGTATTCAAGAGCTACAACAGTACCCTGGGAATGAAAGCTAATAGTGTATCAGGCTTAATATTTGTTACAGTTCCTTGTGGTTTAGGGCAGGTGAAGTGATTTATAGCCCAGATAGAGCTATTTAAAATGAAACAATATATATATCCAGGTGAGCTATATAAGGAAAGCTTCTACGTTTGTCGGTCCTTTTCTACTCTAGTTTAGAACTTCATTTTTATCCATTTATTCCAAAGATGCTTCTTGAGCTCCTACTGTGTGCTAGGCACTGAGGATAAAATTGTCAACAAGACAGAGGCCCTGCTCTGACGGTGTTTATCCTCCAGGCAGAGGGGAAGCAGCAGTGGAAAGTCCTGGAGGCTGGATGAGCTTGGGGAGCAGGGTGGCCACACTCAGGGCGGGGAAGAGGAGGAAGCTGGAACTGAGGTCAGAGAAGGAAGCAAGTTGGGGACACGTGGGCCTGGTAATTTGGGAGAGAGGGTGTGGATTATATTTCAGGTATGCGGCAACTCCTTGCATTTACTTTGCATGCAGAATGTCCTTTAAAGTAGGGATATTTAGCTGGAAGTCTAAGGTGCCAGGACAGCAAGGCAGCAGGACAAGGCAGACACCTCTCTAATTTACCCTTCTCTTGCTGGTCAGTCTGACCTGTCTTTCTGGAACCTGTTCCCATCTCGTTCTTTCCCAGGATCTTCCAGCGTCTTCCTGTTAGAACTATTCCCCCTCCTGTTTGCTTTTTCCTTGGTGTTGTTCTCATATTCTGCCTTGTTTGAAAGGCCTGGTGTTGGTCTCTCCTGGTAGAGGAGGAGCCTTGGGATGCTGGGCCCTGTATCGCTCACTTTTTCTTTTGCGTCCCTTGCCGTGCACATGTGCCTTCTACATGGGAAGTGCCCAGTAAATATCTATTGAGTTGAAATAAATCTGCATATCAGGCTAGCAGGGCCTAGTTTTCCAAAGCATTGTTTGTGCCAGAGAGAAGCTGATCTGAGAGCACTATGGAAAATGTCCTGAGTGCCCACAACATGGTTTCATTATTTCATTTGTCTTTACATTTTAAGGAACTTGATGGGTCCATAATAAAGTGGTTCATTTATGAGATGGATTTAATTGCGAGGATTGTTAGCCTGGATACTGCTATTAAATTCCACTTACAGAATGGATAAACAACAAGGTCTTACTGTATAGCACAGGGAACTATACTCAGTATCCTGTAGTGAAGCATAATGGAAAAGAATATGAAAAAGAATATATATATGTATAAGTGAACCACTTTGTTGTACACTAGAAACTAACACAAATTATAAATCAACTATATTTCAATTTAAAAAATCAACTTAAAGTACATTTTGAAATTCTTTTTAAATTTTTTCAAAAATTAAAAAAATTATCCATTTAAAAAATTCCAAACATAATACATATTTATAAAAATTCAAACATTTAAGAAAATGCATAAGGTGAAAAAATGAAAATCAACCTCTGATTTCCCCACTATCACCCCTTGGTAATTACGGCTAAGAATTCCTTGTTTATTTTTCCATTATTTTTCACCTGCTATTCCATTTCCCTTCGGCCGTGTCAGTACATACAGACCTGCCTCTATCAGTAGACTCTTTATCAGTGATTGCAGAGTCTTCCCTAATGTGGGCATATTATTTACACTTTATCCTATTGAGGGCTGTTTAGATTGTTGCCAGTTTCTTGCTATTACAGTGAACTCTTCACACATCCGACTGTGCCATTCAAATAGTTTATTTTGCTGAGTCAAACTATGAGTGCATTCTCCATTTTTTTTTCAACGTACGTTTTTCGACTACCTGCTGTGTGTCTGGCACTTTACTTCCATAGTTTCCAGACCATGCAAAGATAAATTATACATTGCCTGTGCTGTCACGAAACTCACTGCCTGGTGGGGAGAGCTGGCTCTCCATAAGTAACTGTACACGGTGAATGGGAGCTAGACTAGAGGGACACGTGAGGTGTGTGGTTCCCTAGAGGGAAAAGAGTCAGACCTGCTAGTGTGTGTCAGGAAAGGCTTTGCCAAAGAGGGGCTGGGCTTTTTAATCAGGTGAGGGGGTGGTGGTCTGGAGAAGGGCATTTTAGGACAAAGAAAAGCACCAGGAAGGGTGCAGCTGGGATGGAGGATGTTGGGGAAAGGGGGAAGTGGAGAAGGTGGGGTTGAAGGGGTGGGCCAGGACCAAATTGCAGCGGCCAATACTCTTACGTTAAGGGGTTTGGATGAAACCTCTGAGCCAGAAAGAGTTTGGAGTTTTTCATGAGCTTCTTTCTCACTCCACTGCATTCAATGCAAGTATGCAAGAGGTTGCTGCATATTCAAATCCATATCTTTTAGAAAAACAGTTCCCTGCTATTTCAAAGAAGCCTTGCCAATAAGCCAGTTCAGGAGTAGAGTTGCTCCTACAGTGGGCATTGCTTTTCAGCAGGAGAGCCCCTGGGTTCTGGTAAGCCTGCCATCTTCCTTGCTATCTCCCCACTCCCGCCCTCCTCTCCATGTGCATGGAGTCGGTGTGCAGAGGGGGCAAGCATCTTCTCTGGATCCTGCACATAAATGGATGGGACTGGTCCCTAAGGATGTCAGCCTGGCAATCTTCAGAGTGTGAAATCCATTTAGAAAAGGATTGGGAGAAGAAAATCAGAAAGAATGGGGAAAGACTGTTTAGATGGGGTGGTTTATACAGTTAGCGGCTTTAATTTTTCTTTCCTGGAAAGGGTTTGCGAGAAAGACATGAAAGGTAAATTCTCCTGTGAAGTGCTTATAGAATTGCCACTCTATCAGTAGGGAAACCGCAGACCAGGGCAGAAGTACTGTGAATTTAAAGCAACCTTGGATTAAATTCCTCAGGTAAGCCTGCTGGTCATGTCTCCCCAGTGCATATTTATCCAGATGTCCTTTTGGGATGGGACAGGACTGATTTTTAATGACTCTGAACCGCCTTCCCTGGGCACCCAGAGGCTGCATTTTGCTGACTCTGGAAGCTCTTTGTGTGAGCTCCACACACAAAGGAAGATGCGGCTCTGGCCGCCTCTCTGGAAGCCTGCCCTTGTCAGTTTCTCCATCTCTGAAATGGGGATTATCACCTCTCTCATAGGGCCTTCGTTGTAACAGGTAACGTGGTGGGGCTCTTCTGTTAAGAGAAATAAAGACTTATGGTATTAAAATATGCATGTCTAAAATAGCTTTCAGTGCTATTTGGCTGTCTTTGCCCGAATTTCACTATGTCTGTAAGTGAGATTCAGCATTTTCTGGTGGACTGTGGATTCCTGCTACTAAATGAGCTTGTCAGTCTCTGCTAAAGAACAGAATGTCCTTGGATTTACCCCACACTGCATTGCATTGCGTGAATTTACCGGAGTGGCTAGATATGGGATGTACCCAATTCCAATTTTTCCCTTGAAAGCTGCAGCTCCATAAGGGACACAGGCGTACACCGCCATCGTGCCCCAGAGTCACATAGAAACCTCGGGAGCCTTCAGATCTGGCTCTGCCGCTGTCTTCCCCCACGTGGGTGTGTGCTTGGGCGAGGTGCTGCCCGCAGGGCCTTCAGTTTCTCATTTGCAAAAATCCCAGCTCTGGGACTCATCAAGAGGAACCAACCTTGTGCTACTCTCACTTTTCCCACGTGTGGATGAATTTGGGGAGTTTTTCTTTGTGGCCTATGAGTCATAATTCCAAACCCACTGGTGGTTCTACAGTAAGCAGCAGGAAGTCCAATCCAGATGCCTTTGGGGTACATCTTGTCATTCTGAGGACACGGGTCTCTGGTGGGAAAGCTGGGCCAGTTGGGAACTCTCCCTGACTTGGGGAAAGTACTTCGTGTCCCAGGAGACTCGGGGGTGGGTTCATTCAGGACCTCTGTGGGCTGCCTCCAGGGGTGAGGAGGGGACAGAAAATAATGCACTCTGGGGTCCCCCAGCCCCTACTAGGCCACCTCAAACAAGCATTCTTATTTTATATCTGATTTCCCTGCTCGTTATTACCTATGATTTTAAGGAAAGCGTTCTGCTGCTTTAAAAAAATGTGTTCAAAACCTCTAGCGTATGTACTCTGTGGTATGTACTCTGTGATTTCGTATCCTTGCACAACCTTGGAGCTGTCTTATCTCATTCTCCCTGAAATTGGAAAATGCATTTGTCACCGGGGCCCAGCCCCCAGACTGAGTTGATATTTACAAAGTTGCCAGGATTCCTCAAATGGGTAGCCACTGACCTTGTTTAGTTGTATCAAAGTCTTTTGGTTTTATATGTGGCTTATTTTAAAATCGTTAGTACATGTTATTAAAAGCTCTTTATTTCTAGAAAATAAGCCTTTTAAAAGAACTGCTTTTAAAAGTATCTTTTTGGTAAACAAATCCCTATTATTAGTATCTAAAAAGTTTCTGGAAACTGCTTCCTATGATGATCTCTGCACATCCCAGCCTTCCCTGCCCTTCAGACTGTGTACAGTATTCTCCTACGTGGCCATTCTAGCTTCTCCCTGGTGGAGCCAGCTCACTCCCACTCCCTAGACCACCGGAAACATTTTTCAGAAACAAGGATCTGACAGTGACTCCTCTGATTATAGTTTTACACCCAAAGGGTATTCTGTCCATCCATGTCCTGAATTCTCTGACTCGTTTGGTAACCTTGATTGAGTGCCCATGATGTTTGAGGCACTGCTGGACCCTCAAGAATCAAGGTTGGTGAGAAAAAAAAAATGAGCCCTTAAGGAGATATAGTGCCTGCTCCCTGGAATTCTCTTTTCTGCTTGATGAAATGTGGACTCACCTTTCAATAACCAGCTCAGATAACACCTCTAGTGAATTCATCTTCACTTTTGCAAAGGAGCTCCACTTTCTCGTCCCTTAGACACTTTGCACACATATCCATTCTTGGTCTTCTGCATCAGGGCTATTGTAGTTAGTTGTCTGTTGGGTGCACTACACCCCTGAAAGGGCAGCAAGTGAGTTATATTTTTCAGGGTATCCCCAGCAACTAGTCCAGCCCTGGATACCTACTAGTTGTTCAAAGGATATCCTCATTTCTTCCCGATCTTTCCTATCTAAGCTGGAAATAACTTATCGCTCCCCTTTATGACATGTATCTTTTTCCACTCTTTAAAGTTATTTATATAGCTGTTTTCTATTTCCTACTAAAATGTAAGCTCCCAGAGGGCTGGTCTCTTGTCTGATGCATCACTGTCTTCCTAATAGAGCCACAAGAATAAGATGTGCTTGGTGCATTTGTGGACCTTATCACATCTTGTTGGAGAGACCTGGTGCCATTGCTGAGGAGCTCCCTTTTTGAGAATGTGAGCTGCGTTCCTGGTTTGCCCTCTAGCCAGTGGATCGTAACCTAGATGGGGCCGAGGCAAGTCTGGGCTCTGTACCGCCATCTATTTAAATAGGCCAGACAACGAAGCATCTGCTACATGGGTTCTGCTTATTTATACCTTGTAGACGTTTGATTAATTAGAGTGAGTGAGACGAAAATATCACTCTGAGGTCAATTTGATGGTCTAGATCTTCCTTCCTGTGACTGGAACGTGAATCTCTACCGCCTAAATCTATAGGTTTTTCTAGGGGCAAGAATTCTCAGTACTCTGAGATCTCCTTGGAAGCCATGGAAATCTCAGCATTTTTGTTCACTCACCTAAAGGAGGAGTCACCCCTTCTCAAGAGGAATGGATGCCTCTTCATCCTCTGTCCTTAGGAGAAAAAGCTGGATCTTTCCAATGAGTATTGTACCTTGACCTGCCAAGTTCATCAGCATGAGGGTCTCTCCTGGGCCCAAGTCCTACAGGTGAGGCATAGCCCTGGGCCATGTTGAGCCTTGGTGAAGATCTCAGGGCATCATGTGCCTCCTAGGACTTGGCAATGGAAACAGGGACATTTGTAGTTCTCTCCCGAAGTAATCTCTGTGCTCTGTGGGTCCATAAGTGTGGTGGACGTTGTTTCACTTTCATTCAGCACTTTCCCTGCTCAGATCCCGTTTCATGGAGCTCTGGACCTCTGTTGACTGTGAGTGATGGATGATGGCACATAGACTACTTCTAGAACTCGTGGAGCAAGAGAAGGACTATGTCTTGCTCCTTCCTCCCCTTCGCAGTTTGTTAGCTTCAGACATGGCTGTCAAGTAATTGGTCATGATGAGGACAGCTTTGTGACAGCCACGGCCTCCCAGGGTTTGATGTGAAACATGCTTTTCCTCAGGAAGAGCTGCAACCCCCCGCATCCAGGTGACCATTCCTGCTTGCTGTTTCCCCACCTGCAGTCACCACCCTAGCAAGGAATGTATCATGAACGGGTCACTCTCAAAGGGTTTTCTGCATCTCCTCACTGTCCAAGGGGACCCCTGAGTATGAGGATGAGAAAACCAACAGCTCAGCCATTGGTGGTGGAGAGGGAATTGTATTGTTGGCCCGCATCTCCTGGCTTAGGGGATAATGCCCAGGTAACCTGCCATGGGCCTTTGGGCCCACGTCATTTGTTTGACTTGTGCCCTTGACAGACCCATACCTGATGGCCACCTAGTACTAGACCTTGTGCTGTGTCTCGGGGAAACTGAGTCCAGGAGGGTCTCTAATGGCACCTAATGTATTCATATTAAAAAGAACCAAGTCATAGGAAAGGAAGATTCTCTTTCTAGTTAAGGTTTCGAAAATGATTAGAGATGGAAGAATATTGTCTTTTTTGGTTCACTTACCTCTTTGTGGGATAACTGAGTAAATATTGTCACCTCAGTCACATGAGAGAGCTATCAGCTATCAGTCTAACCAGAGAGTCTAAGAAGACAAAAGTAGTATTACTTCAGAAAAGAAGTCCAGGAGAATTCAGCAGCCGTATTCACAATGAGTAAAAGAGGCGCTCGGAGAGTGGGTCTCGAGGGGGGGGAGTGTCTAAACGGCAAGAGGGCTGGGGGTCAGTGTTATAGTAGGTCTGCACCTAAGTCATCATTCCCCTACACAATTGCCTAGCTCCCTCTGGCATTTATCTGGAGAGAGGAGCTGGGGAGCAGCCCCTAAATCTCCAGTTTGAATTCCGTAAGCACATTGCTTCGAAACCTCAGTTGCTGTCTGTTCACTGGAGGGGGAAGAGGTCAGTCCTCACCCTTTGACTGTGGTTAGTACCCCCCATTCTTTGCACAATGCCAGCACCACCCAGGGCAGTTCAGAACATTTTAATTTCCTCCTAAAATGTGATTTTGTTTCATTTTGCAATGTGTAAACCCATCAGATTGTAGAGATTTAAGTCAGTGGAGAATGTTATTTAAGTGGAATCTCATGGAAGACACACCCAGCGATCATTCTCATTCATACTTTTCCATTTCTTTTGGCAGCAATGATGCAGCATTTCTAGTTTTCATTATGTAGTGTTCTGGGGCATATTCTTTGTGGGTTTAGATTCCAGAGTAGTATATCTGATTTATACTTGATAAAGCAGTATTTGCCAAGTAAATTTGCTGAAAAGCAGCCACTTCGGCAGAAAGGGAAGAGCTTACTATAAAAAGAACAGAGCATGTTATGGAGCTGCAGTCAAGTTCATTGGGACCAAGAGACATTGGCTACCAAGAAGTCTGGAGACTGAAAGTTTGTTTGACTGTACTTAAATTTCTATTTTATTTCACATTTTTTGGACAGTGTGCCAGCCTTTAAGTAAACTGAGTTCCGTATTTGCTTATCACCAGGACCCTTAATCATTTCTTCCCTGTAGGACTGGTCACACCAAGCTAAACAATATAGGTGACTATACATCTGTTGTAACCATGGAAACAACTGTCAGTGATTTATTAAACATTCTTTCTCCTGACCCCAAACAATACATTGTGTTGGCACAAGTTCCCTGGAGGGTTGTCTTTCCCCTTATCATACAGACCAACGGTAGCCTTACTTCTGTCTTGGTTTGTTCAGTTGTTTGACTATGGTGTTGGCTTCTTGAAACATAGAAGCCCATCTTTGGGATCACCAATAAGTGTTTAAAGTGTTTCTAAAAAGTGTTTCAAAGATAATTTTAGCATGTTCCATTGTATTACAAGTCGTGAAAAACTGAAGCTTACATGATCCTTTTTCTTCTATTGGATGTGGATCCATAGAAACAGTACTTGTGTTTCTAATAGTGGATGGATCAACAGTACTTAGCTAGACCCTCAGCGAAGGTGTGTTGACTCTGCTTTCCTTGAAGTTGTCCTCTTGATGCGAAGTTGCTTGTGGATCAATAGAGAACGTCATGTAAACTCTCTCTAGAGTTAATCTATTAGGACCATCAAACCACGGGGGCTGGGTGAGGTCAATGACTCGGTCCCAGAACTCTCATCCCAGAGGGCTTTGCTGTGTCCTTTGTCTGGGCACCATCGCTGAGGCCTGCCCCTGGGAAGTAGGAGTCTGTGCCAAGCCCCAGAACGCCCTGGGCTTCCTTCATTAAACAAGCCCTTGAATCACGCTCAGGCAGTGGCAGTTGTAGCAGCGCTGACGGATGCCCATTTTGATGGCAATTTGGCAGGGAGTCAAACTTTGGCCCTAAAGCAGAGGTGGTGCAATTAGACAGCTGAGATGCATTCTCTAAACACACACTTTTAATTGATTTCAGCTTGTTCGGTTCACAAAGATAGAGCTCTGACACATAGCAGCCTTCTTAGAGGGGCTTATTTTTACTTTTCCTTTATTCAGCAGCGTAATTCAACAGCACCAGAAGCAACAATAATACAGAGCTCTAAAGAGCGCATATTTGGCATGGCTCGGATACAAAAAGTATTATTAAGAACTAATGAGTGAGATAGTTAGATGTTAACCGGAAAAGCATTAATGAGCAGAAGAGAATTCTGGCATAAACATCTGTTTCTGAAGCAGATGTTACCTTGTCAATCTGCTGAAGAAAAGCCTATGGAAATGGAACAGTGGGCCATTTTAGGTATTAGGAGGGACAGAACGATATTGGAAGGCTTTCAGACACTGTTTCTGGCTGTTCTGAAACTCATAAATGCTGGTGTGCGTCAAGGCAGTGAATTTTGGAGGGTCGTTTTGGGGGTGACAAAAGGTATCAAACAGAGGCACGTTATGTATAGCGGCAGATGACAGTGAGCTGGAGGCCACTGATGCCTGCTTCACGCGGAGAGACTGGGGATTCACATTAATTAAATACCTTGTCTTGTGTCCCATCTTGTCTAGTGTACTACAGTCATTTTAGTACACATACATGGACTGTGGTTGCCGTCATCTTCCTGGGCTACAGATTTAAGACCTATTCTGTGCCCCCCATCCCACCCCCGCCAAAAAAAAATTACCTAACCTTTGGCTGACTTACTGGATAGCTTACTTCCTGTAAATGACTTAAATGGCTGATAATGGTCATATTCTGAGATGATGTAATGAGCACATTTCAGCAGCTTTCAATCTTTCATCCAAGAGTCACTAGGTGGCAAGATTTTCAGGGATCCCCAGTGGAGGCTTGGGGTTTTTTTCAGAGCCTTTAAGTGACACTGGGTTGGCAACTGTCTCATTCGTATCCACAGAGGGACAACTTGATTTGGGTTACTTTCACTTAGTATCATGCAAGGAACTTAGGGCTGGCAGGAAGCTTTAGGATCATCTAGTTGGTCCAAACGCCTCAGCTGAACAGACTAAAAATATACGAGGTTCTGAAGGTGATTTATTATACTTAGCATTGCCCAGCAGTTGGTGAAAGGGTTAGTCCCCAGAATTCAGGCTTAGGTGTGGAGCTCTCCCCACTTCACCCCATTCTAGGGCAAAACTCCTTCATCCTTTTCTTGCCTACTGGAGGTCAAGAATGGGGAGTCTTCTCTAGGGGAAAAAGTCCCTTGGGAGAAGATCCCGGTCTTGCCCTATCTGGTTCTTTGAACTGGGAAGTAGGGACTAGGGCTAACGTGAATTCTGGCCCCCAGGCTGTATAAGTAGAGGTTGCCCTTGCGTGGCTCATTTGTTTATTTATATCCACCCTCAGAATGGTCATAAGCATGGTAATTGGAAATTTTTCTTAACCACTCATCTTTGGGAAGCTGTGTTTACCAACAGTATAATGAGGCGTGGCTCCCCCAGTGGTATACTAGGAGCCCACCGCTTGTCATTGCTGGTGGGCTGCAGAGGAACCCAGCAAATCAATCCTGATTCTAGGGACCCAGAGCCTGCAGTGATAGTTTTTGCTGCAGCTGGATGGGCCTTCTCTCCTTTACAAAAAAGGGTTGCTCTGAAACCTTTGAAGGAGAATTTCTTGATTAGGGGGATATTCCCCATTTGTGGCTATTCCAAGACTTTCTTCCTGGGCCTCAGGGGCTTCTGCCTGGAGACGTTTTAGAAGAAGTCCCCAAGGACGGCCTGTGTATTTAGACATCTCTTCCACCTTGCACGATGTTTGTAAGAGGTAGGGGTCTCAAGCCTGCAGACAGGATGATTCATTTCCTTTTCTCTGTGTGTGTATATGTGTCTGTGCATGCATGTTGTTCATGCAAGAAAGAGCATGAACAAAGCCATAGCTGCAGGAAACAGGATGAATTCCCAAGTTAGCTAGGGCTATATTCTTCTGCAGAATTCCCTCTCACACAGAATTAAGGAAGACCTTGGTGAAGAGTAGCCACTCATCTTTAACTTTTCCCCAGAGCACAGGCATTTACTCATAATCATTAGGGGCTTTTTATTCTCCCTGAGAGAAACTGGCAAAGCTCATCTTAACAGAAAGGTCTAAATTAATTCCTTTCTTTTTTTTTTTTAATGTTTGAGGTGCTGATTCATTTGCCTTGAAAGAACCTTTGCAGCTGTCACGTAGCTCCTGGTGTGTCAGAAGTGGGTTTTGTGTTATGTCGAGGGGAGGTCTGTATCGTACCCCGACGGTACTGGGCACATGATGGACGCACATGGAGCTTGTGTTGGCTTAGGCTTTGGGGAGGTGTCTGTGGGGCTGTCATTTTGGACAGTGTCACTTGTGTTCATGATTCATCGTCTCCCTGACGGCCTTTCTTTCACCTGCACGACGATGACACAGGAAAATGGGAGATTCGAGCAATGTTGCCGTGCCTTTGGGCTTCCTTCCTTTCTTTTTTTAAAATGAAATTTTATTTATTTATTTATTTTGGCCACGCCGTGCAGCATGTGGGATCCTAGTTCCCCAACCAGGGATTGAACCCATGCCCCACACAGTAGAAGCACAGAGTCTCAACCACTGGGCCGCTAGGGAAGTCCCTGGGTTTCCTCTCTTAAATGATTCCTTCCATCATTATTCAGTGTTGATGGAAGAAGCTATGGATAGAATTCTTAAAAAAAAAAAAAAGCCCTTTCTTGTGTTACAGAGTAGGCGTGTGTCCTCCCTCGTGGCTTTGTTGACCGTTTACCAGTTTACTAGCCATTTTGCTCTCAGGACCCAGCCATCACCTCCCTTGACCCTCATACCGACCCTCGGAGGCGTATATTACTAACCAGACGCTGAAGATTATGGAAATTCTAGAAGTTACCCAAGGTCACACTATTAGTGGGTGATAAAGCTGGAGCTTGAACTGAGATCTTTTTTACTCCCAAGCCCATATTCTTTCCACATGACACAGCTGTGTCCTCCCAACCCCTGCCACTTCATGCTACACCAGTCCTGAACTCCATGGACACTCTGGAGCACATCATCATGGTTCTTGGGTCAAACATGACCTGTAAGCAAACTTCCGCAGCTTTCATCTTGGCCCCTGCTCTTGTCCGTGGAGAGCCTCCGTGACACTCTGCCTAGCTCTGTGATAGTTACAGCACTTTCCATACCATACTGTGCGTATGACCTGTATGTACCCTGGCCAGTGTGTGAGTGCCTTGAGGCCAGGAGCCTCGTCTCAGGGCCTAGTCCAGAACCTGGCACATACAGGCCTTACTAACTTTCTGCATATCTGAACTGAAGCAAGTCGATAGTGAGAGATTGCAAACCAGTGTGGCATTGATAATTCAGATGGCCTGAACTTCAGGCATAGGCTGCATCCTTGAGTGGGTCTGGAAATGGCCCGCTAACAGAAGACATCTGTGTCTCTCTACTTTTCAATCACTGTGATAGTCTCCACAAGCAAAAGGTTTGAAGAACTATAACATTTATGGCTCCCCGGCCATAAATTCACTGTAGAACTCATAAAAAATGCCATTCCCACAGGGTTATGGCAGAGATTCAGTATAGCAAACATCTGCATCTGAGCAGTAAACCTAACCTCTGGTGTGCAGCTCTCGACTCTTAATCGACATATATTAACATTAGTGACAATCAAATGTGATTATCTGAGATGGCATTTTATCTGCCAAGTACAGACTTATGGCTTCTAAAAACCCAGTTTGCCCTCTTTCTCATATGTTGTTTTTATATGACTCAAATCACACTCAGAAATTCATGTTGAGTGTGGCTCTGCTTTTGTTTTTTGGTGGACCTGGCATATGAATAAATTTTCAGCCCTTAGATTGATTTTAGCACTCTGGATAGAATAGCCTCTCAAAAGTTTGTTAAACAGTTGAGTGAATTTCGAAGCATTGTTACTTTACATTTGAAGACATTACTGAGAGTCAGGAAAAAGGCGTAGATTCTCATAATGGCTGATAGAGTTTTTGATCAAACAGGTTTGTAATTAATTTACAAGGTAATTGGTTGGAGTATATGTTATATATTACATCTTAAGGTTGAAACTGCTGTCATTACTTTCTTTCTATTAAGTAAACCAGGGTTTGGCAGAATTTTTGTTTAAAGGGCTAGATAGATAATATTTTAGGCTGTGCAGGTCATATACTCTCTGTAGATTCAAGTCTGCCCTTATAGAGTGACAGTAGGCAATACATAAACAGATAAGAGGGGTTGTGTTCCAGTAAAACTGTATTTACAAAAATAGGCAGCAGGCTATAGTTAACTTCCTGATTCAAACAAATACAGATTTTTCCAAAAAATTTTGGATAATTGTGGAAAAAACCTTTTCAGACCTGTTGGGAATGGACCTCTTATCTGGCTCCCATTCTATTTGGCAATTTCTGAAGTGGCCAAATCAAATTGTAAGCTACAGTATAAAATGGTAAATCAAAATTTTATTCTTTATGCCAGTACTATGATTCTTTTTTTTTGGGCCACGATTCCTAATATTTATTTGATTTTAGTTCATCAAATGCATATGATGCATTCCTAATAACAGCAGCTCACTACAGCGAAAAATTGCAGAGAGGAAAGGAGAAACACTGATTTGGTGGCATTACCCTGACTCATTTTCTCTAAGTTCTCTTTTAAAACTCTGTCGTAGCATGAGCTCTTGCATTTGAATAAGTAGAGTTTCAGATGAGCAGAAATGTTTAGGCATCTGAATGCAGAAGCTTAGAATCAGAATTCCTCTTAGACATAATCCCAGCATCACCACGCAGTGCTTTCTCCATTTCACACCAGGCCACGTAATTGTAAATATGGACCTACGCATGCAGGACGTTACAGATATCTCATGGGTGATGGTCAGGTTGCCGTATGGCAGAAAGGTTTCACAGTATGAAAAGGATCATAGATCTAGGAGCAAGGTAAATATCTGAGAGTGTACCAGGTAATACTTCTATTTATATTGCTTTGGAGTTATTCTTTTATGCCTCTCCAAATAGTGAGTGAGACCACCACATTTACACTGCAGTGTTTCAGGTGACTTATGCAGTTGGCAAAAAAATATGACCCAGGATAACAACTTGACAGGTGGAGCCTATGTAACATATTCTTATTCCTCGTCCTTTGCTATTTCAAGTTATTTCCATCTTGTAATTTCAAATGGCTTTGAAGATGCCCTCACAGGTGTAGCAACTGCTGACAGCTGAAAGTTAAGCCAGTAGCACTCCTCACCCATGTCTTTGCTGCTTGTCTTTGCAAATAAGTGAGCAAAAGTTGGGAGCAAGAGAAAAACTGTAAGTGCGGGAGAGGCCTGTGACTTTTGTCAGGCAACCAAATGTTCTGACTTCTCAAGTGCCGGTGAATATGGGGATAGAGCAGTGGAATATCTGGAGGATAGCTTGGGCCAGTGGTTCTCAAAATGTGGTCCTCAGACCTGCCGTATCAGCATCACTAGGAAGCATGTTAGAAATGCAAATTCTCAGCCCCTATGGCCAAACTACTAAATTAGAAGCTTTGTAGGTGGGTTGAGGAATCTGTCTTAATAAAGGCCTCCAGGTGATTATTAGGCATGGTAAAGTTTGAGAAGTACTGCTTGATTCACCAGTCAGCTCTGTAGTGTCCGTTTTTATGGTTATGGAAATTGAAGGCAGGAAACTTGCCTAACATAAAACAGCTAGATGGGGGTGGGGATCTGGTGGTCTGATTCCTAGTCCAGTGGTCTGTTCAGTGACAGGGCCAATCCAGACGGACTGTGGGGAGGCCAAGAGCCCTGGAAAGAGTGATGTCTTGGGACCGCCATTTATGCCATGGTGGAGGGATGCTGGGTACGGGGAGAAATGGAAGGCTTTGTGACTGCGAGCTCTCTTCCTCCCCTAGGCAGCCTCAGTCCATTTTAAAGCCCGGTGACCCTGCTGTTGAACTTCGTCTTGTAAATAAACAGCTCCCTAGAGCATCCTCGCTGAGCTTAGCAACAAAGGGGGAGGGAGTGGGGAGGGGTGGGAGGAGAATGGGCTCCCCCATTACCATCATGTCAGTGCAATCACTGGGAATTACTGTTGAGGATTAAGAGTCACTTGGGGATAATTCAGTCGGGCTGGAGAGGGAAACACACACAGGAGCTCACACACACACACACGCAGGCACGTACATGCACATACACAAAACATAAACAGATTGCTAAAACTCATGGCAGAAAACAAACAGCACAGGGAAAAAAATGAGCGGAACTAAAAGGGCCTGAATTTTGAATAGGTGGTATAGGCTCCAGAATGATCTGTTTCCTAAACACTTTTGGTGAAGTTGTATACACAGTGACTAGAGCAGAGCAGCTGCTTCCCCAACTCTGTGCATTGCTCTGTTTCAGAACTCCTAGCATCCTTCTCCTCCAGGCATCTGTTACTGAGAACACTTGAAGGTTCTGCCAAGAGAACTCAAACTGGCAATAGACTACTTGAAATTTAGAAAATGAGACACACACACACACACACACACACTTCTAAAATGATACAGCAAGTCCCAAAGAAAAATGTGGGATATTTCCCAATATCTAGGCGTCTCTAAGAAAGGTCAAATGCATTATCCATCTCCTGTGATCATCCTTGGCCTTGAAGAAGAGACCTCAGCGAGTCAGTGTTGTGCTTTTCCCAGAGAGGCTTTGCAGTTGGCTCTCACTTTTTGACTTTGGGTCTGTACAGTCAGTGCCTAGAAAGTCTTTTCTTGCCATGTGGGGTGAAACCAGCCTGATGGGCTTCTCACAAGCCTGGTTAATGGAGTCTAGAAGAATGTCGTGCTTTTCCAATTAACCCTGAAAAGAGCTAAATAGACCAGAGCATTCTAAAGTAGAGAAAGGAAGTAATTTGTTCGCCTTCACCTAGAGGCTTAGCAGAAAATGCGAGTGAGGGGAGTGGCCTAGACTGTCCCTCCTGGGCCTCATCGGGGTGAGAGAGCTCCCTTGAACCCTTGGGTGTCTCTCACTTCAGGTGGCCTCAGGGAATCATCTCCGTGGTGGAAAGCCTCTTGCCTGCTTCCATCCAGCTGAGCCCTGCCCTTGAACAATAGTTAAACCAGGAAGGGGTGGAAACAGCCCCAGGCTTTCCGTGCAGGAGTGGCTTGGGGTGTTTATGCTCTTAATATCACTCTGAGCCAAACAGAAATGACTGTTGAGTTATCCTTTATTTTTGTGTTCTCTATTATTCAGCTTTTGGATTTGATCATCAAGAGAGGTCTGTGTACTCCCATCTTCTACACGTCCTGTGTAATGAGGCTGATGTGTTTTATTTCCTGGGGGTGAGCCATCCCCAGGAGAAAATGCTTGGGAGAGGTGGAGGGACTTGCAGGCCAAGGTGTTTTTCCTTTTCTCTCCTAATTTTCCCCTTTAGTGTTAGAGCACTGCAGATTCCTTTTCCAGATGAACAAACACTGCAACAGATGTGCCAGCAACAGTGTATTCTGGGGTTATTTGGGTCTGTTCAAACTGGGCTTTGCTTGCACCAGAGGATTTTGTGAAATGCGTAGGGTTTTTGGACACAGGTTTCCAGCCTCAGATTTAGAGAGGCTAAGAAATGAACTACCCCATTCCAAAAGGTCCGTGAGTGTGAACAGCTGTGTTTTGGGGAACAGCTTCAGGCCCAAGTAAGATAAGGAACAGAACTCCTCTTTTCTCTGATACCTACTGGAACTAGACATTGCATAATCTAGATCTTTTCCTTTGGATTCTGCCTGGGATTTTAATAATATGCTCGCTATCGTTGAAGCTGATTTGACCCATTGAGGTGCTGGAGGGGTGGGGAGGGAAGCCAGGTCCGGCCTCAGGGAGGGGGTGTGAGTCCCTTCTGCCTATTGTGGACGTACAGAGAAAGTATCCCGCCGTGAGCTCTCGGGTGCCACCCGCCACTGCCAGACTCGGCTTTCACAGAGATTCCACGGCTTTTGGAGAGGGATGCTTTTGTGGTCTCAGATGCTGGCTTCATGTGGAAAGCTGAAAAGGAAGGTTTTGTTTAGCGTGGAGCACTGCAGGTGGGGCACACTGCAGGAGTCAGGGGCCCTCCCATCTAAACCCAGTTCCGTGATTCTCTGTGTCATCTTGGGGAATTTATTCAGCCTCTCTCTGCCTCCCTTTCTGCATTGGTCAAATGAAGAGGTTGGATTAGAACTAGTTGCTTTCTAAGCTTCTTCTAATGACAACACTTTCTGACTCTTTGACTCAATATTAAACTGATCAAGTAAATGATTTGTATTGTACCTTTTCTCTTAGGATTCTACAATGTCCTAGCCAAAAGAAACCTAAAGAAATCATTGATGGGGATTTATTATAAACACGCCTTAACAGTTTTTAAAAAATAAGTTGGTGTAGCTCTCTCTGAAAGAGCAACCCCATTGGCATTTGCCCTTCCATCATTATGAGGAACTAGAAAGATCTCAGTTACTACTGAGACATACAGCACTTTACAAAATTCTTTTATGTATGATCATCACAGCAGATCTGTGAATGGACTGTGTGTTATCTTTGTGTTATGGAAATGATTAGTAAGTGGTAAAGCTGAAATCTAAATATAGGTCTTCTGGCTCCCCATTTTCTCAAACTTTAGTTATTATTCCCAGGGCTAATTCTCACTAATTATGAATTGTAAATTCTGGTTACTCTATTAATCAAGTAGGTTTTTAGCACCTGCTATGGGCTCCACTCAGTTTTCTTTGAAAAGTAAAATATAACCAAGAAAGGTATATACACTGAGAAATGATGAAACAGATCAGTTCATATTCAGTTGCTGCAAATATGTATGTATGTTTCCATCCTGAACTTGTAAATCATTTGAAAACTGACTCACCCTCCTGCCCTTTTTTTATAAGCTGTATCTAGTTCATTTCCTTTTTCCAAATATAAATTCCTAAAGGTTAAGAGTATTCTTATTTTTAAGGCAATACGGAACAGACAAAGTTAGCCTTTTCAGGTATTTTCATGTAGTCAGGGAAGCTCACCAAGGGAGTGAGGATAAGATGGCCCAGTGCCCTTGGGCCTTTAGAAAACATCTCAGGGGGGTACATGCTTTGATTCCCAGCAGTGCAGGAGGTAACAGATGTGAGGCTCTCCATGGTGCTTGCCAGAAATATGTATGTTCTGTGGGACAGAACAAGGTACTTTGAAGATTGGAGAATTCACCGGCCCTGTGTTCACTTTATTGCTTTCTTCCTGTGCAAAATGTCTCTGGACCCAGAGGGAGAGGCACAGACAGTGAGGCAAATGACAAGTTGACAAAATGGTTGTAATTCTAGAAGCTGCAGTCCCATCCCAGTCTCTTTATGTAGAGGTGGGGATGAAACCAAAATCTGAAGCAGCTCCCAGGAGAGCAAGAAGATACTGTTACTAATGGTTGGACTGACCCGAATTCTTTCCACATTTATTTATGCCCGAAGTTGGCATAAACATCTGAATTGCATCCACATGAACACCCATATCGACCAACGGCGAACTAAGAGAAAGTCAGCCAAACCTCATAACGTATGCTATACCCACCGGGTGCAGGACAAGCAGCTGATGTCATGTTAGAAAGGCCTCAAAGTGACACCACAATCGTCTCTACTTATCCAGAGATGTAATGACACCAGGCACAAGACAGGACAGCAGAATTCGATGCCGCATTTGAGCCATGTACTTTTTATTAAGGGCATATTTGTGCAGGTTTAGACATGGTATCTATTTGCATTCATTCATGTATCTTCTAAACAAATGGTTATTGAGCATCTGCTACTGTCCATTATTAAACTAGGAGTTGAGAGAGCCCCGCGTGTGGTCCTGCCTTCCAGTTTCATACACTCTAGTAGGGGGTGTAGGCAAGCACGTAGGGACTCTCAAAGGTGAGTGACAGCTGCTGAGTTACGGGTAAGTTTAGGTGCTTTGAGAGCATCTGGGATGTTTAAGAGCATCACGCCTCTTGTGATGGAGTGGGAGTTTCAGGGAGAAATGGGAAGGGAGGTTTAGGCTGAGGCGAAGGATGAATAGAGGTTAACCATGTGAAGTTTGCACGGGGTTCAGAGGTAGGGAAGTGGGAATTGGAACCAAGCCAAGGAGTTCCAAGCCCTGGAGAAGTAAAAGAGGGAAGCTGTCAGGAACTAGTGGCTTCCTGAGCTGCCTGCGATGGGGCAGAATCAGCCAGCTCCCTTCTAGTGAACCGCGTGCTGCCCTTGACTTTATAGTCCTGGCTACATGCTGGTCACGTGCTGGCCCCTTGCTACAAGACTGGCTTCCTGTTATAAATACTGTTGTCTCCATTTACAAATACGGAAACTGAGTCTGCAAGAGGTCGAGTAACTTGCTCACAGATGCACAGTAAAGAAAGCACCAGAGCCAGGTTTCAGACCGGGTCTGATTCAGAACATGGGCTCTTCAGCACCTCCATCCAGAAGTGCCCCAGCCAGAAAGAGGGAAGCTCGTGGAACCCAATAATGCATGTGGTGTTTTCTGAGCGTCTCTCTGCCCCAGCTTCCCACCAGATCTTTGAAGATGAGGAACAGGGTGATTCTTCAGGTAGGCCTCCCGTGCCTAGAATGGAGCAGGCACATTATACCTTCTCAATCAACACTTGCTAACTGAGGTGCTTCTCTACGTCTAACTACCTTTTCTATCCTTCTTGTAAGAGTTCGGAAGGAATTCAACAATGACATTTGGACTTGAGCTTTTTTTTTTTTTTGGCCGCTTTGGGTCTTCGTTGCTGTGTGCGGGCTTTCTCTAGTGGCGAGCGGGGGCTACTCTTCGTTGCGGTGCATGGGCTTCTCATTGCACTGGCTTCTCTTGTTGTGGAGCACGGGCTGTAAGCGTGCGGGCTTCAGTAGTTGTGGCATGTGGGCTCAGTAGTTGTGGCTCGTGGGCTTAGTTGCTCCATGGCATGTGGGATCTTCCCGGACCAGGGCTTGAACCTGTGTCCCCTGCATTGGCAGGCGGATTCTTAACCACTGTTCCACCAGGGAAGTCCCTTATATGAGAATTTGAAGACTGTCTAAATGAATTGGTGGCATCATTTCTGATGCTTAGAATTCATAAGATCTTCAAGGTTATTATCTTAGAATAGTCCTGGATTAGAGTTAATATTTTTTTGTGCTAGTCAGGAGGATGATGGTAATAAATCTGCAATTGGTTAATGAGGGAATCTTGGACAACTGGAACCAAGAACTCAGAGTGGGAGGCACGTGGGCTTTCTAATTTCATGTCCTGTACCCAAGCCCCGGGGAAACATTAGGCGAGTTACATGGACTCAGCGTTTTCTTGTTTGTTAAATGAGGATAAGACAGCTCACCTTTCAGAGTTGCTGTAAAGTGTTCAAGTATCGTATGAAGAGCATCCAGCTCATTGCCCAACGCATAGTAAACATTTAAGCATTTGACTCCATGAGGCAGGTGAGAACACATACCCTCCTTCAAATTGTCCCAGTGTAGGACATGCCCCGTTTCTGGTGTGGCTTCTGGTCATAGAGTATAAAAGCTTGGACACTGAACTCAAAGAGATGTGGATTCACATCACGAGCTTACTGCTATGACTATGACTTCCATAATATATTTATTCTGTGCATCAGTTTTCTTCTCTGTAAAATGGAGATCGTGGTCGTATCTACTAGGAGAGTTATTGTTGGGACTGAATGAGAGAAACTGTTTAAAGCCCTTAATATGGACTCCATGCATAGTAAGTACTCAGTAGATACCAATTATTATCTATTATCCAGGGGTCGCTTTACTAGGAAGTGGGTATCGCTTGCTTGCTCTCTCCATTTACTTCGCAAACAAGGTTGCAGTTCAGTGTTATTGAGGATGTGACATAGACACTCTGTGGAGGACAGGACTGGGGGCCCTCCCTCTGTCCTCCCCCGGTGCAGGGGATGTAGTTCAGGTGAGAGGGCGGGTCCACATGGGAGGGTAGAGAAATGGAAGAGCCACCCGGCAGGGTAGTGCACAAGGCCCTTAAGAAAAGAAGAGCTGCCTCTGGATGGAGTGGGATGGGAGGCTTCAGAGAAGTGCTGGGCATTCATTTTTATTTCAGGGACCTAACAGCACAGAGAAAGCACATTTTTGAAAAGGAGATTTCCTTGGAAGGTCTCCACCCTTCCTAGATGAACATGGAGGCACGTAGTTGGCAGTAGGCTTCTCAGTTGCCGGCATCCCTTTCCTAGTCCCTGTAGCCAGGGCTGCCCATACAGAGGTGGCCATGACTTTGAGTGGAACGGCTGGAGAACTGGGCAGTATGGGCAGACAGTTGCTGCCTCTCCAAGTCCATAACCCTTTCTAGGTAGGTGCATTCCAGCTGGGAGGAAATGATTCAGACTCCTCAAGATGTAATAGTGTACCTGGGCGTGGATGTAGAAAGATGGTAAAGAGCAAAGGACTGAATTCAGAATTCCCCGATTTCCTGAAACGGTGTCATCTTCTTTAGGAATCTGAAGCTGCTAGGTCATCCATAATGGGATATTCTTCTAACATGACTCCTATTCCCTTTCCCTCCCTATCTTTCTCCCTCTTACCCCCTCCCCAGTTAAAACATATGTCCCCCTTGATCACACTGGTATGATTTACAATTAAAGATGACTTCGACTGCTGACCACATACCAAGCTGTTCTCATTCTGCTTAGCGGTGCCCTGTGCCTGCCAATCCCACTGCGGCGTTTTCTCCATTTAAGACGTTGCCTCAACAAAATCCATTTTAGAGTTTTCCTTGCTTCTCTGTGCTGAATTACAGTCACAGTCAACGGCCCACTCGTGTGTAGTTCAAGAAGCAATTAAGGCTCTTTTCTTTGAACAAGCGAGGGAGACGGTAGAGAAAAATGATCATTATTCTGATGATTCCTCTGTGTAGCTCAACAGTTCACAGATCTTTGATGTCATGAGTCTTGGCATTTAAACCCATTTCTGTCACTGCCTTCTGCAGCCACTTCTGCCTGTCAGAGCTACTCCGTGGAGGTCAAGGACTCCAATGTCAATAGGTCACAGCCTCTCAATCTGACGTTAGGATTGTGATTAAACACAGTTGTAACACTGCTTAGTGATCCTCAGGATCATGATGGTATCACTGAAAATTAGAAAGCACAATCTTTGGAGACCTCCCCAGGAAACTTGCAGTCTCCATTGTAAGCCTTCTGTTTTATTCTGGGGGATTTATTATAATCAGAATATAGTAGTAGGGTCTTTCTATGCCTGTCCACATGAATTGTGTCTATCTTTAGCTTATATGTCTCTAAAGGGCAGAAACCTTTATTTAACTTACACCACACTGGGTCTAAAACAAAGCTGAAGACAGAAGCTGCTTAAATGATTTTGTTAAGATGATCAGTGAATGCCCTCCTTGATGTTCCTCAATAAGTATCTGCTATGTGTGGACCAGTAAGCCAGGCCCTGAGAAGAAACAAGTCTCTACATGTCAGTGATTCTCAGAGTGGTCCCTCAACCAGCAGCCTCAGCCTCACTTGGGAACATGTTAGATGCACATTCTTCGGCCCTACTCTCAGAAACTCTGAGAGGCGAGGCTCAGCAATCTGTGCGTTAACAAGCCTTCCAGGTAATTCTGATGCATGCTTATGTATGAGAAGCATGGGTCTACACCCCTCTGGCCCTCTTACACCTCTGCAGACTTTCTGCTGTGGAAAGGAGACTTGGGGTACTAGCAAGACTAGGAGGGTGAGGACTGAGCTTCCTGGAGATGAGGACAAGCTTTGACACAGCCTCTCAGCTACCTCCACAGGGTAACAGCATGATGACTTCTGCCTTTGGATGTTTTTGGGCTGCATGGCGGCTCAAGGAGCCCAGTGGTTCCATACAACCAAATGGGTGAGACTGGATCTTGCCTTGAAGAGAATGTCTTCTTGCTTCTCCAGTGAGTATGAGTGTTGATGCAGAGAAAGGCACTGATTCTTGCTCAAATTCGAAGCAGCAGTGGTGTGAAGAGAGATGGAGGTTTAGACATGGAGGACTCGGGTCAAGGCACAGCCCTGCTCCAGGAGCTTGGGGACTCTGGGAAAATCCATTAACCTCACCAAAGTCAGGTGGACCTGAGTTTACCCATCTCAAAACCAGAGCTAATTATATCTGCCCTATCTGTTTCATGGGACGTTCTGCTCAATTGAGATACAGGTTGGATGGGATTTTGCCCAAACTTACTCACTCACTACACTCAAACTGATTCCCGGATGAAGGTGCCTTACCAACAAGAATCATAGGTCAATGGGGACAGAGCACTTCGTTAATTTATTAAATGGACACATTTACATACACACACACACTGTAGGGCTTCTCTGGTAAGGGGTGATAAAGCACAAGGCTGAATCATGTTAATCTAAATGGGTCCTCCCATCTCCATTTTGTGGTCGTACTCCCCGTCCTGGTACCTCCCCACCTAGCTCAGGCATGAGAAGCTGGAACCCCAAGCCTGTGACCAGTGTCAGGGTGTGAAGACCACACAAAGGCAGGAACCTGAGTTGAGCCTGCCTAGCAGATGCCAGAATAAGAGAAGGAGGTGAGCCTAGAAGGCTGTGTGAGAGGACAGCAATTCTGCTGTCGTGATCGTGCCCAGTGATGGCCATGCTCCAACCCAGCGCATCAGGCATGCCCCAATTACAGAACCAAACTTGGGTCTGCTTGCCCAATGTGCAGCAAAGCCGATCTACTGACACCACATTGTGCTGAAGGAAAGTACAGTGTTAATTGCAGGGCACTGAGCAAGGAGAATGGGCAGCTCATGCTCAAAAGACCCAAACTCCCCCATGGCTTTCAGGGAAGAGTTTTTAAAGCCATTTTGAGGGAGAGGGTCACAGGGTGTGCGATCAGCTCATGTGCAATTTTCTGACTGGTGATAGTGAGGATGATGTTTTGGGAATCTTAATTATCAAACTTTTGATTCCAACCAGTCTGGGGTCTAGGTGGTGATTATAAGCAGTTACATATTTCCAGCTGGTGGGGGTTTCAGTCTCTGCAAAACAACTCAAGGATATGACTCAGGATATTATCTATAGCCCTTGAGGAGGAAATAAAGGTCCTTGGCTTTGTTTTATGGCTGAGCTATTGTTGTTTTGTCTTACTTGACTATTTTCCTTTGTTTCTGTACTTTCTTACATCTCTCATGAGATTTGCTCTTTGGAACTCGGGGAAGGCCTAGGAGGCTAAAGCTTTTCTGCAAACAGGAGGCAGGGATACTTGGGGCAGGGGGTCTGTCCCTGGGAAGGCCTGCAGGGTACTGTTTGGTTTCACCCCTCCCATGGGAGGAGCTAGCAAGGAGCAGAGGGTAGAGATGCAGGTCTGAGCAATCCCTATGGAACTCTTCTCAAATGTGAGAATGCTCAAATTCTCTACTCTTCAGGGTAGGAACTCTCCTTCTCTAAAGTACAAACACTATGAGAGGATGGAAGTTCCTTCCTTATTAGGTAAGCAATCCCTCTGAAAATGGTAATGATTATATCAGTACCATTTATAAAATGGTGTGATCTTGTGTTTAGTATTTCCTTTCTTCATTCTCCAAGTGCCATGACTAGAACCCTCTTTGGCAGGCTTGGCTCTTCCCTGCCTACTCGGCAGGGATGGATAGCAAATTAGCTCAACTGGTTGGGCTGGTGGTGCTGAGGCAGTTCAAGGGAGTGGGCAGAACAGAAGATAGTGTGGGAAGGCTGAGGTCAGGAGGAAACACAAATAAGAGTCATCAGATAGGAAGAGGCACACAGTGAAACAAGGTGGGAGGCGGCTTATGGATGGATGCCTCAAACAGCGGCTGGTGTTCGGGACTTATTTCATGAGATAGCTGGGGCCTGTTGAATGGGTGGATTTGCTAGGGTTAAAACGCTAAGGATCTAGCACATTTTGGCCTAACCTGCTAGCACATGAGAAGCCCTCCTCCCACCACTAGGTGGGACTTGATGTGTGCCTTGATGCTGCCCTGCCCTCCTGCTATCCCCAGCCTACAAAAGGTAGCCACCCAAGGCACTAATGTGCCTGATCAACACGATTGCCTTTCTGCTTAAGCTATGATGCTCTGCCCCCTGCCGGGGCTGAAGTCTATCCTCCACCACAGCAGACCTGAGTGAGATCCTGAGAGACCTTTCCCATGGTGGCCAAACTCTGGTCCTGTTCTCTCATTACTGCCTGAATTTCCATTTCTACTTGCCTGGAGGCCCAGTGCTGACACTCATTTAATAATAAACATGACCCTTGGCTGGAGACACCCATCACTATGTTTTATCTGTCAGGTGAGACTCTGGGATTACTGAGGAAGGTGGCTGCATAAGATCGTGCACGTTGTATAGTATACAACTTGAGAGGGTGCCTTCCACGTGGTAATCTAAGTATGTAATGTGTAAACACATATGGCAGCCCTGAGTGCCTTGGATAAAACCTGAGTTTGTCATACTTCTTTGCACGTTGTAGCTTAGATAGACAAACAACTCTGCATAGCTACATGGCTCCTTGCAAAGATTTGCTCTTGGGGTAAAAAGGAGAAAAGAATAGGTTCAAACAGATAGCATTTTTAAAGTCAACAAGTAAGTCTGGATGGAGATGCTAATGCTGATGACCATCACCCTCCATCCCCTACTACAACTGACATTTATTGAGCACATAGTACATGCCAGGCACAAACGTGTTTGAAGGACATCTCAAGACTACCTCTAACTGAGATTTATTAGCACCATCTCTTCTTCCTAAATCGGAACTGACATGTTACAGTGATGAACTGTATAAAGTCTCCCTTGGAAGCTCCTTTCAAGATGACCTTGAAGGGTAGAGACACTCTTAAGCCTGCTGCCTGAGGACATTGAGATCTGATGGAGAGAGTCTCCTCCCGACTCCACATTCCTTAGGTTCCCACACTTTCTCAGCTCGTGGTGCCTTTCCGCCTAGTAACTTTTTCACTCCCTAGACCAAGAGAAATACCAACAGTTCAATTTATTAATAGTTAGTTTCAGTGAACTTAATAGTAGCAGTCTCTGCTCCTGATATGTCGCTGTGCTACTCTGGAAATTTTAAAGTATCCCACGACCTTCCTGTGAGTTTGTTGCAGCCCACAGCTTGGGAACCACGGCCTTTACTTCATCTGAGGCAAAGAAGATGGAGCTTAAACACTGAGAAACATTCCCAGGAGTCTGCCACCTTCATGACATTTTCCCCTGGAACAGTCCAGTAAGATAATGAGAATTTCTACTTATTCTTATGGGAAGGAAGGTAGTTTGGTGGAAAGAAGGTGATTTTGATAAATTGTGAGGAATTGGTAGACATGATCTGTTTCTTTAAAGGCACTTCAATACCAGAACCATTTCCAGGCCAAGAATCCCTTTGGACCCACTTGTAGATGTGCTGCCTGAGTTTAGTTTAGAAGCAGTGGTTTCTTTCTGGAGTAACAGAATGATTGCCTGTATCCCACGTCTATTCCCATGTCTGTATCACTCAGTGGACCTTTGGCTACTTCAGGGCAGGGTCTGGTACACAGTAGGTGCTCAGTGTATGTTTTTGAACTACGTAACTCCTTTATGAATGGCTTGTGGTTAGTTTTAATTCCCCAAGTGGTTTCCCCAGTGGACATCACTGCTATCATTCTTTGGACTTACTTCTTTAGGCCTGCAGGCAAAGGGTAGCATGGCTATACGAAGCACTGCAGCTAAGGCTGCATTTAAAGATCCAGGCTCATCCTTTCAAGAGTTCTCAAGAAGCAAGATCAAAGTGTCTTGGCATGAGTGTGGAGGGCCTGGTGGAGCTTTCTTTGCTTCTCAAGATAATAGCAAGCACACGCTTTGCAGTTTGTCCCTAGGCTCCATTCTGTAGGTGTCTGTGTTCTAGAGCAGGAAGGTATTGGAGCCTTACTGCCATCCACGTTTAATAGTAAAGCTTAGTTACGAGTGGTAAGGCAAAGCTTTGGTGATAAGAAACTAAAAAGCTATATCTTATGTTCATCAAAATGGACTGCTTGATAGTCTGGAAGATGAAAGTCTAATACCACTGAAATTTAACAGTGAACTCGGCAGTGGCTGGCATTCGTGGTGGGAAGACGTGCAGAAATTGAGTAACTCCAGAAGAATCCCAACCGTTTTTTTCTTTTAAAGTAGGTCTGACATGTGTGGCCTGTCTCTAATCCAAAGAAGGGTGAAGTCTAATTGTATGGACATAGGAAGTAGCTTGAGAAGTCAACATGTCCAGTTCCTACTTACTATTTGCTTTAAGTCAGATACCCGACAAACTGATATGAGAACTTTTCTCCGGGTTCTCCCCAAGTCCATTTCCCTTTATCCCCTAGGCCAGTATCATTGAAACTCCCTTGGGTGGAGCCAAGTCACAGCCCTACCATACAAGCAGTCGTGCCACTGCTAGGCAGTTAGTGCCTTTTGAGAAATCTGAAGCCCTGAGCAGTACCTGACACTGCTGCAAGGCAGTGGACCTAGACAGCATTTAGTATCCATTCCAACCCTGAGAGAGTCCATGCTTTTGACATGTGACCTGTTCATAATCCCACAGGGTCATCGAGTGTCTTGGTTTTAAATGAAACAGAAGCAGTGAGGAAGCTTGTTGTGACAACTAGTACACCCGCTCACTGCCCTCTACCTTGCCTCACAATCAAACGAGCCTTTTAGCATATGAATCTCTACAAGCTGCTCAGAGGGGCCATTTACAGCTCAGAAGCAATAGAGAAGAGACCGTTTCCAGGCCTCTGCCAGTTGTAGTTGAGAGCACATATGAACTGCCTACTCTAGTTCAACTTCTTTGCTGCAATGAGTTAAGAAAAGATGCTTTTGATGGTGGAGAGAAGTGGATAGGAAGCCATTCCTTTATAATAGTCTTTCCTTCGTTTGCTGCAGAACCACTTTGGGTATGCCCAGACATAGATTCCTGGAACTGACTTTTCCTGGAACTCCAATGGAATGGAAACACTGAACATGTAACATTATTCCAACACTTTTACTGTGGTCCATACCCTGTTCTGAGTGCTTTACGTGTATTAACTCATTTAATCCTCAAAATAGTATTAGAACCAATAAGAAAGATACTGTTTCTGTGATCCTTCAGTCCTCTTTAGGGTCATATGGTAGCCTGAGGTAGATATCTATCTTGACCCTATGTTAGTTCACAAAAATACTGGTTCCAGGAGTAGGGATCGCTTTATAAAATAGATGTTGTTGCTCAGAAAATAAAAACAATGTAACTTACAGTAACTTTTTGTTAATCTAAATTACAGAGAAAAGACCCCACCTTATACAAAACTTCATTTGGGTTCTTTTAAGATTCAGTTCCTTTTGTTAAATGGTCAACCTTTTAGGGTAGATTTATTTGTAGGTCATAGACGTATGTAGTTCTTGGGACAGATGATCTCTCCATCAGATACTTAAAGTTACAATCTTTCTATTCTAATGATGCTTAGAGTAGCTTGAAATATGGAAATGTGAGTGATTTTGCTCCCATCACTGTGGGTATTACCCTATGTTCTAAAATCCTATCATAAAGATATAAACTTACTACTATATTTCTTGTAGCCTTATCAGTGCCCATTGCTCAGTGTCTGTTGAGGGGACTGAGAGAAGGGGGCATGATCCAGATAATATTTTTTTCATGAAAAGAAAGAAATGGAAATGTTTTGGCTTTCTTTCAGTAACATGTAATTTGTAAGGTTCTTCCCCTCATTTATAATCCTATCCGTGTATAAACAGTAATTTGCTCTTGTAAACATGTACTGTAGTAAGAGTTCTGTTGGGAGCATTTGTGTTCGTTATCTGTGACATCATGAGCATTTAAAAAACAATAATTATAAATGTCCTCTAGAGTGAAAAAAAATAGTAGAAAGAATTGGAGAGTCTGTCTAGAGAGACTAATTGTTTCTTATTGCTCTGTCTCTGAGTACCCTGACTCCGCCCCAATCTCTTTGAGTTTGGACTCCCTTAAATACTACAAAACTCAGTGGAAGTGTTACCTACTGCAAAGCTCTGAAAATGTTACAGTTTGGAGAACAGTATTTAGGAACACAACTTCTTTACAACTGAAGTAAGTTGTTACTGTTGTTAATGTTGACCTTCCAATTCTGAAATCCGAAGAATATGCCTAGGTTCCTTTGCCTGACACAGTGAATTGTGGGTTGTGGTTTGTTTGTTTGCTTTCCCTTTCTTTGCTTTTTCAAATCCAAGGATATACCAGTGGAATGAAGGTGTGTATTTCTCTGAAAGGTTTGAGTTACAGAGTCACAACTGGTTCTAGTGATGGGGGTTAGTCTATGAGATGCAAGCCTAAGTATTTGGATGAAAAGGACCACTGTATCAAAGACATACTTCAGTTTCATAAAATTTTACAGAGTGGCATTTCGACAGAGGAGACCATTAGATTACTAATGGGATACTTAGAAAGGAAAGGAGCAAAATTAGCATGGAATCTGAATATATAAATTGCTTATGTTCTTAAAGTCCAGTTTGTACCCAATTTTTTGTAACTTGGAATGTATTCCCCTGTAGGAACTATGTTTTGCATGCTTTTGGGCTCCCTAGCTAGCTTATGAAAATCTATGTCAAGCATAATGTAGTAACATGTTTTTTGGAAAGAGAACCGAATTAGATATCAGACGGCCTTGGGTTTGAGTCCAAACTGTAGCACTAACTCTTTGTATGGCCCTAGGCAGGTCACTAAACCTTTCTGTACTTTTGCTCATATATAAAATGCACATGCTGAAACCCAGTATTTGATATAGACATTCAATAAATGTTTGCTGAATGGATGAACAAATGAATAAGCATATATTTTATTCCTGCGGGGAAAAATCGATCCAAAGGCTGAGAGACTTTTACAACTTCTGCGGTATTGCTGTGGAGATTTCAGGCCAGGTACAGAAATGGAGACTTCTTAAGGAGCCTTTCTTGGCCATTTATATACTGTTGAGGTCACCTCTGCAGTGCCTGGTGGCTGGATGTCTATCTGCAGTAGCTTCAGAGGCAAGGCCAAGGCTTCGTGAAAACCTTTACAGGCTCCCATACAAGTAGTGGGCACATGGCAGGGGTGTGGTGGCCATTTGTATGTTTGACTCGTGCACAAGTTACATGTTTGCAAATCAAGGACTTTGTATATACTTCTCCCTCTGTGAAATGTAACAAAAAGTCTTAAAAATGTCCTGACTAGAAAATATATTAAATATAACTACATTTTGATGGGCCCAAAGGAGATAGGTTAGTACATTTAAAATAATGAGAAGGAAAAAAAAAAAAAACACTTAAAAAAATGAAATGCATAGTGTTATTCCCAAAAAGGAGCAAAAAGACACAAGGTACTCTAGACTTGGAGGCAGCATGTTCTGATTTTGGGAATGGACTTTCAGTTTATTTTAACGAAACCCCTGCTTTTCTAATTATAGTCATTTGTTCTCAAACAGGCATGGGTAGGAACAGTTTTAAATGTCTTCTATTTCAGTAGGCATACCTTCTGAAAAATCCCTAAAATTTCAAGAGGAGCTTTCTTTTTCTTTTTCTTTTTTTGTTTTTTCTTAAGCAGTTGCTGTTTTTTGAGCTCCAAGGGCTGACAGCTGTTCTAGTTTTGCTTGGGGACTTTTTCACAATGTGGATTAATCAATGTTATGAACTGGGTCCGTGGGGTTTTGGGAATGTAATTGGTTTCAGATGACACTTTGCTAGTCAATCTGTGAAACAGCCGAATGTTGACACAGCTGAACAATTCCAGCTGTTTCCACTCGCCCCTTCCTCTTTCCTTGGACGCTACATCCTTTGCCTTTATTTTTGTCTGCCCTCTCTCACTGTGACTTTGCTAAACTAATTTGTTATCCTTTCTGAAATTTCTTTTTGCTTTTCTCTCCTTTGGGATATCAGGGCTCCCCCTTTATTATATCCTCCACCCAATTTTATTTTGCAAAACTTTTTTCTTGGCTTGCATAGTTATTTAAGGAAATAATAATTTTACCACTTAAGTTCGCTTTTATTTGTGGCGATCACATAGTTTGTTTATTTAAGGGTGCACAGCACAAATTTAGGCTTTACACAAGTGCTTGATTTCTGTGAATATTTGGTTTCACAACTGCTTGATTAACCTTTTATTTGTTTTGTTTTAATTACCAGAGGCATTCCACTGAATAAACAATACAAACCATTAGCTTTATTCAGTGCATAGCCGTGTTTGCTACTGTATATCCTTCTGAAACTATGAGAAAAAGATTCAGGTGTCAGTATTGCCGGTAGAAAGATGTATGCTTAGAAGGGAGGAATCCAAAAAGGACCGACCCTGAATTATGTACAGTATATTAACAGTTTATATACTGTCAGGGGAATGGTTTGTAAATTGCTTTCAGTGGTTTTTCATTATCAGACTAATTTCTCTTTGTTTTTTCAAGAGTACTTATTTCTGCATCTTACCCAATAGGGGAAAGGCTTTAACTGCTTATGTACCCAATAAAATTTTGCTGTTTTATTGGGTGATGGGCTGCAGATCCAGAGCTAAATGAGCTAAACTGAAGAATAGGACTGCACAGATAGATACATGCTTGAGTGTGGTCGTCGTTCCCAATAGCTAAGACTCTTGATGTGGGCGAAGTAATCTCATTCTTCCCAGAAAGGTCTGTATTGACTGAATGGATGGCTCTGGTTTACAGGACAGTTGGGCAGCACCTACTCTGCCTTGCTTGCATAGACTTAGATGCACAGCACAATTAAATATTCCTAAGTCGGAGTCAAGTCTAAGATGTCAAAGAACGTGGAACAGTTGAGCAATTGTCATGAGCATTTGGTGAATAAATACAATTGACATAGAAAATTTTTCCAGATATGTCCTTCTCCTACAATTGTTAATGAACATGATATCAGAGGAAACAGTCTCAAGGGTGGAGATTATCTTAGAGACAGGAAACAATGGGTAGATAATGTCATTTCTTTGAACGGATACTATAAACAGTCCAGGCCTCTAGACATTGGTTAAGGCTGGTCCATTTTAACACTTTTATATAATCTTGCATGTGGTGAAACTTCTGGGTCTTTCTAACAGTGAAATATTGAGCTGCCGTGGGCCAGGTGTGCTAAAAAGAGGCAAAAGAGCATCTGTATAAGCAAAGCATGAGGCAAAAATAACTCAAATTGCACTCGGAGATGAGCAGCCAGAATTACAGGTGATAACCCAGTAGATGGGTTTACTTGTTATTGTAGACAGTTCTCTGAAGACCACCCAGATTGTGGTTATGGTTAAAAGGGCAGACTGGATGTAATCATGGAGGGTGCTGGAATCAAAATCAAAAGCCTGTTTCTGACCATTCATAATATACTCTACAGCTGGACCCATACACCTTGAGAACAACCTGACAAAGCTAAGAAAGGTTCTGGAAGGGATAAAGTAGCTAAGGGATTTGAGATATACCACAAGATCAAACGGATGTATCTAGTACCCTTCATCTAGGAAGTTGAGATTGGGTGGGATGAAGATGTCTAAGATGACAGAGGGTGGGGCAGTGTGAACCCAGACATAGTCCCCAAACACGGCAGAGGTATGTATTTTGAGGCTGGCACCCACAGCGTGCTGGGTAACAACACCAGTGTTCAAATCTGTGTTCTTCTACCATTTATTTGTCTGACCACAGACGTTTTACCTAATCATTCTTATTCTTGATTTTCTTAATTGAAAATGGAGGCAATAACAATCTTACAGTAGTTTTATAATTTTATTAGATGAGATGTGTATGTAGAATGCTTGCCATAATTTTTTTAATTTAGTGAAATATGTTAAAGAAATGGCTACCATTACCCTCATTGTCATCAACAAGATCATCAGTATTTTATTTTTATCATAATTAATTATAATAAAGTTTAACAGAGGCACAGAAGTCAAATTGTACAGGTTAAAAACTAGAGTTTACAAGTCTAAACTGATGTATATGTGTCAATAATGGTTAACTAGGGAGAGCTAGAAGCATGTGAGCTAAATCTTTGGCCTTTTGACATTGAAATCAGGATATGTCCTCATTACCTTTCACAACTGTACCTTAATGCCACTGCCAGAATAACAGTGGACTAAGACCTATCCTATCCACCAATTTTTTTTCTTTATCTCATTAACTCCTTACTTTCACAGCATGTAGATCTAGAAAAAGGAAGATTTGGGCATTTTGGACTTGAGAAACCACATTTTTACATACTCGGTTTTGAGAGACTTGGAACTTCTTGAAAGGATGTTCTGCAATCCTGAATATGCTGTCTCTTCTCAATACTGTACAGGTCCTAGACTGCCCAGTTCTTTACTGTCTGCCAAGAACAAACAAACAAATAAAACCCCCAAAACCAGTTTATCCTGGAGAAACTTTAATTGTAGTAAATACTTAGTATTCTCAAGCTTTTGTTCTGAGATGCTGTTAGGGCCGGTGAGCATGCTGTACACTCCAGTCTGTTTCTGGTTCCACAATGCCTGTCTGTCACCGTAGAATCCTTAACCTCTGTTAAAAGCTGACAGATGACGGGTAAAAATGTGCGCCTCATGTTGGGTTGGAGGGTAGGTGAGAGCCAGTGAACTCCTGCAAAATGAGTCCTTAACAACCGAGAAAACACTAGACTTGGTAAATTTCTCAGACAGGGGCACACGTGAAAGGCCCAAACCCTCTTCAAAAGCAGATCATTGGTTCAGTCGTTGGCTCTCTACTAGGGCACTTCATCCAAGCTGCAACCAACCTTGAATGCAATACCAGCCATGGCAGAAAGAGAAATTCCCTGCTTTTTGTGTAGAGCAGAGAAGTCATAGGAGAATATGGAATAAAGTCAGACTAAAGAATTAAGACCAGAGTCTTGCTTAAAGGAAATGGATTATGCAATAAAAACAAAGTCTTCATGTGTCACTCCTGTGCTCAGAGAGGCCCTTTCTCTCCCAGTTTTGCAGTCACACTAATGCTAGCTTGGGGAAACTGAATTCCTTGAGTGTAAGAGCAGGAAGCAGTCAAGATCAAACAGCCTGTCGTGGGTAGAACTATCCAGGTATCTGACTCTACCCCATATTCTCTGACCAACCTCTCCAAGACTGGCATTATTGACCTTTGAATCCATTCATTTGTTCAGGAGGTATCTTGGGGGTACTTTCTTTGTTAATTCCCTTTGTTGCCCTCATGGAGCTGGTAGGGGAATGAGACATTGATCAACCAATCACTAAAACACGGAATATGGCAGCTGCATTAAGTGTTGAAGAGGAGAGGAAGATGGTGTGCCGTGAGCATCTATAGTGTGAAGAGGTTTGACTTGGGTCAGGGAAGGCTTCTTGGGGAAGTGGCAGTTGAACCCAGGTCATTAGGAAGTGAACCAGGCTAGGCAGAGGGGAGCTAATGTAGAGCTGATAGAGATATGTCACCTACCTGCAAGGAGCTCAATCTAAAACAGTTACGGTGCATTATGATACCTGCTACCTGTGGCAAAAGTTTTGTTATCACCTAGGAGGGAAGTCCAAAACAGATTATGGGAGGAGGGGCTGTCTTCAAGGAAGACTTCCTGGAAGAAGTGACATTTGAGCTGAGCTTTGAATGATACTACTACTGTTAATTTGTGAAACGCCCTGGAGCCTTAAATACATTGTTTATAAAATTGCTCTGGACTCTGATCCTCCATGCTTGACAAACTGGGAACACTGGGTGATTCTTTTTTAGTCTGGGAAGGGGAACCCTGGAGGAGACCGGAAAGAGTGAGTAGCTCAGGGCAAGCCATGAGGCAGCATTAGGTAGAAGGGCCAAGGGCTAGGATGGCAAACTTGGGGAAGGCTTATGACTCCCAAGTTGGCTTAAATCTTAGAAATTCGACAGTTCCACTTCTGTGCTAGGAAAGGGGATGGACAGACTGTGCATTAGTTTTTCTTGCTACCCGATGACGAGGGGAAACGCAGAAGCTTCGGTTCAAGTAGTGGTTGCTCAGCCATTCACATGGTCTCCCCAGAGCTAATCATGATGAGTCTCAGAGTGCTTTTCACAGTGTGGACCACTGACATCAGAGGAATTTGGGGAGACTGAAAATGGCACATCGCTGGGCTCCGCAATAGACCTGGAGAAACAGTGTGGAGGGAAGAGGGCCTGCATTTTTAACAAGCTCCCTAGGTGACTCTTATGTACTCTGAAGTTTGAAAATCCTGAAGCTGGGCACTAGGATTTTAGGCTAAAGGGGAGGTACCAGGTTACAGCACAGGTATAATGGGATGTAGCTCCCCAGTTTAATATAAAGCCAATAAGAATGGGCCATGTAAATGTGGCCTTTGTATTGCAAGGTATTACAAAAATAAAGAGCTATTCAAATATTTGGTGCTAAGAAGGTGCAGACTAAAATTACCTGGACAGCATTCTTAGGTGGAAACTGTGGCTCAAAAGAATGAGAGTTGTTTTTCTCTGTGATTCAATGTGCCTTAGTGCCCTTCCTTTCAGAATGTGATTGCATAATTGTACACAGGCACTCCCTCCCTTGAGGCAGAGGGCTAATTACATAACACAGCCAAAAGGCCCCATCACACTCTCCTCTAATTACGGTTTATGAAATGTACTGGGTTGACCTTTGCCATCACAGCTGCCCTAGAGGTTGACTCCAGAATGTTATGGCTGGAAGGGGCTTGAGACATTATCCAGCAGTAACTCTACCAAAGCTTATTCTGAAGCTAGTGGGAGCCCCAGCAAGGTGAAGCGCAGTGCCCAAGACTTCACAGAAAGGTAGTTCAGGACCAGGACTAGAACTTGGCTTTTCCAGTGTTTTCCATAGTTGACACCTAGGCCAAACATGCTCTTACTTTATTTTGCAACACTGGCTCATTTTTCACTGTTCTCATAGGAGACTCGATTTGGAATCACCTAGGATTCTTAAGTTGAAAAGCTGTCATTTAACGTGCCTACTATTTTATACTCACAATGGCTAATATTTATTGATCACATGCCATGTGCCTGACAATGCGTTAAACACTTGATAACGCATTAATCATCTCATCCTCTCGGGAGGCCTATGGGGATGAATATCCCCATTTTAAACATAAGGAGAATGAGGCTTTTGACATTTTCAAGACCTTTCCAAGGACATATAACTAGTAAATAGGAGACCAAAGTTTCAATCAGGCCAATCTGATCCCAGGGTATTATTTTATATTTTACTAAACTATTAGTTGATCATGTTGATGTATAAAAATTCCTTTTGTACAGATACAAAGTCAGGCAACCTTGTCTGAATTATTCGTTACATTTAGATAACGCAAGATAAAGTGTGTTCAACATTTACACCAGGTTCTGGATTATACAACTTTTGCTTTATCAGGTCACATTGATAGAGTGTAAATACTCCAGTGTGGTCTCACGGGGCTGTGGCTGTCTTCTGTCTGCCTCCTTCCACCCCCATCTTTCTTACAAGCTCCCTTTTTATGCAGTAAGATAACCCAAGATGCAAGGAATCTTTTTCTCTTGTGGAGCCTTAATTTCTATGTAAGGACAACAGCAACTCCACAGTGTGAAGGCATCGGCTACTATTTAGTCTCTAAGGGGAGCTTTGTTGTTGGCAGTGCCATTGAATGATGTGTCGTGATTGGTGGGCTTGGCGTGGCCAGCCTGGGGCACACAGCTGTGTCCTGAGGGTCAGCAAGCACACTGGTGAACGTGTCTGATCTTAGTGCCCACTCTCGACCTTTTTACATTACGATCCATTTGTGTTGTGGATCTTCATCTCTGGTAATATACTCAAACTGTGTAAATTCTGTTGTATTCAGAGGATTGGAATAAATTAGAAAAATCCAGTATGGAAAAAGAGCTCACTTGAAGTGGGATGCCTTGTTCTACTACGTACTTTATCACAGGCTTTTTGAAGGGAGCATGTCCCCCGGACCTCGATAGTCAGCATGAAAATACTTCCACTCAGGGATGGAGACTGCGTTTCCCTGTAGACACAGAGCTCCTACCGCCACCCTGTGTATGAGGGAGAGGAAAGGGTGTGCCACTATCATCACTCCAGATACGAATGCCGTGGGGACACTGAATGCATAAACTACTACGCGCGTGAAATGCACCTACTGCCTAGCAATGCCTGGGGGCTGCTCATCGAAGAAACGGTGGTCACAGACATGCCAGCCTTTATCCAGGCTCTTCCGTCTGCCTGAAGCGCCCTCTCTGATCTTCTCTACCGGGCTGACTCCTTCTCTTTTCAACACTCTGCTCCAGGTCCTCTCCTCTGAGACCACTTCCCTGCCTCCGTTCTGGCCAGCACTGCCCCTCCTCACTGCTCTGTGCTGACCTTGGTCAGCTTCCACTGCGTGCTGGTTTAGAGTTGTTTATCTTCTTGGCCAGATCTGATTTTCAGGTCTCCCAGAGGCCTCTTCAGGGAAACACCGGTCCAGAGAAATGCCCCTTCCCAACCAAGGAAGCAGAAGTGATGACTTTCCCTTCCATTGGCATCTGGGCCACTCGCTTCGGTGCAGGGACTGGAATCGTCAACATTACTGGCCACTGCATGGCCCTCCTGGGGCTTATCACCCAAACCTTACAACCTTTTCTCAGAAGGTAAAAGGGGCTGCTTCCAACTGTGTTGAGAAGTGGGAGGTCGCTGAGAACAGGAAGCCTTGGGGAGAAGGACCAGAGCTGGATCTTGAGGAAAGGGCTAAGAAAGACACAAGAAGTAGGGAGCGTGGCCCAAGGCCATCTCATCAGTTCTGTGGTTTGGCCAAACACAACGGGCAAAAGCTCTGTGTGGGCACATGCCTTTGTCCCTGTTGAAGGCGTGGCATCACCCTGGTGCCCTGTCAGGATTTAGGAGCTAAGAAGACCTAGTGAAGAGGGGGCAGTGCCCCTTGGGGTGGGGTGCTGGCTTCACCTCTAATATTTCTATTCAACTCATTAACATTTATTGAGCACCTACGATATGCAAGGTGCTGATACGGTGATGCATAATACCCTACTCTTTGCAGGCCATTTCTGCCTAGCAGCTAAAGCAGTAGTTTAAATTTCCTTTTAACTCTTGACATTAGAGAGACGCTATGTAAATCTGAATTATTTTCAGTATACCTGGGGTGAATAAATCATAAAGGGCTTGTGCATATGAAGAAGACTTAGTCTGGGAATTACACCTTAGAGTGAGGGATGAGGTGAGAAGGTTGTGTACCAGGTGCCTCCCACACCCACTAACATCATCCATGCCCCATATCAGCACACGGCAGATGTGCCTGCCACCTGCACCAGCATTGCCTCGATATCAGCACTTCCTGCCTTGCCCTTCAATGCCAAATTCCATGGGGGCAGGGTGAGGGGTGGAGAATAGCACCTCCTCCCCTCATAAACACTTTGGGGATACCTGCCTTTAGATTCAGGCTAGATTTTTTTTTTTAATTTTATTATTTATTTTTGGCTGCATTGGGTCTTCACTGCTGCACGTGGGCTTCCTCTAGCTGCAGTGAGCATGGGGCTACTCTTTGTTGCGGAGCACGGGCTCAGGTGCGCGGGCTTCAGTAGTTGTGGTGCGTGGGCTCAGTAGTTGTGGCTCACGGGTTCTAGAGCACAGTCTCAGTAGTTGTGGCACACGGGCTCAGTAGTTGTGGCTCGTGGGCTCTAGAGCGCAGGCTCAGTAGTTGTGGCACATGGGCTCAGTAGTTGTGGCTCGCAGGCTCTAGAGCGCAGGCTAGAGGGATCTTCCCAGACCAGGGCGTCAAACCCGTGTCCCCTGCATTGGCAGGCAGATTCTTAACCACTGTGCCACCAGGGAAGCCTGGGCTGGATATTTAAATTGTCTAAGATGCTGGATTCTTGCCATTTTGCTTGTTTTAATAAAAAGAATTAGGTGATGTGACCACTGATGCCTCCCAAACTACTTTTCCCTCGTGTTATTGGGATGAGAAAGCGGAAACTCCAGTGACAGAGTCCCCTCTTTCACTGAGCATTTGAGTGGTCTCTGGCCAAGGGAGGTGTCAGCAACTGTGGATGGGATCTCCTCACTTCCTCCCCTGTTGTGGGTCTCAGGGTCTCCGCACTCCCTCCTGCCCTGAGGTGTAGGGGAAGGCCCTTGTCAAGGGCCTGCTGTTAGGGTGGGTTGTCATGGCAACCACCTGGTACCCAGCCAGGGAGCAGGTGCTCCTACAGTGCATTGACTTAGCCAGAGCATGATGGGGAGGGGAAGGTGAGTCAGGAGGACAATGAAACAGGGGTCTGGATGCCAGAGGACCAGGGAACATGATTATCACGTGCTCACTTTTGCACAGCGTAATGCCAGGTATGGTGGGGGGGAGCCCGGGAAATGTGAAATCTGTCTTTCCCTGCAAGGAATTAGTTTACAATCACTTCACTCACCAAGTATTAATGGAGTACCTCTCTGGAACTACACTCTGCACTAGGTGATGAGGATTAATCAGATCATAGAGACATCTGCCTCCTCCTGCCTCCATGGAACTAATCATTGGGTGGCACTTATCAGAAAGGCATTGTTTTTTTTCAAATGCAGACCTGGGTTTTGATCCATCGTTTATATTTTTTGGATTATTTTATTGAACATAACTAAATCCCTTTATTTTGATTAGCGCTATTGGCTGCTAAAACTGGAGCTTTGAGTCTACTTTAATTTTTCTCTTTGATACCATCTGTCCTTGTCCCAGCTTTTAGACTGATCCCTATTTAGGGACAGGTAAAGAAAATTGAGATGAAGACTCTTTTATTATATCCCATAAATAGCAGGAAATCCTGAGCTCTAATTTCCCTATGAAGGAAAGGTTTCTGTTGATAGAAATCAGAATAGCGTATCTCAAGGCACATTTTGAATGGAGTAAGGAAGATTCCTGCAAACCTCTGTTCCTCCAGACACATGTGTAATTGCTCATACAATGGTCTTGAGGTAAATAGGCACATCTGAATAACTCTTTGGTAGGCAGGAAACCATAAAGTGAACGTATCCTTCAGAAATGAGAAATAATATTTACAGCAGAGTAAACATCACTCTGAGGTATGCAGTGAACATCTTCCGAGGTCATCTTCCGATGGCTCAGGTGGCCTGCATTTTATGTGTTTCCTTCCATAGGCATGGATCTTGGTTGTTCTGATTCCATTAAAACCACTAGAAAATCTTTCTGTCCCTGCTACCAAGATGGAGGCACCCTGGAGGTTCAGTTACTGGCTTTCTCATCTTCTCTCTGCTCTCTCTCCAGGAGAGGGATGCGTCCTGATAGCCGTAACATTCATCTGCCCATTGGAAAAGAAAGGATGCAACGGATAGACATTAGGAGGGAAGATGCAGGAGTAACTGGATGTTATTGGTGGTGGGGGAGGGCTGGTAGTTATGAAAGAAATCAGAGACGAGCTCTCTCTTCCAAATTCCAACATCAGTCACATCCATGGAAATACTTCATTACCATAAATTCACCTGATTTTTGACAACCTCGTCATCCTCCAAAGTGGAGTCTCCCTGTATTTGTTAGTCTTTTTGGGACACCTCTTTTGTGTCAGGGGTTGTGCTTCCAAAGCTTGGAACGTATAAAGGCAAGTAAGACTCAGGCTTTGTCCTTGTCCAGTTTATAGTGTAATGGGCAACACTGACTAATGATAATACAGTGTGTTTTATCCTGTTAAAATACAAAGTGTTAGATCCTGGAAGTCTGGGCCCAGTGCCCCTAACTCCCTGTCTCTGTCAATGCTGTTCCCATTCTTCTGGTCTCTCCAGCGTAAAGACCTGGTTCTCCGTAATTTTGTCCTCTCTTCCCCATCTTACCCTCTGATAACCTGATAACCTGATAACCTGAATCTGTAACCTTCCTGACATTCCTCAAATTACCCACCTTGCTTTCTTCTGCCACCCACCGGAACCTTTCTACCTCTTACCTGTACCATTTTCCTTGCTTCCTGAGCTCATTTCTTTGCCTATGAACTGACTCCCTTCAAATCCATCCCAGACCTTGTAGCAAGAGTAATGTTCCTTCAAACATGTTCGTTCCTCCCGAGTTTTCATCTCCTGCATGTGTTTACCCATTCAGCAAACAGTTAAGAGGTGCCTAGAATCCCTGGAAGCTCCCCCTGGCTTTGGGGATGAACTCCAAACCTTAGCCTGAACTCCTGTCTGCCCGCACCCTGCCTGTCTGACCTGTATCTCCCCTCTCTAAATGTGACCCTCCAGGCAACACTGTTTCCTCCCCATCTCATATCATACCTTGTATGTTCTTATCTCCTCCTTTGCTCTTGCTCTGTTCTCTACCAGGGTACCAGATGCCCCTCCCACGCCCCCCCCCCCCATGGTCTAATTGAAGTCCTTCCTCCTTTGTGTGGCCTCCCTGACTGCTGTAGCCATAAGGGGCCAGAACTGAAAAACAGAAAACACACTGTCCAGTCAGGAACAAACCACATTCATGTAAGAAGCACCCACGAAACCCCTAGTACCTGAATCCGTGATTGAATCTCTTCTTAAACTTTGTTCTGAACTAAACAAGCACCCTTCAAGATTCCCTATCCGTAGTGGTCTGTTTTAACTAGTGTTTTGGTTCGATCCACGAATGAAGAGAGAAAATTTCAGAACCATGGAGTCCCAAATGTCTATTATTAGCTTAATCACTGCTCTTGAGTAAATCAGGGTGGGCTCAAGTGTTAGTGATGGATCCTGAAGGTGACCTTGTACAAAGACCAACATCTTTTGTGTGGTTTCACCTCCCGAGTTCCTTGTTTTAAGGAAAGTGGAAGGGGCAAAGAAACTTGAGGTTTCTGCAAATGTCTGTGACTCACTGTGGCCCTTAGACACTAAGTGTGGGGACGCAAGAACATGGGTGCCGTAGGGATGAGCATAATTATTTGTTGTTACTTTCATTATTATATGACAGTGTTACAAGCCGATTCCAGATTTCATGTGCTTTCAGTTTTAAAATGCTTCTTGACATCTGAAGAAATGCTGAAGGCACTTGCCTTCCCAACAGAAAATACTAAACACCATCATTCTGAAAACTGCCGGCAGAAAGATCAAGGTGGAGTGTTTAGGGGCTTGAAGTCACATGTTCATGTATTTCTGCATTTGGGGGCTTGGCAGTCAGAAATAATATTCTTTGTCTTTTATCCTGTCTTTCCCCTTTCTACTTACAAATTAAAAAGCCGGGCATAATGAAGTGCATAAGACTGAAGTAGAAGTGGGTCGAAATACCTTCCTTTTGTGTGGAGGATCCAGTGAGCATCCTCATGCTTCCTTCGTCTCTCCTTCTCGCCTGTCAAGTCTAAGGAGACCTGGCAGCCGGAGATACCCTTGGATGTTCAGGGAGATCATTGGAGGCAGGCGCCTTTGATGTGCTCACCCACCAAAAATGTCACATCACCACCATTTCTGTTGTTTCACGTTGAATGTGAAAGATTCACTAAAAGCTTCATTTCAAGTCTTGTCAAGTGTAGATCATTAAAGGCATTTTTGCCTTTTCATGGCACACCTAGAAAAGGCAGGGGGCACGAGGGAAGGCAGATGCAAAGGTGGAACAGGCCAAGTGCTGTCAGAAGCCCTTCGGATGCCCACATCAGGGGATTCTTATCTCCACACAGCAGAAGTAGTGATTGGTGACTATTTGCAGGAGGAAACCGGATGGGTGTTTGCCTTTCTTCATGGTAACATAGGCTTAGTCTCCTTTAGGGCTGGTTTTGGTAACTATTTGTCATTCTTTGCCTTTATTCTAGGGTAGAGATTGCCCATATTTTTAAAAAATGGTTTTTATGTTTCTATTTGTTTTGATTTCTAGGACCGTGTTTAAATGACAAAAACACCAGATTGAAAGACGGTCCATCTGGTATCTTTGGCTTTCGGAAAAGCCAGTTTGAATCACACCATAGTTGATCCAATGGCTGGAAAACACATATTTACTCAAAATATGGTTAATTCGATGTCTCTGAATAATCCTAGATTTTGTCATCTTGGATGGGTCAGGCTTTAATTTCTCCCCTTCTTCTTTTCTTCAATATGAAAGGCATTGTGAATGGTGGAAGGAACATGGTATTCAGAGAGACACAGACAGGAGTTCTGGTTTTTCCACTTGAGAGCTTTTGCCCTTGGGTTAGACACTTAACTTCTCTGAACTTCAGTTTCTTGATCTGCTATAAGACCGTTAATACCTACCATAGGATTTAGGATAAATCAGAAAACCCATATAAGAGTATCTAATGTAGGAGCCAGCAAGTTAATAATACACAGTCCAAAACTGACATCCAGTATGGATATTGTTTCCTAGTTTATTTTCTTGATTACTTCTTTCATTTTTATACTTCTTAATATTTTTCTTTTCCTTCGCTTCTTTTCAAAAATAGTGGTAGTATATGAATCTTTTTATGCATTTGAGTTGGTAGCATTAATTGAGTATTTAAGACTTGTTTATTACTTATAAACAGCATGGTTTTCTGAGACTTTTATTTAAAGTGTGCTTTTCAATAACAGTGCAGTTACCTTGAACAGTCTGAAGTTAGGGCCTCACATAAAGGAATACTACCTGTCAAGAGGCCTTTGCTCTACTAGGTACAGAAGGGAGGAAGAGTGCCCTGATGTTAACTATTTAAAGCATTTTCTGAAAACATTTCTCAAACCCTAATGATTCTGTTGCCTATAGACAATTAGCAATGCTATTCCACACTTCCATCCATTGAGGTGCTTCTAAAAATATAGAAAGGACATTTTGATGTGTGATAATATTTCAGGATGATCAAACTTTTCTGCCTGTGTACTTTATTTTTTTATATTTTTAATTTTATTTATTTATTTTTGGCTGTGTTGGGTCTTCATTGCTGCGCACGGGCTTTCTCTAGTTGTGGCGAGCAGGGGCTACTCTTCATTGCGGTGCACGGGCTTCTCATTGCGGTGGCTTCTCTTGTTGCGGAGCATGGGCTCTAGGCGCGTGGGCTTCGATAGTTGTGACTCACGGGCTCTAGAGCGCAGGCTCAGTAGTTGTGGCGCATGGGCTTAGTTGCTCCGCGGCATGTGGGATCTTCCCGGACCAGGGCTTGAAACTGTGTCGCCTGCATTGGCAGGTGGATTCTTAACCACTGCGCCACCAGGGAAGCCCTGTGTACTTTCTTTAAATACTACTTTTAAACACCAGCTGGAATCTTTGAAGCAGACTTTTTCTTTCTAAATTTATTTTGTATGGTGGGTCTGATAATGGCCTACCAGATGACCTGAACATCTGAAACACCTTAAGAAGCTGAAACACCTGCACAGGGTAGGGGATAGGCAAAAGTGTTTTCTTCAGGAAACGAAGTGACTTTCTGTTGAATAGCGAAGCTGCAAAATAAATATTACTCCTCACTGTGGCCCTGGTCACTCAGGGAAGCCATGCTTGCTTCAGGAACTGCTCTGATGAAAGGTGAGGAAAAATCTGCACGAAAACCAACCCATAAAATATATTAAAACACACAATATTAAACTTTGCTACAGAAAGGGTAAATTCAGAATTCCAGTTCTTTCAGAAGAGAACTGAGAAGGAACCAGAGGAAGCTTAGGATGATTAAGGTGGCATAGTTGACTGCCCTGTGGGACAGCTCAGGTAAGTGCAAGACCATGTCTTTTTTTTTCTTTTTTGGATTTTTTTTTTTTTTAAATTGAAGTATAGTTGTTTTACATTGTTTCAGGTGTATGGTAGAGTGATTCAGTTATACATATATATGCATAAGAATCTGAAAATATATATATTCTTTTTCAGATTCTTTTCCATTATAGGTAACTACAAGATATTGAATACAGTTCCCTTGCCAAAGATCATGTCTTATATGCAAGAAAGTTAAAGGGAGAGTCAACCATTACTTCAACAGTACAGCCCAGAGACTTGGGCCTTTTTCATAAATAGTACATTGTTTGATGGTGTCATTTCCCCATACTATTCATGTGCCTCAAGCTTCTCAAAAATAGAGTATTTAAAATAAAATAGTTAATAATAAGAATATGCAAATTCTCAGTGAAGGGACTTAATTGGGACACTGAGTATCGTTTGGCACCTAATTCACAAGGGCAGCTGTTTCTTAAGCCTCGGTGGGATGAGAAAGACAAGGTCTGGGGATTCTCATCCCGATGCCATGCCCCCAGCCTTGTCTACATTACCCTTGATTTCCCTCTCTGTGAGAAGACACTAGCTATCATTTGAGACATTTCAGAAATAGAGAATGGCTGTGCCAGGTAATGAAGATGAACTCTTTTGCATCTATGGGAGAATATTTGTTTGGAAAACAAAAATTCTTTTCGAGTGTTTTGAGGGGCTACAAGGAGAGAGCGTAGCTGATGGTTATTTTTGCTTCCTGCCTCACTCTTTCTGTTCCTCACATGACAATACATGTCTTCTTGTCTTCAGGAGAAACTACATACATGTAAAAGCAACAACAGGAAGTATGAAGATGCTAAGTCCATCCTTAAACCTTGCCATTTGTTCGTCACCATCCCTTTTGCTTTTCTTCCTTCACGCTCAACTCAAGTGGGTTTGCTTGAAACAAACTGCAGATTTCCAAGTCACACCTACCACCCAGCAGCTTTGGGATAAAAATGTCATGTAGTCTATTTTACTTTGAAAGGATTCCTTTTAAAGAAATAGCTTTGCAGGAAACAAAATAACTCAAGTAAGCTGTTCCCAACTCTCCCTTTTCTATAAGTTTTGAACTTTTTTTCAGAAGGAAATCTTACCCCAAGAATGCAAGAGGTATATTATGCCTTGGGAATGTTCAAGGAACAAATGGAACGTGAGCACGCTTCACTATTGTGCAGACGGAGAAACGCCTTCAAGGAGCACATTTGTCTGAACACTGGCCCGACTCTTATTCTACTTGTTTTCTGGCTACAAAAATAACCATCAGCTGTGTTGTCTCCCTGTAGCCCTTCAAAAAGGGAGAAGCAAGAATTTTGTTTCCGAGAAGCATTCTCAAAGGCTTTGCATCCAGCTTTGCTGCTGGGGCTCTGCCTCTCTCTCTGGGTCTCCACTCTTCCCCAGACACTCGCTTCAGAGCCAGCAGTGATGGGGGAATCAGGAGAGCCGTCCTGAGGTCTGTCCATTTGTAACTGCTCAGAGCCTGCATGGTGGCCATCGTGAAGCTGTGTTCCCAACGGTGACCCCTCTCACTGAGCTTTCTCTGAAGCAGAGGGGTCACCTGTGCAAAAGGAATCTGTCCCCTTTTGTCAGCATGAGTCGGTAGGCCACCGTCGAGTCTCGGGGGAAAGGGGGCAAAAGCCAGATTTTTGTGTCCAAAAAAGAATGTTTTCACAGCTGACAGCTGTATGCAAAGAGTAACAGTCCATTGCGATGAGCATTTTTATATAAGAGGAGTTGAGATTATTGGCTTTGGGTGAAAACCAAGTGATCCAGGACCAAGTAATTGAGTAGTTCCAATCATATGTCTCTTCCTGACAACACAGGTATTGATCATTCCAAGGACAAAAGCAGGGGTGATATACCTGGTTAAATCTTAAGTCACATAAAGTAAATTAATGAGCATGAATATGAGATTTATTTTTCTTTAAGATACTTTTTTATACCACGAGACTGTTTATCCCCCCAAAAGCACTTTCAGTGAATTAGAGGAGCATGTCCCTTCTGTAATACCTATACCAGGTACACAGCTAGGTAAGTAGGGTACAGACTGGATATTTTTGTGCAGGGCACAGCATAACCAACCATACATGGCACACTGCCTGGAGTCTTCATCTCTCTTCTCTGTTGAGCTTTTTGTACACCTTTTGTGCTTTTGTCTTGATGAACTGTATAGAGATAATCAAGAGTGTCCCAGAGTAGAAACAATCAACAAGAGAATCAACTACCCAGTCTCAAAACATGCACTCAGAATGTCTGGAAAGGTTCCCACAGAATTGATGATGATGTGTAGAAATGGGCTGTCTTTGATCTAGTGAAGCAAATCCATTTTCAGAATCTACAATCTGATAAATGTCACTCATTCTCCATTTCTCTCCCGGACTGATGTTTTCCTTCCTTACGGAAAACACACAGTCATAGCTTATTATCTCAGCATCGTATGATGCTAGAACCACTGTTTGAAAGCAGTGTTAGTGCTACTGCTGCAGTTTGCTGTATTTTGCAAGATGATAAGCATCATGCATGAGGCTTGGCCATCCAGACTTCGAGAATTCTAGCGGTGCAGTAGACTTCTTGCAAGGAATCTGAAATGTAGGGGGGAAGAGTGTGATTTGGCCGTAGAATTTCTCCTAAACCTTAGTAAGGCTCAAAATATCTTCCCCTCTGCCACTGTGTTTGGCAGAGGAGCAGTTCCATTTTAGGAAAACACTGATATTTCTCTGTGTGCGTAAGCTACACCCGCATAGAACTAATAGCTAGCGCCTCTAACTCCTTCCATTCTGAAATGGTGGACGGAGCCTCACCACCCATCCTGCGTCTTTTCTGTTTCTGACTGCAGACGATAGCATTTTTGTGTAGTTTAGAAAGCAGATGCTGTATGCATAAGACTTTAAGGCTGTACAATCAAGAAAACATGTTATTGCAGCCAAATTCAGATACAGGAGAAGATGCATCTTCCATCTCTGTTGAAAGGCAGGATGCGAGTGTGTGTGTGTCTGCTGTTTATTCCTTGGTAATTTGTGCCACAGAGTCGGGCTGTTCCCTCTTGGCAAGAAGTCACTCATATCTTCTGAGCCTTGCGGGGAATGGCTAATGCAACCGCAAGGAATGTTTCAAAGCCAAGATGAGGCTTCGGACTCTTGCGTGTGGAAGTGTTGGCCAGAAATAGCAAACGCCAGGTCTCCCTGAAGCCTCTCCAGCTCTCTTTGGGAAGAACAGTACAGGCAAGCATCACTAGGTGGCGTAGCTGCCCTGGTGTATTATTCTTGTGGAGCCAAGCTGGTAACTGCGGTGGGATGCTTTGATGATATACCTGGTAGGCTTCTTGTCCAGAGGCACCAATACAATTCATTCTGGTCCAGCTGAAGATTCCATTAGCAGTGGATCACTGGATAGACTCCAAGACAAAGAGAAGCTACAGATTAGGATCCCTCAGTGTAAACATCTGCACACTGCCACTCATCCCGCTCAGGCTGCTGCTGAGACAAAGCTGCTGAGAGAGCTCAGGCTTTCAAGTTCATGGCTCAGTATGCCCCACAAGGTTTCTATGTCTCTGCCTCATCCTCACCAGCCCATACCTGCTCCCCCAAATATAGATATAGATATACACATACATAGGATTGGCCAAAAAGTTCGTTCGGATTTTCCCATAACATCTTACAGAAAAACCCAAACTTTTTTATGTGTGTTTATATATATGATATATATATACACACATGCACACACACACACAGATACATACATACGTACATACATATATCCTCCACTTGGAAGTGATCAGGAAGGTTTTAGGAAAAACTACATATATACATACATACATGTGTATACATACATGTATGTCTCCATATGGTAATAAGCATTGTGACATTAAAAGACTCAAATCAGTATATAACAAACCCATTTGATTCGACCACTAAACCATTTCCCTAAACCACACTTTTTACCGTCTTTATAGTTGGGGTCAGAAAACCACCACCCATGGGTCACATCTGGCCACTGTCTGTTAAGTTGTACTGGAACAGAGCCAGCCTCATTTGTTTGTTCATTGTCGATGGAGAGCTGAGTACTGAGACACTCACTGCATGACTCATAAAGCCTAAATTATTCACTCTCTGGTCCTTGACAGAAAAATATGGCCAACTCCTGCCCTCTAGATAACCATTTGGAAAACCCACTTCATTCCCAGGATCAGTATTTCTAACACATTTCTTAAGTCATCATTGAGACACTTCCCATGGTCAATAGAGTTTGTTTAATAACTACAGTAAATAAATTTCTCATTGACAATTAAAGTATTTAGGCAATAACATGGCAAGGCACTGGGCCGTTGTGTTTGGTCTCTGTCTCCAAGGAGCTCACACTCTAGTTTGGGGGGCATATATGTGAGAAAGAGCACATGGTCAGTGGGTGCCAGTGGGTGTTCTAAATAATAAGAGGAGGCAACGTGGCATAGTGGAAAGAGTGCAAGAATGTGGGAAAGTGAAATGATCACAGAATTTAAGCCAAACGGTTGGGGTTTAGTCTTGGCTGTAACACGTTATCCTGTGATCACAACAAAACCTACTTTTCATTGAGCACTTACTATGTGCCAGGCACTCTCCCAATTGTTTGACATGAAGAATTTCTTTTACTCCTTATGATCAGTACCTACAGTGAAGTAGGTACTATTACTATCCCAGTTCGTCGAGGAAACAAAGTTTTAGGTTAACTAATTTATGAGAACAAAGCATTTACCTAGGAAGTGATGAACAAGAACCAACAGGAATGTGTGACAGGCGACCACCCTGTTATAGTGGCTCCTCCTGAGAGATATTCCCAGAGGTGACCGGATGTCCGAACACACCTTGCTCACAGACATAGTGCAGAAAGTAATATTCTCATTGCTCTGACACTCTGCTTAGTTCACTGACTGAGCACCCACACGGCAGGCATCACGGCACCTCATGTGGTAGGAAGGTTACTTGGCGGTTAGCACAGATGGGCTGCATCTGAGCTGGGTATAGAAGGATGAAAGGATGGAGGGAAGAACAAGGCATTTAGGGTGGATAGAAAGTGATAATGCCACATCGTCAACTTTGAAAGAATTAGGAAGGTTTGGGGAAAAAACATGTTAGAAATAGTAAGTTACATACATATATGCTGATTCGAGTCTTTGAACCTCACAACACCTAGTACCATGTTAAAAGCTCTGAGAAGTCCTGCAGTTACACAGTTTTCACTTTAAACCTACAGCTTCCTTGCTTCTGTAAGCATGGAATGTGTTATTCATAGCGTATCAGCTAATTTACATCTTACACACCAGTATTCCTCACATGACCAGTTAGAAATGCTGGACTTTTTGCTGTTGATTCACTACAGTCAAACGTACTGTATCTTTTATTGATACAGTTATTTGCCTTTATGAAAGTATCACTTTCATTGGAGGCCATGGACTTGCATGATGACCGATGTCTGCAATTCTGTGTCTGTCCACTGAAAGAAGTTAGCATCTCATCAGAAACGGGCCAGAGGCACTAAATCCAAATGGGAGGATGCTGGAGAAGGGGGTATTGCTGCACACTCTCTGTGCTGAGCTCCAGTGTTAAGTGGGAGTTCTTAGAGGCCGTGTAGTTTAATACATCTGTCTCCTTGGCTGCTGTGCCAGCTTTTCATGACAGTGCTCTTCATCATCTGAAACATGTAATTGCTTTTGACGACAACAAGAGAATTGTGGTGCGAGAACTCTCCACAGTTTCCGAAAACGCTGAGCTGTGCCAGTGTTTCAGGTCCAGTCAACTTCAGCACATGTGGTGTTGGGATGGGAGGGTTTTCAGACCCAAAGGAGGATGCAAGGGGGCTGCCTTGGAGTGGCTGCCTTGATGGGCATTTTTTTTCAAAGTAAGGATTTATAGTTGGAGGTTGGTCCACGATACAAAAACATGATGGAAACCGGAAGGGGAAGTTGATGTGGAGGAAGAGGTTCAAAGGTGCTTCTGTGTTTGCAGCGGATGACCCATGGCTCATCTGAGGCCAGAAGTGGCTCTTGTCTCGCATCAAGCTCCAGGATACGGTGTGTGCTCTGAGTCTTAAGTAGAAGAGACTGTAAATAGTAAGGCCAAAACTCACTCTCCACACCAGCCGCTATTTAAAACCTCTGTTAGGTTTCCCACCCAGATGACAATTGTTCGAGGAGACTGTATGGATTCTGCTGGAGTTGACATCAGAGTCTCCTTGTGTCCTGAGCTGATGAAATTTCTAACACCGCGCATGCCAGCAGATCGTCTCTATCGAGCAGAATAATCAGAAACATGCTGCTCGGCCCTGATGCTCGCTGGGCTTTTGGGGTGAAGGCCACTGCGAGGTCTGGAGTGTGGGGCAACGGGGGAATAGTTCCTCCTTCACAGAGGGCCGAGACCCTGTGTCAGGAGACGTCTGTGCCTTCCTCACTTCCTGGGTCTGTCTGAGCTACTGACCTTTCGGGAGGCCTGGCTGATGGGAAAGAGGAGACCAGGATTCAGTCTTCAGCTCTCATTTCCTGGGGGAAAGTGGGCACTCGGGTATGTGAAACTGGGTAACTTAGGAGCAAGTTCTCAAAGGCTTAGGGATGAGAACCCGCAGAGCAGACCTGCATATAATTTAACCGGTGATACTGGCATAATCTGACTTCAAAGTGCTCTTAATGCTATTTAATTTTAAATACAATTTACAGGGAAGACATCATGAAGGATACTGATTTAAAATGCCCATGTGTCAGATGAATCTCAGCTTAGTTTTGAACACCTGGATCACACAGTTTATTTGGATGCTGCTAGCCCCTTTTTCGCCAGCGCTCTCTTTTCCACGTCTAAATCTGTGGCTGTATAAACACATGAATCACTTCTGTCTCTTGGGGAATTTTAAAGTCGCTCAGTTTGTCACCATGGGAATAAGCATCTTGGTTAAGATGGTCTAACCTGGAAAATGGGTTTGCAAGAAAGGCTGAATTAATGACTTTATTCTCTTTTCATAGCTGGGGAAACTATGGCAAAAAAGTTGTGGCCAGAGGACAACACTTCCTCTGCTTTTCTTTCCAAGTCTATTCAGGATCTGAATAATTATGGGGCCACAAAGGAGTGGCGTGTATTTTGTGTACCATTAGACATGCAAAAAAGAAAGAATGTAAAACTCATGTTTTGCAAGGAACAATGCAGCAAAAGGAAAGTGACGCCTTTGATTTTTCACTGAATTTTTCCTTGACCACTTTGAACACCCTCATTCTGAGTTATTTCTCAAGGACAAGGTGAGAGACACTCCTAGGAGAAGTTCCAGTTGCCCTTTGGGGAAGGTAGAGAATGCATTGGAGGCTGCTATTACTGGGCTCTCCAGAGGCACTTCTGGGATCTTAATGCGTTTTATTCCTTCCTACTTGGAGAAACCCAAGTCCTGCTGTTTTCCTCTTCAGAAAGAATATGGGTATAGAGTGAGAAAAGTGGTCTTCCTTTTGAAATCCTTCAAAAGTCAGGGGACAGAAGTCTCTCCCCTGGTCGCCCTGCCTTATTTCCTAGTCCTGGGGGGGGAGGGATTCTGCAGGGAGCACCCAGGCCATAGCCACATGCCAGCTGGCAGGAAGAGAGAGGTTCAGATCCTGGGCATGAGGACAGACAGAACCCATTCACTCCTGGCATCAAAGAAGGCCCTCTGTGCTGCTAGGACAAAGTCATGTGGTGCCACTTTGCAGCAGGCTAGAGACCCCCCACCCCTTCTAGAATCAAAAGAGAAAAACCTGACAGGTTTATACCACAAGTGGCTACAGTATGGCTGGCTGCCCCATTCAGCGTAAGAAATTAAGGACTGTGCATGTTCTGGGTGGAGCTGCCTAAAATGAGCTTCCCCAGCACTCTCATCAAACCCAGATGCCATTTGAAGCAAAAGATGCTCTCAAAGAAGGAAGGGCCTTGAGCTTGAAAAAAATACCAACTCCACCTTGACAAGACGTGCCGTCTGGCAGGAGGCTGGCTCCGAATACTTCAGGGGGTGTTTATCTTTCATCAGAGCAGCCTCGAAGTCAGAAGAACCAGGAAGTCTTCACACCTGGCAAGGCTGTTCCTTCCCTCTGGTCAAGGAGAGTCCATGGACCCTCTTGGAGCTCATGCTGGAAGCAATTCTGGCTCCTTTCCTCCACTGCGATACTGGGGCCTGCTGCACAAGATTGCACCCAGTCCAGCTGGAGTTGGTTGTTTCACTGGCAAAGGGGTCCTGCTGGTTGGTGTAGGGGCGTGGGGAGCACCGTCCTCTCACCGTGAATACGTTTGCGGTGACATCTCAGGCTTACCCCTGGCTCTGGCAGGCGGAACTCCAGACTGCCCTGTGTAGCGGCAGGCAGGTTGGCTGTGTTGTACGTTCTGTGTGCCCAAGTCCACCTTTCCCGTCACAAGAGGCTTCTCGCTGATAGAAACCTGCAGGCTGTATCCCACAGCCGCTCCTGGGGGAGCCTGCCCCCTAGGATGATTGTCAGAGCTAAGAAAGAGCCCATGATGTTTTGCCAGAAAGGGATGGAGCAGAGGTGAACTTGCAGGAGAGCCATCCGTGTTTTGTGACGCCCTCTGGCCACACAGAGACTCCTCTTCTTCCTCTTGCTCGTTAAAAGGGAGATATTTTTTAAAGACACACCTTCATATCCCCCTCCCCTGCGTCCCTCTCTTTGTCTCTCTCCCCACCATGCGCTTGCAGTTTCTGATGGCATTTCCAGGACCTCATTCCTTCCTCTCAATTTCTCCCTTTCTCCTCATCTTCTTGCCTTGTTCCCCAGTTTCTTAGTCTCTGCTGTCTTTTCTCTCTACCCCCCTCCCGCACTGGCCCTCTAGCCCTCTGTTTTTTCCGTCTGAGGGTGGCTGGGTGGGGAGGTTGCGGATTTTTGGGAGCAAGCACCAGGAGACGGAGACAATAGCTGTGACTTTTGTTTTCTGCATGCCACGACGTCCCTTTCCCTGAGCATTTGCTTCTGATTAAAAAAAAATCAGCTTTATGAGTGTCTGTTTTTATAGCTAACGTGATCAGACATTCCAGTTGTGTCAAGGATTTTAGGTCTAGAAAGGAATGAAATGCAGAGTTGGGATGCAGAGTAATCCTTTGTCAGATCTCTGCCTTGCCAGATACTGTCATGTGCCATGTGCTGTGGGACCCAGCCTTGCCCTGTCCTCTTTCTCTGCTCCATCATCTCTGTCTAAGGCCTTCTCCTCCTCTGTATCTGGTGCTCCCGCTTGGGTGCTCTGGGTCTCTTGAGATGCCAGCAGAAGCAGTCTTGCCCTGCTTGGATTCCTTTAAGTCCTCCCGCTCTGGTCTCAGCCTTCTTGCTTCTGTGAAGTGATTGAGAGCTCTCCCTTACACCCCAGCTTCTCAGTAATGTGCTTACCATTCACCTGGGGGGGCTATTTATCATCCTGATTCCAAATCAGAGAACCTGGTGAGAGATCCAGGATCCTGAATTTCTGACCAGCTCCTGGGACTCAGGGCTGTACAGACAACACTTTTTCTCAAGGCCTGCATTTTCTCAAGGCCTGATTCTACGAGCCAGCTAAAATGAAAGGTGGTTAATCTGATGAGGACATCAATGTTAATGCACTAAAGAGAAAGCCAGGAAAGGGCCTTACTCTTTTTCCCAAGTGTTCTGTGTGCAGCTACTTCCTAAACATAACTCATTTCTTCGTTTAACAAATGTTTCTCAGGTGCCTCCTGAGTTCCAAACAATGTTCTAGGCCCTAGGGCAGTACTTCTCAAACTTTAATGTGCATGCAGATTACCTGGGGATCTTGGTAAAATGCAGATTCTGATTCAGTAGGTCAGAGGTGGGACCCAAGATTCTTCGTTTCTAACAAGCTCCAGGTTGATAATTATGTTGCTGGTCCGGGGAGCACATCACAGCTGGCAAGGGTCTAGACCAGTGCTGTTCAAAGGAAATATGGCCTGAGCTACAAATGATTAGCCACATAGGCAATTTTAAATGTTTTCATGGGCATGTTAAAAAAGAAAAAAAAAAGTTAAGAAACAGGTGAAATTAATTTTGAAGGAATGTGTTATTTAACCCAACATGTTCAAAATACTATCATTTCAACATGTAATCAGCGTAAACATTGTTGAGAGGTGCACATTAAGTCTTCAAAAGCAGGTGTGGGTTTTGCACTTAGAGCACATTTCAGGTGGGAGTAGCCACATTCCAAGTACTCGAGTGCATATGTGGCAGTTGGCTCTTGTGTGATACAGGGCAGGTCCAGGTGCTGCCCTCGTCGCTGGGGAGCTCAGCGCAGTGACTCTGAGAAAAGCAGAAGATACCACCACAGGGCCTGGGACTCCAGTTACAGGGCTACGTGGTCTCCTTACCTGAGGGGCAGCCTCAGTGATGTGAATCGTAGACCAGCTCACTTCCCACCCCCATGTGAATAAATGAAATAGAAATCTCAGCGCTCAAGCCCAGTTTCCTCCTACCAGAGGATGCTCACTGTTCTTGGGTGGGTGGGATTTCCTTCCATGCCACCTGGTATGCCCATCCTGCTTCATTAAAACGGACTCTCCTCCAGCTCTGCTGCTGGGTTAGGAGAGTGGGAGGCGCCGGGGCCCCCTTCTGGTTCTGTCCATGTTTGTGTCTGATATCCGGTTTTTTGAATACAGCTTTACTTTGAGAACCAAATTCCGACTTGTGCATCACTGCGGGTTCTCTTGACACTCTAGCCTGCGCGTAAAAACGAGAGATGGGAGCAAGGTGCACGGTGCTTGTGAGTCACCACTCCACCTGCCAGACCAGCCAATCAGAGCAAAAGGACCAGGTTAGAGGACTGGGGGACATTTAAATAAAATCTTCGCCTTTCTCACCTCCTGCCCTCTTCTATGTGCCCCCTCCCCTGTACTCTGCTGTTATAGTGTTTTAAAGTGACTTTATCCTTGTTGACAGTGCCCTGGGATGTGGCCAGTGTGTCTGCCCTGGGAGACACCTGTGTGACAGGTGTGAACCTAGGACACGATGCATGTCCATGGTTAGGTCGAATTTGCCCAGGCCCTGTGCCTGGTGTCCCAGTATTAAATGGCTCTATTAGATTAAAATAAATTCTGAAATCAGGTTTAAGGGCTGGTGCAGTGATAGAAATTAGCATTTATATAGCACTTCTTGGTTTATGTATCTTTTTGACCTTCTCTCATTTTTACAAAGTTCTTGACAGGTAAGTATTTTCTGGAGGAGGAGAAAGGACTGAGCTGGAGTTCTCATCTGCGAGGTGAGGAGGTGGGAGGCGTGGGTCTCTCCAGTCCTGCTTCTCTCTGACATTGTGTTATCTGGGGTTAGTTTGTGCATTTGACTGTCCAGGCCCTGTGGATGAGAGGGTGGGCTCTGGGGCCAAATTGCCTAGGTGAGATTTGGGGCAGAATTTTTACTTTCTGTAAGTCTCAGTTTTTCCATCTCTAAAATGGGAATGATAATTGCACCTGCCATATTGAATTGAGAGAGCATTAAATGAAATAATCCTGTAAAGCACCTTCTAAATTCTTGGTGGTATTTCTATCATCATCATCTCTATCACCCTCAGCGTGGGCTCTGTGTCTGACTATAGTCGTAAACAATGTGAAGGAGATGAAGGGTCTAGGTAACCTTGTTCTTGCTCAGTCCTATGTTTTCCTGCACTCCAATAGCCTGGTTCTTTTCTGCACTGTTTTAGAAGGGGAGAATTTTGGGTGTCTTTGCTAGTATTTTCATTTCAAAAAAAAAAAAAAAAAATGGCCCAGGAGAAAATTGAAATCTACAAGTCAGAATTCATTCAGGCAGGCAAAAATGAGGTAAATAAAGGGCTTGGCTGATAATTCCCCCAGAAGCAGGCTTGGGAGGGATGGTGTTAAGAGCAGGTAGGAAGGCTTGTATAGAGCAGCCTCTGGTCCAAGCATTGGCCCCGTCCGCTATTGAGTTATCATGGCGTCTGCTCAGCCAGCTACGTACAAATTAATCTCTCGTGGCTGACCAATTACGCACAGCCTTTTGTGAGCAAACAAGTTAAAAGAAATGCGTTAGGTAAAGCAAAGGCTAGCAGCTCTTGGGGTGAGATCAGGGATGGGCCTGCAGAGTGTCAGAAGGCATTTGATTTCACAGCTGTTAGTTATCCAGGTAAGCTTATCAGAAGGTCTGAAAGCGACTATATCTCATTGCGTGTGTGGACACATATTCATGACTAGGGTAAACAGGCACCCTTGTGCACCTGGGACGGTTCCAGGTTACAACTGTAGTCCTTGGGTAATTATGAATAGCACGTCCTTTCACTCTCAGATGAGTCTTGGTTTGGACAATGAAGTATATGGTTCCTTTAATTACAACCATGTAGGATGTCTGTACGTATAATAAAAACGTGATTTACAATGCTGGAAGAGTCTAATAGGGCTCTAGTTGAGGTGTGCCTGTTTTGTTTTCTCTAGAAATGTAAATCAAAGTTGTATCCTGGAAAGAACCTGGCCTTTGGAAAAAGCCAGCCCAGACCCCATTATAGAGAGTGATTGGGTATGATAGTTAAGAGACTAGGGTCCAAAGCTGACCATCTGGGCTCCAGTCCCAGCTCTGCCACTCACTAGCTGTAACTCTTTGGGCAAGTTACTTAACCTCTCTGTGTTTGTCCTCTGACCTCTAAAAAGGGTATAGAGGTACCTACCTTGTAAGGTTGAAATGAGGATGAGAGGAGTTAATAGTTAATGCACATGAAACAATGACTAATGTTGATTAAACCATCAGTAAATATTTGCTATTACTTTAGTCTCAGCTTTACTGTTCTTCAGCAGTTTGGCCTTGGGGATGGAGCTCTCTGAGCCACAATTCCCTCCCTGTAAAGTGAACATACTAATTTCTACCTCCTGAAAACGTAGTAAGCATCAAATGCGATCATGTATGTGAATAGTTTAGTTTAGCACCCAGTTGTCAATGGATTCTCAAATGTTAATTTCTCCTCCCTCCCTCCTTTTCCCTAATGGGATGGGAAGAATCTCTGATGGCTCACGGAGGTCATCTTTCCTCTAGTTTGCTTGTTTCTTGAAAAATTTAAAGTTGTTTTCAGTGATGTCAGGCTGTGAAGCCCACCAGTGAGATAAGTAAACTTCCCAAGGGTTGCCTACGTCATCTGAATGATGCACAGAGAGAGTGAGCCTGGGAATGATTGTAGTGAAGACAGCAAAGAGAGTTTTTAAAGATGCCTGAATTTTTGTAGGCTTCTAGATCACCAGCTGCTAAATACTCTGGTGAGTTTTATTTTTTTAACCTTTCCATCCCCCTTCCCAATTCCTCCTCCACTCCCCCCACTACTCCCCCAGTATCTACAAGTTATTTCAACTTCCAATAAGGTTTCTTTTTTTAATTATTAATTAATTTACTTATTTTTGGCTGGGTTGGGTCTTCATTGCTGTGCGTAGGCTCTCTCTAGTTGCGGCGAGCGGGGGCTACTCTTCGTTGCGGTGCACGGGCTTCTCATTGCGGTGGCTTCTTTTGCTGCGGAGCACCGGCTCTAGGTGCACGGGCCTCAGTAGTTGTGGCACGCGGGCTCAGTAGTTGTGGCGCACGGGCTTAGTTGCTCCGCGGCATGTGGGATCTTCCCGGACCAGGGCTCGAACCTGTGTCCCCTGCATTGGCAGGTGGATTCTTAACCACTGCACCACCAGGGAAGTCCTTCCAATAATGTTTCTATTTAAGTCATAACAAAAATGAAATGAGCTGAAGACTGCAAAGAAAAATCTATATGATAGTTGGTATTACAAAGGAGGGCATGTTTAAAATACCGTATTTCCTTTTGGCTTCTGTGGGGTAAACAGCACCTAAGAGTTTAATCAATAAGACAACCTTTGAGAAAATGAGTATTCATTGGTTAACATTATAAGCTCAATCTTTCAAACTAGCTTTATTCACTCAGTATCCAGACAAGTGAGTTTTTACTTATTGTCTGTCATCCAAGTATCCTTTCATTGATTTATTTATTCGACAAAGACTTATTGAGTGCTTACTCTGTGCCAGGCAGTCTGCTGTTCAGGGGTTGCAACTGTGAAAAAAAACTGTGTCTGTCCTCATAGAGTGTACCATCTACGTGTATATACAATATATTTGTCATTTACACACACTCCTGAAACATGAACTGTCTTGAAACATACAAGTGAAAGACAGAAACTGAGCTAAGAAGGAAATGCAGGGAAAGGATCGGTATTACTGATCTAGAAATAAACAAACAAACAGAAGCCTTATGTCAGTGTTTTGCAGGAAGATAAAGCAGGTATTCTGAGCCCAGGTCAGGCAGACCGACTAGACTAGAGAACTGGAGCAGCCATTTCATGTTAAAGCTGCCACATGGCTCTTGCTCTAATTAGTGGTCTCATATCAAGCCTGAACGCATATCTGCTTTCCTTTTCCACCTCACTTCCCTTAGACAAATTTTGATGGGATGAATTAGTGTCTCGTACACCATCTACCTGTTTAAGATAATGCCTACTTACAACTGATAGAAAATGGTTGTATATGTATAAAAGCCTTGTGCTCAGACCCATTAAAACTGTGTTCTCGTGATACAAGTGATACACACAAGTCATGAAGTTGAAAGTGTCTGGGAAGAAATGGGTGTGAAAAACCACCGTCAAAAAAATCACCCAAATCCTTTGCCAAATATCATTAGTTACCGATATTTTCCAGGATGGTTGACAGACGAAGTGCATCAGAATTACCAGGGCCACTTGATAAAAAGGCAGGTTCCTGGGCCCAACCCCACATGCTAAATGAGGATTTCTAGAGGAAGTGTCTGGGGATCTGCAATTTTAACAACTTTGGTAGGTTCTCATGCACACTGAAGCATGAGAACCATCAAGTTAATCCATTTTACCAAGAAAGAATGTAAGCATCAACCTCAGAAACTGTCTCTTTGAGAAATGGGCGTAGCAATAATGCAGTAGGAAATAAAAAAGAAAAGTAATAAAGCATCTCTTCGAAAAAATACAGAGGAATCTTGGAATATTTGAGACTTTTCACGATGAAATCTATATTTACAAAGCATCATTGAACCAAATGCCTTGCAGGTTTTTGAGAAGTCCAAGATGACTTTCCTAATGTTTGAGGTTGACAAGAGTCCAAGTATGTTTGCCAGGAGCAGACTACCCCCTCAAATTTAACCTCCCCTCCCATGCATTTTTAGGGAAATGCAATCCATGTGTTCATGACAGTCCTGCCCGAAATTCATCAAAATGTCATTTTGTAACAGTGATTTAGTAGCCCTGTAGTATTTCAGCGTCTTTTGTTCCCCCTTAGAAAGCGGAAGTTGCCTTTGGCCAAGGACTAACTAACCCCAAACAGAGAGGTTTGCAATGACTCCAAAACACAAGCCCCACAAGTATCCTGTGAGCCTCCTACAGGCTCTGGGCGCTCTGCTTAGAGCTGGAAACTAACCTTCAAATATCTCTCTTGCCTCACAAGAGAAGGCATTTCATAACAGCAGACAGACATCCTGAAAGAGCACTGGGCTGGGGGAAAGTTCATGTGTTAGTCTCAGGTTTTCCACCAATTAGCTGTGTGGCTTTGGGCAGACATTTTTACCTCTCTGATCCTCTCCTTTTTTCATGTTTAAATGAGAGGATTAAACTATATGACCTTTGGGTCTAAAGTACTTTTCTGTCTTAAGTATTATAACAATTATCAAAACTGCTGCCTACAAGCTTCCACGACCACAGTGTATTTTGGTTGCCCTATCTGTTTATTGCCTTTGCAAACACGATGCATTGCTCTGTCTTTGGCTTCTTGCCAGGAAAGACGAGCCAGTTTGATCGTGTTGCTTCTGGATGTCAAAACATTCTCGCCTGACCATGCCACAGAAGAAGTTTGTTGAAAGTGTGACTGACTGACATGATGACTGACTGGCTGATAACGACGGCTGACAGTGATTGATTGAGTGTAAAATTATCTGCTCTCATTACTTCTGAAATTGAATTCAGATTGGTTCTATTGGAGGGTTTCCATGGAGACCATAACCTGCTGTGGCAGGTGTTTGTGGATGCGGTGGCTTATTGTGATCAATACCTGTTTCCTGTGCTGGTCTGAAGAAATTATTAGTGATCGTAGTCTGGTAGAAAGAAGCAGCCATCTATAAGGAAAAAAACTCTTGGGTTTTTTTGCTACATAATATGCAGGCTTTCTTCAGGGTTCTGCTTTGGCCGACTAGTAGGTGATACCTTCAGTAATTAGCCCCTCTTGAATTGTTATCAACTTAGAGGATTTGCTTTTGAAAAAGAAAAGTATTCTAGGATTTTTTTTTCTCTTTGAAGAAGACAGAATAGTAGATAAATGTTCATACTCGTTTTTTTAAAATGTGATATGTTGTAGTAACAACAAACATTTAATCAAATCTTAAGCACACTCATGCGAATGCAGAGACAGGACTGGTCCCTCAGGCTTTTCCTGGGTGGTTTCTGTGAATGAAAATGTCATTAAACTATTTCATAGGCTTGCCTTATTGATCTCTTAGAATGGCATGCTATGTCTGCTCTTTAGGGAAGCCTTTCCTAACTGCCCCCATCAGAGTTAATTACTGCTTCCTCTGTGCTCACATGGCATTCTTCCATCTTGTGTTACAGCGTTCATCTCAGGCCTTAAAATGACTTACATCTCTTTCGCACTCCAGATTATGACCTACCTGAGGACAGGTTCGTTTTCTTTTTTCTCTTTATATCATCCTCAGCATCTAGTGGAGTTCCTGATACATCACAGGGGGTCAACACATGCTTGTTGGATTGAATTCACTGGGTTTGCGTTGCCAGCTCATCTCCTTTGAGACCAGTGTTTAATGGGATTCCACCTGGCGGTTTGGTTACTTTGTTTCCTGCCCCGTGGCTGTGTCTGTGCCGGGGAGGGTTGTTAGGAAATCTTGTGTTATAAGAGGTTCACGTTATATAGAAAGTCTTCCGTATATATGAATAGTTTAATGACTAACTACAGCTTCTAGAACAGCACTGACCATACTGAGATGATGGTGGGAGGATACCTAAAAAGGATCAAATTTTATGCTTAGCCACATTCACTTATTGGTTCTGTTGGACTCTGCTTTGGCTTACCCTCTCCCCCTCCAAATCTGGCTTGTTAGTTGAAAACACTTTTGGATGAAGCCACTATTAAGAGCTACTAACATTTTGGAACATCTACCACATGCCTGGTGTTACACTAAGTCCTTGACATCTTTTCCAGTTCTTTCACGTTGCTACCATTATCCCATTTTGAAGTTAAGGGAACTGAAACACAGAACGGTTAAGTACTTTTTCTAAGGTCACACAGCTAGGAAGTAGTAAAGCCTAGAGTCTGGCTCCAAACCCCACTCTTGAACTATTTACCATGTTGGGTCTTGGCAAAAGGGTTTTAATGTTTAGTTCCTGACCACCTGCATCAAAATATACAGAATCACATAGAGTGATTCTATCAAAAATCAAAATCACCTGGCAGTTTTGTTAAAAATACAGATACCACCAGATCTGCGGATTCGGATTCTTTTGACTGAGGCCAGTGAATCTGCACCAAGATGTTCTATTCTGTTCTGAGCTTCAGGAGCTTTGATGCTGGTTTGTGTCCTTGTTTTGTGAGGAGGAGGGACAAGTGATTTCGATACTACAACTTTATAAATCTCTGCTCTAAGGTAGACACACTCCTTGAGACTTGTAAATGAAAGTCAAGGCTCTGGGGTTCTTGTTTCTTTGTACTGCTTAACTTTAGAAATAACCGGCAATGGTAACATGAAAACATTTTTAAAGAGAATTACCAGGCCTTTCTGATAGAATGAGTGTTTAATGGAACAGTCCAGAGAACTCATCCAAGACTTTCATTAAAAGCCGCAGACCTGTTCCAGTTAAGGGCCCAGCCAATGGTGTTAGCCCTGAAGGGACTGTTCTAGGGGCACATTCCACAGGGATCCCACCACCGTAGGCAGTGTGCCCGTGGCTTGCCAGTGAACTTGATGGCCTTCCCCTTAATCTTCCTGAAGTACATGTCCTGCTTCATACGGTATTTTCCGCACTGTAGTAAATGCAAACCAACGGAGATCTGACGTAATTGAAAGGCAACCAGACAAAGCTCTTACCTCCTCCAGAGGATTGTTGCTTTTTGCTTCATCTTTGCTGATGCTCTCCTATGTCCCATCCAGATCAAGTCATCTTTCCTGTCTTTCTAGCGAGTTTTGCCTGTTCTGACCCGAAAGCCTCCTTGCAGGAATTCTCCCTGCCAGGTGCTGCCTCCAAGCAGAATCTCCCCACCTGGAAGTTTTAAGAAGCTTATGCCTCTGGGGTTAATTCAGTCCTCGCTTTCTGTTGCTAGTTACCTGTCTGCGCTTGGTTTCCTAAACTCCTCTGAAGGGCAGAGGCTGTTTCTTTTAAGCTCTCCTGTTCTTACCCTTTCCCTCACTCTGGGGACAACCACTGCCACCTGCACATGCCAAGGCTGCCATTACCTCTTAGTATTTCTTTCTTCCCTCCCTGCCCCCAGTTTTATTGAGATATAATTGACATATAACATTGTGTAAGTTTAAGGTGTGCAATATAATGACTTGACAGATGTATATATTGCAGAATGATCACCACAATAAGTTGACATCCATTACCTCACATACTTAAAGCATTTACTTCTATTTCTTGGTTTTTGTTTTGTTTTGTTTTGTTTTTGCAGGAGGCAGTGGGGAGGGGTGTTATTTTCTGCCTCCCACTATTAGAATATTTAGAAAACAAATAAATGCTTGTGGGTTAATGGATTTTCTCCATCTCTCCTTCCCCCAACTTTTCCTCTCTCTCCCCAGTCTCTTAGAAATGCTTCTGTTCTTGTATGTGTAGCCATGTTCTGTGGGTGGAGTCATGATCCTGTCTTGATGCTATCAGTATTGGAATTTTGTATGTAGTGTAAACATTTTTTAATGATATTTGTTAGTGATTCGGGCACCTGTCAATTCAGCTTACCTGCCGTTGCCTTCTATGATGAGCAGGAGACCTGTTTTGTTCTGGAGGCCAGTCATAGTTGAAAAGCCTCCAGGTGGTTTGCCGCAGGGGTCCAGCGACCTCCCTGCAGTCCAGGAAGGCTTCTTGTGACCTCAGCTGTGTGGTTCAGGCCAGATTCTTAGGACTCTTAAGTGAAATGGTCAGAAAATGGCTTGATGTATTTTGCCACATGAGGTACATTTAACTGCCACTTAGTTCTTAATACTCTTTGGCTTAAGAACTCGCTTACCATTGTGTGGGTAAGTAAATTCTTTTAATTTTATTCTGTTTTAAAAAAAGAAGAAGAAAGGAGAGAAAAAAGTCTGGGCATTGTCAAAATATTTGCTTAATCTTGCAGATTTGGGAAGTTGTGTAGCTGCTTGCTCTGACAGACCAGAACAATGGTCATTAAATGAAAAGCAGATGCAATAAAGTGCGCAGTAAAAGCCTTCTATTACGGGCTGTGAGGGGAAAAAAATGAGTTGTTAACAGAACACAGTAAGCGTTACGGAATAAATCAGAACAAAACCATTCCCAATTACTGTACAAAGATAATTAAAGTCTACAACGCTAATTAAGGTCTGTTTATATCTATTTCTGTTTGTGTACAAACATATGCACATAGTTAAATATTTTCTATTGTTTTTTATGCGATGGTAACTTCAGAGTTGAATCTCTCTGCATTTAACTTTTGTTTTTATATCACCAGGAAGTACAATCTCCAGAAATTGAAACTCCAGCTTTCCCTCCTTGATTTTATTTTTCTTGGCTAACTTCATGAAATTCTTCAAGTATGTGACCCTACTTCCTTGAGTGCATTTTTTGGGTCTTCTGTGTTTTTAGTGGGATCAACTAGGTTCCCCCCTCCACCACCACCATTTTACAAAGAAAAAGGATTTTTCTTTGAACTGGACCCATATGCCAAATTATATTCGCACATTAGCAATACATAGGATTACAAAATGTCCTTTGGATATGAATCTCAAGAAAACTCAAACTTGAAGAATGAGAAATTGATAAATAATCCTCCCTACTGGCAGTTCCCCAGGGTTTTCTTCACAGGCTATAAATATCACATAAATATTCCCTGAACTGTAAGCTGTAATTTTTTGGATGGATGTCAGTGCTTTTTAAGAGGGAGCAACAATGAGCTATAATTATCGTTCAAGAGTGATCAGCTAAACAATTGGAAAGGCAATAGCTTTCATCTAAGGTCCTGGAATAGCCTCTGTATATACTGTACTTGACTCAACCTTGGGAAGTAGGAAAAACTTAATTCTAACTTGATGTTGATATTCTTTTGAAAATCACTTAATGTCAACAAACAGATCACCAATCATGTTTTTGAAAGAAAATGGTTGTTTCTCCCCTTTTTCTTTCCCTTTCTTTCACTCCTTTCAAACCCACCTACTTTCTCTTTTTCTCCCTTAGTTGCAATCCACTCAGGATTTACTATAGTTGCAGTTTTAATACAGTTCTTCCTTTTAAGACTGAACAGAACAAAATGGACTTGTTTGTGTTTCAGAACTGTAGCAGTCTTTAAACAGCATCAGCAAGCCTTCATTCTGGACCAGCACTGTCCAACAGACCTATAATGCAAGTGGCGTATATAACTTTACATTTGCTAGTAGCCATATTTTAAGAAAGTAAAAGGAAACAGAGGAAATTAATTTTGATAATGTATTTTGTTTAACAAGATATTTTACATTCTTTTTTTCATACTAAGTCTTTGAAGTCCAGTGTGTATTTTACACTTGGAGCACATCTCAGTTTGGACTAGCCTCATGTCACAGGCTTACTAGCTTTATGGGTTAGTGGTGACCAAACTGGACAGCACAACTGTAAATGATGCCTGGAGAGGACCCAGTATTAAATTCACAGACTCTGGTAGCTTGAGTGTCTTGTTTAGATGGAGCTACTTCTCTGGGTCAGTTTGGAGATAACGGAACAATCAACCCCTGTTTCTCACTTGGCTGGTGATGGATTTGGAGAAAGGATATGGCAGGAGGTCCTACAAATTTGGAGGGTCCAACTGATAGCATAACATTTTTTTTTTTTTAACATAAAGCTATGAATTTGGGGCTCTTGAGTTCTACTTGTATGAGAATTCTCTCTTGTTGGGCTTCATGTTTTTATAAGGAGCAAGCTAGGACTGAGCTAGAAGGATTGTGTTGGGAAGAATTAGTTCTCTCTAAACAATCTCAGAACAGACGGAACATGGGAATTACAGGAAAGATCGGCACTCCTCTCTCCTGCTTCCCTGAGGCAACTCCTGCCACATCGAAGTCTCAGACTGCCTCTTCTGTCTTGTCTTGTACCCATAGACTGGAGCCTAAACTTATTCCCAGCTTGGTGATAAACACACACAGAGTCCTTGGGGTGGAGCCAAGAGAGCATGGACTTGGAGAATCAGATAGTCCTCTGTTTGAACAGCTGGGTGACTTGAAGCAAATTGCAGATCTGAATCTGTTTCCAGCTCTATAAAATTGCAAAGATAATGCCTGCCTTGCAGAGCTGTCTGAGGAGTAGATACGATAAAGTGTACAAAGCACCTGGCCAAGTTCCTGACACATAGTAGGCAGTCGATAAATGATGGCTCTCATCACACCATATTACATAACTATGCAATATTTGTGTGGACATCAATAATAATATGTAGTACCATATTGAATTACTGTCCCAAGCTGCTGCTGCGATCCTGTGCAGGAAGATTCCTTGTATTGCTCTACGGTCCCTGAATGAAAACTATGTTCTCTAGTTTATGATCTGTATGAAGATCCTTTTTGGTGAAGCTAGGGCAGGACTCTGTAGATGTCTGGGCTATGTTAGAAAACGTCTAAGTGTTGAACTAAACTCCTGCCTCTCTTCATTTTTTCAGAATGACTTAAACTGCGAGTGTAAAATGTCTGTAACATCTGTGCTTGGTCCAACCTTGGTGTATTACTGTGTGATTAAACTCCTTGTGGTCGTCATCGGAAAAGGTGGGGCAGGCATGCTTTGGTCTACTCTGTTTACCAAATATAGATGAAATTCTGGGTTTTTAATTTTTAGGGGCTTGTGGTTTTCTTGGAAACCAACTTTTTATTATTTGTGTTCTCTAAAGGTTACGACTTTAGCAACATCTCACATGGACTCCTCTTGGCCGGAAAGGCACTGTTTGCAGGAATTCTCTTTCATTTGGTGGGGGAGGGAGATGAGGGTCTTTGTTATTCCGTTCAGAAGTCTTTGCTTTAGATGATGTTTGGGCTACGTTTCATAGCTTCTTTTATGATCCATAAAAGTGGTCACTGCAATTGGTTAAATGTGATGTGAGCCACTTGGAAGGCTTTTCTTTGTAATTCTACTAGTTTCAAGCACCCTGCATGTAATTTTGCGAACCAGTCAATTAACTGAAGTGTTTTTCGTTGGTAGAGCATGTGCTGAATTTGACGTACACAGCTTACATAAAATACAATCCCTTTCACGGTGTACTTCTCCTGTGACACAAAAAGACACTGTTTTCAAAGGCAGGCCTTTTTTGGTAATTGGTGATAAAATGACCATTCTTGGCAGGACGAGTGGGAGGGACAGGTATCCTCCAACTCTTCAGAAAGGAGGTCACTAATATGGAGAACAAAATTATGAACATCTTTATCTATTATACAGAAACATCTGTATATGATACTTTACATGAGAGGTTCTCTAACTCATGCCCTCGGCCCCCCAGATCATGATAGAACAGTAATAACAGATTGTTGTCTACACCTCTTTCTTCTTGCTGATACACATGTACATATGCATGGATATATACTTATGGGGGTGTCTCTGGGGGTTTTTTGGTATGGAAATAAAATTGTACTACACATATTTTTATTTTTTTCCATTTCATATTGCATCACGTACACACCTAAAGCTCAGTAGATACAGTTCTAATTCTATCCTTGCCACTGTAATTTGCTAAGATCTTTTAACAGCCTTCTACATGGAAGTTCAAAACACACAACTACATTATCTTTACTGACAGTAGTCCAGGAAGTTGGTTGCTTGCTAAGCCGAGGTCATGTGTTAGTTCAAAAATGCATCGAAGCTAACACCAAAAGAGTATTTCCATTTGGTGTAGACCAGAAAAGAAATAACTGAAATAAATAAGCGGGAAGCATTGTGTTTTATGAACATTATAGATCCTAGATGAAGATGTGTCAAAGTAAAGGTAGTCTTCACCTGGAGACTAGTGAGGGGCTGGATAAGGAAGAATATAAATTACACTTTTGTAACTATCTCATTTCAGCGGGTTTGATATTCAGAGAGAATTTTTTTATATCATAATTGAGTTTCAGCCAGCAACAACTTGGGATTTCATATTTTTATGCAACTATTTCTCTTGCCCATTCTTTCCCATTGCCAAAGTACAGTCAAGAGGTTAATAATTGGTGAATGAATTTGGTTTGGTTTAGAAACTAAACTGAGTTGGTTTTGAAGTAAGTGTTTGGATGATATTTTAAACAACCTGTGGAATTATTTGTTAAAATGAAATACGTGTGTGTATACATGTAAACATACATACATATATACATACACATACTGAGTTTTACTGCTTTGTGAGTTTTAAACTATCTATATATTTTTCTAATGTCTTTCACAATTGTTAGTTTGAGTTTCCCTCAAAATTGAGGAAGAGATAACTTAAAATATAGTTTATCTATTATTAGAAATAAATATGTTTACTAAGTTGCATATACATATCACTTAAGGAATCAGTTTAAAATGATTTATTTTTAAAGTCCTTGAATGTGGTTCAAAGGCATGTTGCTTTGTCCATAATCACCATTTTGATATGAGCCCCAAACCTGCCTGGCAGTCTCATTCTACTTCTCTGATCAACTCATTCTCCTGTTTATCAAGTCTTCTCAAACTTCCTTCTCAGGACTGATGCACCATTGATTATTCTCTTCTGTAATCTTCTTTTCTCTCAAATGCATCATGCCCACTGGCTCACAAAACAGTAGCAAGACTAGTACAAAGAACTTTATTTTCCTCTGAATCATTTGAGATTAAGTTGCCAACCTCCTGCCCTATTAACCCTGGAATTCTTTAGTATATAATCCCTGTATGCAAGGGTGCCTTACTGCGTATCGGTGATATTAACCATCAAAACCAGGAAATTAGCATTGATACATTACAACCTTCAAATCCATCGACCCCATTCAAGTTTCACCAATTGTCCCCATCCTTTAAATATATACGTGTATGTAAATAAAATATAAAGAGTATAATAAATTGTCTCTTTATAGCAAAAGGTTTCACTACAGAATCATGTATTACATTTAGTTGCCATGTGTCTCTGGTTTCCTTTCAAGTGGAACTGTTTCTCAATCTGTCTTGACTTTTGTGACCTTGACACAGTTGAAGATTATAGGCCAGTTATTTCACAGAGTGACCCTCAGCTTGGGTTTGTCTTACAGTTAGATTCCGGTTATGCAGGTGGTATCAGGCTCTTAAATGTTGGAATTCCTCAAAGCTCAGCTTCAGGCCTTCTTGTCTTCTCCCTGAGCCAAGGTCATGCACACCCATCGTTCCACTTATCTCTCTCTTAGGTTGCTCACAAATTCACATCTGCAGCTCAAGGTTCTCCAGGGAGCTTTGGAATCTTAGAACCACTGTCTCCCTAGTTTCTTCTCTTGGTTGCTATCAATAAATATCAATCTACCACCTTGTCCTGTTGATTGACCTTCTTAAACATCTTGCTAATCTGTTCACCCCTGTCCTTCAGTGCCAGCTCCACCCTTGCTCTGGACTCTAACAGCCTCTTAACTGGTTTATATATATGCTCTCCGGCCCCCTGCAGTCTAGTCTCCTTACTTGAGCCAGAATGATCTTTTCAGAATGTAAATTGGATTGTGTCATACCCCCTTGCCTGTTTAAAACCTTCCAGTGGTACCCCAGTGTACTTAGGACAGACAAACATGAACTTGGCTGATGGGCCCTGTGTGGTCTAGCCCCTTGCCCCCTCCTCAGGCTGATCTCATGCCTGACCCTCCCTGCTCTGGCCACACTGGCCTTCCTTCTGTCTTTCCGAGTGTGCTTTCCGTGCTTCCACCAACTGCAGCCCCTTTGCTTCTCAGCTCATCATCTTCCCAGCCTTCCAATATTTTGAAATAGCTTTATTGAGATAAAACTCACATACCATACAATGCACCCACTGAAAGTGTAAAAATGTTTTTTTAAGTATATTCACAGAGTTCTGCAACCATCACCGCTATCTAATTTCAGAATATTTTCATCACCCCCCCCCAAAATAAATCTCATACCTGTTGGTAGGCACTCCTCCTTCACACCCACTCGCAGCCACTCTTCACCTTGCCCACCTCCACCTGCCAACTGATCTGCTTTTTGTCTCTTTAAATTTTTCCATTCTGGACATTTGAAATAAATGGAATCATACAGTACATGATGTTTTATGACTGGCTTCTTTCACTTAGCCTGATGTTTTCAACGCTCATCCATGTTGTAGCATGAAACACTTCTTTATTCCTTCAAGTGGCTGAATAATATTCCACTATGTGGATATAGCATATTTTAATCACCAGTTGATGGACGTTGGGGCCAGCCTTCAAATCTTGAATCAAGCGTCCCTTTATCAGAGAATTTCCCTGACCTGCGTAGGCAGGCTGATCATGCTACATTGGGGTTTCACTGCACTGTTTCTCTCTCCTTGCTAGCATTTCTCATAGCTCCAATTTTACATTTGTTTGCACGCTCCTTGGCCTAATGTTATGCTGGTCTTTTCCACCACACTGTAAACTAGAAGAGGCAGGGACCATATCTGTTTGGACTCACCATGGTTTCCCAACTCCTAACACAGGGCTGTGCACACAGTAGGAGCTCATTAGGTATCTGTTAAATGAATAAATCCTAATTCTGCTCATTGAAACAAGATTGTATCTGGCAGTGTGGATATTTGAACCGTTTGTATGAATTTCCTTGGCATGGCCTCTATCGTGCCTTAGATTAGGGCCCTCCATAAACCATTCGGTTCTCCTTTCCTCCAGCAGGCATTTACTCAATTGTGTTTCTTAATAGAATTCAGCGTATATTGTATGTATTTATTTGAATTAAGTTGCAAAAATATAGAAGTAACCATGACAGGCAGAAACAGAGAAGCGTGCTGAAGTTAATGCATTGCTAGGCACTCGCAGAGCTGGAGCAGCCTGGGTAACTAACAGATGGGAAGAGAAAAGGGATTTTGGGGGCAGGCTTCTGTGTGTATCTGGGGGAAATTTTTTTTTAGTGAGCTTCCTCTTTGTCACTAGAGTGTGGGAAATGGTTTATGGTCAACATTTTTGCTTGAACAAGGGGTTAACTGGAATGACGGTAGCTACCTTTCCTGAATTGCTTCCTGAATTCCTAGATTAGGTGCTGTGCTGTGAGCTTCAGGTGTGGACATTCATTTCATTGTCCCAGCCACCTTGTGAGACAGGCATTACTGTTACCATTTTACAGATGAGTAAACTGAGGCTTTGAGAGAAAAAGTAACTTGGCCTTTATCCCATAGTACTTCTAATTCCAAATCTCATGTTAACTCCCACAATTTTAGATACTGCCTGTCCATTATGGCAGATCTGGGGTCTCCTTTTAGCTAGAAGTTTTAAAGTAGAGAATTAAATTTGAATATTAAAAGTTATTAATGATTATGCCTGAATTTTAAAAAATCTTTGTTGTAACAGACCGGAGAAAATAGCTTAGGCTCTGGAGCTACATGGACCTGGATTCAACTTCCACTCCTACCCTTTATTTGTTGAGCATGATATTTACTTTCCCTGAACCCCAGTTTCCTAATTTTAAAAGTGAGAATAATTATATCAATCTCAATAGGATAGTTAGGGATTAAACAAAACAAACAAAACCCCAAGCCAATGGCTGACACAAAGTAGGTGCTTAATTAAAAAGAAAAAAAAAAGACACCTCTCCTTTTATTTCTTCTACTACTTATATATTAACATGCAAACTAATGGGTTCAGCATAAAGTTTTGGCTAGCTCTTCCACTTAATATTTTTTTTTCAGGCCAAGACTAGAAAGATATTAGCTGCTGAACAGTTAATATGTTTATTAGAAATAGAAACTCGCATTCTCATCTTACAGTTTCTTCTCATTCATTTCAGTGAATATCAATTCAACTAATGTTATTCGAGCACAGAAGTACATATGATGGTAACAGTCCTTTGCTCACGCTGGGCTCCTATTCCAGCAGAGGACACACGCACAAAAAAAAGCTCTTACAGTTTAACCAAATACAGCTCACTTACTATGACAAATGCCGTTGAAGCTGCCTGGGGACATTTGACAACAGTTTTTGCAGGCCAAAAGGCTTTCTAAGCCTTCTTCTGATGCAGTTAAAACCTAAAGGCTTCTGGGAGCCAGTGAAAATCCTCACTTCTTACTTAAATGTAATTTCAAGGGAGAGGAAATTCAGTGTATCTTGTGAGGCCAAGTCTCTATTAGATACTCAAGGACGGCGTTGCTCAGATGTGCCCCCTAGTAATTCCTACAGGAGCAACACAAGGTATAGGTACTTCCTGTGTCTGGTTTTTAAGAGTTGAAAACCGAAATAGATTAAGGACAAATTTGGAGGCCAACTGGAAAAGTTTAATTCTGTTGATAAACCTTTCTCACTGCTTTGCTGTGAAATAGAAATTGTGAGACTGGCAAGTGGCTTATTTCACTATTCATGAGGCAAGCATATTAAATATGACAGAGACCAACTGGAGTTGTGGATGGTATTTCATGGAATGGTGTCAAATATTGAGGGCGAGAAAGACAGGAAGATGAAGTATCCTTGATTTTCTTAGAAGTCACTTTGCCCTTAAATACCCACATACCCAAAGTGTAAACACATTTTCGTGATTCCTTTGTATAAAAGCGAACAGAATGGCTACCACTGTAATTGTGCTGCTTCTAGCAATTCGCCAACAGAATACATCCCGAAATAGCACATATACAATGCAGCATATGCTTTGGTGAATCTCCTAATCTCATGAACTCCTTCGCTGCTGGGTTGGTAATCGACATAGCTTTCATGGTGAACTTTATAAAATTTGGAGCCTCATGAATCAGAAGAGAAAAAACAAAAGTGGACACTTTGAACAATGATGGATGAGTTGCTAGGGAGTAAAATTAAATGGTTGATAATAATTGTGGTAGCTCACAAAGACTGATGTTATTTACAAAAGCTCCATTTTGCATGTAATCAGATGTCTATTCCCATGAGCTGGGTCATAATTCATATTCCACTTTCATGTTCATGGAAAATGTGCTTTTCTCTGTGTATGTATTATTTTTAGGATGTTATGTTTCCTTGGTGCATACACAATGAGCCTGAAATCCTTTAGGAATGTGTTTAATTTGAAAGTTTTATCCTCTGGGTCTGGTTAATTCAAATACACGGTGAGGAGCATTACCGTGGGACCTAAAAGAATGTGGACATGGCAGATTCTGTGCACAAAGGCGGCCCCATCCAGCGTTGCCGACACTCATTTGGTAAAAGGTAGCAGGGAGAGTTTTTTCCCCAACTTTTTTCTTCATCTATTCATTTGATTTTTCTGCACTAACTCTTTCCCTTAATAAGCTTGATATATACTGGACCAGATTTCCCTGCTTTTAAACTCAGAACCATCTCTGGTGGCTCTTTTGAATTTAAACGTTCAGCCCAGGGACTTCTCATAAACATGTGTCTTCCGCTCCATAGCTGCAGGGTGTCTTGTGGTCTCTGTTATATGCTGTCCCATCCTTAATCACAAAGATGGTCTGAGCTGCATTTTCATCTCTAGAAGTTGGGAAGAGTGCTAAGAGAATGACTCAAGGACCGTAGCTCTCAGAAACGAGCCGGGCTTGCCCCGCTGCCTCAGAGGCGATGTGCCTGCATTATGTCATCACAGAGCTGCTGGGGCCTGGGAATTTGGCCTGGCTGCCCTTCAAGGGGATGAGTGGCTCTCTGGGAGCTGAAGGGTTTCCTCAGGACTCAGTGATACCCAGTCTGACATATGGACAGAGAAGTGTCTTATGATTTGAGAAGTCTGAGGAGAAACCAGATCTTGTGCCTATGTGCGGTGCCATGCTGAGGAAATGGTTAGAATGTTCTGGAGTACCCACAGCCTGACGTGGGCTCGTCATTTTGTACACGACAGGGCTTTGGCATCACAGAGACTCAAGTCTGAGTTCTGGCTCCTCAAATCATGAGACGTGTGACCTGGGCCTGAACCGAGACTTGGGAGACCTTAAACATGAAAAAAGGCACTAATTTGAAAACATGGAATGCAAAAAAAACCACATACCGAAAAACAAAAACAAAAAGTTAAACCGGAAAGTATCAGGAGATTGAGCAAATTTCTGCCTTTTCCCAAGATGATTGCCACTTGAATAATTCTTTCAGAATATAAAGTTATTTTCCCCCAAATTTTGCTTGTGCCCCTGCTAGGCTGGTGTCCTCAGTTGGGAATCCCAACACGTGGGATTACTGCTTCCCTCTGTAGGGTTGTGCATATTAAATGATCAGGAGGATGTTATGAACCTTGTGCAGGGCCACGGATGCACACAATCAATTTTCTTTCTCATTCCTCATCTGTTTTTCCCCGTAAACTCTTTAGAGACTAATTTAATGGGCCCCCAGTGCAGTGTAACTGGGCCTTGAACTGAACGTGGGTAGGAGAGCACCGTGATGTTATACATCAGTGTATTCACATTGGCTACTTTTGTTTTCTTCTTGAGCCACTGGGTGTTATGTACTGATGAAGATGACAAGTGTGGTGAGATCTCCCCTCCCATGTACAGTCTTTTTTTTTTTTTAAATTAATTAATTAATTTATGGCTGTGTTGGGTCTTCGTTTCTGTGTGATGGCTTTCTCTAGCTGTGGCGAGTGGGGGCCACCCTTCATCACGGTGCGCGGGCCTTTCACTATCATGGCCTCTCCCGTTGCGGAGCACAGGCTCCAGACGCGCAGGCTCAGTAATTGTGGCTCACGGGCCCAGTCGCTCCGCGGCATGTGGGATCTTCCCAGACCAGGGCTCGAACCCGTGTCCCCTGCATTGGCAGGCAGACTCTCAACCACTGCGCCACCAGGGAAGCCCCCATGTACAGTCTTGAAGGGGAAGGAGTTGGGTGTGTGATCATGATAAAGTTGCATCTTTTATAGATTGTTTGTTTGTTTTACTGTTTGCTCATTCCAAGCAACTTTTTTTAGATTAAAAAAAAAAAAAAAAGCCCTTAACTGAAACAGTGTAGAACCACCAACAGCAGGTTTGCCATCTCAAAGGTTCACGGTGATCACGAGGTCGTCCCATTTCTTCGTAGCCCTGCAGAAGTTGAGCATCAGTATCGGTCATTTCTGAAGCATTGGTTACCACCAGGAGTGCTTCTGCCTTCCTGCATCTCTTCCCTGAGGAGCCAAAGACAAACTGCAAACTTGGGCTTATGTTCAGCCCACCGTTTTCTCCTACCCTTGTCTAGACAGCCGAACCACAAATATTACTTAGGATGGAATTAACCAGTTAATTTTCAGTTAACCATTTTGCTTAAACCTGAATGATCTTTGCCATGGTGTGTCTTAGGGTTCATAGTTATGACCCAGCTTTGAAATAAGAAAACACAAAATTCCAGAAAGCTGTTTTACTTATCAAGGCAGGGCTCTGAACATGACTCCATGTACCAGGTTTTAGTGCTGCACCCATCAATTTCACTGTGGCTTTCATTCAGTTCATTTTTAAGGCCTTGTGAAATAGAGTGCCTTAAGTGTATTGTGTGTTTATGTTTTGCTGAGTCTATAGCAGATGTCACATCAACACGATGTGTCTGTGTGGGCACCATACTGGCATGGAAACAAAGATGGAGCTCTGAAATTTGAGCTCTTCAAAGCATTGGGAAAATGGTAGTACCCTTCAGGTCAAGCCCAGTGGCCACAGATCCCATCCAAACTTTTCTTCTTGCAGTATCTTAGCACATGACGCAATTGCCACTCACATTTCTACTGAAATACATTTGTTCACACAGATTAATTAATGTGTGTGTTAATTAATGGTTGCCAAAATTTTTAGTGTTTTCATGTCAGGCATTTTACATGCGTTAGCTCATGCAATTGTTCCAACCACCCTATAGGGTAAGTGCCTTTGTTATCATGATTTTACAGAAAGGGAAACTGAGGCAACATACTGGTGAAGTAAGTTGTCCCAAGTCTTAGATCCCACAAGTGGTTGGCATGGTATTTGAATACAGGCGATCTGATTATAGAGCTTGTACCCCACCCACTCCTCACAGCTGCCAGCCTATGGTCCTTTGTCTAAGCAAATTCTGCCCACGTTCCAAGGTTCCCTCAAGTCAGCACATGGTTAATCGACCAAGGCACTTACTCTGAGAAGAGCATCACATGACGCGTACCAGGGGGATGCACCCACCATTCACACCTAGTCCCTGCCCGCACAACCTCACTGTGCAAGTAAGATGTGCGGTAGCAGGTTCACAGGCACCCTGCTGGAGGTTAAAACCCCAGGGGAGATGTTTGCATATCCTGGTTTGCCCAGAACAGTATGACTTCCTGGTGTAATTGTTACTTGTGCTTCCATTCACTCTCAAACGTGCCCTGCTTTGGATGATGGCATTGCCTTAGCCATAGGAGAAGTACATTTGAGGGTTTAAGGAGGGAAAGAGTGCCTCCAGTCAGGGAGGTTGCATGCAAGATACTCTTGATGGAGAAGGTTGTCCTTAAGCTGTTCCTTGCAAGGCAGCTAGGAGTGTAGGATCTGGAGTCAGCCTGCCTGCTTTAGACGCCTCTCTGCTTCAGTTTCCTCACCTGTGAGCTGGGTATAATAATAGTCTTATCTTAAGGTTACTGTGAAAATTAAGAGCCTAATCCCTTTAAAGCCTTTGGAGCACTGGCTAGCCTAGAGCAAGGGCTTACTAAATATTCGCTATAAATATTTTTTAAAATATTTATTTATTTGGTTGCACCGGGTCTTGGTTGTACCACATGGGCTCCTTAGTTGTGGCAGGCAGGCTCCTGAGTTGTGGCATGCGAACTCTTAGTTGCGGCACGCATGTGGTATCTAGTTCCCTGACCAGGGATCAAACCCAGCTCCCCTGTTTTGGGAGCTCGGAGTCTTAACCACTGCGCCACCAGGGAAGTCCCTCGCTATAACTATTTAAGTAGACAGGTTCCAGAAGGATGTTGTTTTGAGTTAAGGCAGTGACATCTAGAGTGCATTTAGGGAACTCTAATGATTGGCTACTCAAAGCCATTCACAAAGCTCCTTCTCCCTTGCCAGTCCCCTGCAATCGAGGCTATACAATAGCAGTCACCTTCGCAGCCTCTTTTGCAACCGTGTGACTCAGTTAGGGCCGATGAGGCAAGAGAGGGGGGCCCTTGAGGAGTCTGCCTGTGCAGGCCTTTCCTGCTTCCTGCTTTGGACCATGAGTGTGGACTTGATGCTTGAAGCTGCGGCTGTCATCTCTTTTCCTTGAGGGGATAACCACCTATGGCCTGGAGCCCTGACCTTGTGCACCCTGTGACACAAAGTACAAAGCCTTCTGCCTCTAGACTTCATCATGTGAAGAAAAATAAATGCTTATTTGTTTAGGCCGCTGTCAACTGGGTTTCTATACTTAGAACTAAGTTCATCATGATGGATAGGGAACAAGAAATAACCTAAGTTGGCACAAGGATCAGTTACCATTGGGGAGGTAGAGAAGATGAGGGGGCAGTGCAAAAATGTCCTCAAAAAATTATAGAGAACCCTTGAAGGTTTCTTAGCTTGAGAATAGTATTACTTGAGTTATGCTTTAGGAAGTTAATTCTGGCTCCACAGTCTATGATGGATTAGAACAGAATCTCCAGAATCTAATTGTGCACGAAGACGCCCTGAGAAACTTTTCAAAATGAAGATTTGAGGGGAATGTTGTTGACATTGTGAATCAGAAGCTCTAAGGGTGAAGGTTTGGGGAATGTCCAGTTTGGAGGAGGGAGACCTTGGTGGTGGTAGCCAGGCATCGTTATTTTCAGTAAACCAAAAGAAAGGAGCCTCGTTCATATTTTAGAGATGGGAAAATTGAGCCTGGAAGAATAGAGACAGTGTTCGAAGCCGGTTCACGAAGGGGCAGCAAATTGGAATGAGGATCCCGGCTCATCTTCGTCCAGGGCATGTGTGCTTCCCACTGGTACAGTGCTCACTTCTGAGACAAAGGCCTCTTTCATCGTGGCCTCAGGTGGGAAGGTTTGAATGTGAATGGTGGGAGAGAGGATGGAATGTAAGTGACCCATGAGAGCAGATCCATGGAGGAGATACTTGCAAGCTGACCTAATGTGGGAGCCGAAAGAGGAGAGAACCGAAAAGACTTTATGAGGCGTTTCACACTTGCACATCTCGGGGAGTGGTGGCCCCAAAGGGATTTGGAAGGAAGGGGCAGCGTTCAGAGCTGGTTTCACGGATGCTTTACAGAGGGACATTCTGTGGTGGTGTCCAGCTGATGCTTGGAAATGTGGAGCGCCTGAGAGAAGTTAGCCATTCCTCTGATGGTTAAAGCCATCAGAGAGGTGGTGAAGGACCTAGGGGAAGGAGGGGAGGTCAGAGGTCAGGAAGTTGGCTCTGGGGGTATACTGGGAGCTGAGCAGGAATCAGCAGGAGATGTTTGAGAAGTGAGAGGGGAACCTGGAGGGTGCTGTGCTATGGAGGTGTGAGGAGGGGCTGAAGGCATGGGGTGATTGACAGACTACTGGAGAGGGTGCCACTGGGAACCTCATGGGGAGGGTAGACCATCATCAATGGAGTGGAGAAGCAGTGAAGCAAGATGCACGGAGTTAAGGAGGGGATTGTGAGGGATTGAAGTAGCAAGAAGGGTTTGTTCTTTTGAGACTAGCTCTGGAAAAGATGCGAGGGGGGCGGGACCGTTGCGATTGCTCGGTTTCCAGCTCCTCCCACCACTCATCCCAGAACAGCCTCTGTGTCTTCTGCACGTAGATAGCGGTTATCATTTGAACCAAGCTATTCCACACTAAGACTGAACCTTTCATTGGCCTCTTGTCTCTTGAAATCTCACAGATTGTTAGGACAGTAGTGTTCACTACATACTTGATAACTGACTGACAAACAGCGACCAGGAATTGCTCCACAAAATGGAGGAGGAACCCAGGGGAAGACATCTTTCCTCTTTAAAGAGCACGATGAAGGACGGACATGGGGATAATTCTGTTCCTTTAAAATGTGCGAAGCACAGCCTGAGAACAAATGGGGTTATCATGACAGTGTTAGGAATTTGGGGCGAGTGATGCTGGCAGTATCCATTTCAGAAGAGCCCTGCTGGAGCCGTGTGTTATGTATTCCGCTGGGCACGTTCCGTGGAGCAGTGAAGCCCGTGCAATTCTTGTGCCTCGCAGCAACTGGGTCCTTTTGTATTAGAGAGCTTTGGAGATGTTAAGAGCATTTGGGGATCTTAGCAGAAGTAAAAAAGATCTTTCCTTTCAGAGGGTGTATTAGATAAGATGGAAGAAAACTCAGAGGGGAATAGAGCTGGATAAGCTCTGCTTGCTTTAAGCCCTTCTGCCTGGGCACAGAGGTCTAGATTTAGTCCTGGGCCATTTCAGGTCCCTCTATTGCCAAGGGCAGAGGTTAACCAGCTCAGATACATGCACATGTAATGTGTGAATTGGCACATATAGGCATATATATGTACTAGTGAGCATACACATACATAATGAGTAAATCTGTATCAGTATGCCATCATATACATATATGCTCATATGCGTTATCAATATGTCTTTACTTTGAGGTCGGTATATTCATATATACATCTGTACTTACCCATAGGTACGTATAAGTATGCACATGTGTACCTATACATATACAATATGAGCCCAGTATACATATGCATGAACATGAGTAAACACGAATGCAAATGTATGTATGTGTATACAAGTGATGTATGGTATATGTTTTCTTCACTACACACACACACACATGCTCACAATTTGAAGACCTGTGACATCTTACATTTATGAAGTACTTTCAGTACTTTTTTCAAACTCTTTCAGCGTCTCTTTTCCCCTCTTTTGATTCCTAAAGCAATCCTGGAATGTTAATGGGAAGAGAAAAGCCCTTTAAAATAAAAGAGAGAATAAACCCCCCGATGCTTGTGGCCTCTGAGCCATCGGACTACTTAGAACAAGTTACAGTCAGAATGAAACGGAGGCCCCAGGAACCTGTGACTTTAAGCCCACTGCACTTGGCTGAGGAATCAGAAGATGGGGCCCCTTCAAGTTAGTGACCAGCCTGGATTAGAGACAATTATAAAGGCATTGAATTTTATCACTTTTCTACTATGCATAGTGAATTATAATGGGCTAACAAAGTATTATATAGGAGAGTTTTTTTGGGGGGGCAGAATCTATTATACTAAATAGAAAAGGAAGTTGAATAGTTTTACAATTTTCTGTAACAACAATGTTTCTAAAAGGCTTGAGAAGGGCTTATTCCCTGACATAGTTGAGTGTGGGAGCTTCAGTACTTGTCAGGATGTTTCTTTGCTTTACCAACCCTCTCACCCCATAGGTAAAAGGTCAGCTTCTGCCCCACCCCTGTGGGACTGCTCAACATGGAGAATGAGTGGAGCTGAAATTCATAAGGTTTTACTATACCAGCAATTAGGAAGGAATGCACATGTGTTTGTCTCTGGGAAGGTTAGAAATGGAAATAAATGCAAAAATATGCTTTTCTGGCAAGTCATCATTTTTAATACGGAGACGGAAAGCACAAGACAGCTTTGTTTTGCCTTTTTTGGGGGGCGGGGGGGTTGCCGTTGATTTTCTGCTTCCTGGTTTTTGCTAGAAAGAAACTTACTCATTTCCCACCCACTCCACACCCCCTCTCCCGAGCTGAAATCTCTCTAAGATCATACTTTTAAGTGCTCAGTCTTAGAAAAGGGAGAAGAAAAAGAACTGTGGTTTAAAATATATATGTACATCTTTTTTTTAAGCTTGCAAACTGGGATTTCTGGACTCAATTTGTGTTCTTGAGACATTGGAGTCAAGTTTATGTATAGTTTTTGATGTAGGACCTAATTAGGCTCTCAGCATATCTTAATACTTTCTGCTACATCTGCATTAAAGATAACATTGCATACATTTGCATTTCATTTACATAAAAAAGTTAGCCATGCTGTATGTAACAATCACTTTAACCAAGTACCATTGACAGCAAATATTTTGAATAAGCATGTGAAAATCCATGTCTACACAAAGCCTGTCCTGGATTCTGTCACATCTCTCTCGTTTGGAACTTGTTTGTGTGTAACACATTCCAACGGAGCCCTTGAGGTTAGGCCAAAAAATAAAGCCACAGGAGTCAAAAGGATCCCATGTATGTGATCTACTCAACTAGGGAAAGAAAGGCTCCACTGATACACTTTTTGATGCTGTTTATAATTTTATCAGTAGTGATAATCAATGGTAATAGTAATGGTGTGATTTTTTTTATATGCTTTAAAAGAGAGGGGATAATCTTGAAATAAAAGTGTTCATTCATTTCTGTATTCATTCATATGTATTTGGATGAGTCTATATGGGGCAACCTTATATTCAGGTCTCATTTAATGAATCTCAGGTTTATCTGGGCCATTTTACTTTAAAAAAGATCTTTTACCTGGGGACTGCTTCGCCAGTTTCCTTGGAATGAGCTACTTCTTGACTTATGTCCTGGGCCACCAGGCACATTCCCTGTGTTTCATCCTGCCCCCAAATTTGTCACACTGGGCTCTTCTTTCCCTCTTATGGGTCCCACAACCTCTGGGCAGACTCCCGGGAGTGTGGTTTCTCGACATCAGATGATGATAGGGATACCTTCTGATGTGTAGGCTCTTCTGTAGTCATGGGACCCAGAGCTTGCTCTGCAGAACACACTCTTTCTAGGGAATATTCTTTTAAAATGGTTCTAACCAAACATGTCTGAGAACTGTTACATCCTTTTACCTCTTCTTGGAGAGCCACAATACCTAGAGTAAAAACCTTGCTTCTTAATATTCTTTAAGTGGACATTTCCCACATCTTTGGGACTATGGAAGCCTTTGCTGGCATGCCACGTATTCACCCTGGGAACCCAGTTTCCTGCAGTGATTTTGCTGATTACTTATATATTACTCATATAATCTCATCTGATTCTCTCAAGAACCCTCTGAGTTTAAGTGCCGTATTCGTGCCATCTTAGAGACAAAAAGGCTGAGACCTAGAGAGCTTGAGCAACTTACTCCACTTTGTGCTGCTAGTAAGAGAGAAAGGTGAGACTGGAAACCAGGTCCGTGCTCTTACTTATGACACTGTCTGTGACCTCTCGCTAAGCCTGGTCCTCTTCTTCGTCCAGGCGACCACTGCTGGTTCCTGCAGTCATTTCTCAGGTGTCACGACTCAAGTCTCCTCACCATCTCTGCCCCTCTCCCCCGGGTTTATCCATATCCCGTGTAACTGTGTTCATGCTGTTGAACACAGACACCCAGATGGATGCTGAGGTCTTAGGAGTCAGGCAAAACATCATCTCCTTTGTCCTGGACCCTTTCATTCAAATGATGCAGCCTAAGACTGCAATGGCTCTGTTACAAGCGTATAATTATTTTGTGTCATTTGGAGCATATTCTCAGAATTGTTCAGTATCTTCCCATGTGTATGTGGCTGATTTTAAAAAGCTGAGATTTGTGATCTGTGGCAAGTTTTTTAACCTCTTTAAGCCTCAGTTTTCTGGTCAGTAAAATAGGGATAATAATAGCACGGGCCTCCTAGAGTTGGGGGGGCAACAGGGGAGCAGGTGAAGTCCTCACTGTTGTGTCTTGTGCCTAATAGCTATTCAATAACCACTAACTAGTGTAATCATTATTGTTGGTATTAGAAAATTCGGAATTGCCGTTGAGCAAAAAGCCTTTCTTCCAAACATTTTTCTGTGCATTCCAACATAATTAATTTTTCTTTACTTAAAAAATTTTGCATTAATGTCAATTTATAAGAGTGGCTCTGTCAACACATTTAAAATGATTCCCACAATGCTGATTTAGGCATTTTACATTTTCATAGGCGTTTTTAGCTGGTTTTCAAACTCTCAAGACTCCAAGGAAAAAAACTAATCCTTAGTTGGCAGGCAAGTTCCCTCCTCAAATCCTCGGATTAAAATAGAATCTGCCGCCAGGGCTTTCCTTGCCTTCTGTGATTGAGATCTGTCTCAGGCGGGAAGGCATCCAGTACCTGGGCATGGCAAATACATTCTTTAGAGATGGAATTTGCAACTTTAATATTTATCGATAGGCACACTAATTCTCTTGATGATGGTAATTAATGAGGTGCTTATATCTTATTTTGCGGTAGTTTAACAAGCTCCAGGCTAGTGGGGGAGATCTGGCGCTTGCTGTAAATGCCGAGAATCGAAGATGCTAGAGGAAAATGCAGAAAATGGAGCATAAAAATTAAGCTTTTAGTAGATAAAATGTATCCGATTAAAACAATCCCAAAACAAACCTTGGAAAGGCAGCAGCATTTAAAAACTGGTGAGACCTTTCTGGGGAGAAAAGTAACATGTTTCACATTCATTCCCGCCCCCTCCACTGCCCCCAATCATGCTGTTCATTTTGACCACCCACTTGTCTTTTCTACCCCTTTGGTCTGGTCTGTGTTAGTGTGAAGTGAAAAATTGAGAGGAAAACATATTTCGCTTCTTAAGCCTTAGATAGTTACAGCCAAACTATTTTGTTGTTTTGGGTTTTGAATAATTGGACCAAATCTACACTTAATTTTGCCTTAGACAGCTAGCCTTATAACCCTAGTTAAACTGTGTTTTCTCTTGTTCCTTCATCCTTTGGAAATAAGGTCCACAGAATACAAATGCAGAAAGGCATAAATTCTAACTCCTCAGAAGACAGGAAAAGAAGTCAAAGTGACCTCAATAAATCAAAAGCAAGTTGAAGTTCAGTAGGGACAGATGTAAGGCAGGATTCTGATGTCCAATAAATGGACTCACAAATTTAAAATTGTCTGAGCACTTTTGTGGCAGAGAGGTCAGGGATGTGAGAAGGGCATTCATAGCCTGTCCTAGAACCTACTATGTGCCAGGCATTCTGTATAAGTCAGTTCATTTACAAATACATTGTTATAATCTCTACAGTAACTCTCTAAGCTCCATATAATTTCTCCTCTCATTTTCTAGATGTGGAAGCTAAGGTTGAGAGAGGTTAAATCATCTGCTCAAATGTTCACAGTTTGTAAATGACTTACCTGGTTTTAAACTGTGCTCTTTCTACTTGACCAAGAGTGCTTCATTACAGAGCTGTTATTTAAAAAGCCAACCCAGTTCTTGGCTGTATTAACTTGGATTTCACTCGAGAACCAGATAATAACCTTTCCAGTATGCTATACATTAATTAAAATTTAAAAGAAAAAAGAACAGGAGAAACTGGAGCAAGTCCAAAAATACCCCACCCAGCAACAAAGGCAGTGAAAGAAATTTAAACCTGACCTAATAGGAAAAAGACTCGAGGTGGTTGGGATTGCTTCGCTTGGAAGAATGCAGCCACGGGGTGAGTGGCACAGTAATTGCCTATAAACTTTGAAAAGGCAGTAATATAGATTTACATTTTACATAAATATTGCAGTTTACAAAGCACTTCCAGATCAGTCATTTTATTGGTTTCTCACAGCAGTCTTCCAGAGAAGGAGTCGGCACACTTTTTCTGTAAAGAGTCAGGTGGTTAAACATGTTCGGCTTTGCAGACTGTGTGATCTCTGTCACAACTACTCAGTTCTGCTGTAATAGCACAGGAAAGCAGCCCTAGGCAGTTCCTAAACAAATGGGCATGACTGTGAGCCAATAAAACTTTATTTATAAAAAGAGGTGGCAGGGCGGATTTGGCTCTCAGGCTGTGTAGTACTGTGAGTACATATTATTGTTCCCATGATACAGATGAGAAAATTGAGGCTTGCAAAAGTAAAGTGACTTGTCCAACACAACTCAGTGAGTAAACAGTGGCCCTGGAAAGAGAATGCAGTTTCCTTGGTTCATAGTTTGGTGCCCAGTGCTCTAAATTGAAGACATGTCCCCAGAAAGATTTCAGAGAAGTTTGTCATCCCAAGCTACTACTGGCCCGTGATGGTGATTAAAATTTGGAGCCAACTAATCAGAATGTTAGGTGACTACCCGGTGTAGTGAAATAGTTTTTGCCAGGTACTTGAGAAGTGGTATCTCGTCAAAAAACATTTTCTGGCTTACCTGAAATTTCCATTAAAGCAGTTACTTAAGGATCTTCCTGAGACATGTAAATTTCATTTGAATTACAGCATTCCTTTACCTGGGAGAGAAAATACATTAGGTGGCTTACAAATTCCTTTGTCTGGTTATCATATTGGCGCTGAATCTTAGCTAGTTAAGGGTAGGATTGAAAGGGAATACGGCAGCAGGACAAGTTAGTATTTTAGTATTGGGATTCAGAGTGGGGAGGAAGGTTGTCAGCAGAAATCCTTATACCAGTGTGGGTGTCCTGTAGGAATAAATGGAGAAAGCACTAACATCTGCTAAATGCATGGGGTAATTAATACCATCATCTAGCACATGTTCTAAGTGCCGCACTTGAATGAATTCATTAAATCCTCCAAACGATCCTGTGAGATAAGTGCTGTTATTATGTCCATTTCAGAGGTAGGGAAACTGAGGCACAGAGGCTCACAATAAGTATGGTGGAGGTGGCACATCACAGTCATGTTTTCTGTAATCGTCTACTGGGGGTCAGAAGCTCTACACCACTGAGAAGCTTGGACTGCATACCCGTGCTTTCCATACAGTTGGCTGGACCAGGTGATCTAGCTTTTCTGTTGGCTTTGATAGGGGTGTAAATTGAGGTAAGCTGTGGAGAAAACAGAGGGCACATTCTCTGGAAGTTAATGCATCATTCCTGGGAAGGCATGAACTCTAGCTGAAGAATGTTTCCTCTTGTTTGCTGAAAGAATCCTTAAGTGGGCACTTGCAGCAAGCTTGGTTAAACCTACCCTGCTCGGGGTTAAACTCTCATAAATCAGAATAGCTCAAGTGACCTTAGTAAATGCCAGGTACCCAGCAATGGCTGGAGTAATTCAATCTCCTTTATGTGTCAAGTAGCTAATACATTTTTAAAACCTTTTTTTTGGGTGTGTATGGGAAAGATTTTGCAGATACACTTTCAATAAGAGTATTTTCCCAATATCTCCCTTGAGAAAATAGAACGGAATGTCACTTCTGTTTCTTCTTTAGGTTATAGTTTCTATTTGAAACCACTAGTCTAACATACTTAAATTAGAAAATATTTATACATTTAAAAACAAATAACAAATGCAAAATGTTTTATTATTTTATTCGTCTTGACACCATTAGTTTTGGGATATCGTTATTATTAGAATTTCTTTTCAAATTTCCATCTTTCTCTTAGACTTCTGGAACTTTAATACCTGTACAAAGGGAGAGAAACAGATTGAGTAATGAGATAATGGATGCTTATAAAGAATAAGAATGTGTCGGGACTTCCCTGGAGGTCCAGTGGTTAAGACTTCACCTTCCAATGCAGGGGGTAAAGGTTCAATCCCTGGTCAGGGAGCTAAGATCCCACATGCCTTGCAGCCAAAAAACCAAAATATAAAACACAAGCAATATTGTAACAAATTCAATAAACACTTTAAAAATAGTCCACGTAAAAAAACTCTTAAAAAAAAAAAAAGAAGAAGAATGTGAAAGATCTAGATAGTGGGAAGAGAAGGGAAGAAATAGGAACTGGAGATAGGAAGGAACGGATAAGAAGCCAGATGTGTGTGCAGTGGAATGAGGAAGCAGGAAGAAATGCTGGATTTGGAAATCAGAAGATCTGCATTCAGTCCCCAGCTCTGCCCCTTCCTTGCCTGCATGACCTTTGACTTGTCACTTGACCTTCATCAGACTCGTGGGAATCATCATACAAGCCTTAAAGAGCGTTGAAGTGACATGATGGGGTGGAGGTGCTTGACTTAATCCAGAAGATGAATGGACTCTAAGTCAGGGTCTTGGAATAACAGCAAAACAGAACTGAGGGACCAGGCTCAGGATGTAAGCACAATGGGAAGGAAGCATCTCAAGGAGTCAGTTCATTTGGGTGCTCCCAGCCAACAGTCCTCATTTCCCAGCTCTGAAAAGTCATGGACCGTTCTTTTTGTTTACAGCACCCACTTGCAACTAGGTCCTGATACTACCAGGTCACTAATTTTCACCAGAACCTTATAAGCCAGGAATATGGTCTAGGGTGTGTACCATTCTTACAGATGGGCACTTAAAGGGATAATTTCAGTACTTCAAGGACCTTTTCAGTGGGGCTCAAGATGACTCTGCTTGAAACAGAACCTCTCCATGATACTATTAGATTCAGGTTCTATTGTGCCTTGAAAAATTCTCAACAGAAATTGTCCCAAATGCTTTCAAGCATAGGCTCTTCCTCCCCAAAGCTAGGGATTTTCATAAGCTAGATTTAAATTTAATTCTTCTCTCCCAGCGTCTTTTCATTTTAACTCACCATCTGACAGGGAATAGTTAGGATATAACCCAAAGCATATGTGGTGAGCTTGTTCCTCTCTGCCTAAATATGAGTTTAATAAAAAAAAAAAAAACAGTTAAACATATGTTAAAAATGAAGCAGTGCAGTTGGGGGCAAAGACTAAAAGGCGACACAACTATTTATTAGTTGTGTTTTTCATTTTCATGTTCAGAGAATTTTAAACCCTGATTTTTTTTTTTTTTCCAAGCTGCAGCCAGATCTGCACTGTTACGTGCTCTATTTTGGTCTTTATTTCCTACCAATAAACCCTAGACTGTCAGTGTTGAAGTCCATGTCCAAAGCAATGAATGTCAATTACCAAATTAATGAATTAGGATCATTTTATGTGCCAATTGTCCGAGTTAATAATGTCAGGACTTACAATGTTTTACCTCAAGAGAGAGCGTTGGCATTATGTATGGAAATCAGTTAAAGAAAGTGTTAAGTGATCTTGGCTCCTGGATTGCAGTTGAAGATTGGTGAGATCGAAACATAGGACAAATCAGATGTTTCCGTTTCTCATTGTTGTTAACAGCTTTATTAAGACAATCCATCTGACTTGAAATCAGTGATTAGTCCTGACCTTGTAAGTGGAAATTAATTTGCCAGTTTTTCTTTTCTGTGTCATAAAGATGAATCAAGGTAGAGACATCTTTTATCTTGGTGTACCCATCTACACAAACCATGCTTGTTTAAGAAGAGGACTGTGCCCGTAGCCGTGGCTGTTTCTTTCATTGTAGTGAAACGAGGGCTGCAAGCCTTAGCTTTTCATTGCAGTGTGAATTTTCCCTATAGTAAATTTTTTGTCTATGTTTATGACGTCAGTGACAACTCTCTGTATCCACCTTCCATCCAAATGGACTGCTTTATTGGGAATGAGGTGACAGCAGGACAGAGAATGGAATGGAGAACACTGAGTTAAGGTTCTTCTTCCAAAGATGTTGGCATAGAAAGGCCTTTAAGACTCAAAATGATGAATCAGTCATGGTGTATACTGTTCATTTGGATTCGTACTTTAAATTTGCTACTCAGAGAAGTTACGCGAAGTAGTAGACAAGGTGTGCTTTTGAACTCCAGTTTATAGATAGGGAAACCAAGGCTCTGATGGCTAAGATGGTGAGTGATAGGACCTGGTTCTCACACCCCCTGTCTCTCTCTCTAACTGTGTTGAGTGGGTAACTTCCTATTTCTGAAGTTGCCCCTGGTCTGATTTGGCAGAGAGGAGGAAAGGCAGTGTGTGCCTCCCGCTAATTCTTCTATGTCATTTATTGCCACGTCTTTTTTATTGTTCGATTGTACGTGAATGCATGCAACTTTCTAAATAACATAGTGTACTTAGTTGTGGAATTTTGGCCTAATGAAGTCAAGGATAAAGCATTAAAAGGTGGTAAATAGTCAGATATGAGCAAAAGAGAATTCCATCTGCGTGCTAATTTTTTTCCATAGGATTTCTTCTATTCCCACAAATGATAAATATAAATTACTTGACTATTGCTTTAAGTCACATATGGGAAACTTAGTTTTTCTTTCCTTCTATGAGTCAGATCTATTCCACCATCAAGGAGCTACCCAATGTCAGACATCACCCTTGGCCTCAGAGCTGCCCTATGCTTCTTCCTGTTTATGTGCTCTGAGCACCTGCTTCACGGGAGAGCCAATCAACACCTGGCCTGTGGCAGCAGGTGGGGTGAGGCCAGATCTCCTGAGAGGACTAAATCAAGTATTTTCTTTAGCCCCCTTAAACCCAATAAAATAAACGTCATTCTCTTGGGTCTCATAGAGGAAAAAGGATAGCCATGAAATGTAGTAGACTGAATTTCACTTGTTTTTCACTTGTTTACCCCCTAAAAAAGAATTTTGAGATTTTTATGTGCCTTTCTAAAATTTACCATTAAAATTTTTTCATCATAAGTGTAAATAGTTGAAGAGGATATAATTGCTGGCAAATTATAAATATTGGTGTTTTTTCAATAAAACTTTGATCGCCTTTGAAAATGCATTCAGTGAAATCCAAATGTTTTGAGTGAATATTCACCATCATTCATTTTTTAAAATACATGAATAAGCTGTTCTTTAACAGTCAAAAATGTTACATCTTTTTAAAAACTTGTATTTCTATTATATTTCCCCTGAGAAATTTTATCCTGTTACATATTTTTATGTTTAAAAGTCTTTTATTGATACTGCTATCATAATCCTTTGCAATAAAAATGTGTAAAAATAAATTTTAGAAGTTCCGTGATCAAAGGCTCTAAGTAATAGTCTTCTAAATTGATTATTACAATGATTTTTAGTACCAAGTTGATTAAAGCAACATAAGTGTATTAAACATTTTGATAGCTATTAAACACAAGGAGTAAAGATTTATTGGAAATGCGTTTCTTAATGAGATGGATGAGGCTTTACTTCCAATTAGTTTAACCCATGGATGAATATTATTTATTGCTTAAAGGTTCAACATCAGTTCTATTCCTAGTTTTAGTTTTTATGATGTAAGTGGTGAGAAACATTGTCTACATATTACGTGATGGGACAGATGGAGTTCTGTTAAAACAGTATCATTTCTATCTTTAAGTTCTGAATTAGCCCAAAACAAACCACCACCAGCAGCGATATTTAGTCATCTCTCAGTTGGTTAGGTCTTGTTTGATTTTGTGAAAAGCAAAGAATTAGTGGGCACCTGACTTCCAAAAGCATTTGTTAACCATTCAACTTTCTCAGTGTATACCAAAAAATGTGTATCAGAAAGGCTATATTACCAAGACATTAAATGGGTAAAATTTATATTCCTTAAATAATTACTCTTTCACTTAGTGACATGCTGCTTAACTTGATCTACTTAGAAAGTGTTGGTAATTTAGAAATGTTGCTAATTTTAATAAACCTTGGCCTGCCAAACAATATTTTTATATAGTTATGGGAAAAAATGCTTTTATCACATTCTATAAATACATATTCCTCAAACCTTGGATCTGCAGATTTAGTTCATTCAGTGCATAGATAATATGCCCTAATTATCTGTCCTCATTATTCAATCAGCCAGCCAAGGCAGATTTATTTTGTGTCAGAAAAAGTCCGACTTCATTTTTCAATGAACATGTTTTTCGATATGTTAAATGCATCCCTGTGACAACCATATCACTTCTGAATTCAGATTGAATTTGACTAAAATGTAGCTCTGTGAGGACAGGGTTTTTTTGATTTTTTAAAAACTAATTTTTATTGGAGTATAGTTGATTTACAATGTGTGTTACTTTCTGCTCTACAGCAAAGTGATTCAGTTATACATATTCAGCAAAGTGATTCAGTTATGCATATACATATCCCCACTCTTTTTCAGATTCTTTTCCCCATGAAGGTTATTACAGAGTATTGAGTAGAGTTCCCTGGGCTACATAGTAGGTCCTTACTTTGACTTTTTCTTTTTTAAATTTTTTTAATGAATTAATGAATTTATTTATTTATCTATTTATTTATGGCTGTGTTGGGTCTTCGTTTCTGTGCGAGGGCTTTCTCCAGTTGCGGTGAGCGGGGGCCACCCTTCATCACGGTGCGTGGGCCTCTCACTATCGCGGCCTCTCTTGTTGCGGAGCACAGGCTCCAGACGCGCAGGCTCAGTAGTTGTGGCTCACGGGCCTAGTTGCTCCGCAGTATGTGGGATCTTCCCAGACCAGGGCTCGAAACCGTGTCCCCCGCACTGGCAGGCGGATTCTCAACCACTGCGCCACCAGGGAAGCCCTGACTTTTTCTTTTTAAGGGAGTAATTGTTCAATAAATATTTGTCAGAGAAAGAGAGTGATTGAGAGAGAGAGAGAGATTTGAGAGAGACAGAGACTGAGACTGAGGAGTGCAGCTGGGGAACCCTGAGCTTGTGGCCTGGCTGTGAGAAGGCTGTACAGCCATCAGTAGTCCTCACTGACTTTCTTGGCTGTAATGGGCTGGGCTGTCTACCTCTTTACAAAAGACCCAAAGCCCTACCCATCTTGGCCTTATTAGTCACCTTGATGACAGGAGGCTTACTTCTAACCCATATATCAAGTTTGTCCTTTCTGGGGCCCTCCGGTGCTGTTCGTGGCTCTGGGCAGGGTGGCCCAGTAGATTTGCGATGGGTGAGAGTGATGTCTTTCTGCTGCAAAGTAGGAGAAGGAGGTGTAGAAGGAGTAAGGGGGCAGGTGAGTGTGCTGGAATGAACTCCTCAGCACAGGTGCATGCAGACAAATTGAGGACAGAATCTTAGAGAAAGGAAGATTCTGGAAGTTAATTCCCTTAAAACTATGTGTCCATGTCCTTCTTGGAAAGCTTTTTGTGACACTTCAGTTGTATACCTTTCCTAGTTTGAAGACCACTGTAATAGAGAAAGGAATAACCTTTAAAAGACTGAGGACTGTAATTCAAAGAAGGCTGGGATTTGGGAGGGGAGGGACAGGCCAGGCAAATCTAATGGGCATTGATAATCAGGCATTCTTCAGGCAGAATATGTAATATTTCCCTTTGATTATGAGTCCGTGGTCTTCCCTAAGACAATGAAAACTATGTATTAGGCATAGCTTGGAGAATGCCACTTCTGGGATTGGTGTGTTCCAGAAGACTGGCTAGAGAAAGGGGAAACAGCATTTACTGAGCAAGTATTATACGTGGGGTGCCTTTGCACATTTATTTCTTGCTTTGCATTAAGGGGCTAAGTGACCCTTCCCAGGGCACATGGTCAGTAAGTGGCTGCCTGACTCCAGAGTCCATTTGGGAAGTAGTCTGTCAGCTACTTCCTGCCTCTTCTTGAATCCTCCTGAATCCCAAGGAGTCAGATGATCACAGTCAGAGTATTATCTTGAAAGAAGAGCTCATTTTATTTTTTTCTTAGTTGCAAAGGAAATACACGCTCATTGTGGAGATCAGGAAAGCCACAGAGAAGCACAAAACAGTAACCAAAAATCATCTGGAGCCTACCCCTCAGAGATGACTATGGACATTTTAGAGTGGATGTATTCCCAAGGAAGGACACATGTACCCAGACTTACACACAGTCATTTTCACTTCAGAGAGAAAGTTTGTGTGGTTGAGACCAGCCCCCACCTGAGTTTAAATTTCCACTCCCCGTTTACCAGTTTCTTTATCTGTGAAAAGGCAATAATAGTACATACTTCATGGGGTTGTTGGGAGTGTTTCAGTAGCACACAGTAAGCAGGATGGATGGATGATGGATGGATGGATGGATGAATGGATGGATGGATAGGTAGTTAGGTAGGTAGGTAGGTAGGTAGATTAGACAGACAGATAGATAGGGAGAAAGACAGACGGACAGCTAGCTAGATAGCTTCCTTTTAGACTTTCCCCCCCTTTGGTTAGCAACATTTCCTGAACATTTTTTTCCCATTTCATTCATCACTACTGCCCTAGGTATGACTCTTAATCACGTCCATTGTATGCATATAACACAGTTGACGTGACCGGTGTCACACTGTTGGGCTCTCAGATTGTTTCCAACCGTTTTCTATTCTAAACAATGCTGGGATGAACATCCTACTGAATATGACTGATACAGTTAACTTCTAAAAGTGTGATTGCTGCACTGGAATCTACACATTTAAGGCATTTTCAACATGTTACCTAATTTAACTTCAGAAAATTCTACTAATTTATATTCCCACTCTAAATAGACATGAGAGTGTCTGTTTGCACAAACCCTCACCAACATTGGTATTATCTTTCTTTTTCATCTTTGCTAATTGGATAAGTTTAAAAAAGTGTAACACATTTTGGTTTGCATTTCTTTGATTATAAGTGAGGTTTGACATTCTTTTTTATTTCTTTGGACTTAAAAAAGAAATCTGACACTGAGAACGCATGCAGGTATTTTTTCTTCTTATGATGCTTACTGTTATTTACTTGCAAGTTTGTATCATCTCTTTTCTGTAGGAGGCATAAAATTAAAGTTCAGCTTTCCTGGAGTAGGTGTGTATGCATAAGAGGTTTAATCAATAACTGACAGAGGAAGTGGGGTTCAGAGTGCCCCCACCCAGGTCTCTGTGGATTCTTTCTCTCGATTCTGGCTGCTGCTTCTCTGACAGGTGTACTTCTTAGCTCCGGGGACCTGGACCAGACAGCCCTCAGCTCTGACTCTGCCCAGTGTGCCTTGGGACTCTGGATGCTGCAGAAATACATATGGTCTGGAGAATGCAAAAGGTCACAGGCTTATTTTTAGATGGGAAAAATAAGACTCCATTTTAAGCATAAAGAATCCTTTAATAGGACGTGCCCCCTTGCTGTGTGGTTTGGATTCTGGTATTAGTCTCTGTCTGTCTCCCTCCCCACCCTACCTGCCCCTCCCTCCCTCTCTCTGTCTCTCTCTGCCTTTCTTTCTGGCAAATTACACTTTCCCATAACAAGAAGTGCTGTCAATACAGAAAGCAAATGCATAACAAGGAATTTAAATAATAGAAAAAAAAAAAGTGCCCTAAACCTAGGAAGACCTTCTTGTTTGTAAACTGACAGAAGGATTTTTCTCGCTTTGCAGAGTTGAAACCTCACCTCATGTGAGTTCTCTTCGCTCTGGGTTCTGAAACCTGTGAGAGAATTCCCTGTTGCTTCAGATCTTCCATGTTGGGATTTTGGTCCCCACCACCAACCAAAAAATTTTTTTGTTTTTGACCTCAAGAAAAGATTTCTCATCTTTGGAGAGATTGAAAGAGCCTTAGAGTGAGTGTGTGTGAGAGAGAGGCGGAGACAGAGAGAGATGGGAAAGTGGCAGCCAGGGCAACGCCTGCGCCTTTCTCCCATCAGCTCCCCTGTTTCATTTCCTTCCCACCAGGGACAGAGGCCAGGCCTTGGTAGCCTCTGCTGGAGTGAATTGGAACTATTATCCATACCTTTTCTCACATTTCAGCCAATTTCTTTCTTCTTCTAAAAGCAATCTGGGATAAGGATAAAGTCTTCCTCAAAGCTGGCTCTATTCTCCTCCACTCCCATGGTGACCTTGTTTTGCATTTTGCAGTTGAAAGGACATGAAATAAACTTTAAAACGTGCCTGATTCAATAAATATTCACGGGCCTCACAGATCTGCACAAGCCCACATGGTCAGTTGGACCACACTCAGCATATGAAGGCATCAAAGATAAATCTAGTTTGTCTTTGAATTTGAAAAGTTTGCATCTCCCAGCTGGAACCCTCGAGTGGGCCTGCCTTCATATATATTCAATACCAGCACCAATGGGATCCTAATTAATGAGTTTGTTAATTCTTCTTGCCAGCTGGGGACAAAAACTATTGTTAGGTCTCTAGCCATTGTGTGTGTGTGTGTGTGTGTGTGTGTGTGTGTGTGTGTGAATTTGGAATCTCCAGATTTCAAATCACTAGATCAGCAGATTATATAGTCTTTTCCATCCCTCAAGATTTTTTTTTAAAGGGTAGACATTGTTTCTTATAATGGCTAATCATCAGAAGCAACTTTCTTTTAAGGCTGTATGCTATATAATTTTTCATAATGGACACACAATGATAAATGTTAGATAGTTACGTTCTTGTATTTTCAAGTGACTTACAGAAAACCCGTTTTGTTACATTGTTAAGCACAAGATATTTATATTCCCTTGCTGGGTGCATCCAATAACTCCTTTTCAAATTAGTACATCAGCTCCAAGGATGAAAGGATCACTTCTCAGAGTTTAAATCCTAAAGAGGCATCATTCATGAGAACGATTTGCTTGCAGAGATTATCTCTCTGACTAGATGATGTTTTGGATAAAGTAAGAAGTGGGCTGACTAGTTCCTAAATTACAGGTAGGCTGCGCTCCAAAACTCTAAGGTATTTTTTCAATATGATTCAGGCCCTTTAATTTCTCTGCATGGCATTGTTTTAGCGCCAAGCAAGGCTTCTCAAAGCCCAAGATTAAATTAGGAGAAATCCCCCCTGCTGCTTCTATTGAATTGAGTTAATATAATGAGTTTATTGTTAAATTAAACAAAATGAAACTTGCCATGTGGAAGAAATACGGCTGAGATCGCAGTGGGATGTTGTTTTTCCCTTCCTACCTTGCTTCTGTGTTACTTAGAGGTAGCTTATGGGCTCAGAGGCTACAACCCCAACATGCTGACGCACCTTTCCCTGGGAGATGAAAGCCGAGAGTTAAGGTTGGCACACGGAGCAGCATGCAACTTCAAGCTTTGAGGATGGTAAAATGTGGTACCCAGCCTTCCTACCACGAACTCCTTCGTAGGTGCGGCTGCCCGTGCAACATGGATGTGGCTTCTGTGTCCCTCCCCTTGCTTCTATTACAAGGGTGAAACCAGCTGACCTACCTCAACAGCCCAGCAGAGAGAGGACCTTATTAGTCGGCAGCCAGCTTCCCAGCTGCCCCT